>NW_028126322.1:2500-602500 GCF_965194825.1 Balaenoptera physalus | reverse complement strand
TTTTTCGCTTTCCTGGGATATTTAAGGTGGAAGGAAGTGGAGGTCCTTGTCAACAGAGCAGCCCTAAACTTTGGGGTGCTTGTGTCTTGCTGATTTTCAATTTTCCCACTTTATCCCCCCATGCGTGGAAGTGCCCTATGCTCTCTAAGCTGTGTTTTTTAGATGTTTCAGGACACACCGTACACTTCTCCAGAGTGGCTGTTGGCAATTTACATCCCGCCCATCAGTGTAGCAAGGCTCCCATTTCTCCATGGCCTGTCCTGCATTTCTGGTTTTGACACTTTTTTCAGCATGGCCCTTTTGACCGATGGGAAGCGAGACTTCTTTGTAGCGCTGATTTGCCTTTCCAGGTTGCTTGGTTGGCCAAAAAGGGCGTATGCGTTTTTTCCTGAATATATTCAGGAAAAAACGCATACGCCCTTTTTGGCCAAGGGCATCATTGTCAACGTTTTGCCGCTTTTCATGTGCTTTAAAGGCGATTCGAATCTACCTCCTGAAATCTGTTTCCTGCAATTCTGCCTTGATTTCAAATCCTCTTCTTTGCCTTCCCTCAATATATTTGTGGACGAGAGTTATCATTTATAACTCTGCAGGTTTGTGAATTGCAGTGCCCTGAAGCTCCATTTTACAAGTCGCTTTTTTGGGAGCTGGCCGCAAAAGCGCAGGATGGCTTCAGGCCCTGTTCTGGTTCAGGGGGGCAGGCTGAGCCTGTGGTTAATTCTTCTTCCTGATGGGAAAATAGAGTGACCTGTGCCTCTCCCAACACCAAGAGATAGTCTCTCATTGGTTCCCCGTCTTCCCGTTCATCCTCAGGACAAATTGCAACCTGTACGGAACAGGAGGTTAAAGGTGCTGATGCTCCAAGTAGGGAGATTGCTAGTAAAGTGGCTGGAATGGCGAACCCGAGCACAAGGAGATGACAAATGAGGTGCGTTTTAGAAACCTTTCCCCATCACACGGTGTACCATCTTCTGTGTTTCTCATGCATGTTTTTGATGTAGGAAGATGCCCTTGAACCTGGAGATTTGGGACCCATGCGATGGGTAGCACGCAGTATTACTTTAAAGGGTCTGCGTTTGCTCACCCAACCTCACCAAACCTCTCAGCCCCAAGAGTGTCCACCCTTATGTCTCATCCAGCTGTGGGTCTAGATATGGTCAATCCAGGTTGCATCACAGCCCCTGAACGAATTGTGTAAGAATTTCTCTCTCTTTCCCTGTCTTTGTTTCATGGGTTTTTAAAAGTAATTTATTTTTATAATGGGGTTTAGCTGCTTTTCACGGCTGTGTTTAGGCCGCTTTACACCCACTTGACCCACTAACAGAGAGATATCAATACATAGGTTTTAAGATTATTACTAGTCAGATATATTCTTGTGCGGTGAATCGGGCGTGTTGAGTCCAGTTCTCTGAGCAAGGAGTAGGTCTTGTCTGTTACATATTGGGTTTATGGAACGGTATCTGAGCTAATTTGAAACTCTTGTTTTATGTATCACCCCACCTCACCTTTCCCGTTAAGCAGCCATAGTGTGTTTTCTGCATGTGTGACTCTGTTCTGTTTTGTAATTCAGTTCAAGTGTAACGGTTTTTACATTCCCTCTATAAGTGACACCTTATGAGAAGTGTCCTTTTCTGTGTGACTTATTTCACTTAGAATCGTCTTACCTAAATCCACTCATCATGCTGCTACTAGCCTTATGACATTGATTTCATGGCTGAGTGATATTCCATTGTACATAAGGACCACAACTTTTTTATCCATTTTTCGCTTTCCTGGGATATTTAAGGTGGAAGGAAGTGGAGGTCCTTGTCAACAGAGCAGCCCTAAACTTTGGGGTGCTTGTGTCTTGCTGATTTTCAATTTTCCCACTTTATCCCCCCATGCGTGGAAGTGCCCTATGCTCTCTAAGCTGTGTTTTTTAGATGTTTCAGGACACACCGTACACTTCTCCAGAGTGGCTGTTGGCAATTTACATCCCGCCCATCAGTGTAGCAAGGCTCCCATTTCTCCATGGCCTGTCCTGCATTTCTGGTTTTGACACTTTTTTCAGCATGGCCCTTTTGACCGATGGGAAGCGAGACTTCTTTGTAGCGCTGATTTGCCTTTCCAGGTTGCTTGGTTGGCCAAAAAGGGCGTATGCGTTTTTTCCTGAATATATTCAGGAAAAAACGCATACGCCCTTTTTGGCCAAGGGCATCATTGTCAACGTTTTGCCGCTTTTCATGTGCTTTAAAGGCGATTCGAATCTACCTCCTGAAATCTGTTTCCTGCAATTCTGCCTTGATTTCAAATCCTCTTCTTTGCCTTCCCTCAATATATTTGTGGACGAGAGTTATCATTTATAACTCTGCAGGTTTGTGAATTGCAGTGCCCTGAAGCTCCATTTTACAAGTCGCTTTTTTGGGAGCCGGCCGCAAAAGCGCAGGATGGCTTCAGGCCCTGTTCTGGTTCCGGGGGGCAGGCTGAGCCTGTGGTTAATTCTTCTTCCTGATGGGAAAATAGAGTGACCTGTGCCTCTCCCAACACCAAGAGATAGTCTCTCATTGGTTCCCCGTCTTCCCGTTCATCCTCAGGACAAATTGCAACCTGTACGGAACAGGAGGTTAAAGGTGCTGATGCTCCAAGTAGGGAGATTGCTAGTAAAGTGGCTGGAATGGCGAACCCGAGCACAAGGAGATGACAAATGAGGTGCGTTTTAGAAACCTTTCCCCATCACACGGTGTACCATCTTCTGTGTTTCTCATGCATGTTTTTGATGTAGGAAGATGCCCTTGAACCTGGAGATTTGGGACCCATGCGATGGGTAGCACGCAGTATTACTTTAAAGGGTCTGCGTTTGCTCACCCAACCTCACCAAACCTCTCAGCCCCAAGAGTGTCCACCCTTATGTCTCATCCAGCTGTGGGTCTAGATATGGTCAATCCAGGTTGCATCACAGCCCCTGAACGAATTGTGTAAGAATTTCTCTCTCTTTCCCTGTCTTTGTTTCATGGGTTTTTAAAAGTAATTTATTTTTATAATGGGGTTTAGCTGCTTTTCACGGCTGTGTTTAGGCCGCTTTACACCCACTTGACCCACTAACAGAGAGATATCAATACATAGGTTTTAAGATTATTACTAGTCAGATATATTCTTGTGCGGTGAATCGGGCGTGTTGAGTCCAGTTCTCTGAGCAAGGAGTAGGTCTTGTCTGTTACATATTGGGTTTATGGAACGGTATCTGAGCTAATTTGAAACTCTTGTTTTATGTATCACCCCACCTCACCTTTCCCGTTAAGCAGCCATAGTGTGTTTTCTGCATGTGTGACTCTGTTCTGTTTTGTAATTCAGTTCAAGTGTAACGGTTTTTACATTCCCTCTATAAGTGACACCTTATGAGAAGTGTCCTTTTCTGTGTGACTTATTTCACTTAGAATCGTCTTACCTAAATCCACTCATCATGCTGCTACTAGCCTTATGACATTGATTTCATGGCTGAGTGATATTCCATTGTACATAAGGACCACAACTTTTTTATCCATTTTTCGCTTTCCTGGGATATTTAAGGTGGAAGGAAGTGGAGGTCCTTGTCAACAGAGCAGCCCTAAACTTTGGGGTGCTTGTGTCTTGCTGATTTTCAATTTTCCCACTTTATCCCCCCATGCGTGGAAGTGCCCTATGCTCTCTAAGCTGTGTTTTTTAGATGTTTCAGGACACACCGTACACTTCTCCAGAGTGGCTGTTGGCAATTTACATCCCGCCCATCAGTGTAGCAAGGCTCCCATTTCTCCATGGCCTGTCCTGCATTTCTGGTTTTGACACTTTTTTCAGCATGGCCCTTTTGACCGATGGGAAGCGAGACTTCTTTGTAGCGCTGATTTGCCTTTCCAGGTTGCTTGGTTGGCCAAAAAGGGCGTATGCGTTTTTTCCTGAATATATTCAGGAAAAAACGCATACGCCCTTTTTGGCCAAGGGCATCATTGTCAACGTTTTGCCGCTTTTCATGTGCTTTAAAGGCGATTCGAATCTACCTCCTGAAATCTGTTTCCTGCAATTCTGCCTTGATTTCAAATCCTCTTCTTTGCCTTCCCTCAATATATTTGTGGACGAGAGTTATCATTTATAACTCTGCAGGTTTGTGAATTGCAGTGCCCTGAAGCTCCATTTTACAAGTCGCTTTTTTGGGAGCTGGCCGCAAAAGCGCAGGATGGCTTCAGGCCCTGTTCTGGTTCAGGGGGGCAGGCTGAGCCTGTGGTTAATTCTTCTTCCTGATGGGAAAATAGAGTGACCTGTGCCTCTCCCAACACCAAGAGATAGTCTCTCATTGGTTCCCCGTCTTCCCGTTCATCCTCAGGACAAATTGCAACCTGTACGGAACAGGAGGTTAAAGGTGCTGATGCTCCAAGTAGGGAGATTGCTAGTAAAGTGGCTGGAATGGCGAACCCGAGCACAAGGAGATGACAAATGAGGTGCGTTTTAGAAACCTTTCCCCATCACACGGTGTACCATCTTCTGTGTTTCTCATGCATGTTTTTGATGTAGGAAGATGCCCTTGAACCTGGAGATTTGGGACCCATGCGATGGGTAGCACGCAGTATTACTTTAAAGGGTCTGCGTTTGCTCACCCAACCTCACCAAACCTCTCAGCCCCAAGAGTGTCCACCCTTATGTCTCATCCAGCTGTGGGTCTAGATATGGTCAATCCAGGTTGCATCACAGCCCCTGAACGAATTGTGTAAGAATTTCTCTCTCTTTCCCTGTCTTTGTTTCATGGGTTTTTAAAAGTAATTTATTTTTATAATGGGGTTTAGCTGCTTTTCACGGCTGTGTTTAGGCCGCTTTACACCCACTTGACCCACTAACAGAGAGATATCAATACATAGGTTTTAAGATTATTACTAGTCAGATATATTCTTGTGCGGTGAATCGGGCGTGTTGAGTCCAGTTCTCTGAGCAAGGAGTAGGTCTTGTCTGTTACATATTGGGTTTATGGAACGGTATCTGAGCTAATTTGAAACTCTTGTTTTATGTATCACCCCACCTCACCTTTCCCGTTAAGCAGCCATAGTGTGTTTTCTGCATGTGTGACTCTGTTCTGTTTTGTAATTCAGTTCAAGTGTAACGGTTTTTACATTCCCTCTATAAGTGACACCTTATGAGAAGTGTCCTTTTCTGTGTGACTTATTTCACTTAGAATCGTCTTACCTAAATCCACTCATCATGCTGCTACTAGCCTTATGACATTGATTTCATGGCTGAGTGATATTCCATTGTACATAAGGACCACAACTTTTTTATCCATTTTTCGCTTTCCTGGGATATTTAAGGTGGAAGGAAGTGGAGGTCCTTGTCAACAGAGCAGCCCTAAACTTTGGGGTGCTTGTGTCTTGCTGATTTTCAATTTTCCCACTTTATCCCCCCATGCGTGGAAGTGCCCTATGCTCTCTAAGCTGTGTTTTTTAGATGTTTCAGGACACACCGTACACTTCTCCAGAGTGGCTGTTGGCAATTTACATCCCGCCCATCAGTGTAGCAAGGCTCCCATTTCTCCATGGCCTGTCCTGCATTTCTGGTTTTGACACTTTTTTCAGCATGGCCCTTTTGACCGATGGGAAGCGAGACTTCTTTGTAGCGCTGATTTGCCTTTCCAGGTTGCTTGGTTGGCCAAAAAGGGCGTATGCGTTTTTTCCTGAATATATTCAGGAAAAAACGCATACGCCCTTTTTGGCCAAGGGCATCATTGTCAACGTTTTGCCGCTTTTCATGTGCTTTAAAGGCGATTCGAATCTACCTCCTGAAATCTGTTTCCTGCAATTCTGCCTTGATTTCAAATCCTCTTCTTTGCCTTCCCTCAATATATTTGTGGACGAGAGTTATCATTTATAACTCTGCAGGTTTGTGAATTGCAGTGCCCTGAAGCTCCATTTTACAAGTCGCTTTTTTGGGAGCCGGCCGCAAAAGCGCAGGATGGCTTCAGGCCCTGTTCTGGTTCCGGGGGGCAGGCTGAGCCTGTGGTTAATTCTTCTTCCTGATGGGAAAATAGAGTGACCTGTGCCTCTCCCAACACCAAGAGATAGTCTCTCATTGGTTCCCCGTCTTCCCGTTCATCCTCAGGACAAATTGCAACCTGTACGGAACAGGAGGTTAAAGGTGCTGATGCTCCAAGTAGGGAGATTGCTAGTAAAGTGGCTGGAATGGCGAACCCGAGCACAAGGAGATGACAAATGAGGTGCGTTTTAGAAACCTTTCCCCATCACACGGTGTACCATCTTCTGTGTTTCTCATGCATGTTTTTGATGTAGGAAGATGCCCTTGAACCTGGAGATTTGGGACCCATGCGATGGGTAGCACGCAGTATTACTTTAAAGGGTCTGCGTTTGCTCACCCAACCTCACCAAACCTCTCAGCCCCAAGAGTGTCCACCCTTATGTCTCATCCAGCTGTGGGTCTAGATATGGTCAATCCAGGTTGCATCACAGCCCCTGAACGAATTGTGTAAGAATTTCTCTCTCTTTCCCTGTCTTTGTTTCATGGGTTTTTAAAAGTAATTTATTTTTATAATGGGGTTTAGCTGCTTTTCACGGCTGTGTTTAGGCCGCTTTACACCCACTTGACCCACTAACAGAGAGATATCAATACATAGGTTTTAAGATTATTACTAGTCAGATATATTCTTGTGCGGTGAATCGGGCGTGTTGAGTCCAGTTCTCTGAGCAAGGAGTAGGTCTTGTCTGTTACATATTGGGTTTATGGAACGGTATCTGAGCTAATTTGAAACTCTTGTTTTATGTATCACCCCACCTCACCTTTCCCGTTAAGCAGCCATAGTGTGTTTTCTGCATGTGTGACTCTGTTCTGTTTTGTAATTCAGTTCAAGTGTAACGGTTTTTACATTCCCTCTATAAGTGACACCTTATGAGAAGTGTCCTTTTCTGTGTGACTTATTTCACTTAGAATCGTCTTACCTAAATCCACTCATCATGCTGCTACTAGCCTTATGACATTGATTTCATGGCTGAGTGATATTCCATTGTACATAAGGACCACAACTTTTTTATCCATTTTTCGCTTTCCTGGGATATTTAAGGTGGAAGGAAGTGGAGGTCCTTGTCAACAGAGCAGCCCTAAACTTTGGGGTGCTTGTGTCTTGCTGATTTTCAATTTTCCCACTTTATCCCCCCATGCGTGGAAGTGCCCTATGCTCTCTAAGCTGTGTTTTTTAGATGTTTCAGGACACACCGTACACTTCTCCAGAGTGGCTGTTGGCAATTTACATCCCGCCCATCAGTGTAGCAAGGCTCCCATTTCTCCATGGCCTGTCCTGCATTTCTGGTTTTGACACTTTTTTCAGCATGGCCCTTTTGACCGATGGGAAGCGAGACTTCTTTGTAGCGCTGATTTGCCTTTCCAGGTTGCTTGGTTGGCCAAAAAGGGCGTATGCGTTTTTTCCTGAATATATTCAGGAAAAAACGCATACGCCCTTTTTGGCCAAGGGCATCATTGTCAACGTTTTGCCGCTTTTCATGTGCTTTAAAGGCGATTCGAATCTACCTCCTGAAATCTGTTTCCTGCAATTCTGCCTTGATTTCAAATCCTCTTCTTTGCCTTCCCTCAATATATTTGTGGACGAGAGTTATCATTTATAACTCTGCAGGTTTGTGAATTGCAGTGCCCTGAAGCTCCATTTTACAAGTCGCTTTTTTGGGAGCCGGCCGCAAAAGCGCAGGATGGCTTCAGGCCCTGTTCTGGTTCCGGGGGGCAGGCTGAGCCTGTGGTTAATTCTTCTTCCTGATGGGAAAATAGAGTGACCTGTGCCTCTCCCAACACCAAGAGATAGTCTCTCATTGGTTCCCCGTCTTCCCGTTCATCCTCAGGACAAATTGCAACCTGTACGGAACAGGAGGTTAAAGGTGCTGATGCTCCAAGTAGGGAGATTGCTAGTAAAGTGGCTGGAATGGCGAACCCGAGCACAAGGAGATGACAAATGAGGTGCGTTTTAGAAACCTTTCCCCATCACACGGTGTACCATCTTCTGTGTTTCTCATGCATGTTTTTGATGTAGGAAGATGCCCTTGAACCTGGAGATTTGGGACCCATGCGATGGGTAGCACGCAGTATTACTTTAAAGGGTCTGCGTTTGCTCACCCAACCTCACCAAACCTCTCAGCCCCAAGAGTGTCCACCCTTATGTCTCATCCAGCTGTGGGTCTAGATATGGTCAATCCAGGTTGCATCACAGCCCCTGAACGAATTGTGTAAGAATTTCTCTCTCTTTCCCTGTCTTTGTTTCATGGGTTTTTAAAAGTAATTTATTTTTATAATGGGGTTTAGCTGCTTTTCACGGCTGTGTTTAGGCCGCTTTACACCCACTTGACCCACTAACAGAGAGATATCAATACATAGGTTTTAAGATTATTACTAGTCAGATATATTCTTGTGCGGTGAATCGGGCGTGTTGAGTCCAGTTCTCTGAGCAAGGAGTAGGTCTTGTCTGTTACATATTGGGTTTATGGAACGGTATCTGAGCTAATTTGAAACTCTTGTTTTATGTATCACCCCACCTCACCTTTCCCGTTAAGCAGCCATAGTGTGTTTTCTGCATGTGTGACTCTGTTCTGTTTTGTAATTCAGTTCAAGTGTAACGGTTTTTACATTCCCTCTATAAGTGACACCTTATGAGAAGTGTCCTTTTCTGTGTGACTTATTTCACTTAGAATCGTCTTACCTAAATCCACTCATCATGCTGCTACTAGCCTTATGACATTGATTTCATGGCTGAGTGATATTCCATTGTACATAAGGACCACAACTTTTTTATCCATTTTTCGCTTTCCTGGGATATTTAAGGTGGAAGGAAGTGGAGGTCCTTGTCAACAGAGCAGCCCTAAACTTTGGGGTGCTTGTGTCTTGCTGATTTTCAATTTTCCCACTTTATCCCCCCATGCGTGGAAGTGCCCTATGCTCTCTAAGCTGTGTTTTTTAGATGTTTCAGGACACACCGTACACTTCTCCAGAGTGGCTGTTGGCAATTTACATCCCGCCCATCAGTGTAGCAAGGCTCCCATTTCTCCATGGCCTTTCCTGCATTTCTGGTTTTGACACTTTTTTCAGCATGGCCCTTTTGACCGATGGGAAGCGAGACTTCTTTGTAGCGCTGATTTGCCTTTCCAGGTTGCTTGTTTGGCCAAAAAGGGCGTATGCGTTTTTTCCTGAATATATTCAGGAAAAAACGCATACGCCCTTTTTGGCCAAGGGCATCATTGTCAACGTTTTGCCGCTTTTCATGTGCTTTAAAGGCGATTCGAATCTACCTCCTGAAATCTGTTTCCTGCAATTCTGCCTTGATTTCAAATCCTCTTCTTTGCCTTCCCTCAATATATTTGTGGACGAGAGTTATCATTTATAACTCTGCAGGTTTGTGAATTGCAGTGCCCTGAAGCTCCATTTTACAAGTCACTTTTTTGGGAGCTGGCCGCAAAAGCGCAGGATGGCTTCAGGCCCTGTTCTGGTTCAGGGGGGCAGGCTGAGCCTGTGGTTAATTCTTCTTCCTGATGGGAAAATAGAGTGACCTGTGCCTCTCCCAACACCAAGAGCTAGTCTCTCATTGGTTCCCCGTCTTCCCGTTCATCCTCAGGACAAATTGCAACCTGTACGGAACAGGAGGTTAAAGGTGCTGATGCTCCAAGTAGGGAGATTGCTAGTAAAGTGGCTGGAATGGCGAACCCGAGCACAAGGAGATGACAAATGAGGTGCGTTTTAGAAACCTTTCCCCATCACACGGTGTACCATCTTCTGTGTTTCTCATGCATGTTTTTGATGTAGGAAGATGCCCTTGAACCTGGAGATTTGGGACCCATGCGATGGGTAGCACGCAGTATTACTTTAAAGGGTCTGCGTTTGCTCACCCAACCTCACCAAACCTCTCAGCCCCAAGAGTGTCCACCCTTATGTCTCATCCAGCTGTGGGTCTAGATATGGTCAATCCAGGTTGCATCACAGCCCCTGAACGAATTGTGTAAGAATTTCTCTCTCTTTCCCTGTCTTTGTTTCATGGGTTTTTAAAAGTAATTTATTTTTATAATGGGGTTTAGCTGCTTTTCACGGCTGTGTTTAGGCCGCTTTACACCCACTTGACCCACTAACAGAGAGATATCAATACATAGGTTTTAAGATTATTACTAGTCAGATATATTCTTGTGCGGTGAATCGGGCGTGTTGAGTCCAGTTCTCTGAGCAAGGAGTAGGTCTTGTCTGTTACATATTGGGTTTATGGAACGGTATCTGAGCTAATTTGAAACTCTTGTTTTATGTATCACCCCACCTCACCTTTCCCGTTAAGCAGCCATAGTGTGTTTTCTGCATGTGTGACTCTGTTCTGTTTTGTAATTCAGTTCAAGTGTAACGGTTTTTACATTCCCTCTATAAGTGACACCTTATGAGAAGTGTCCTTTTCTGTGTGACTTATTTCACTTAGAATCGTCTTACCTAAATCCACTCATCATGCTGCTACTAGCCTTATGACATTGATTTCATGGCTGAGTGATATTCCATTGTACATAAGGACCACAACTTTTTTATCCATTTTTCGCTTTCCTGGGATATTTAAGGTGGAAGGAAGTGGAGGTCCTTGTCAACAGAGCAGCCCTAAACTTTGGGGTGCTTGTGTCTTGCTGATTTTCAATTTTCCCGCTTTATCCCCCCATGCGTGGAAGTGCCCTATGCTCTCTAAGCTGTGTTTTTTAGATGTTTCAGGACACACCGTACACTTCTCCAGAGTGGCTGTTGGCAATTTACATCCCGCCCATCAGTGTAGCAAGGCTCCCATTTCTCCATGGCCTGTCCTGCATTTCTGGTTTTGACACTTTTTTCAGCATGGCCCTTTTGACCGATGGGAAGCGAGACTTCTTTGTAGCGCTGATTTGCCTTTCCAGGTTGCTTGGTTGGCCAAAAAGGGCGTATGCGTTTTTTCCTGAATATATTCAGGAAAAAACGCATACGCCCTTTTTGGCCAAGGGCATCATTGTCAACGTTTTGCCGCTTTTCATGTGCTTTAAAGGCGATTCGAATCTACCTCCTGAAATCTGTTTCCTGCAATTCTGCCTTGATTTCAAATCCTCTTCTTTGCCTTCCCTCAATATATTTGTGGACGAGAGTTATCATTTATAACTCTGCAGGTTTGTGAATTGCAGTGCCCTGAAGCTCCATTTTACAAGTCGGTTTTTTGGGAGCCGGCCGCAAAAGCGCAGGATGGCTTCAGGCCCTGTTCTGGTTCAGGGGGGCAGGCTGAGCCTGTGGTTAATTCTTCTTCCTGATGGGAAAATAGAGTGACCTGTGCCTGTCCCAACACCAAGAGCTAGTCTCTCATTGGTTCCCCGTCTTCCCGTTCATCCTCAGGACAAATTGCAACCTGTACGGAACAGGAGGTTAAAGGTGCTGATGCTCCAAGTAGGGAGATTGCTAGTAAAGTGGCTGGAATGGCGAACCCGAGCACAAGGAGATGAGAAATGAGGTGCGTTTTAGAAACCTTTCCCCATCACACGGTGTACCATCTTCTGGGTTTCTCATGCATGTTTTCGATGTAGGATGATGCCCTTGAACCTGGAGATTTGGGACCCATGCGATGGGTAGCACGCAGTATTATTTTAAAGGGTCTGCGTTTGCTCACCCAACCTCACCAAACCTCTCAGCCCCAAGAGTGTCCACCCTTATGTCTCATCCAGCTGTGGGTCTAGATATGGTCAATCCAGGTTGCATCACAGCCCCTGAACGAATTGTGTAAGAATTTCTCTCTCTTTCCCTGTCTTTGTTTCATGGGTTTTTAAAAGTAATTTATTTTTATAATGGGGTTTAGCTGCTTTTCACGGCTGTGTTTAGGCCGCTTTACACCCACTTGACCCACTAACAGAGAGATATCAATACATAGGTTTTAAGATTATTACTAGTCAGATATATTCTTGTGCGGTGAATCGGGCGTGTTGAGTCCAGTTCTCTGAGCAAGGAGTAGGTCTTGTCTATTCCATATTGGGTTTATGGAACGGTATCTGAGCTAATTTGAAACTCTTGTTTTATGTATCACCCCACCTCATCTTTCCCGTTAAGCAGCCATAGTGTGTTTTCTGCATGTGTGACTCTGTTCTGTTTTGTAATTCAGTTCAAGTGTAACGGTTTTTACATTCCCTCTATAAGTGACACCTTATGAGAAGTGTCCTTTTCTGTGTGACTTATTTCACTTAGAATCGTCTTACCTAAATCCACTCATCATGCTGCTACTTGGCTTATGACATTGATTTCATGGCTGAGTGATATTCCATTGTACATAAGGACCACAACTTTTTTATCCATTTTTCGCTTTCCTGGGATATTTAAGGTGGAAGGAAGTGGAGGTCCTTGTTAACAGAGCAGCCCTAAACTTTGGGGTGCTTGTGTCTTGCTGATTTTCAATTTTCCCACTTTATCCCCCCATGCGTGGAAGTGCCCTATGCTCTCTAAGCTGTGTTTTTTAGATGTTTCAGGACACACCGTACACTTCTCCAGAGTGGCTGTTGGCAATTTACATCCCGCCCATCAGTGTAGCAAGGCTCCCATTTCTCCATGGCCTGTCCTGCATTTCTGGTTTTGACACTTTTTTCAGCATGGCCCTTTTGACCGATGGGAAGCGAGACTTCTTTGTAGCGCTGATTTGCCTTTCCAGGTTGCTTGGTTGGCCAAAAAGGGCGTATGCGTTTTTTCCTGAATATATTCAGGAAAAAACGCATACGCCCTTTTTGGCCAAGGGCATCATTGTCAACGTTTTGCCGCTTTTCATGTGCTTTAAAGGCGATTCGAATCTACCTCCTGAAATCTGTTTCCTGCAATTCTGCCTTGATTTCAAATCCTCTTCTTTGCCTTCCCTCAATATATTTGTGGACGAGAGTTATCATTTATAACTCTGCAGGTTTGTGAATTGCAGTGCCCTGAAGCTCCATTTTACAAGTCGCTTTTTTGGGAGCTGGCCGCAAAAGCGCAGGATGGCTTCAGGCCCTGTTCTGGTTCAGGGGGGCAGGCTGAGCCTGTGGTTAATTCTTCTTCCTGATGGGAAAATAGAGTGACCTGTGCCTCTCCCAACACCAAGAGCTAGTCTCTCATTGGTTCCCCGTCTTCCCGTTCATCCTCAGGACAAATTGCAACCTGTACGGAACAGGAGGTTAAAGGTGCTGATGCTCCAAGTAGGGAGATTGCTAGTAAAGTGGCTGGAATGGCGAACCCGAGCACAAGGAGATGACAAATGAGGTGCGTTTTAGAAACCTTTCCCCATCACACGGTGTACCATCTTCTGTGTTTCTCATGCATGTTTTTGATGTAGGAAGATGCCCTTGAACCTGGAGATTTGGGACCCATGCGATGGGTAGCACGCAGTATTACTTTAAAGGGTCTGCGTTTGCTCACCCAACCTCACCAAACCTCTCAGCCCCAAGAGTGTCCACCCTTATGTCTCAGCCAGCTGTGGGTCTAGATATGGTCAATCCAGGTTGCATCACAGCCCCTGAACGAATTGTGTAAGAATTTCTCTCTCTTTCCCTGTCTTTGTTTCATGGGTTTTTAAAAGTAATTTATTTTTATAATGGGGTTTAGCTGCTTTTCACGGCTGTGTTTAGGCCGCTTTACACCCACTTGACCCACTAACAGAGAGATATCAATACATAGGTTTTAAGATTATTACTAGTCAGATATATTCTTGTGCGGTGAATCGGGCGTGTTGAGTCCAGTTCTCTGAGCAAGGAGTAGGTCTTCTCTGTTACATATTGGGTTTATGGAACGGTATCTGAGCTAATTTGAAACTCTTGTTTTATGTATCACCCCACCTCACCTTTCCCGTTAAGCAGCCATAGTGTGTTTTCTGCATGTGTGACTCTGTTCTGTTTTGTAATTCAGTTCAAGTGTAACGGTTTTTACATTCCCTCTATAAGTGACACCTTATGAGAAGTGTCCTTTTCTGTGTGACTTATTTCACTTAGAATCGTCTTACCTAAATCCACTCATCATGCTGCTACTAGCCTTATGACATTGATTTCATGGCTGAGTGATATTCCATTGTACATAAGGACCACAACTTTTTTATCCATTTTTCGCTTTCCTGGGATATTTAAGGTGGAAGGAAGTGGAGGTCCTTGTCAACAGAGCAGCCCTAAACTTTGGGGTGCTTGTGTCTTGCTGATTTTCAATTTTCCCACTTTATCCCCCCATGCGTGGAAGTGCCCTATGCTCTCTAAGCTGTGTTTTTTAGATGTTTCAGGACACACCGTACACTTCTCCAGAGTGGCTGTTGGCAATTTACATCCCGCCCATCAGTGTAGCAAGGCTCCCATTTCTCCATGGCCTTTCCTGCATTTCTGGTTTTGACACTTTTTTCAGCATGGCCCTTTTGACCGATGGGAAGCGAGACTTCTTTGTAGCGCTGATTTGCCTTTCCAGGTTGCTTGGTTGGCCAAAAAGGGCGTATGCGTTTTTTCCTGAATATATTCAGGAAAAAACGCATACGCCCTTTTTGGCCAAGGGCATCATTGTCAACGTTTTGCCGCTTTTCATGTGCTTTAA
Source organism: Balaenoptera physalus (assembly GCF_965194825.1). Classification (NCBI taxonomy): domain Eukaryota; kingdom Metazoa; phylum Chordata; class Mammalia; order Artiodactyla; family Balaenopteridae; genus Balaenoptera; species Balaenoptera physalus. The sequence continues at coordinate 587,947 of NW_028126322.1, read as the reverse complement.
AGGCGATTCGAATCTACCTCCTGAAATCTGTTTCCTGCAATTCTGCCTTGATTTCAAATCCTCTTCTTTGCCTTCCCTCAATATATTTGTGGACGAGAGTTATCATTTATAACTCTGCAGGTTTGTGAATTGCAGTGCCCTGAAGCTCCATTTTACAAGTCACTTTTTTGGGAGCTGGCCGCAAAAGCGCAGGATGGCTTCAGGCCCTGTTCTGGTTCAGGGGGGCAGGCTGAGCCTGTGGTTAATTCTTCTTCCTGATGGGAAAATAGAGTGACCTGTGCCTCTCCCAACACCAAGAGCTAGTCTCTCATTGGTTCCCCGTCTTCCCGTTCATCCTCAGGACAAATTGCAACCTGTACGGAACAGGAGGTTAAAGGTGCTGATGCTCCAAGTAGGGAGATTGCTAGTAAAGTGGCTGGAATGGCGAACCCGAGCACAAGGAGATGACAAATGAGGTGCGTTTTAGAAACCTTTCCCCATCACACGGTGTACCATCTTCTGTGTTTCTCATGCATGTTTTTGATGTAGGAAGATGCCCTTGAACCTGGAGATTTGGGACCCATGCGATGGGTAGCACGCAGTATTACTTTAAAGGGTCTGCGTTTGCTCACCCAACCTCACCAAACCTCTCAGCCCCAAGAGTGTCCACCCTTATGTCTCATCCAGCTGTGGGTCTAGATATGGTCAATCCAGGTTGCATCACAGCCCCTGAACGAATTGTGTAAGAATTTCTCTCTCTTTCCCTGTCTTTGTTTCATGGGTTTTTAAAAGTAATTTATTTTTATAATGGGGTTTAGCTGCTTTTCACGGCTGTGTTTAGGCCGCTTTACACCCACTTGACCCACTAACAGAGAGATATCAATACATAGGTTTTAAGATTATTACTAGTCAGATATATTCTTGTGCGGTGAATCGGGCGTGTTGAGTCCAGTTCTCTGAGCAAGGAGTAGGTCTTGTCTGTTACATATTGGGTTTATGGAACGGTATCTGAGCTAATTTGAAACTCTTGTTTTATGTATCACCCCACCTCACCTTTCCCGTTAAGCAGCCATAGTGTGTTTTCTGCATGTGTGACTCTGTTCTGTTTTGTAATTCAGTTCAAGTGTAACGGTTTTTACATTCCCTCTATAAGTGACACCTTATGAGAAGTGTCCTTTTCTGTGTGACTTATTTCACTTAGAATCGTCTTACCTAAATCCACTCATCATGCTGCTACTAGCCTTATGACATTGATTTCATGGCTGAGTGATATTCCATTGTACATAAGGACCACAACTTTTTTATCCATTTTTCGCTTTCCTGGGATATTTAAGGTGGAAGGAAGTGGAGGTCCTTGTCAACAGAGCAGCCCTAAACTTTGGGGTGCTTGTGTCTTGCTGATTTTCAATTTTCCCACTTTATCCCCCAATGTGTGGAAGTGCCCTATGCTCTCTAAGCTGTGTTTTTTAGATGTTTCAGGACACACCGTACACTTCTCCAGAGTGGCTGTTGGCAATTTACATCCCGCCCATCAGTGTAGCAAGGCTCCCATTTCTCCATGGCCTGTCCTGCATTTCTGGTTTTGACACTTTTTTCAGCATGGCCCTTTGGACCGATGGGAAGCGAGACTTCTTTGTAGCGCTGATTTGCCTTTCCAGGTTGCTTGGTTGGCCAAAAAGGGCGTATGCGTTTTTTCCTGAATATATTCAGGAAAAAACGCATACGCCCTTTTTGGCCAAGGGCATCATTGTCAACGTTTTGCCGCTTTTCATGTGCTTTAAAGGCGATTCGAATCTACCTCCTGAAATCGGTTTCCTGCAATTCTGCCTTGATTTCAAATCCTCTTCTTTGCCTTCCCTCAATATATTTGTGGACGAGAGTTATCATTTATAACTCTGCAGGTTTGTGAATTGCAGTGCCCTGAAGCTCCATTTTACAAGTCGCTTTTTTGGGAGCCGGCCGCAAAAGCGCAGGATGGCTTCAGGCCCTGTTCTGGTTCAGGGGGGCAGGCTGAGCCTGTGGTTAATTCTTCTTCCTGATGGGAAAATAGAGTGACCTGTGCCTGTCCCAACACCAAGAGCTAGTCTCTCATTGGTTCCCCGTCTTCCCGTTCATCCTCAGGACAAATTGCAACCTGTACGGAACAGGAGGTTAAAGGTGCTGATGCTCCAAGTAGGGAGATTGCTAGTAAAGTGGCTGGAATGGCGAACCCGAGCACAAGGAGATGAGAAATGAGGTGCGTTTTAGAAACCTTTCCCCATCACACGGTGTACCATCTTCTGGGTTTCTCATGCATGTTTTCGATGTAGGAAGATGCCCTTGAACCTGGAGATTTGGGACCCATGCGATGGGTAGCACGCAGTATTATTTTAAAGGGTCTGCGTTTGCTCACCCAACCTCACCAAACCTCTCAGCCCCAAGAGTGTCCACCCTTATGTCTCATCCAGCTGTGGGTCTAGATATGGTCAATCCAGGTTGCATCACAGCCCCTGAACGAATTGTGTAAGAATTTCTCTCTCTTTCCCTGTCTTTGTTTCATGGGTTTTTAAAAGTAATTTATTTTTATAATGGGGTTTAGCTGCTTTTCACGGCTGTGTTTAGGCCGCTTTACACCCACTTGACCCACTAACAGAGAGATATCAATACATAGGTTTTAAGATTATTACTAGTCAGATATATTCTTGTGCGGTGAATCGGGCGTGTTGAGTCCAGTTCTCTGAGCAAGGAGTAGGTCTTGTCTATTACATATTGGGTTTATGGAACGGTATCTGAGCTAATTTGAAACTCTTGTTTTATGTATCACCCCACCTCACCTTTCCCGTTAAGCAGCCATAGTGTGTTTTCTGCATGTGTGACTCTGTTCTGTTTTGTAATTCAGTTCAAGTGTAACGGTTTTTACATTCCCTCTATAAGTGACACCTTATGAGAAGTGTCCTTTTCTGTGTGACTTATTTCACTTAGAATCGTCTTACCTAAATCCACTCATCATGCTGCTACTAGGCTTATGACATTGATTTCATGGCTGAGTGATATTCCATTGTACATAAGGACCACAAGTTTTTTATCCATTTTTCGCTTTCCTGGGATATTTAAGGTGGAAGGAAGTGGAGGTCCTTGTTAACAGAGCAGCCCTAAACTTTGGGGTGCTTGTGTCTTGCTGATTTTCAATTTTCCCACTTTATCCCCCCATGCGTGGAAGTGCCCTATGCTCTCTAAGCTGTGTTTTTTAGATGTTTCAGGACACACCGTACACTTCTCCAGAGTGGCTGTTGGCAATTTACATCCCGCCCATCAGTGTAGCAAGGCTCCCATTTCTCCATGGCCTGTCCTGCATTTCTGGTTTTGACACTTTTTTCAGCATGGCCCTTTTGACCGATGGGAAGCGAGACTTCTTTGTAGCGCTGATTTGCCTTTCCAGGTTGCTTGGTTGGCCAAAAAGGGCGTATGCGTTTTTTCCTGAATATATTCAGGAAAAAACGCATACGCCCTTTTTGGCCAAGGGCATCATTGTCAACGTTTTGCCGCTTTTCATGTGCTTTAAAGGCGATTCGAATCTACCTCCTGAAATCTGTTTCCTGCAATTCTGCCTTGATTTCAAATCCTCTTCTTTGCCTTCCCTCAATATATTTGTGGACGAGAGTTATCATTTATAACTCTGCAGGTTTGTGAATTGCAGTGCCCTGAAGCTCCATTTTACAAGTCGCTTTTTTGGGAGCTGGCCGCAAAAGCGCAGGATGGCTTCAGGCCCTGTTCTGGTTCAGGGGGGCAGGCTGAGCCTGTGGTTAATTCTTCTTCCTGATGGGAAAATAGAGTGACCTGTGCCTCTCCCAACACCAAGAGCTAGTCTCTCATTGGTTCCCCGTCTTCCCGTTCATCCTCAGGACAAATTGCAACCTGTACGGAACAGGAGGTTAAAGGTGCTGATGCTCCAAGTAGGGAGATTGCTAGTAAAGTGGCTGGAATGGCGAACCCGAGCACAAGGAGATGACAAATGAGGTGCGTTTTAGAAACCTTTCCCCATCACACGGTGTACCATCTTCTGTGTTTCTCATGCATGTTTTTGATGTAGGAAGATGCCCTTGAACCTGGAGATTTGGGACCCATGCGATGGGTAGCACGCAGTATTACTTTAAAGGGTCTGCGTTTGCTCACCCAACCTCACCAAACCTCTCAGCCCCAAGAGTGTCCACCCTTATGTCTCATCCAGCTGTGGGTCTAGATATGGTCAATCCAGGTTGCATCACAGCCCCTGAACGAATTGTGTAAGAATTTCTCTCTCTTTCCCTGTCTTTGTTTCATGGGTTTTTAAAAGTAATTTATTTTTATAATGGGGTTTAGCTGCTTTTCACGGCTGTGTTTAGGCCGCTTTACACCCACTTGACCCACTAACAGAGAGATATCAATACATAGGTTTTAAGATTATTACTAGTCAGATATATTCTTGTGCGGTGAATCGGGCGTGTTGAGTCCAGTTCTCTGAGCAAGGAGTAGGTCTTGTCTGTTACATATTGGGTTTATGGAACGGTATCTGAGCTAATTTGAAACTCTTGTTTTATGTATCACCCCACCTCACCTTTCCCGTTAAGCAGCCATAGTGTGTTTTCTGCATGTGTGACTCTGTTCTGTTTTGTAATTCAGTTCAAGTGTAACGGTTTTTACATTCCCTCTATAAGTGACACCTTATGAGAAGTGTCCTTTTCTGTGTGACTTATTTCACTTAGAATCGTCTTACCTAAATCCACTCATCATGCTGCTACTAGCCTTATGACATTGATTTCATGGCTGAGTGATATTCCATTGTACATAAGGACCACAACTTTTTTATCCATTTTTCGCTTTCCTGGGATATTTAAGGTGGAAGGAAGTGGAGGTCCTTGTCAACAGAGCAGCCCTAAACTTTGGGGTGCTTGTGTCTTGCTGATTTTCAATTTTCCCACTTTATCCCCCCATGCGTGGAAGTGCCCTATGCTCTCTAAGCTGTGTTTTTTAGATGTTTCAGGACACACCGTACACTTCTCCAGAGTGGCTGTTGGCAATTTACATCCCGCCCATCAGTGTAGCAAGGCTCCCATTTCTCCATGGCCTGTCCTGCATTTCTGGTTTTGACACTTTTTTCAGCATGGCCCTTTTGACCGATGGGAAGCGAGACTTCTTTGTAGCGCTGATTTGCCTTTCCAGGTTGCTTGGTTGGCCAAAAAGGGCGTATGCGTTTTTTCCTGAATATATTCAGGAAAAAACGCATACGCCCTTTTTGGCCAAGGGCATCATTGTCAACGTTTTGCCGCTTTTCATGTGCTTTAAAGGCGATTCGAATCTACCTCCTGAAATCTGTTTCCTGCAATTCTGCCTTGATTTCAAATCCTCTTCTTTGCCTTCCCTCAATATATTTGTGGACGAGAGTTATCATTTATAACTCTGCAGGTTTGTGAATTGCAGTGCCCTGAAGCTCCATTTTACAAGTCGCTTTTTTGGGAGCTGGCCGCAAAAGCGCAGGATGGCTTCAGGCCCTGTTCTGGTTCAGGGGGGCAGGCTGAGCCTGTGGTTAATTCTTCTTCCTGATGGGAAAATAGAGTGACCTGTGCCTCTCCCAACACCAAGAGATAGTCTCTCATTGGTTCCCCGTCTTCCCGTTCATCCTCAGGACAAATTGCAACCTGTACGGAACAGGAGGTTAAAGGTGCTGATGCTCCAAGTAGGGAGATTGCTAGTAAAGTGGCTGGAATGGCGAACCCGAGCACAAGGAGATGACAAATGAGGTGCGTTTTAGAAACCTTTCCCCATCACACGGTGTACCATCTTCTGTGTTTCTCATGCATGTTTTTGATGTAGGAAGATGCCCTTGAACCTGGAGATTTGGGACCCATGCGATGGGTAGCACGCAGTATTACTTTAAAGGGTCTGCGTTTGCTCACCCAACCTCACCAAACCTCTCAGCCCCAAGAGTGTCCACCCTTATGTCTCATCCAGCTGTGGGTCTAGATATGGTCAATCCAGGTTGCATCACAGCCCCTGAACGAATTGTGTAAGAATTTCTCTCTCTTTCCCTGTCTTTGTTTCATGGGTTTTTAAAAGTAATTTATTTTTATAATGGGGTTTAGCTGCTTTTCACGGCTGTGTTTAGGCCGCTTTACACCCACTTGACCCACTAACAGAGAGATATCAATACATAGGTTTTAAGATTATTACTAGTCAGATATATTCTTGTGCGGTGAATCGGGCGTGTTGAGTCCAGTTCTCTGAGCAAGGAGTAGGTCTTGTCTGTTACATATTGGGTTTATGGAACGGTATCTGAGCTAATTTGAAACTCTTGTTTTATGTATCACCCCACCTCACCTTTCCCGTTAAGCAGCCATAGTGTGTTTTCTGCATGTGTGACTCTGTTCTGTTTTGTAATTCAGTTCAAGTGTAACGGTTTTTACATTCCCTCTATAAGTGACACCTTATGAGAAGTGTCCTTTTCTGTGTGACTTATTTCACTTAGAATCGTCTTACCTAAATCCACTCATCATGCTGCTACTAGCCTTATGACATTGATTTCATGGCTGAGTGATATTCCATTGTACATAAGGACCACAACTTTTTTATCCATTTTTCGCTTTCCTGGGATATTTAAGGTGGAAGGAAGTGGAGGTCCTTGTCAACAGAGCAGCCCTAAACTTTGGGGTGCTTGTGTCTTGCTGATTTTCAATTTTCCCACTTTATCCCCCCATGCGTGGAAGTGCCCTATGCTCTCTAAGCTGTGTTTTTTAGATGTTTCAGGACACACCGTACACTTCTCCAGAGTGGCTGTTGGCAATTTACATCCCGCCCATCAGTGTAGCAAGGCTCCCATTTCTCCATGGCCTGTCCTGCATTTCTGGTTTTGACACTTTTTTCAGCATGGCCCTTTTGACCGATGGGAAGCGAGACTTCTTTGTAGCGCTGATTTGCCTTTCCAGGTTGCTTGGTTGGCCAAAAAGGGCGTATGCGTTTTTTCCTGAATATATTCAGGAAAAAACGCATACGCCCTTTTTGGCCAAGGGCATCATTGTCAACGTTTTGCCGCTTTTCATGTGCTTTAAAGGCGATTCGAATCTACCTCCTGAAATCTGTTTCCTGCAATTCTGCCTTGATTTCAAATCCTCTTCTTTGCCTTCCCTCAATATATTTGTGGACGAGAGTTATCATTTATAACTCTGCAGGTTTGTGAATTGCAGTGCCCTGAAGCTCCATTTTACAAGTCGCTTTTTTGGGAGCCGGCCGCAAAAGCGCAGGATGGCTTCAGGCCCTGTTCTGGTTCCGGGGGGCAGGCTGAGCCTGTGGTTAATTCTTCTTCCTGATGGGAAAATAGAGTGACCTGTGCCTCTCCCAACACCAAGAGATAGTCTCTCATTGGTTCCCCGTCTTCCCGTTCATCCTCAGGACAAATTGCAACCTGTACGGAACAGGAGGTTAAAGGTGCTGATGCTCCAAGTAGGGAGATTGCTAGTAAAGTGGCTGGAATGGCGAACCCGAGCACAAGGAGATGACAAATGAGGTGCGTTTTAGAAACCTTTCCCCATCACACGGTGTACCATCTTCTGTGTTTCTCATGCATGTTTTTGATGTAGGAAGATGCCCTTGAACCTGGAGATTTGGGACCCATGCGATGGGTAGCACGCAGTATTACTTTAAAGGGTCTGCGTTTGCTCACCCAACCTCACCAAACCTCTCAGCCCCAAGAGTGTCCACCCTTATGTCTCATCCAGCTGTGGGTCTAGATATGGTCAATCCAGGTTGCATCACAGCCCCTGAACGAATTGTGTAAGAATTTCTCTCTCTTTCCCTGTCTTTGTTTCATGGGTTTTTAAAAGTAATTTATTTTTATAATGGGGTTTAGCTGCTTTTCACGGCTGTGTTTAGGCCGCTTTACACCCACTTGACCCACTAACAGAGAGATATCAATACATAGGTTTTAAGATTATTACTAGTCAGATATATTCTTGTGCGGTGAATCGGGCGTGTTGAGTCCAGTTCTCTGAGCAAGGAGTAGGTCTTGTCTGTTACATATTGGGTTTATGGAACGGTATCTGAGCTAATTTGAAACTCTTGTTTTATGTATCACCCCACCTCACCTTTCCCGTTAAGCAGCCATAGTGTGTTTTCTGCATGTGTGACTCTGTTCTGTTTTGTAATTCAGTTCAAGTGTAACGGTTTTTACATTCCCTCTATAAGTGACACCTTATGAGAAGTGTCCTTTTCTGTGTGACTTATTTCACTTAGAATCGTCTTACCTAAATCCACTCATCATGCTGCTACTAGCCTTATGACATTGATTTCATGGCTGAGTGATATTCCATTGTACATAAGGACCACAACTTTTTTATCCATTTTTCGCTTTCCTGGGATATTTAAGGTGGAAGGAAGTGGAGGTCCTTGTCAACAGAGCAGCCCTAAACTTTGGGGTGCTTGTGTCTTGCTGATTTTCAATTTTCCCACTTTATCCCCCCATGCGTGGAAGTGCCCTATGCTCTCTAAGCTGTGTTTTTTAGATGTTTCAGGACACACCGTACACTTCTCCAGAGTGGCTGTTGGCAATTTACATCCCGCCCATCAGTGTAGCAAGGCTCCCATTTCTCCATGGCCTGTCCTGCATTTCTGGTTTTGACACTTTTTTCAGCATGGCCCTTTTGACCGATGGGAAGCGAGACTTCTTTGTAGCGCTGATTTGCCTTTCCAGGTTGCTTGGTTGGCCAAAAAGGGCGTATGCGTTTTTTCCTGAATATATTCAGGAAAAAACGCATACGCCCTTTTTGGCCAAGGGCATCATTGTCAACGTTTTGCCGCTTTTCATGTGCTTTAAAGGCGATTCGAATCTACCTCCTGAAATCTGTTTCCTGCAATTCTGCCTTGATTTCAAATCCTCTTCTTTGCCTTCCCTCAATATATTTGTGGACGAGAGTTATCATTTATAACTCTGCAGGTTTGTGAATTGCAGTGCCCTGAAGCTCCATTTTACAAGTCGCTTTTTTGGGAGCTGGCCGCAAAAGCGCAGGATGGCTTCAGGCCCTGTTCTGGTTCAGGGGGGCAGGCTGAGCCTGTGGTTAATTCTTCTTCCTGATGGGAAAATAGAGTGACCTGTGCCTCTCCCAACACCAAGAGATAGTCTCTCATTGGTTCCCCGTCTTCCCGTTCATCCTCAGGACAAATTGCAACCTGTACGGAACAGGAGGTTAAAGGTGCTGATGCTCCAAGTAGGGAGATTGCTAGTAAAGTGGCTGGAATGGCGAACCCGAGCACAAGGAGATGACAAATGAGGTGCGTTTTAGAAACCTTTCCCCATCACACGGTGTACCATCTTCTGTGTTTCTCATGCATGTTTTTGATGTAGGAAGATGCCCTTGAACCTGGAGATTTGGGACCCATGCGATGGGTAGCACGCAGTATTACTTTAAAGGGTCTGCGTTTGCTCACCCAACCTCACCAAACCTCTCAGCCCCAAGAGTGTCCACCCTTATGTCTCATCCAGCTGTGGGTCTAGATATGGTCAATCCAGGTTGCATCACAGCCCCTGAACGAATTGTGTAAGAATTTCTCTCTCTTTCCCTGTCTTTGTTTCATGGGTTTTTAAAAGTAATTTATTTTTATAATGGGGTTTAGCTGCTTTTCACGGCTGTGTTTAGGCCGCTTTACACCCACTTGACCCACTAACAGAGAGATATCAATACATAGGTTTTAAGATTATTACTAGTCAGATATATTCTTGTGCGGTGAATCGGGCGTGTTGAGTCCAGTTCTCTGAGCAAGGAGTAGGTCTTGTCTGTTACATATTGGGTTTATGGAACGGTATCTGAGCTAATTTGAAACTCTTGTTTTATGTATCACCCCACCTCACCTTTCCCGTTAAGCAGCCATAGTGTGTTTTCTGCATGTGTGACTCTGTTCTGTTTTGTAATTCAGTTCAAGTGTAACGGTTTTTACATTCCCTCTATAAGTGACACCTTATGAGAAGTGTCCTTTTCTGTGTGACTTATTTCACTTAGAATCGTCTTACCTAAATCCACTCATCATGCTGCTACTAGCCTTATGACATTGATTTCATGGCTGAGTGATATTCCATTGTACATAAGGACCACAACTTTTTTATCCATTTTTCGCTTTCCTGGGATATTTAAGGTGGAAGGAAGTGGAGGTCCTTGTCAACAGAGCAGCCCTAAACTTTGGGGTGCTTGTGTCTTGCTGATTTTCAATTTTCCCACTTTATCCCCCCATGCGTGGAAGTGCCCTATGCTCTCTAAGCTGTGTTTTTTAGATGTTTCAGGACACACCGTACACTTCTCCAGAGTGGCTGTTGGCAATTTACATCCCGCCCATCAGTGTAGCAAGGCTCCCATTTCTCCATGGCCTGTCCTGCATTTCTGGTTTTGACACTTTTTTCAGCATGGCCCTTTTGACCGATGGGAAGCGAGACTTCTTTGTAGCGCTGATTTGCCTTTCCAGGTTGCTTGGTTGGCCAAAAAGGGCGTATGCGTTTTTTCCTGAATATATTCAGGAAAAAACGCATACGCCCTTTTTGGCCAAGGGCATCATTGTCAACGTTTTGCCGCTTTTCATGTGCTTTAAAGGCGATTCGAATCTACCTCCTGAAATCTGTTTCCTGCAATTCTGCCTTGATTTCAAATCCTCTTCTTTGCCTTCCCTCAATATATTTGTGGACGAGAGTTATCATTTATAACTCTGCAGGTTTGTGAATTGCAGTGCCCTGAAGCTCCATTTTACAAGTCGCTTTTTTGGGAGCCGGCCGCAAAAGCGCAGGATGGCTTCAGGCCCTGTTCTGGTTCCGGGGGGCAGGCTGAGCCTGTGGTTAATTCTTCTTCCTGATGGGAAAATAGAGTGACCTGTGCCTCTCCCAACACCAAGAGATAGTCTCTCATTGGTTCCCCGTCTTCCCGTTCATCCTCAGGACAAATTGCAACCTGTACGGAACAGGAGGTTAAAGGTGCTGATGCTCCAAGTAGGGAGATTGCTAGTAAAGTGGCTGGAATGGCGAACCCGAGCACAAGGAGATGACAAATGAGGTGCGTTTTAGAAACCTTTCCCCATCACACGGTGTACCATCTTCTGTGTTTCTCATGCATGTTTTTGATGTAGGAAGATGCCCTTGAACCTGGAGATTTGGGACCCATGCGATGGGTAGCACGCAGTATTACTTTAAAGGGTCTGCGTTTGCTCACCCAACCTCACCAAACCTCTCAGCCCCAAGAGTGTCCACCCTTATGTCTCATCCAGCTGTGGGTCTAGATATGGTCAATCCAGGTTGCATCACAGCCCCTGAACGAATTGTGTAAGAATTTCTCTCTCTTTCCCTGTCTTTGTTTCATGGGTTTTTAAAAGTAATTTATTTTTATAATGGGGTTTAGCTGCTTTTCACGGCTGTGTTTAGGCCGCTTTACACCCACTTGACCCACTAACAGAGAGATATCAATACATAGGTTTTAAGATTATTACTAGTCAGATATATTCTTGTGCGGTGAATCGGGCGTGTTGAGTCCAGTTCTCTGAGCAAGGAGTAGGTCTTGTCTGTTACATATTGGGTTTATGGAACGGTATCTGAGCTAATTTGAAACTCTTGTTTTATGTATCACCCCACCTCACCTTTCCCGTTAAGCAGCCATAGTGTGTTTTCTGCATGTGTGACTCTGTTCTGTTTTGTAATTCAGTTCAAGTGTAACGGTTTTTACATTCCCTCTATAAGTGACACCTTATGAGAAGTGTCCTTTTCTGTGTGACTTATTTCACTTAGAATCGTCTTACCTAAATCCACTCATCATGCTGCTACTAGCCTTATGACATTGATTTCATGGCTGAGTGATATTCCATTGTACATAAGGACCACAACTTTTTTATCCATTTTTCGCTTTCCTGGGATATTTAAGGTGGAAGGAAGTGGAGGTCCTTGTCAACAGAGCAGCCCTAAACTTTGGGGTGCTTGTGTCTTGCTGATTTTCAATTTTCCCACTTTATCCCCCCATGCGTGGAAGTGCCCTATGCTCTCTAAGCTGTGTTTTTTAGATGTTTCAGGACACACCGTACACTTCTCCAGAGTGGCTGTTGGCAATTTACATCCCGCCCATCAGTGTAGCAAGGCTCCCATTTCTCCATGGCCTGTCCTGCATTTCTGGTTTTGACACTTTTTTCAGCATGGCCCTTTTGACCGATGGGAAGCGAGACTTCTTTGTAGCGCTGATTTGCCTTTCCAGGTTGCTTGGTTGGCCAAAAAGGGCGTATGCGTTTTTTCCTGAATATATTCAGGAAAAAACGCATACGCCCTTTTTGGCCAAGGGCATCATTGTCAACGTTTTGCCGCTTTTCATGTGCTTTAAAGGCGATTCGAATCTACCTCCTGAAATCTGTTTCCTGCAATTCTGCCTTGATTTCAAATCCTCTTCTTTGCCTTCCCTCAATATATTTGTGGACGAGAGTTATCATTTATAACTCTGCAGGTTTGTGAATTGCAGTGCCCTGAAGCTCCATTTTACAAGTCGCTTTTTTGGGAGCCGGCCGCAAAAGCGCAGGATGGCTTCAGGCCCTGTTCTGGTTCCGGGGGGCAGGCTGAGCCTGTGGTTAATTCTTCTTCCTGATGGGAAAATAGAGTGACCTGTGCCTCTCCCAACACCAAGAGATAGTCTCTCATTGGTTCCCCGTCTTCCCGTTCATCCTCAGGACAAATTGCAACCTGTACGGTACAGGAGGTTAAAGGTGCTGATGCTCCAAGTAGGGAGATTGCTAGTAAAGTGGCTGGAATGGCGAACCCGAGCACAAGGAGATGACAAATGAGGTGCGTTTTAGAAACCTTTCCCCATCACACGGTGTACCATCTTCTGTGTTTCTCATGCATGTTTTTGATGTAGGAAGATGCCCTTGAACCTGGAGATTTGGGACCCATGCGATGGGTAGCACGCAGTATTACTTTAAAGGGTCTGCGTTTGCTCACCCAACCTCACCAAACCTCTCAGCCCCAAGAGTGTCCACCCTTATGTCTCATCCAGCTGTGGGTCTAGATATGGTCAATCCAGGTTGCATCACAGCCCCTGAACGAATTGTGTAAGAATTTCTCTCTCTTTCCCTGTCTTTGTTTCATGGGTTTTTAAAAGTAATTTATTTTTATAATGGGGTTTAGCTGCTTTTCACGGCTGTGTTTAGGCCGCTTTACACCCACTTGACCCACTAACAGAGAGATATCAATACATAGGTTTTAAGATTATTACTAGTCAGATATATTCTTGTGCGGTGAATCGGGCGTGTTGAGTCCAGTTCTCTGAGCAAGGAGTAGGTCTTGTCTGTTACATATTGGGTTTATGGAACGGTATCTGAGCTAATTTGAAACTCTTGTTTTATGTATCACCCCACCTCACCTTTCCCGTTAAGCAGCCATAGTGTGTTTTCTGCATGTGTGACTCTGTTCTGTTTTGTAATTCAGTTCAAGTGTAACGGTTTTTACATTCCCTCTATAAGTGACACCTTATGAGAAGTGTCCTTTTCTGTGTGACTTATTTCACTTAGAATCGTCTTACCTAAATCCACTCATCATGCTGCTACTAGCCTTATGACATTGATTTCATGGCTGAGTGATATTCCATTGTACATAAGGACCACAACTTTTTTATCCATTTTTCGCTTTCCTGGGATATTTAAGGTGGAAGGAAGTGGAGGTCCTTGTCAACAGAGCAGCCCTAAACTTTGGGGTGCTTGTGTCTTGCTGATTTTCAATTTTCCCACTTTATCCCCCCATGCGTGGAAGTGCCCTATGCTCTCTAAGCTGTGTTTTTTAGATGTTTCAGGACACACCGTACACTTCTCCAGAGTGGCTGTTGGCAATTTACATCCCGCCCATCAGTGTAGCAAGGCTCCCATTTCTCCATGGCCTGTCCTGCATTTCTGGTTTTGACACTTTTTTCAGCATGGCCCTTTTGACCGATGGGAAGCGAGACTTCTTTGTAGCGCTGATTTGCCTTTCCAGGTTGCTTGGTTGGCCAAAAAGGGCGTATGCGTTTTTTCCTGAATATATTCAGGAAAAAACGCATACGCCCTTTTTGGCCAAGGGCATCATTGTCAACGTTTTGCCGCTTTTCATGTGCTTTAAAGGCGATTCGAATCTACCTCCTGAAATCTGTTTCCTGCAATTCTGCCTTGATTTCAAATCCTCTTCTTTGCCTTCCCTCAATATATTTGTGGACGAGAGTTATCATTTATAACTCTGCAGGTTTGTGAATTGCAGTGCCCTGAAGCTCCATTTTACAAGTCGCTTTTTTGGGAGCTGGCCGCAAAAGCGCAGGATGGCTTCAGGCCCTGTTCTGGTTCAGGGGGGCAGGCTGAGCCTGTGGTTAATTCTTCTTCCTGATGGGAAAATAGAGTGACCTGTGCCTCTCCCAACACCAAGAGATAGTCTCTCATTGGTTCCCCGTCTTCCCGTTCATCCTCAGGACAAATTGCAACCTGTACGGAACAGGAGGTTAAAGGTGCTGATGCTCCAAGTAGGGAGATTGCTAGTAAAGTGGCTGGAATGGCGAACCCGAGCACAAGGAGATGACAAATGAGGTGCGTTTTAGAAACCTTTCCCCATCACACGGTGTACCATCTTCTGTGTTTCTCATGCATGTTTTTGATGTAGGAAGATGCCCTTGAACCTGGAGATTTGGGACCCATGCGATGGGTAGCACGCAGTATTACTTTAAAGGGTCTGCGTTTGCTCACCCAACCTCACCAAACCTCTCAGCCCCAAGAGTGTCCACCCTTATGTCTCATCCAGCTGTGGGTCTAGATATGGTCAATCCAGGTTGCATCACAGCCCCTGAACGAATTGTGTAAGAATTTCTCTCTCTTTCCCTGTCTTTGTTTCATGGGTTTTTAAAAGTAATTTATTTTTATAATGGGGTTTAGCTGCTTTTCACGGCTGTGTTTAGGCCGCTTTACACCCACTTGACCCACTAACAGAGAGATATCAATACATAGGTTTTAAGATTATTACTAGTCAGATATATTCTTGTGCGGTGAATCGGGCGTGTTGAGTCCAGTTCTCTGAGCAAGGAGTAGGTCTTGTCTGTTACATATTGGGTTTATGGAACGGTATCTGAGCTAATTTGAAACTCTTGTTTTATGTATCACCCCACCTCACCTTTCCCGTTAAGCAGCCATAGTGTGTTTTCTGCATGTGTGACTCTGTTCTGTTTTGTAATTCAGTTCAAGTGTAACGGTTTTTACATTCCCTCTATAAGTGACACCTTATGAGAAGTGTCCTTTTCTGTGTGACTTATTTCACTTAGAATCGTCTTACCTAAATCCACTCATCATGCTGCTACTAGCCTTATGACATTGATTTCATGGCTGAGTGATATTCCATTGTACATAAGGACCACAACTTTTTTATCCATTTTTCGCTTTCCTGGGATATTTAAGGTGGAAGGAAGTGGAGGTCCTTGTCAACAGAGCAGCCCTAAACTTTGGGGTGCTTGTGTCTTGCTGATTTTCAATTTTCCCACTTTATCCCCCCATGCGTGGAAGTGCCCTATGCTCTCTAAGCTGTGTTTTTTAGATGTTTCAGGACACACCGTACACTTCTCCAGAGTGGCTGTTGGCAATTTACATCCCGCCCATCAGTGTAGCAAGGCTCCCATTTCTCCATGGCCTGTCCTGCATTTCTGGTTTTGACACTTTTTTCAGCATGGCCCTTTTGACCGATGGGAAGCGAGACTTCTTTGTAGCGCTGATTTGCCTTTCCAGGTTGCTTGGTTGGCCAAAAAGGGCGTATGCGTTTTTTCCTGAATATATTCAGGAAAAAACGCATACGCCCTTTTTGGCCAAGGGCATCATTGTCAACGTTTTGCCGCTTTTCATGTGCTTTAAAGGCGATTCGAATCTACCTCCTGAAATCTGTTTCCTGCAATTCTGCCTTGATTTCAAATCCTCTTCTTTGCCTTCCCTCAATATATTTGTGGACGAGAGTTATCATTTATAACTCTGCAGGTTTGTGAATTGCAGTGCCCTGAAGCTCCATTTTACAAGTCGCTTTTTTGGGAGCTGGCCGCAAAAGCGCAGGATGGCTTCAGGCCCTGTTCTGGTTCAGGGGGGCAGGCTGAGCCTGTGGTTAATTCTTCTTCCTGATGGGAAAATAGAGTGACCTGTGCCTCTCCCAACACCAAGAGATAGTCTCTCATTGGTTCCCCGTCTTCCCGTTCATCCTCAGGACAAATTGCAACCTGTACGGAACAGGAGGTTAAAGGTGCTGATGCTCCAAGTAGGGAGATTGCTAGTAAAGTGGCTGGAATGGCGAACCCGAGCACAAGGAGATGACAAATGAGGTGCGTTTTAGAAACCTTTCCCCATCACACGGTGTACCATCTTCTGTGTTTCTCATGCATGTTTTTGATGTAGGAAGATGCCCTTGAACCTGGAGATTTGGGACCCATGCGATGGGTAGCACGCAGTATTACTTTAAAGGGTCTGCGTTTGCTCACCCAACCTCACCAAACCTCTCAGCCCCAAGAGTGTCCACCCTTATGTCTCATCCAGCTGTGGGTCTAGATATGGTCAATCCAGGTTGCATCACAGCCCCTGAACGAATTGTGTAAGAATTTCTCTCTCTTTCCCTGTCTTTGTTTCATGGGTTTTTAAAAGTAATTTATTTTTATAATGGGGTTTAGCTGCTTTTCACGGCTGTGTTTAGGCCGCTTTACACCCACTTGACCCACTAACAGAGAGATATCAATACATAGGTTTTAAGATTATTACTAGTCAGATATATTCTTGTGCGGTGAATCGGGCGTGTTGAGTCCAGTTCTCTGAGCAAGGAGTAGGTCTTGTCTGTTACATATTGGGTTTATGGAACGGTATCTGAGCTAATTTGAAACTCTTGTTTTATGTATCACCCCACCTCACCTTTCCCGTTAAGCAGCCATAGTGTGTTTTCTGCATGTGTGACTCTGTTCTGTTTTGTAATTCAGTTCAAGTGTAACGGTTTTTACATTCCCTCTATAAGTGACACCTTATGAGAAGTGTCCTTTTCTGTGTGACTTATTTCACTTAGAATCGTCTTACCTAAATCCACTCATCATGCTGCTACTAGCCTTATGACATTGATTTCATGGCTGAGTGATATTCCATTGTACATAAGGACCACAACTTTTTTATCCATTTTTCGCTTTCCTGGGATATTTAAGGTGGAAGGAAGTGGAGGTCCTTGTCAACAGAGCAGCCCTAAACTTTGGGGTGCTTGTGTCTTGCTGATTTTCAATTTTCCCACTTTATCCCCCCATGCGTGGAAGTGCCCTATGCTCTCTAAGCTGTGTTTTTTAGATGTTTCAGGACACACCGTACACTTCTCCAGAGTGGCTGTTGGCAATTTACATCCCGCCCATCAGTGTAGCAAGGCTCCCATTTCTCCATGGCCTGTCCTGCATTTCTGGTTTTGACACTTTTTTCAGCATGGCCCTTTTGACCGATGGGAAGCGAGACTTCTTTGTAGCGCTGATTTGCCTTTCCAGGTTGCTTGGTTGGCCAAAAAGGGCGTATGCGTTTTTTCCTGAATATATTCAGGAAAAAACGCATACGCCCTTTTTGGCCAAGGGCATCATTGTCAACGTTTTGCCGCTTTTCATGTGCTTTAAAGGCGATTCGAATCTACCTCCTGAAATCTGTTTCCTGCAATTCTGCCTTGATTTCAAATCCTCTTCTTTGCCTTCCCTCAATATATTTGTGGACGAGAGTTATCATTTATAACTCTGCAGGTTTGTGAATTGCAGTGCCCTGAAGCTCCATTTTACAAGTCGCTTTTTTGGGAGCCGGCCGCAAAAGCGCAGGATGGCTTCAGGCCCTGTTCTGGTTCCGGGGGGCAGGCTGAGCCTGTGGTTAATTCTTCTTCCTGATGGGAAAATACAGTGACCTGTGCCTGTCCCAACACCAAGAGCTAGTCTCTCATTGGTTCCCCGTCTTCCCGTTCATCCTCAGGACAAATTGCAACCTGTACGGAACAGGAGGTTAAAGGTGCTGATGCTCCAAGTAGGGAGATTGCTAGTAAAGTGGCTGGAATGGCGAACCCGAGCACAAGGAGATGACAAATGAGGTGCGTTTTAGAAACCTTTCCCCATCACACGCTGTACCATCTTCTGGGTTTCTCATGCATGTTTTCGATGTAGGAAGATGCCCTTGAACCTGGAGATTTGGGACCCATGCGATGGGTAGCACGCAGTATTACTTTAAAGGGTCTGCGTTTGCTCACCCAACCTCACCAAACCTCTCAGCCCCAAGAGTGTCCACCCTTATGTCTCATCCAGCTGTGGGTCTAGATATGTTCAATCCAGGTTGCATCACAGCCCCTGAACGAATTGTGTAAGAATTTCTCTCTCTTTCCCTGTCTTTGTTTCATGGGTTTTTAAAAGTAATTTATTTTTATAATGGGGTTTAGCTGCTTTTCACGGCTGTGTTTAGGCCGCTTTACATCCATTTGACACACTAACAGAAAGATATCAATACATAGGTTTTAAGATTATTTCTAGTCAGATATATTCTTGTGCGGTGAATCGGGCGTGTTGAGTCCAGTTCTCTGAGCAAGGAGTAGGTCTTGTCTATTCCATATTGGGTTTATGGAACGGTATCTGAGCTAATTTGAAACTCTTGTTTTATGTATCACCCCACCTCACCTTTCCCGTTAAGCAGCCATAGTGTGTTTTCTGCATGTGTGACTCTGTTCTGTTTTGTAATTCAGTTCAAGTGTAACGGTTTTTACATTCCCTCTATAAGTGACACCTTATGAGAAGTGTCCTTTTATGTGTGACTTATTTCACTTAGAATCGTCTTACCTAAATCCACTCATCATGCTGCTACTAGCCTTATGACATTGATTTCATGGCTGAGTGATATTCCATTGTACATAAGGACCACAACTTTTTTATCCATTTTTCGCTTTCCTGGGATATTTAAGGTGGAAGGAAGTGGAGGTCCTTGTCAACAGAGCAGCCCTAACCTTTGGGGTGCTTGTGTCTTGCTGATTTTCAATTTTCCCACTTTATCCCCCCATGCGTGGAAGTGCCCTATGCTCTCTAAGCTGTGTTTTTTAGATGTTTCAGGACACACCGTACACTTCTCCAGAGTGGCTGTTGGCAATTTACATCCCGCCCATCAGTGTAGCAAGGCTCCCATTTCTCCATGGCCTGTCCTGCATTTCTGGTTTTGACACTTTTTTCAGCATGGCCCTTTTGACCGATGGGAAGCGAGACTTCTTTGTAGCGCTGATTTGCCTTTCCAGGTTGCTTGGTTGGCCAAAAAGGGCGTATGCGTTTTCTCCTGAATATATTCAGGAAAAAACGCATACGCCCTTTTTGGCCAAGGGCATCATTGTCAACGTTTTGCCGCTTTTCATGTGCTTTAAAGGCTATTCGCATCTTCCTCCTGAAATCTGTTTCCTGCAATTCTGCCTTGATTTCAAATCCTCTTCTTTGCCTTCCCTCAATATATTTGTGGACGAGAGTTATCATTTATAACTCTGCAGGTTTGTGAATTGCAGTGCCCTGAAGCTCCATTTTACAAGTCGCTTTTTTGGGAGCCGGGCGCAAAAGCGCAGGATGGCTTCAGGCCCTGTTCTGGTTCCGGGGGGCAGGCTGAGCCTGTGGTTAATTCTTCTTCCTGATGGGAAAATAGAGTGACCTGTGCCTGTCCCAACACCAAGAGCTAGTCTCTCATTGGTTCCCCGTCTTCCCGTTCATCCTCAGGACAAATTGCAACCTGTACGGAACAGGAGGTTAAAGGTGCTGATGCTCCAAGTAGGGAGATTGCTAGTAAAGTGGCTGGAATGGCGAACCCGAGCACAAGGAGATGAGAAATGAGGTGCGTTTTAGAAACCTTTCCCCATCACATGGTGTACCATCTTCTGGGTTTCTCATGCATGTTTTCGATGTAGGAAGATGCCCTTGAACCTGGAGATTTGGGACCCATGCGATGGGTAGCACGCAGTATTACTTTAAAGGGTCTGCGTTTGCTCACCCAACCTCACCAAACCTCTCAGCCCCAAGAGTGTCCACCCTTATGTCTCATCCAGCTGTGGATCTAGATATGGTCAATCCAGGTTGCATCACAGCCCCTGAACGAATTGTGTAAGAATTTCTCTCTCTTTCCCTGTCTTTGTTTCATGGGTTTTTAAAAGTAATTTATTTTTATAATGGGGTTTAGCTGCTTTTCACGGCTGTGTTTAGGCCGCTTTACACCCACTTGACACACTAACAGAGAGATATCAATACATAGGTTTTAAGATTATTACTAGTCAGATATATTCTTGTGCGGTGAATCGGGCGTGTTGAGTCCAGTTCTCTGAGCAAGGAGTAGGTCTTGTCTATTACATATTGGGTTTATGGAACGGTATCTGAGCTAATTTGAAACTCTTGTTTTATGTATCACCCCACCTCACCTTTCCCGTTAAGCAGCCATAGTGGGTTTTCTGCATGTGTGACTCTGTTCTGTTTTGTAATTCAGTTCAAGTGTAACGGTTTTTACATTCCCTCTATAAGTGACACCTTATGAGAAGTGTCCTTTTCTGTGTGACTTATTTCACTTAGAATCGTCTTACCTAAATCCACTCATCATGCTGCTACTAGCCTTATGACATTGATTTCATGGCTGAGTGATATTCCATTGTACATAAGGACCACAACTTTTTTATCCATTTTTCGCTTTCTTGGGATATTTAAGGTGGAAGGAAGTGGAGGTCCTTGTCAACAGAGCAGCCCTAAACTTTGGGGTGCTTGTGTCTTTCTGATTTTCAATTTTCCCACTTTATCCCCCCATGCGTGGAAGTGCCCTATGCTCTCTAAGCTGTGTTTTTTAGATGTTTCAGGACACACCGTACACTTCTCCAGAGTGGCTGTTGGCAATTTACATCCCGCCCATCAGTGTAGCAAGGCTCCCATTTCTCCATGGCCTGCCCTGCATTTCTGGTTTTGACACTTTTTTCAGCATGGCCCTTTTGACCGATGGGAAGCGAGACTTCTTTGTAGCGCTGATTTGCCTTTCCAGGTTGCTTGGTTGGCCAAAAAGGGCGTATGCGTTTTTTCCTGAATATATTCAGGAAAAAACGCATACGCCCTTTTTGGCCAAGGGCATCATTGTCAACGTTTTGCCGCTTTTCATGTGCTTTAAAGGCGATTCGAATCTACCTCCTGAAATCTGTTTCCTGCAATTCTGCCTTGATTTCAAATCGTCTTCTTTGCCTTCCCTCAATATATTTGTGGACGAGAGTTATCATTTATAACTCTGCAGGTTTGTGAATTGCAGTGCCCTGAAGCTCCATTTTGCAAGTCGCTTTTTCGGGAGCCGGCCGCAAAAGCGCAGGATGGCTTCAGGCCCTGCTCTGGTTCCGGGGGGCAGGCTGAGTCTGTGGTTAATTCTTCTTCCTGATGGGAAAATAGAGTGACCTGTGCCTCTCCCAACACCAAGAGCTAGTCTCTCATTGGTTCCCCGTCTTCCCGTTCATCCTCAGGACAAATTGCAACCTGTACGGAACAGGAGGTTAAAGGTGCTGATGCTCCAAGTAGGGAGATTGCTAGTAAAGTGGCTGGAATGGCGAACCCGAGCACAAGGAGATGAGAAATGAGGTGCGTTTTAGAAACCTTTCCCCATCACACGCTGTACCATCTTCTGGGTTTCTCATGCATGTTTTCGATGTAGGAAGATGCCCTTGAACCTGGAGATTTGGGACCCATGCGATGGGTAGCACGCAGTATTACTTTAAAGGGTCTGCGTTTGCTCACCCAACCTCACCAAACCTCTCAGCCCCAAGAGTGTCCACCCTTATGTCTCATCCAGCTGTGGGTCTAGATATGGTCAATCCAGGTTGCATCACAGCCCCTGAACGAATTGTGTAAGAATTTCTCTCTCTTTCCCTGTCTTTGTTTCATGGGTTTTTAAAAGTAATTTATTTTTATAATGGGGTTTAGCTGCTTTTCACGGCTGTGTTTATGCCGCTTTACACCCACTTGACACACTAACAGAGAGATATCAATACATAGGTTTTAAGATTATTACTAGTCAGATATATTCTTGTGCGGTGAATCGGGCGTTTTGAGTCCAGTTCTCTGAGCAAGGAGTAGGTCTTGTCTATTACATATTGGGTTTATGGAACGGTATCTGAGCTAATTTGAAACTCTTGTTTTATGTATCACCCCACCTCACCTTTCCCGTTAAGCAGCCATAGTGGGTTTTCTGCATGTGTGACTCTGTTCTGTTTTGTAATTCAGTTCAAGTGTAACGGTTTTTACATTCCCTCTATAAGTGACACCTTATGAGAAGTGTCCTTTTCTGTGTGACTTATTTCACTTAGAATCGTCTTACCTAAATCCACTCATCATGCTGCTACTAGCCTTATGACATTGATTTCATGGCTGAGTGATATTCCATTGTACATAAGGACCACAACTTTTTTATCCATTTTTCGCTTTCCTGGGATATTTAAGGTGGAAGGAAGTGGAGGTCCTTGTCAACAGAGCAGCCCTAAACTTTGGGGTGCTTGTGTCTTGCTGATTTTCAATTTTCCCACTTTATCCCCCCATGCGTGGAAGTGCCCTATGCTCTCTAAGCTGTGTTTTTTAGATGTTTCCGGACACACCGTACACTTCTCCAGAGTGGCTGTTGGCAATTTACATCCCGCCCATCAGTGTAGCAAGGCTCCCATTTCTCCATGGCCTGCCCTGCATTTCTGGTTTTGACACTTTTTTCAGCATGGCCCTTTTGACCGATGGGAAGCGAGACTTCTTTGTAGCGCTGATTTGCCTTTCCAGGTTGCTTGGTTGGCCAAAAAGGGCGTATGCGTTTTTTCCTGAATATATTCAGGAAAAAACGCATACGCCCTTTTTGGCCAAGGGCATCATTGTCAACGTTTTGCCGCTTTTCATGTGCTTTAAAGGCGATTCGAATCTACCTCCTGAAATCTGTTTCCTGCAATTCTGCCTTGATTTCAAATCCTCTTCTTTGCCTTCCCTCAATATATTTGTGGACGAGAGTTATCATTTATAACTCTGCAGGTTTGTGAATTGCAGTGCCCTGAAACTCCATTTTACAAGACGGTTTTTCGGGAGCCGGCCGCAAAAGCGCAGGATGGCTTCAGGCCCTGTTCTGGTTCAGGGGGGCAGGCTGAGCCTTTGGTTAATTCTTCTTCCTGATGGGAAAATAGAGTGACCTGTGCCTGTCCCAACACCAAGAGCTAGTCTCTCATTGGTTCCCCGTCTTCCCGTTCATCCTCAGGACAAATTGCAACCTGTACGGAACAGGAGGTTAAAGGTGCTGATGCTCCAAGTAGGGAGATTGCTAGTAAAGTGGCTGGAATGGCGAACCCGAGCACAAGGAGATGAGAAATGAGGTGCGTTTTAGAAACCTTTCCCCATCACACGGTGTACCATCTTCTGGGTTTCTCATGCATGTTTTCGATGTAGGAAGATGCCCTTGAACCTGGAGATTTGGGACCCATGCGATGGGTAGCACGCAGTATTACTTTAAATGGTCTGCGTTTGCTCACCCAACCTCACCAAACCTCTCAGCCCCAAGAGTGTCCACCCTTATGTGTCATCCAGCTGTGGGTCTAGATATGGTCAATCCAGGTTGCATCACAGCTCCTGAACGAATTGTGTAAGAATTTCTCTCTCTTTCCCTGTCTTTGTTTCATGGGTTTTTAAAAGTAATTTATTTTTATAATGGGGTTTAGCTGCTTTTCACGGCTGTGTTTATGCCGCTTTACACCCACTTGACACACTAACAGAGAGATATCAATACATAGGTTTTAAGATTATTACTAGTCAGATATATTCTTGTGCGGTGAATCGGGCGTGTTGAGTCCAGTTCTCTGAGCAAGGAGTAGGTCTTGTCTATTACATATTGGGTTTATGGAATGGTATCTGAGCTAATTTGAAACTCTTGTTTTATGTATCACCCCACCTCACCTTTCCCGTTAAGCAGCCATAGTGTGTTTTCTGCATGTGTGACTCTGTTCTGTTTTGTAATTCAGTTCAAGTGTAACGGTTTTTACATTCCCTCTATAAGTGACACCTTATGAGAAGTGTCCTTTTCTGTGTGACTTATTTCACTTAGAATCGTCTTACCTAAATCCACTCATCATGCTGCTACTAGCCTTATGACATTGATTTCATGGCTGAGTGATATTCCATTGTACATAAGGACCACAACTTTTTTATCCATTTTTCGCTTTCCTGGGATATTTAAGGTGGAAGGAAGTGGAGGTCCTTGTCAACAGAGCAGCCCTAAACTTTGGGGTGCTTGTGTCTTGCTGATTTTCAATTTTCCCACTTTATACCCCCATGCGTGGAAGTGCCCTATGCTCTCTAAGCTGTGTTTTTTAGATGTTTCCGGACACACCGTACACTTCTCCAGAGTGGCTGTTGGCAATTTACATCCCGCCCATCAGTGTAGCAAGGCTCCCATTTCTCCATGGCCTGCCCTGCATTTCTGGTTTTGACACTTTTTTCAGCATGGCCCTTTTGACCGATGGGAAGCGAGACTTCTTTGTAGCGCTGATTTGCCTTTCCAGGTTGCTTGGTTGGCCAAAAAGGGCGTATGCGTTTTTTCCTGAATATATTCAGGAAAAAACGCGTATGCCCTTTTTGGCCAAGGGCATCATTGTCAACGTTTTGCCGCTTCTCATGTGCTTTAAAGGCAATTCGAATCTACCTCCTGAAATCTGTTTCCTGCAATTCTGCCTTGATTTCAAATCCTCTTCTTTGCCTTCCCTCAATATATTTGTGGACGAGAGTTATCATTTATAACTCTGCAGGTTTGTGAATTGAAGTGCCCTGAAGCTCCATTTTACAAGTCGCTTTTTTGGGAGCTGGCCGCAAAAGCGCAGGATGGCTTCAGGCCCTGTTCTGGTTCCGGGGGGCAGGCTGAGCCTGTGGTTAATTCTTCTTCCTGATGGGAAAATAGAGTGACCTGTGCCTGTCCCAACACCAAGAGCTAGTCTCTCATTGGTTCCCCGTCTTCCCGTTCATCCTCAGGACAAATTGCAACCTGTACGGAGCAGGAGGTTAAAGGTGCTGATGCTCCAAGTAGGGAGATTGCTAGTAAAGTGGCTGGAATGACGAACCCGAGCACAAGGAGATGAGAAATGAGGTGCGTTTTAGAAAACTTTCCCCATCACACGGTGTACCATCTTCTGGGTTTCTCTTGCATGTTTTCGATGTAGGAAGATGCCCTTGAACCTGGAGATTTGGGACCCATGCGATGGGTAGCACGCAGTATTACTTTAAAGGGTCTGCGTTTGCTCACCCAACCTCACCAAACCTCTCAGCCCCAAGAGTGTCCACCCTTATGTCTCATCCAGCTGTGGGTCTAGATATGGTCAATCCAGGTTGCATCACAGCCCCTGAACGAATTGTGTAAGAATTTCTCTCTCTTTCCCTGTCTTTGTTTCATGGGTTTTTAAAAGTAATTTATTTTTATAATGGGGTTTAGCTGCTTTTCACGGCTGTGTTTATGCCGCTTTACACCCATTTGACACACTAACAGAGAGATATCAATATATAGGTTTTAAGATTATTACTAGTCAGATATATTCTTGTGCGGTGAATCGGGCGTGTTGAGTCCAGTTCTCTGAGCAAGGAGTAGGTCTTGTCTATTACATATTGGGTTTATGGAACGGTATCTGAGCTAATTTGAAACTCTTGTTTTATGTATCACCCCACCTCACCTTTCCCGTTAAGCAGCCATAGTGGGTTTTCTGCATGTGTGACTCTGTTCTGTTTTGTAATTCAGTTCAAGTGTAACGGTTTTTACATTCCCTCTATAAGTGACACCTTATGAGAAGTGTCCTTTTCTGTGTGACTTATTTCACTTAGAATCGTCTTACCTAAATCCACTCATCATGCTGCTACTAGCCTTATGACATTGATTTCATGGCTGAGTGATATTCCATTGTACATAAGGACCACAACTTTTTTATCCATTTTTCGCTTTCCTGGGATATTTAAGGTGGAAGGAAGTGGAGGTCCTTGTCAACAGAGCAGCCCTAAACTTTGGGGTGCTTGTGTCTTGCTGATTTTCAATTTTCCCACTTTATCCCCCCATGCGTGGAAGTGCCCTATGCTCTCTAAGCTGTGTTTTTTAGATGTTTCCGGACACACCGTACACTTCTCCAGAGTGGCTGTTGGCAATTTACATCCCGCCCATCAGTGTAGCAAGGCTCCCATTTCTCCATGGCCTGCCCTGCATTTCTGGTTTTGACACTTTTTTCAGCATGGCCCTTTTGACCGATGGGAAGCGAGACTTCTTTGTAGCGCTGATTTGCCTTTCCAGGTTGCTTGGTTGGCCAAAAAGGGCGTATGCGTTTTTTCCTGAATATATTCAGGAAAAAACGCATACGCCCTTTTTGGCCAAGGGCATCATTGTCAACGTTTTGCCGCTTTTCATGTGCTTTAAAGGCGATTCGAATCTACCTCCTGAAATCTGTTTCCTGCAATTCTGCCTTGATTTCAAATCCTCTTCTTTGCCTTCCCTCAATATATTTGTGGACGAGAGTTATCATTTATAACTCTGCAGGTTTGTGAATTGCAGTGCCCTGAAGCTCCATTTTGCAAGTCGCTTTTTCGGGAGCCGGCCGCAAAAGCGCAGGATGGCTTCAGGCCCTGCTCTGGTTCCGGGGGGCAGGCTGAGTCTGTGGTTAATTCTTCTTCCTGATGGGAAAATAGAGTGACCTGTGCCTGTCCCAACACCAAGAGCTAGTCTCTCATTGGTTCCCCGTCTTCCCGTTCATCCTCAGGACAAACTGCAACCTGTACGGAACAGGAGGTTAAAGGTGCTGATGCTCCAAGTAGGGAGATTGCTAGTAAAGTGGCTGGAATGGCGAACCCGAGCACAAGGAGATGAGAAATGAGGTGCGTTTTAGAAACCTTTCCCCATCACACGGTGTACCATCTTCTGGGTTTCTCATGCATGTTTTCGATGTAGGAAGATGCCCTTGAACCTGGAGATTTGGGACCCATGCGATGGGTAGCACGCAGTATTACTTTAAAGGGTCTGCGTTTGCTCACCCAACCTCACCAAACCCCTCAGCCCCAAGAGTGTCCACCCTTATGTCTCATCCAGCTGTGGGTCTAGATATGGTCAATCCAGGTTGCATCACAGCCCCTGAACGAATTGTGTAAGAATTTCTCTCTCTTTCCCTGTCTTTGTTTCATGGGTTTTTAAAAGTAATTTATTTTTATAATGGGGTTTAGCTGCTTTTCACGGCTGTGTTTAGGCCGCTTTACACCCACTTGACCCACTAACAGAGAGATATCAATACATAGGTTTTAAGATTATTACTAGTCAGATATATTCTTGTGCGGTGAATCGGGCGTGTTGAGTCCAGTTCTCTGAGCAAGGAGTAGGTCTTGTCTATTCCATATTGGGTTTATGGAACGGTATCTGAGCTAATTTGAAACTCTTGTTTTATGTATCACCCCACCTCACCTTTCCCGTTAAGCAGCCATAGTGTGTTTTCTGCATGTGTGACTCTGTTCTGTTTTGTAATTCAGTTCAAGTGTAACGGTTTTTACATTCCCTCTATAAGTGACACCTTATGAGAAGTGTCCTTTTCTGTGTGACTTATTTCACTTAGAATCGTCTTACCTAAATCCACTCATCATGCTGCTACTAGCCTTATGACATTGATTTCATGGCTGAGTGATATTCCATTGTACATAAGGACCACAACTTTTTTATCCATTTTTCGCTTTCCTGGGATATTTAAGGTGGAAGGAAGTGGAGGTCCTTGTCAACAGAGCAGCCCTAAACTTTGGGGTGCTTGTGTCTTGCTGATTTTCAATTTTCCCACTTTATCCCCCCATGCGTGGAAGTGCCCTATGCTCTCTAAGCTGTGTTTTTTAGATGTTTCAGGACACACCGTACACTTCTCCAGAGTGGCTGTTGGCAATTTACATCCCGCCCATCAGTGTAGCAAGGCTCCCATTTCTCCATGGCCTGTCCTGCATTTCTGGTTTTGACACTTTTTTCAGCATGGCCCTTTTGACCGATGGGAAGCGAGACTTCTTTGTAGCGCTGATTTGCCTTTCCAGGTTGCTTGGTTGGCCAAAAAGGGCGTATGCGTTTTTTCCTGAATATATTCAGGAAAAAACGCATACGCCCTTTTTGGCCAAGGGCATCATTGTCAACGTTTTGCCGCTTTTCATGTGCTTTAAAGGCGATTCGAATCTACCTCCTGAAATCTGTTTCCTGCAATTCTGCCTTGATTTCAAATCCTCTTCTTTGCCTTCCCTCAATATATTTGTGGACGAGAGTTATCATTTATAACTCTGCAGGTTTGTGAATTGCAGTGCCCTGAAGCTCCATTTTACAAGTCGGTTTTTTGGGAGCCGGCCGCAAAAGCGCAGGATGGCTTCAGGCCCTTTTCTGGTTCAGGGGGGCAGGCTGAGCCTGTGGTTAATTCTTCTTCCTGATGGGAAAATAGAGTGACCTGTGCCTGTCCCAACACCAAGAGCTAGTCTCTCATTGGTTCCCCGTCTTCCCGTTCATCCTCAGGACAAATTGCAACCTGTACGGAACAGGAGGTTAAAGGTGCTGATGCTCCAAGTAGGGAGATTGCTAGTAAAGTGGCTGGAATGGCGAACCCGAGCACAAGGAGATGAGAAATGAGGTGCGTTTTAGAAACCTTTCCCCATCACACGGTGTACCATCTTCTGGGTTTCTCATGCATGTTTTCGATGTAGGAAGATGCCCTTGAACCTGGAGATTTGGGACCCATGCGATGGGTAGCACGCAGTATTACTTTAAAGGGTCTGCGTTTGCTCACCCAACCTCACCAAACCTCTCAGCCCCAAGAGTGTCCACCCTTATGTCTCATCCAGCTGTGGGTCTAGATATGGTCAATCCAGGTTGCATCACAGCCCCTGAACGAATTGTGTAAGAATTTCTCTCTCTTTCCCTGTCTTTGTTTCATGGGTTTTTAAAAGTAATTTATTTTTATAATGGGGTTTAGCTGCTTTTCACGGCTGTGTTTAGGCCGCTTTACACCCACTTGACCCACTAACAGAGAGATATCAATACATAGGTTTTAAGATTATTACTAGTCAGATATATTCTTGTGCGGTGAATCGGGCGTGTTGAGTCCAGTTCTCTGAGCAAGGAGTAGGTCTTGTCTGTTACATATTGGGTTTATGGAACGGTATCTGAGCTAATTTGAAACTCTTGTTTTATGTATCACCCCACCTCACCTTTCCCGTTAAGCAGCCATAGTGTGTTTTCTGCATGTGTGACTCTGTTCTGTTTTGTAATTCAGTTCAAGTGTAACGGTTTTTACATTCCCTCTATAAGTGACACCTTATGAGAAGTGTCCTTTTCTGTGTGACTTATTTCACTTAGAATCGTCTTACCTAAATCCACTCATCATGCTGCTACTAGCCTTATGACATTGATTTCATGGCTGAGTGATATTCCATTGTACATAAGGACCACAACTTTTTTATCCATTTTTCGCTTTCCTGGGATATTTAAGGTGGAAGGAAGTGGAGGTCCTTGTCAACAGAGCAGCCCTAAACTTTGGGGTGCTTGTGTCTTGCTGATTTTCAATTTTCCCGCTTTATCCCCCCATGCGTGGAAGTGCCCTATGCTCTCTAAGCTGTGTTTTTTAGATGTTTCAGGACACACCGTACACTTCTCCAGAGTGGCTGTTGGCAATTTACATCCCGCCCATCAGTGTAGCAAGGCTCCCATTTCTCCATGGCCTGTCCTGCATTTCTGGTTTTGACACTTTTTTCAGCATGGCCCTTTTGACCGATGGGAAGCGAGACTTCTTTGTAGCGCTGATTTGCCTTTCCAGGTTGCTTGGTTGGCCAAAAAGGGCGTATGCGTTTTTTCCTGAATATATTCAGGAAAAAACGCATACGCCCTTTTTGGCCAAGGGCATCATTGTCAACGTTTTGCCGCTTTTCATGTGCTTTAAAGGCGATTCGAATCTACCTCCTGAAATCTGTTTCCTGCAATTCTGCCTTGATTTCAAATCCTCTTCTTTGCCTTCCCTCAATATATTTGTGGACGAGAGTTATCATTTATAACTCTGCAGGTTTGTGAATTGCAGTGCCCTGAAGCTCCATTTTACAAGTCGCTTTTTTGGGAGCCGGCCGCAAAAGCGCAGGATGGCTTCAGGCCCTGTTCTGGTTCAGGGGGGCAGGCTGAGCCTGTGGTTAATTCTTCTTCCTGATGGGAAAATAGAGTGACCTGTGCCTGTCCCAACACCAAGAGCTAGTCTCTCATTGGTTCCCCGTCTTCCCGTTCATCCTCAGGACAAATTGCAACCTGTACGGAACAGGAGGTTAAAGGTGCTGATGCTCCAAGTAGGGAGATTGCTAGTAAAGTGGCTGGAATGGCGAACCCGAGCACAAGGAGATGAGAAATGAGGTGCGTTTTAGAAACCTTTCCCCATCACACGGTGTACCATCTTCTGGGTTTCTCATGCATGTTTTCGATGTAGGATGATGCCCTTGAACCTGGAGATTTGGGACCCATGCGATGGGTAGCACGCAGTATTATTTTAAAGGGTCTGCGTTTGCTCACCCAACCTCACCAAACCTCTCAGCCCCAAGAGTGTCCACCCTTATGTCTCATCCAGCTGTGGGTCTAGATATGGTCAATCCAGGTTGCATCACAGCCCCTGAACGAATTGTGTAAGAATTTCTCTCTCTTTCCCTGTCTTTGTTTCATGGGTTTTTAAAAGTAATTTATTTTTATAATGGGGTTTAGCTGCTTTTCACGGCTGTGTTTAGGCCGCTTTACACCCACTTGACCCACTAACAGAGAGATATCAATACATAGGTTTTAAGATTATTACTAGTCAGATATATTCTTGTGCGGTGAATCGGGCGTGTTGAGTCCAGTTCTCTGAGCAAGGAGTAGGTCTTGTCTATTCCATATTGGGTTTATGGAACGGTATCTGAGCTAATTTGAAACTCTTGTTTTATGTATCACCCCACCTCATCTTTCCCGTTAAGCAGCCATAGTGTGTTTTCTGCATGTGTGACTCTGTTCTGTTTTGTAATTCAGTTCAAGTGTAACGGTTTTTACATTCCCTCTATAAGTGACACCTTATGAGAAGTGTCCTTTTCTGTGTGACTTATTTCACTTAGAATCGTCTTACCTAAATCCACTCATCATGCTGCTACTTGGCTTATGACATTGATTTCATGGCTGAGTGATATTCCATTGTACATAAGGACCACAACTTTTTTATCCATTTTTCGCTTTCCTGGGATATTTAAGGTGGAAGGAAGTGGAGGTCCTTGTTAACAGAGCAGCCCTAAACTTTGGGGTGCTTGTGTCTTGCTGATTTTCAATTTTCCCACTTTATCCCCCCATGCGTGGAAGTGCCCTATGCTCTCTAAGCTGTGTTTTTTAGATGTTTCAGGACACACCGTACACTTCTCCAGAGTGGCTGTTGGCAATTTACATCCCGCCCATCAGTGTAGCAAGGCTCCCATTTCTCCATGGCCTGTCCTGCATTTCTGGTTTTGACACTTTTTTCAGCATGGCCCTTTTGACCGATGGGAAGCGAGACTTCTTTGTAGCGCTGATTTGCCTTTCCAGGTTGCTTGGTTGGCCAAAAAGGGCGTATGCGTTTTTTCCTGAATATATTCAGGAAAAAACGCATACGCCCTTTTTGGCCAAGGGCATCATTGTCAACGTTTTGCCGCTTTTCATGTGCTTTAAAGGCGATTCGAATCTACCTCCTGAAATCTGTTTCCTGCAATTCTGCCTTGATTTCAAATCCTCTTCTTTGCCTTCCCTCAATATATTTGTGGACGAGAGTTATCATTTATAACTCTGCAGGTTTGTGAATTGCAGTGCCCTGAAGCTCCATTTTACAAGTCGCTTTTTTGGGAGCTGGCCGCAAAAGCGCAGGATGGCTTCAGGCCCTGTTCTGGTTCAGGGGGGCAGGCTGAGCCTGTGGTTAATTCTTCTTCCTGATGGGAAAATAGAGTGACCTGTGCCTCTCCCAACACCAAGAGCTAGTCTCTCATTGGTTCCCCGTCTTCCCGTTCATCCTCAGGACAAATTGCAACCTGTACGGAACAGGAGGTTAAAGGTGCTGATGCTCCAAGTAGGGAGATTGCTAGTAAAGTGGCTGGAATGGCGAACCCGAGCACAAGGAGATGACAAATGAGGTGCGTTTTAGAAACCTTTCCCCATCACACGGTGTACCATCTTCTGTGTTTCTCATGCATGTTTTTGATGTAGGAAGATGCCCTTGAACCTGGAGATTTGGGACCCATGCGATGGGTAGCACGCAGTATTACTTTAAAGGGTCTGCGTTTGCTCACCCAACCTCACCAAACCTCTTAGCCCCAAGAGTGTCCACCCTTATGTCTCAGCCAGCTGTGGGTCTAGATATGGTCAATCCAGGTTGCATCACAGCCCCTGAACGAATTGTGTAAGAATTTCTCTCTCTTTCCCTGTCTTTGTTTCATGGGTTTTTAAAAGTAATTTATTTTTATAATGGGGTTTAGCTGCTTTTCACGGCTGTGTTTAGGCCGCTTTACACCCACTTGACCCACTAACAGAGAGATATCAATACATAGGTTTTAAGATTATTACTAGTCAGATATATTCTTGTGCGGTGAATCGGGCGTGTTGAGTCCAGTTCTCTGAGCAAGGAGTAGGTCTTGTCTGTTACATATTGGGTTTATGGAACGGTATCTGAGCTAATTTGAAACTCTTGTTTTATGTATCACCCCACCTCACCTTTCCCGTTAAGCAGCCATAGTGTGTTTTCTGCATGTGTGACTCTGTTCTGTTTTGTAATTCAGTTCAAGTGTAACGGTTTTTACATTCCCTCTATAAGTGACACCTTATGAGAAGTGTCCTTTTCTGTGTGACTTATTTCACTTAGAATCGTCTTACCTAAATCCACTCATCATGCTGCTACTAGCCTTATGACATTGATTTCATGGCTGAGTGATATTCCATTGTACATAAGGACCACAACTTTTTTATCCATTTTTCGCTTTCCTGGGATATTTAAGGTGGAAGGAAGTGGAGGTCCTTGTCAACAGAGCAGCCCTAAACTTTGGGGTGCTTGTGTCTTGCTGATTTTCAATTTTCCCACTTTATCCCCCCATGCGTGGAAGTGCCCTATGCTCTCTAAGCTGTGTTTTTTAGATGTTTCAGGACACACCGTACACTTCTCCAGAGTGGCTGTTGGCAATTTACATCCCGCCCATCAGTGTAGCAAGGCTCCCATTTCTCCATGGCCTTTCCTGCATTTCTGGTTTTGACACTTTTTTCAGCATGGCCCTTTTGACCGATGGGAAGCGAGACTTCTTTGTAGCGCTGATTTGCCTTTCCAGGTTGCTTGGTTGGCCAAAAAGGGCGTATGCGTTTTTTCCTGAATATATTCAGGAAAAAACGCATACGCCCTTTTTGGCCAAGGGCATCATTGTCAACGTTTTGCCGCTTTTCATGTGCTTTAAAGGCGATTCGAATCTACCTCCTGAAATCTGTTTCCTGCAATTCTGCCTTGATTTCAAATCCTCTTCTTTGCCTTCCCTCAATATATTTGTGGACGAGAGTTATCATTTATAACTCTGCAGGTTTGTGAATTGCAGTGCCCTGAAGCTCCATTTTACAAGTCACTTTTTTGGGAGCTGGCCGCAAAAGCGCAGGATGGCTTCAGGCCCTGTTCTGGTTCAGGGGGGCAGGCTGAGCCTGTGGTTAATTCTTCTTCCTGATGGGAAAATAGAGTGACCTGTGCCTCTCCCAACACCAAGAGCTAGTCTCTCATTGGTTCCCCGTCTTCCCGTTCATCCTCAGGACAAATTGCAACCTGTACGGAACAGGAGGTTAAAGGTGCTGATGCTCCAAGTAGGGAGATTGCTAGTAAAGTGGCTGGAATGGCGAACCCGAGCACAAGGAGATGACAAATGAGGTGCGTTTTAGAAACCTTTCCCCATCACACGGTGTACCATCTTCTGTGTTTCTCATGCATGTTTTTGATGTAGGAAGATGCCCTTGAACCTGGAGATTTGGGACCCATGCGATGGGTAGCACGCAGTATTACTTTAAAGGGTCTGCGTTTGCTCACCCAACCTCACCAAACCTCTCAGCCCCAAGAGTGTCCACCCTTATGTCTCATCCAGCTGTGGGTCTAGATATGGTCAATCCAGGTTGCATCACAGCCCCTGAACGAATTGTGTAAGAATTTCTCTCTCTTTCCCTGTCTTTGTTTCATGGGTTTTTAAAAGTAATTTATTTTTATAATGGGGTTTAGCTGCTTTTCACGGCTGTGTTTAGGCCGCTTTACACCCACTTGACCCACTAACAGAGAGATATCAATACATAGGTTTTAAGATTATTACTAGTCAGATATATTCTTGTGCGGTGAATCGGGCGTGTTGAGTCCAGTTCTCTGAGCAAGGAGTAGGTCTTGTCTGTTACATATTGGGTTTATGGAACGGTATCTGAGCTAATTTGAAACTCTTGTTTTATGTATCACCCCACCTCACCTTTCCCGTTAAGCAGCCATAGTGTGTTTTCTGCATGTGTGACTCTGTTCTGTTTTGTAATTCAGTTCAAGTGTAACGGTTTTTACATTCCCTCTATAAGTGACACCTTATGAGAAGTGTCCTTTTCTGTGTGACTTATTTCACTTAGAATCGTCTTACCTAAATCCACTCATCATGCTGCTACTAGCCTTATGACATTGATTTCATGGCTGAGTGATATTCCATTGTACATAAGGACCACAACTTTTTTATCCATTTTTCGCTTTCCTGGGATATTTAAGGTGGAAGGAAGTGGAGGTCCTTGTCAACAGAGCAGCCCTAAACTTTGGGGTGCTTGTGTCTTGCTGATTTTCAATTTTCCCGCTTTATCCCCCCATGCGTGGAAGTGCCCTATGCTCTCTAAGCTGTGTTTTTTAGATGTTTCAGGACACACCGTACACTTCTCCAGAGTGGCTGTTGGCAATTTACATCCCGCCCATCAGTGTAGCAAGGCTCCCATTTCTCCATGGCCTGTCCTGCATTTCTGGTTTTGACACTTTTTTCAGCATGGCCCTTTTGACCGATGGGAAGCGAGACTTCTTTGTAGCGCTGATTTGCCTTTCCAGGTTGCTTGGTTGGCCAAAAAGGGCGTATGCGTTTTTTCCTGAATATATTCAGGAAAAAACGCATACGCCCTTTTTGGCCAAGGGCATCATTGTCAACGTTTTGCCGCTTTTCATGTGCTTTAAAGGCGATTCGAATCTACCTCCTGAAATCTGTTTCCTGCAATTCTGCCTTGATTTCAAATCCTCTTCTTTGCCTTCCCTCAATATATTTGTGGACGAGAGTTATCATTTATAACTCTGCAGGTTTGTGAATTGCAGTGCCCTGAAGCTCCATTTTACAAGTCGGTTTTTTGGGAGCCGGCCGCAAAAGCGCAGGATGGCTTCAGGCCCTTTTCTGGTTCAGGGGGGCAGGCTGAGCCTGTGGTTAATTCTTCTTCCTGATGGGAAAATAGAGTGACCTGTGCCTGTCCCAACACCAAGAGCTAGTCTCTCATTGGTTCCCCGTCTTCCCGTTCATCCTCAGGACAAATTGCAACCTGTACGGAACAGGAGGTTAAAGGTGCTGATGCTCCAAGTAGGGAGATTGCTAGTAAAGTGGCTGTAATGGCGAACCCGAGCACAAGGAGATGAGAAATGAGGTGCGTTTTAGAAACCTTTCCCCATCACACGGTGTACCATCTTCTGGGTTTCTCATGCATGTTTTCGATGTAGGAAGATGCCCTTGAACCTGGAGATTTGGGACCCATGCGATGGGTAGCACGCAGTATTACTTTAAAGGGTCTGCGTTTGCTCACCCAACCTCACCAAACCTCTCAGCCCCAAGAGTGTCCACCCTTATGTCTCATCCAGCTGTGGGTCTAGATATGGTCAATCCAGGTTGCATCACAGCCCCTGAACGAATTGTGTAAGAATTTCTCTCTCTTTCCCTGTCTTTGTTTCATGGGTTTTTAAAAGTAATTTATTTTTATAATGGGGTTTAGCTGCTTTTCACGGCTGTGTTTAGGCCGCTTTACACCCACTTGACCCACTAACAGAGAGATATCAATACATAGGTTTTAAGATTATTACTAGTCAGATATATTCTTGTGCGGTGAATCGGGCGTGTTGAGTCCAGTTCTCTGAGCAAGGAGTAGGTCTTGTCTGTTACATATTGGGTTTATGGAACGGTATCTGAGCTAATTTGAAACTCTTGTTTTATGTATCACCCCACCTCACCTTTCCCGTTAAGCAGCCATAGTGTGTTTTCTGCATGTGTGACTCTGTTCTGTTTTGTAATTCAGTTCAAGTGTAACGGTTTTTACATTCCCTCTATAAGTGACACCTTATGAGAAGTGTCCTTTTCTGTGTGACTTATTTCACTTAGAATCGTCTTACCTAAATCCACTCATCATGCTGCTACTAGCCTTATGACATTGATTTCATGGCTGAGTGATATTCCATTGTACATAAGGACCACAACTTTTTTATCCATTTTTCGCTTTCCTGGGATATTTAAGGTGGAAGGAAGTGGAGGTCCTTGTCAACAGAGCAGCCCTAAACTTTGGGGTGCTTGTGTCTTGCTGATTTTCAATTTTCCCGCTTTATCCCCCCATGCGTGGAAGTGCCCTATGCTCTCTAAGCTGTGTTTTTTAGATGTTTCAGGACACACCGTACACTTCTCCAGAGTGGCTGTTGGCAATTTACATCCCGCCCATCAGTGTAGCAAGGCTCCCATTTCTCCATGGCCTGTCCTGCATTTCTGGTTTTGACACTTTTTTCAGCATGGCCCTTTTGACCGATGGGAAGCGAGACTTCTTTGTAGCGCTGATTTGCCTTTCCAGGTTGCTTGGTTGGCCAAAAAGGGCGTATGCGTTTTTTCCTGAATATATTCAGGAAAAAACGCATACGCCCTTTTTGGCCAAGGGCATCATTGTCAACGTTTTGCCGCTTTTCATGTGCTTTAAAGGCGATTCGAATCTACCTCCTGAAATCTGTTTCCTGCAATTCTGCCTTGATTTCAAATCCTCTTCTTTGCCTTCCCTCAATATATTTGTGGACGAGAGTTATCATTTATAACTCTGCAGGTTTGTGAATTGCAGTGCCCTGAAGCTCCATTTTACAAGTCGGTTTTTTGGGAGCCGGCCGCAAAAGCGCAGGATGGCTTCAGGCCCTTTTCTGGTTCAGGGGGGCAGGCTGAGCCTGTGGTTAATTCTTCTTCCTGATGGGAAAATAGAGTGACCTGTGCCTGTCCCAACACCAAGAGCTAGTCTCTCATTGGTTCCCCGTCTTCCCGTTCATCCTCAGGACAAATTGCAACCTGTACGGAACAGGAGGTTAAAGGTGCTGATGCTCCAAGTAGGGAGATTGCTAGTAAAGTGGCTGGAATGGCGAACCCGAGCACAAGGAGATGAGAAATGAGGTGCGTTTTAGAAACCTTTCCCCATCACACGGTGTACCATCTTCTGGGTTTCTCATGCATGTTTTCGATGTAGGAAGATGCCCTTGAACCTGGAGATTTGGGACCCATGCGATGGGTAGCACGCAGTATTACTTTAAAGGGTCTGCGTTTGCTCACCCAACCTCACCAAACCTCTCAGCCCCAAGAGTGTCCACCCTTATGTCTCATCCAGCTGTGGGTCTAGATATGGTCAATCCAGGTTGCATCACAGCCCCTGAACGAATTGTGTAAGAATTTCTCTCTCTTTCCCTGTCTTTGTTTCATGGGTTTTTAAAAGTAATTTATTTTTATAATGGGGTTTAGCTGCTTTTCACGGCTGTGTTTAGGCCGCTTTACACCCACTTGACCCACTAACAGAGAGATATCAATACATAGGTTTTAAGATTATTACTAGTCAGATATATTCTTGTGCGGTGAATCGGGCGTGTTGAGTCCAGTTCTCTGAGCAAGGAGTAGGTCTTGTCTGTTACATATTGGGTTTATGGAACGGTATCTGAGCTAATTTGAAACTCTTGTTTTATGTATCACCCCACCTCACCTTTCCCGTTAAGCAGCCATAGTGTGTTTTCTGCATGTGTGACTCTGTTCTGTTTTGTAATTCAGTTCAAGTGTAACGGTTTTTACATTCCCTCTATAAGTGACACCTTATGAGAAGTGTCCTTTTCTGTGTGACTTATTTCACTTAGAATCGTCTTACCTAAATCCACTCATCATGCTGCTACTAGCCTTATGACATTGATTTCATGGCTGAGTGATATTCCATTGTACATAAGGACCACAACTTTTTTATCCATTTTTCGCTTTCCTGGGATATTTAAGGTGGAAGGAAGTGGAGGTCCTTGTCAACAGAGCAGCCCTAAACTTTGGGGTGCTTGTGTCTTGCTGATTTTCAATTTTCCCACTTTATCCCCCCATGCGTGGAAGTGCCCTATGCTCTCTAAGCTGTGTTTTTTAGATGTTTCAGGACACACCGTACACTTCTCCAGAGTGGCTGTTGGCAATTTACATCCCGCCCATCAGTGTAGCAAGGCTCCCATTTCTCCATGGCCTGTCCTGCATTTCTGGTTTTGACACTTTTTTCAGCATGGCCCTTTTGACCGATGGGAAGCGAGACTTCTTTGTAGCGCTGATTTGCCTTTCCAGGTTGCTTGGTTGGCCAAAAAGGGCGTATGCGTTTTTTCCTGAATATATTCAGGAAAAAACGCATACGCCCTTTTTGGCCAAGGGCATCATTGTCAACGTTTTGCCGCTTTTCATGTGCTTTAAAGGCGATTCGAATCTACCTCCTGAAATCTGTTTCCTGCAATTCTGCCTTGATTTCAAATCCTCTTCTTTGCCTTCCCTCAATATATTTGTGGACGAGAGTTATCATTTATAACTCTGCAGGTTTGTGAATTGCAGTGCCCTGAAGCTCCATTTTACAAGTCGCTTTTTTGGGAGCCGGCCGCAAAAGCGCAGGATGGCTTCAGGCCCTGTTCTGGTTCAGGGGGGCAGGCTGAGCCTGTGGTTAATTCTTCTTCCTGATGGGAAAATAGAGTGACCTGTGCCTGTCCCAACACCAAGAGCTAGTCTCTCATTGGTTCCCCGTCTTCCCGTTCATCCTCAGGACAAATTGCAACCTGTACGGAACAGGAGGTTAAAGGTGCTGATGCTCCAAGTAGGGAGATTGCTAGTAAAGTGGCTGGAATGGCGAACCCGAGCACAAGGAGATGAGAAATGAGGTGCGTTTTAGAAACCTTTCCCCATCACACGGTGTACCATCTTCTGGGTTTCTCATGCATGTTTTCGATGTAGGATGATGCCCTTGAACCTGGAGATTTGGGACCCATGCGATGGGTAGCACGCAGTATTATTTTAAAGGGTCTGCGTTTGCTCACCCAACCTCACCAAACCTCTCAGCCCCAAGAGTGTCCACCCTTATGTCTCATCCAGCTGTGGGTCTAGATATGGTCAATCCAGGTTGCATCACAGCCCCTGAACGAATTGTGTAAGAATTTCTCTCTCTTTCCCTGTCTTTGTTTCATGGGTTTTTAAAAGTAATTTATTTTTATAATGGGGTTTAGCTGCTTTTCACGGCTGTGTTTAGGCCGCTTTACACCCACTTGACCCACTAACAGAGAGATATCAATACATAGGTTTTAAGATTATTACTAGTCAGATATATTCTTGTGCGGTGAATCGGGCGTGTTGAGTCCAGTTCTCTGAGCAAGGAGTAGGTCTTGTCTGTTACATATTGGGTTTATGGAACGGTATCTGAGCTAATTTGAAACTCTTGTTTTATGTATCACCCCACCTCACCTTTCCCGTTAAGCAGCCATAGTGTGTTTTCTGCATGTGTGACTCTGTTCTGTTTTGTAATTCAGTTCAAGTGTAACGGTTTTTACATTCCCTCTATAAGTGACACCTTATGAGAAGTGTCCTTTTCTGTGTGACTTATTTCACTTAGAATCGTCTTACCTAAATCCACTCATCATGCTGCTACTAGCCTTATGACATTGATTTCATGGCTGAGTGATATTCCATTGTACATAAGGACCACAACTTTTTTATCCATTTTTCGCTTTCCTGGGATATTTAAGGTGGAAGGAAGTGGAGGTCCTTGTCAACAGAGCAGCCCTAAACTTTGGGGTGCTTGTGTCTTGCTGATTTTCAATTTTCCCGCTTTATCCCCCCATGCGTGGAAGTGCCCTATGCTCTCTAAGCTGTGTTTTTTAGATGTTTCAGGACACACCGTACACTTCTCCAGAGTGGCTGTTGGCAATTTACATCCCGCCCATCAGTGTAGCAAGGCTCCCATTTCTCCATGGCCTGTCCTGCATTTCTGGTTTTGACACTTTTTTCAGCATGGCCCTTTTGACCGATGGGAAGCGAGACTTCTTTGTAGCGCTGATTTGCCTTTCCAGGTTGCTTGGTTGGCCAAAAAGGGCGTATGCGTTTTTTCCTGAATATATTCAGGAAAAAACGCATACGCCCTTTTTGGCCAAGGGCATCATTGTCAACGTTTTGCCGCTTTTCATGTGCTTTAAAGGCGATTCGAATCTACCTCCTGAAATCTGTTTCCTGCAATTCTGCCTTGATTTCAAATCCTCTTCTTTGCCTTCCCTCAATATATTTGTGGACGAGAGTTATCATTTATAACTCTGCAGGTTTGTGAATTGCAGTGCCCTGAAGCTCCATTTTACAAGTCGGTTTTTTGGGAGCCGGCCGCAAAAGCGCAGGATGGCTTCAGGCCCTTTTCTGGTTCAGGGGGGCAGGCTGAGCCTGTGGTTAATTCTTCTTCCTGATGGGAAAATAGAGTGACCTGTGCCTGTCCCAAAACCAAGAGCTAGTCTCTCATTGGTTCCCCGTCTTCCCGTTCATCCTCAGGACAAATTGCAACCTGTACGGAACAGGAGGTTAAAGGTGCTGATGCTCCAAGTAGGGAGATTGCTAGTAAAGTGGCTGGAATGGCGAACCCGAGCACAAGGAGATGAGAAATGAGGTGCGTTTTAGAAACCTTTCCCCATCACACGGTGTACCATCTTCTGGGTTTCTCATGCATGTTTTCGATGTAGGAAGATGCCCTTGAACCTGGAGATTTGGGACCCATGCGATGGGTAGCACGCAGTATTACTTTAAAGGGTCTGCGTTTGCTCACCCAACCTCACCAAACCTCTCAGCCCCAAGAGTGTCCACCCTTATGTCTCATCCAGCTGTGGGTCTAGATATGGTCAATCCAGGTTGCATCACAGCCCCTGAACGAATTGTGTAAGAATTTCTCTCTCTTTCCCTGTCTTTGTTTCATGGGTTTTTAAAAGTAATTTATTTTTATAATGGGGTTTAGCTGCTTTTCACGGCTGTGTTTAGGCCGCTTTACACCCACTTGACCCACTAACAGAGAGATATCAATACATAGGTTTTAAGATTATTACTAGTCAGATATATTCTTGTGCGGTGAATCGGGCGTGTTGAGTCCAGTTCTCTGAGCAAGGAGTAGGTCTTGTCTGTTACATATTGGGTTTATGGAACGGTATCTGAGCTAATTTGAAACTCTTGTTTTATGTATCACCCCACCTCACCTTTCCCGTTAAGCAGCCATAGTGTGTTTTCTGCATGTGTGACTCTGTTCTGTTTTGTAATTCAGTTCAAGTGTAACGGTTTTTACATTCCCTCTATAAGTGACACCTTATGAGAAGTGTCCTTTTCTGTGTGACTTATTTCACTTAGAATCGTCTTACCTAAATCCACTCATCATGCTGCTACTAGCCTTATGACATTGATTTCATGGCTGAGTGATATTCCATTGTACATAAGGACCACAACTTTTTTATCCATTTTTCGCTTTCCTGGGATATTTAAGGTGGAAGGAAGTGGAGGTCCTTGTCAACAGAGCAGCCCTAAACTTTGGGGTGCTTGTGTCTTGCTGATTTTCAATTTTCCCGCTTTATCCCCCCATGCGTGGAAGTGCCCTATGCTCTCTAAGCTGTGTTTTTTAGATGTTTCAGGACACACCGTACACTTCTCCAGAGTGGCTGTTGGCAATTTACATCCCGCCCATCAGTGTAGCAAGGCTCCCATTTCTCCATGGCCTGTCCTGCATTTCTGGTTTTGACACTTTTTTCAGCATGGCCCTTTTGACCGATGGGAAGCGAGACTTCTTTGTAGCGCTGATTTGCCTTTCCAGGTTGCTTGGTTGGCCAAAAAGGGCGTATGCGTTTTTTCCTGAATATATTCAGGAAAAAACGCATACGCCCTTTTTGGCCAAGGGCATCATTGTCAACGTTTTGCCGCTTTTCATGTGCTTTAAAGGCGATTCGAATCTACCTCCTGAAATCTGTTTCCTGCAATTCTGCCTTGATTTCAAATCCTCTTCTTTGCCTTCCCTCAATATATTTGTGGACGAGAGTTATCATTTATAACTCTGCAGGTTTGTGAATTGCAGTGCCCTGAAGCTCCATTTTACAAGTCGCTTTTTTGGGAGCCGGCCGCAAAAGCGCAGGATGGCTTCAGGCCCTGTTCTGGTTCAGGGGGGCAGGCTGAGCCTGTGGTTAATTCTTCTTCCTGATGGGAAAATAGAGTGACCTGTGCCTGTCCCAACACCAAGAGCTAGTCTCTCATTGGTTCCCCGTCTTCCCGTTCATCCTCAGGACAAATTGCAACCTGTACGGAAC
Source organism: Balaenoptera physalus (assembly GCF_965194825.1). Classification (NCBI taxonomy): domain Eukaryota; kingdom Metazoa; phylum Chordata; class Mammalia; order Artiodactyla; family Balaenopteridae; genus Balaenoptera; species Balaenoptera physalus. Next base: position 545,343 of record NW_028126322.1, on the reverse strand, counting down.
AGGAGGTTAAAGGTGCTGATGCTCCAAGTAGGGAGATTGCTAGTAAAGTGGCTGGAATGGCGAACCCGAGCACAAGGAGATGAGAAATGAGGTGCGTTTTAGAAACCTTTCCCCATCACACGGTGTACCATCTTCTGGGTTTCTCATGCATGTTTTCGATGTAGGATGATGCCCTTGAACCTGGAGATTTGGGACCCATGCGATGGGTAGCACGCAGTATTATTTTAAAGGGTCTGCGTTTGCTCACCCAACCTCACCAAACCTCTCAGCCCCAAGAGTGTCCACCCTTATGTCTCATCCAGCTGTGGGTCTAGATATGGTCAATCCAGGTTGCATCACAGCCCCTGAACGAATTGTGTAAGAATTTCTCTCTCTTTCCCTGTCTTTGTTTCATGGGTTTTTAAAAGTAATTTATTTTTATAATGGGGTTTAGCTGCTTTTCACGGCTGTGTTTAGGCCGCTTTACACCCACTTGACCCACTAACAGAGAGATATCAATACATAGGTTTTAAGATTATTACTAGTCAGATATATTCTTGTGCGGTGAATCGGGCGTGTTGAGTCCAGTTCTCTGAGCAAGGAGTAGGTCTTCTCTGTTACATATTGGGTTTATGGAACGGTATCTGAGCTAATTTGAAACTCTTGTTTTATGTATCACCCCACCTCACCTTTCCCGTTAAGCAGCCATAGTGTGTTTTCTGCATGTGTGACTCTGTTCTGTTTTGTAATTCAGTTCAAGTGTAACGGTTTTTACATTCCCTCTATAAGTGACACCTTATGAGAAGTGTCCTTTTCTGTGTGACTTATTTCACTTAGAATCGTCTTACCTAAATCCACTCATCATGCTGCTACTAGCCTTATGACATTGATTTCATGGCTGAGTGATATTCCATTGTACATAAGGACCACAACTTTTTTATCCATTTTTCGCTTTCCTGGGATATTTAAGGTGGAAGGAAGTGGAGGTCCTTGTCAACAGAGCAGCCCTAAACTTTGGGGTGCTTGTGTCTTGCTGATTTTCAATTTTCCCACTTTATCCCCCCATGCGTGGAAGTGCCCTATGCTCTCTAAGCTGTGTTTTTTAGATGTTTCAGGACACACCGTACACTTCTCCAGAGTGGCTGTTGGCAATTTACATCCCGCCCATCAGTGTAGCAAGGCTCCCATTTCTCCATGGCCTTTCCTGCATTTCTGGTTTTGACACTTTTTTCAGCATGGCCCTTTTGACCGATGGGAAGCGAGACTTCTTTGTAGCGCTGATTTGCCTTTCCAGGTTGCTTGGTTGGCCAAAAAGGGCGTATGCGTTTTTTCCTGAATATATTCAGGAAAAAACGCATACGCCCTTTTTGGCCAAGGGCATCATTGTCAACGTTTTGCCGCTTTTCATGTGCTTTAAAGGCGATTCGAATCTACCTCCTGAAATCTGTTTCCTGCAATTCTGCCTTGATTTCAAATCCTCTTCTTTGCCTTCCCTCAATATATTTGTGGACGAGAGTTATCATTTATAACTCTGCAGGTTTGTGAATTGCAGTGCCCTGAAGCTCCATTTTACAAGTCACTTTTTTGGGAGCTGGCCGCAAAAGCGCAGGATGGCTTCAGGCCCTGTTCTGGTTCAGGGGGGCAGGCTGAGCCTGTGGTTAATTCTTCTTCCTGATGGGAAAATAGAGTGACCTGTGCCTGTCCCAACACCAAGAGCTAGTCTCTCATTGGTTCCCCGTCTTCCCGTTCATCCTCAGGACAAATTGCAACCTGTACGGAACAGGAGGTTAAAGGTGCTGATGCTCCAAGTAGGGAGATTGCTAGTAAAGTGGCTGGAATGGCGAACCCGAGCACAAGGAGATGAGAAATGAGGTGCGTTTTAGAAACCTTTCCCCATCACACGGTGTACCATCTTCTGGGTTTCTCATGCATGTTTTCGATGTAGGATGATGCCCTTGAACCTGGAGATTTGGGACCCATGCGATGGGTAGCACGCAGTATTATTTTAAAGGGTCTGCGTTTGCTCACCCAACCTCACCAAACCTCTCAGCCCCAAGAGTGTCCACCCTTATGTCTCATCCAGCTGTGGGTCTAGATATGGTCAATCCAGGTTGCATCACAGCCCCTGAACGAATTGTGTAAGAATTTCTCTCTCTTTCCCTGTCTTTGTTTCATGGGTTTTTAAAAGTAATTTATTTTTATAATGGGGTTTAGCTGCTTTTCACGGCTGTGTTTAGGCCGCTTTACACCCACTTGACCCACTAACAGAGAGATATCAATACATAGGTTTTAAGATTATTACTAGTCAGATATATTCTTGTGCGGTGAATCGGGCGTGTTGAGTCCAGTTCTCTGAGCAAGGAGTAGGTCTTGTCTATTCCATATTGGGTTTATGGAACGGTATCTGAGCTAATTTGAAACTCTTGTTTTATGTATCACCCCACCTCATCTTTCCCGTTAAGCAGCCATAGTGTGTTTTCTGCATGTGTGACTCTGTTCTGTTTTGTAATTCAGTTCAAGTGTAACGGTTTTTACATTCCCTCTATAAGTGACACCTTATGAGAAGTGTCCTTTTCTGTGTGACTTATTTCACTTAGAATCGTCTTACCTAAATCCACTCATCATGCTGCTACTTGGCTTATGACATTGATTTCATGGCTGAGTGATATTCCATTGTACATAAGGACCACAACTTTTTTATCCATTTTTCGCTTTCCTGGGATATTTAAGGTGGAAGGAAGTGGAGGTCCTTGTTAACAGAGCAGCCCTAAACTTTGGGGTGCTTGTGTCTTGCTGATTTTCAATTTTCCCACTTTATCCCCCCATGCGTGGAAGTGCCCTATGCTCTCTAAGCTGTGTTTTTTAGATGTTTCAGGACACACCGTACACTTCTCCAGAGTGGCTGTTGGCAATTTACATCCCGCCCATCAGTGTAGCAAGGCTCCCATTTCTCCATGGCCTGTCCTGCATTTCTGGTTTTGACACTTTTTTCAGCATGGCCCTTTTGACCGATGGGAAGCGAGACTTCTTTGTAGCGCTGATTTGCCTTTCCAGGTTGCTTGGTTGGCCAAAAAGGGCGTATGCGTTTTTTCCTGAATATATTCAGGAAAAAACGCATACGCCCTTTTTGGCCAAGGGCATCATTGTCAACGTTTTGCCGCTTTTCATGTGCTTTAAAGGCGATTCGAATCTACCTCCTGAAATCTGTTTCCTGCAATTCTGCCTTGATTTCAAATCCTCTTCTTTGCCTTCCCTCAATATATTTGTGGACGAGAGTTATCATTTATAACTCTGCAGGTTTGTGAATTGCAGTGCCCTGAAGCTCCATTTTACAAGTCGCTTTTTTGGGAGCTGGCCGCAAAAGCGCAGGATGGCTTCAGGCCCTGTTCTGGTTCAGGGGGGCAGGCTGAGCCTGTGGTTAATTCTTCTTCCTGATGGGAAAATAGAGTGACCTGTGCCTCTCCCAACACCAAGAGCTAGTCTCTCATTGGTTCCCCGTCTTCCCGTTCATCCTCAGGACAAATTGCAACCTGTACGGAACAGGAGGTTAAAGGTGCTGATGCTCCAAGTAGGGAGATTGCTAGTAAAGTGGCTGGAATGGCGAACCCGAGCACAAGGAGATGAGAAATGAGGTGCGTTTTAGAAACCTTTCCCCATCACACGGTGTACCATCTTCTGTGTTTCTCATGCATGTTTTTGATGTAGGAAGATGCCCTTGAACCTGGAGATTTGGGACCCATGCGATGGGTAGCACGCAGTATTACTTTAAAGGGTCTGCGTTTGCTCACCCAACCTCACCAAACCTCTCAGCCCCAAGAGTGTCCACCCTTATGTCTCAGCCAGCTGTGGGTCTAGATATGGTCAATCCAGGTTGCATCACAGCCCCTGAACGAATTGTGTAAGAATTTCTCTCTCTTTCCCTGTCTTTGTTTCATGGGTTTTTAAAAGTAATTTATTTTTATAATGGGGTTTAGCTGCTTTTCACGGCTGTGTTTAGGCCGCTTTACACCCACTTGACCCACTAACAGAGAGATATCAATACATAGGTTTTAAGATTATTACTAGTCAGATATATTCTTGTGCGGTGAATCGGGCGTGTTGAGTCCAGTTCTCTGAGCAAGGAGTAGGTCTTCTCTGTTACATATTGGGTTTATGGAACGGTATCTGAGCTAATTTGAAACTCTTGTTTTATGTATCACCCCACCTCACCTTTCCCGTTAAGCAGCCATAGTGTGTTTTCTGCATGTGTGACTCTGTTCTGTTTTGTAATTCAGTTCAAGTGTAACGGTTTTTACATTCCCTCTATAAGTGACACCTTATGAGAAGTGTCATTTTCTGTGTGACTTATTTCACTTAGAATCGTCTTACCTAAATCCACTCATCATGCTGCTACTAGGCTTATGACATTGATTTCATGGCTGAGTGATATTCCATTGTACATAAGGACCACAACTTTTTTATCCATTTTTCGCTTTCCTGGGATATTTAAGGTGGAAGGAAGTGGAGGTCCTTGTCAACAGAGCAGCCCTAAACTTTGGGGTGCTTGTGTCTTGCTGATTTTCAATTTTCCCACTTTATCCCCCCATGCGTGGAAGTGCCCTATGCTCTCTAAGCTGTGTTTTTTAGATGTTTCAGGACACACCGTACACTTCTCCAGAGTGGCTGTTGGCAATTTACATCCCGCCCATCAGTGTAGCAAGGCTCCCATTTCTCCATGGCCTTTCCTGCATTTCTGGTTTTGACACTTTTTTCAGCATGGCCCTTTTGACCGATGGGAAGCGAGACTTCTTTGTAGCGCTGATTTGCCTTTCCAGGTTGCTTGTTTGGCCAAAAAGGGCGTATGCGTTTTTTCCTGAATATATTCAGGAAAAAACGCATACGCCCTTTTTGGCCAAGGGCATCATTGTCAACGTTTTGCCGCTTTTCATGTGCTTTAAAGGCGATTCGAATCTACCTCCTGAAATCTGTTTCCTGCAATTCTGCCTTGATTTCAAATCCTCTTCTTTGCCTTCCCTCAATATATTTGTGGACGAGAGTTATCATTTATAACTCTGCAGGTTTGTGAATTGCAGTGCCCTGAAGCTCCATTTTACAAGTCACTTTTTTGGGAGCTGGCCGCAAAAGCGCAGGATGGCTTCAGGCCCTGTTCTGGTTCAGGGGGGCAGGCTGAGCCTGTGGTTAATTCTTCTTCCTGATGGGAAAATAGAGTGACCTGTGCCTCTCCCAACACCAAGAGCTAGTCTCTCATTGGTTCCCCGTCTTCCCGTTCATCCTCAGGACAAATTGCAACCTGTACGGAACAGGAGGTTAAAGGTGCTGATGCTCCAAGTAGGGAGATTGCTAGTAAAGTGGCTGGAATGGCGAACCCGAGCACAAGGAGATGACAAATGAGGTGCGTTTTAGAAACCTTTCCCCATCACACGGTGTACCATCTTCTGTGTTTCTCATGCATGTTTTTGATGTAGGAAGATGCCCTTGAACCTGGAGATTTGGGACCCATGCGATGGGTAGCACGCAGTATTACTTTAAAGGGTCTGCGTTTGCTCACCCAACCTCACCAAACCTCTCAGCCCCAAGAGTGTCCACCCTTATGTCTCATCCAGCTGTGGGTCTAGATATGGTCAATCCAGGTTGCATCACAGCCCCTGAACGAATTGTGTAAGAATTTCTCTCTCTTTCCCTGTCTTTGTTTCATGGGTTTTTAAAAGTAATTTATTTTTATAATGGGGTTTAGCTGCTTTTCACGGCTGTGTTTAGGCCGCTTTACACCCACTTGACCCACTAACAGAGAGATATCAATACATAGGTTTTAAGATTATTACTAGTCAGATATATTCTTGTGCGGTGAATCGGGCGTGTTGAGTCCAGTTCTCTGAGCAAGGAGTAGGTCTTGTCTGTTACATATTGGGTTTATGGAACGGTATCTGAGCTAATTTGAAACTCTTGTTTTATGTATCACCCCACCTCACCTTTCCCGTTAAGCAGCCATAGTGTGTTTTCTGCATGTGTGACTCTGTTCTGTTTTGTAATTCAGTTCAAGTGTAACGGTTTTTACATTCCCTCTATAAGTGACACCTTATGAGAAGTGTCCTTTTCTGTGTGACTTATTTCACTTAGAATCGTCTTACCTAAATCCACTCATCATGCTGCTACTAGCCTTATGACATTGATTTCATGGCTGAGTGATATTCCATTGTACATAAGGACCACAACTTTTTTATCCATTTTTCGCTTTCCTGGGATATTTAAGGTGGAAGGAAGTGGAGGTCCTTGTCAACAGAGCAGCCCTAAACTTTGGGGTGCTTGTGTCTTGCTGATTTTCAATTTTCCCGCTTTATCCCCCCATGCGTGGAAGTGCCCTATGCTCTCTAAGCTGTGTTTTTTAGATGTTTCAGGACACACCGTACACTTCTCCAGAGTGGCTGTTGGCAATTTACATCCCGCCCATCAGTGTAGCAAGGCTCCCATTTCTCCATGGCCTGTCCTGCATTTCTGGTTTTGACACTTTTTTCAGCATGGCCCTTTTGACCGATGGGAAGCGAGACTTCTTTGTAGCGCTGATTTGCCTTTCCAGGTTGCTTGGTTGGCCAAAAAGGGCGTATGCGTTTTTTCCTGAATATATTCAGGAAAAAACGCATACGCCCTTTTTGGCCAAGGGCATCATTGTCAACGTTTTGCCGCTTTTCATGTGCTTTAAAGGCGATTCGAATCTACCTCCTGAAATCTGTTTCCTGCAATTCTGCCTTGATTTCAAATCCTCTTCTTTGCCTTCCCTCAATATATTTGTGGACGAGAGTTATCATTTATAACTCTGCAGGTTTGTGAATTGCAGTGCCCTGAAGCTCCATTTTACAAGTCGGTTTTTTGGGAGCCGGCCGCAAAAGCGCAGGATGGCTTCAGGCCCTGTTCTGGTTCAGGGGGGCAGGCTGAGCCTGTGGTTAATTCTTCTTCCTGATGGGAAAATAGAGTGACCTGTGCCTGTCCCAACACCAAGAGCTAGTCTCTCATTGGTTCCCCGTCTTCCCGTTCATCCTCAGGACAAATTGCAACCTGTACGGAACAGGAGGTTAAAGGTGCTGATGCTCCAAGTAGGGAGATTGCTAGTAAAGTGGCTGGAATGGCGAACCCGAGCACAAGGAGATGAGAAATGAGGTGCGTTTTAGAAACCTTTCCCCATCACACGGTGTACCATCTTCTGGGTTTCTCATGCATGTTTTCGATGTAGGATGATGCCCTTGAACCTGGAGATTTGGGACCCATGCGATGGGTAGCACGCAGTATTATTTTAAAGGGTCTGCGTTTGCTCACCCAACCTCACCAAACCTCTCAGCCCCAAGAGTGTCCACCCTTATGTCTCATCCAGCTGTGGGTCTAGATATGGTCAATCCAGGTTGCATCACAGCCCCTGAACGAATTGTGTAAGAATTTCTCTCTCTTTCCCTGTCTTTGTTTCATGGGTTTTTAAAAGTAATTTATTTTTATAATGGGGTTTAGCTGCTTTTCACGGCTGTGTTTAGGCCGCTTTACACCCACTTGACCCACTAACAGAGAGATATCAATACATAGGTTTTAAGATTATTACTAGTCAGATATATTCTTGTGCGGTGAATCGGGCGTGTTGAGTCCAGTTCTCTGAGCAAGGAGTAGGTCTTGTCTATTCCATATTGGGTTTATGGAACGGTATCTGAGCTAATTTGAAACTCTTGTTTTATGTATCACCCCACCTCATCTTTCCCGTTAAGCAGCCATAGTGTGTTTTCTGCATGTGTGACTCTGTTCTGTTTTGTAATTCAGTTCAAGTGTAACGGTTTTTACATTCCCTCTATAAGTGACACCTTATGAGAAGTGTCCTTTTCTGTGTGACTTATTTCACTTAGAATCGTCTTACCTAAATCCACTCATCATGCTGCTACTTGGCTTATGACATTGATTTCATGGCTGAGTGATATTCCATTGTACATAAGGACCACAACTTTTTTATCCATTTTTCGCTTTCCTGGGATATTTAAGGTGGAAGGAAGTGGAGGTCCTTGTTAACAGAGCAGCCCTAAACTTTGGGGTGCTTGTGTCTTGCTGATTTTCAATTTTCCCACTTTATCCCCCCATGCGTGGAAGTGCCCTATGCTCTCTAAGCTGTGTTTTTTAGATGTTTCAGGACACACCGTACACTTCTCCAGAGTGGCTGTTGGCAATTTACATCCCGCCCATCAGTGTAGCAAGGCTCCCATTTCTCCATGGCCTGTCCTGCATTTCTGGTTTTGACACTTTTTTCAGCATGGCCCTTTTGACCGATGGGAAGCGAGACTTCTTTGTAGCGCTGATTTGCCTTTCCAGGTTGCTTGGTTGGCCAAAAAGGGCGTATGCGTTTTTTCCTGAATATATTCAGGAAAAAACGCATACGCCCTTTTTGGCCAAGGGCATCATTGTCAACGTTTTGCCGCTTTTCATGTGCTTTAAAGGCGATTCGAATCTACCTCCTGAAATCTGTTTCCTGCAATTCTGCCTTGATTTCAAATCCTCTTCTTTGCCTTCCCTCAATATATTTGTGGACGAGAGTTATCATTTATAACTCTGCAGGTTTGTGAATTGCAGTGCCCTGAAGCTCCATTTTACAAGTCGCTTTTTTGGGAGCTGGCCGCAAAAGCGCAGGATGGCTTCAGGCCCTGTTCTGGTTCAGGGGGGCAGGCTGAGCCTGTGGTTAATTCTTCTTCCTGATGGGAAAATAGAGTGACCTGTGCCTCTCCCAACACCAAGAGCTAGTCTCTCATTGGTTCCCCGTCTTCCCGTTCATCCTCAGGACAAATTGCAACCTGTACGGAACAGGAGGTTAAAGGTGCTGATGCTCCAAGTAGGGAGATTGCTAGTAAAGTGGCTGGAATGGCGAACCCGAGCACAAGGAGATGACAAATGAGGTGCGTTTTAGAAACCTTTCCCCATCACACGGTGTACCATCTTCTGTGTTTCTCATGCATGTTTTTGATGTAGGAAGATGCCCTTGAACCTGGAGATTTGGGACCCATGCGATGGGTAGCACGCAGTATTACTTTAAAGGGTCTGCGTTTGCTCACCCAACCTCACCAAACCTCTCAGCCCCAAGAGTGTCCACCCTTATGTCTCAGCCAGCTGTGGGTCTAGATATGGTCAATCCAGGTTGCATCACAGCCCCTGAACGAATTGTGTAAGAATTTCTCTCTCTTTCCCTGTCTTTGTTTCATGGGTTTTTAAAAGTAATTTATTTTTATAATGGGGTTTAGCTGCTTTTCACGGCTGTGTTTAGGCCGCTTTACACCCACTTGACCCACTAACAGAGAGATATCAATACATAGGTTTTAAGATTATTACTAGTCAGATATATTCTTGTGCGGTGAATCGGGCGTGTTGAGTCCAGTTCTCTGAGCAAGGAGTAGGTCTTCTCTGTTACATATTGGGTTTATGGAACGGTATCTGAGCTAATTTGAAACTCTTGTTTTATGTATCACCCCACCTCACCTTTCCCGTTAAGCAGCCATAGTGTGTTTTCTGCATGTGTGACTCTGTTCTGTTTTGTAATTCAGTTCAAGTGTAACGGTTTTTACATTCCCTCTATAAGTGACACCTTATGAGAAGTGTCCTTTTCTGTGTGACTTATTTCACTTAGAATCGTCTTACCTAAATCCACTCATCATGCTGCTACTAGCCTTATGACATTGATTTCATGGCTGAGTGATATTCCATTGTACATAAGGACCACAACTTTTTTATCCATTTTTCGCTTTCCTGGGATATTTAAGGTGGAAGGAAGTGGAGGTCCTTGTCAACAGAGCAGCCCTAAACTTTGGGGTGCTTGTGTCTTGCTGATTTTCAATTTTCCCACTTTATCCCCCCATGCGTGGAAGTGCCCTATGCTCTCTAAGCTGTGTTTTTTAGATGTTTCAGGACACACCGTACACTTCTCCAGAGTGGCTGTTGGCAATTTACATCCCGCCCATCAGTGTAGCAAGGCTCCCATTTCTCCATGGCCTTTCCTGCATTTCTGGTTTTGACACTTTTTTCAGCATGGCCCTTTTGACCGATGGGAAGCGAGACTTCTTTGTAGCGCTGATTTGCCTTTCCAGGTTGCTTGGTTGGCCAAAAAGGGCGTATGCGTTTTTTCCTGAATATATTCAGGAAAAAAAGCATACGCCCTTTTTGGCCAAGGGCATCATTGTCAACGTTTTGCCGCTTTTCATGTGCTTTAAAGGCGATTCGAATCTACCTCCTGAAATCTGTTTCCTGCAATTCTGCCTTGATTTCAAATCCTCTTCTTTGCCTTCCCTCAATATATTTGTGGACGAGAGTTATCATTTATAACTCTGCAGGTTTGTGAATTGCAGTGCCCTGAAGCTCCATTTTACAAGTCACTTTTTTGGGAGCTGGCCGCAAAAGCGCAGGATGGCTTCAGGCCCTGTTCTGGTTCAGGGGGGCAGGCTGAGCCTGTGGTTAATTCTTCTTCCTGATGGGAAAATAGAGTGACCTGTGCCTCTCCCAACACCAAGAGCTAGTCTCTCATTGGTTCCCCGTCTTCCCGTTCATCCTCAGGACAAATTGCAACCTGTACGGAACAGGAGGTTAAAGGTGCTGATGCTCCAAGTAGGGAGATTGCTAGTAAAGTGGCTGGAATGGCGAACCCGAGCACAAGGAGATGACAAATGAGGTGCGTTTTAGAAACCTTTCCCCATCACACGGTGTACCATCTTCTGTGTTTCTCATGCATGTTTTTGATGTAGGAAGATGCCCTTGAACCTGGAGATTTGGGACCCATGCGATGGGTAGCACGCAGTATTACTTTAAAGGGTCTGCGTTTGCTCACCCAACCTCACCAAACCTCTCAGCCCCAAGAGTGTCCACCCTTATGTCTCATCCAGCTGTGGGTCTAGATATGGTCAATCCAGGTTGCATCACAGCCCCTGAACGAATTGTGTAAGAATTTCTCTCTCTTTCCCTGTCTTTGTTTCATGGGTTTTTAAAAGTAATTTATTTTTATAATGGGGTTTAGCTGCTTTTCACGGCTGTGTTTAGGCCGCTTTACACCCACTTGACCCACTAACAGAGAGATATCAATACATAGGTTTTAAGATTATTACTAGTCAGATATATTCTTGTGCGGTGAATCGGGCGTGTTGAGTCCAGTTCTCTGAGCAAGGAGTAGGTCTTGTCTATTCCATATTGGGTTTATGGAACGGTATCTGAGCTAATTTGAAACTCTTGTTTTATGTATCACCCCACCTCACCTTTCCCGTTAAGCAGCCATAGTGTGTTTTCTGCATGTGTGACTCTGTTCTGTTTTGTAATTCAGTTCAAGTGTAACGGTTTTTACATTCCCTCTATAAGTGACACCTTATGAGAAGTGTCCTTTTCTGTGTGACTTATTTCACTTAGAATCGTCTTACCTAAATCCACTCATCATGCTGCTACTAGCCTTATGACATTGATTTCATGGCTGAGTGATATTCCATTGTACATAAGGACCACAACTTTTTTATCCATTTTTCGCTTTCCTGGGATATTTAAGGTGGAAGGAAGTGGAGGTCCTTGTCAACAGAGCAGCCCTAAACTTTGGGGTGCTTGTGTCTTGCTGATTTTCAATTTTCCCACTTTATCCCCCAATGCGTGGAAGTGCCCTATGCTCTCTAAGCTGTGTTTTTTAGATGTTTCAGGACACACCGTACACTTCTCCAGAGTGGCTGTTGGCAATTTACATCCCGCCCATCAGTGTAGCAAGGCTCCCATTTCTCCATGGCCTGTCCTGCATTTCTGGTTTTGACACTTTTTTCAGCATGGCCCTTTGGACCGATGGGAAGCGAGACTTCTTTGTAGCGCTGATTTGCCTTTCCAGGTTGCTTGGTTGGCCAAAAAGGGCGTATGCGTTTTTTCCTGAATATATTCAGGAAAAAACGCATACGCCCTTTTTGGCCAAGGGCATCATTGTCAACGTTTTGCCGCTTTTCATGTGCTTTAAAGGCGATTCGAATCTACCTCCTGAAATCGGTTTCCTGCAATTCTGCCTTGATTTCAAATCCTCTTCTTTGCCTTCCCTCAATATATTTGTGGACGAGAGTTATCATTTATAACTCTGCAGGTTTGTGAATTTCAGTGCCCTGAAGCTCCATTTTACAAGTCGCTTTTTTGGGAGCCGGCCGCAAAAGCGCAGGATGGCTTCAGGCCCTGTTCTGGTTCAGGGGGGCAGGCTGAGCCTGTGGTTAATTCTTCTTCCTGATGGGAAAATAGAGTGACCTGTGCCTGTCCCAACACCAAGAGCTAGTCTCTCATTGGTTCCCCGTCTTCCCGTTCATCCTCAGGACAAATTGCAACCTGTACGGAACAGGAGGTTAAAGGTGCTGATGCTCCAAGTAGGGAGATTGCTAGTAAAGTGGCTGGAATGGCGAACCCGAGCACAAGGAGATGAGAAATGAGGTGCGTTTTAGAAACCTTTCCCCATCACACGGTGTACCATCTTCTGGGTTTCTCATGCATGTTTTCGATGTAGGAAGATGCCCTTGAACCTGGAGATTTGGGACCCATGCGATGGGTAGCACGCAGTATTATTTTAAAGGGTCTGCGTTTGCTCACCCAACCTCACCAAACCTCTCAGCCCCAAGAGTGTCCACCCTTATGTCTCATCCAGCTGTGGGTCTAGATATGGTCAATCCAGGTTGCATCACAGCCCCTGAACGAATTGTGTAAGAATTTCTCTCTCTTTCCCTGTCTTTGTTTCATGGGTTTTTAAAAGTAATTTATTTTTATAATGGGGTTTAGCTGCTTTTCACGGCTGTGTTTAGGCCGCTTTACACCCACTTGACCCACTAACAGAGAGATATCAATACATAGGTTTTAAGATTATTACTAGTCAGATATATTCTTGTGCGGTGAATCGGGCGTGTTGAGTCCAGTTCTCTGAGCAAGGAGTAGGTCTTGTCTATTACATATTGGGTTTATGGAACGGTATCTGAGCTAATTTGAAACTCTTGTTTTATGTATCACCCCACCTCACCTTTCCCGTTAAGCAGCCATAGTGTGTTTTCTGCATGTGTGACTCTGTTCTGTTTTGTAATTCAGTTCAAGTGTAACGGTTTTTACATTCCCTCTATAAGTGACACCTTATGAGAAGTGTCCTTTTCTGTGTGACTTATTTCACTTAGAATCGTCTTACCTAAATCCACTCATCATGCTGCTACTAGGCTTATGACATTGATTTCATGGCTGAGTGATATTCCATTGTACATAAGGACCACAAGTTTTTTATCCATTTTTCGCTTTCCTGGGATATTTAAGGTGGAAGGAAGTGGAGGTCCTTGTTAACAGAGCAGCCCTAAACTTTGGGGTGCTTGTGTCTTGCTGATTTTCAATTTTCCCACTTTATCCCCCCATGCGTGGAAGTGCCCTATGCTCTCTAAGCTGTGTTTTTTAGATGTTTCAGGACACACCGTACACTTCTCCAGAGTGGCTGTTGGCAATTTACATCCCGCCCATCAGTGTAGCAAGGCTCCCATTTCTCCATGGCCTGTCCTGCATTTCTGGTTTTGACACTTTTTTCAGCATGGCCCTTTTGACCGATGGGAAGCGAGACTTCTTTGTAGCGCTGATTTGCCTTTCCAGGTTGCTTGGTTGGCCAAAAAGGGCGTATGCGTTTTTTCCTGAATATATTCAGGAAAAAACGCATACGCCCTTTTTGGCCAAGGGCATCATTGTCAACGTTTTGCCGCTTTTCATGTGCTTTAAAGGCGATTCGAATCTACCTCCTGAAATCTGTTTCCTGCAATTCTGCCTTGATTTCAAATCCTCTTCTTTGCCTTCCCTCAATATATTTGTGGACGAGAGTTATCATTTATAACTCTGCAGGTTTGTGAATTGCAGTGCCCTGAAGCTCCATTTTACAAGTCGCTTTTTTGGGAGCTGGCCGCAAAAGCGCAGGATGGCTTCAGGCCCTGTTCTGGTTCAGGGGGGCAGGCTGAGCCTGTGGTTAATTCTTCTTCCTGATGGGAAAATAGAGTGACCTGTGCCTCTCCCAACACCAAGAGCTAGTCTCTCATTGGTTCCCCGTCTTCCCGTTCATCCTCAGGACAAATTGCAACCTGTACGGAACAGGAGGTTAAAGGTGCTGATGCTCCAAGTAGGGAGATTGCTAGTAAAGTGGCTGGAATGGCGAACCCGAGCACAAGGAGATGACAAATGAGGTGCGTTTTAGAAACCTTTCCCCATCACACGGTGTACCATCTTCTGGGTTTCTCATGCATGTTTTCGATGTAGGAAGATGCCCTTGAACCTGGAGATTTGGGACCCATGCGATGGGTAGCACGCAGTATTATTTTAAAGGGTCTGCGTTTGCTCACCCAACCTCACCAAACCTCTCAGCCCCAAGAGTGTCCACCCTTATGTCTCATCCAGCTGTGGGTCTAGATATGGTCAATCCAGGTTGCATCACAGCCCCTGAACGAATTGTGTAAGAATTTCTCTCTCTTTCCCTGTCTTTGTTTCATGGGTTTTTAAAAGTAATTTATTTTTATAATGGGGTTTAGCTGCTTTTCACGGCTGTGTTTAGGCCGCTTTACACCCACTTGACCCACTAACAGAGAGATATCAATACATAGGTTTTAAGATTATTACTAGTCAGATATATTCTTGTGCGGTGAATCGGGCGTGTTGAGTCCAGTTCTCTGAGCAAGGAGTAGGTCTTGTCTATTACATATTGGGTTTATGGAACGGTATCTGAGCTAATTTGAAACTCTTGTTTTATGTATCACCCCACCTCACCTTTCCCGTTAAGCAGCCATAGTGTGTTTTCTGCATGTGTGACTCTGTTCTGTTTTGTAATTCAGTTCAAGTGTAACGGTTTTTACATTCCCTCTATAAGTGACACCTTATGAGAAGTGTCCTTTTCTGTGTGACTTATTTCACTTAGAATCGTCTTACCTAAATCCACTCATCATGCTGCTACTAGGCTTATGACATTGATTTCATGGCTGAGTGATATTCCATTGTACATAAGGACCACAAGTTTTTTATCCATTTTTCGCTTTCCTGGGATATTTAAGGTGGAAGGAAGTGGAGGTCCTTGTTAACAGAGCAGCCCTAAACTTTGGGGTGCTTGTGTCTTGCTGATTTTCAATTTTCCCACTTTATCCCCCCATGCGTGGAAGTGCCCTATGCTCTCTAAGCTGTGTTTTTTAGATGTTTCAGGACACACCGTACACTTCTCCAGAGTGGCTGTTGGCAATTTACATCCCGCCCATCAGTGTAGCAAGGCTCCCATTTCTCCATGGCCTGTCCTGCATTTCTGGTTTTGACAGTTTTTTCAGCATGGCCCTTTTGACCGATGGGAAGCGAGACTTCTTTGTAGCGCTGATTTGCCTTTCCAGGTTGCTTGGTTGGCCAAAAAGGGCGTATGCGTTTTTTCCTGAATATATTCAGGAAAAAACGCATACGCCCTTTTTGGCCAAGGGCATCATTGTCAACGTTTTGCCGCTTTTCATGTGCTTTAAAGGCGATTCGAATCTACCTCCTGAAATCTGTTTCCTGCAATTCTGCCTTGATTTCAAATCCTCTTCTTTGCCTTCCCTCAATATATTTGTGGACGAGAGTTATCATTTATAACTCTGCAGGTTTGTGAATTGCAGTGCCCTGAAGCTCCATTTTACAAGTCGCTTTTTTGGGAGCTGGCCGCAAAAGCGCAGGATGGCTTCAGGCCCTGTTCTGGTTCAGGGGGGCAGGCTGAGCCTGTGGTTAATTCTTCTTCCTGATGGGAAAATAGAGTGACCTGTGCCTCTCCCAACACCAAGAGCTAGTCTCTCATTGGTTCCCCGTCTTCCCGTTCATCCTCAGGACAAATTGCAACCTGTACGGAACAGGAGGTTAAAGGTGCTGATGCTCCAAGTAGGGAGATTGCTAGTAAAGTGGCTGGAATGGCGAACCCGAGCACAAGGAGATGACAAATGAGGTGCGTTTTAGAAACCTTTCCCCATCACACGGTGTACCATCTTCTGTGTTTCTCATGCATGTTTTTGATGTAGGAAGATGCCCTTGAACCTGGAGATTTGGGACCCATGCGATGGGTAGCACGCAGTATTACTTTAAAGGGTCTGCGTTTGCTCACCCAACCTCACCAAACCTCTCAGCCCCAAGAGTGTCCACCCTTATGTCTCAGCCAGCTGTGGGTCTAGATATGGTCAATCCAGGTTGCATCACAGCCCCTGAACGAATTGTGTAAGAATTTCTCTCTCTTTCCCTGTCTTTGTTTCATGGGTTTTTAAAAGTAATTTATTTTTATAATGGGGTTTAGCTGCTTTTCACGGCTGTGTTTAGGCCACTTTACACCCACTTGACCCACTAACAGAGAGATATCAATACATAGGTTTTAAGATTATTACTAGTCAGATATATTCTTGTGCGGTGAATCGGGCGTGTTGAGTCCAGTTCTCTGAGCAAGGAGTAGGTCTTCTCTGTTACATATTGGGTTTATGGAACGGTATCTGAGCTAATTTGAAACTCTTGTTTTATGTATCACCCCACCTCACCTTTCCCGTTAAGCAGCCATAGTGTGTTTTCTGCATGTGTGACTCTGTTCTGTTTTGTAATTCAGTTCAAGTGTAACGGTTTTTACATTCCCTCTATAAGTGACACCTTATGAGAAGTGTCCTTTTCTGTGTGACTTATTTCACTTAGAATCGTCTTACCTAAATCCACTCATCATGCTGCTACTAGCCTTATGACATTGATTTCATGGCTGAGTGATATTCCATTGTACATAAGGACCACAACTTTTTTATCCATTTTTCGCTTTCCTGGGATATTTAAGGTGGAAGGAAGTGGAGGTCCTTGTCAACAGAGCAGCCCTAAACTTTGGGGTGCTTGTGTCTTGCTGATTTTCAATTTTCCCACTTTATCCCCCCATGCGTGGAAGTGCCCTATGCTCTCTAAGCTGTGTTTTTTAGATGTTTCAGGACACACCGTACACTTCTCCAGAGTGGCTGTTGGCAATTTACATCCCGCCCATCAGTGTAGCAAGGCTCCCATTTCTCCATGGCCTTTCCTGCATTTCTGGTTTTGACACTTTTTTCAGCATGGCCCTTTTGACCGATGGGAAGCGAGACTTCTTTGTAGCGCTGATTTGCCTTTCCAGGTTGCTTGGTTGGCCAAAAAGGGCGTATGCGTTTTTTCCTGAATATATTCAGGAAAAAACGCATACGCCCTTTTTGGCCAAGGGCATCATTGTCAACGTTTTGCCGCTTTTCATGTGCTTTAAAGGCGATTCGAATCTACCTCCTGAAATCTGTTTCCTGCAATTCTGCCTTGATTTCAAATCCTCTTCTTTGCCTTCCCTCAATATATTTGTGGACGAGAGTTATCATTTATAACTCTGCAGGTTTGTGAATTGCAGTGCCCTGAAGCTCCATTTTACAAGTCACTTTTTTGGGAGCTGGCCGCAA
This sequence comes from Balaenoptera physalus, assembly GCF_965194825.1. Classification (NCBI taxonomy): domain Eukaryota; kingdom Metazoa; phylum Chordata; class Mammalia; order Artiodactyla; family Balaenopteridae; genus Balaenoptera; species Balaenoptera physalus. The sequence continues at coordinate 527,923 of NW_028126322.1, read as the reverse complement.
AAGCGCAGGATGGCTTCAGGCCCTGTTCTGGTTCAGGGGGGCAGGCTGAGCCTGTGGTTAATTCTTCTTCCTGATGGGAAAATAGAGTGACCTGTGCCTCTCCCAACACCAAGAGCTAGTCTCTCATTGGTTCCCCGTCTTCCCGTTCATCCTCAGGACAAATTGCAACCTGTACGGAACAGGAGGTTAAAGGTGCTGATGCTCCAAGTAGGGAAATTGCTAGTAAAGTGGCTGGAATGGCGAACCCGAGCACAAGGAGATGACAAATGAGGTGCGTTTTAGAAACCTTTCCCCATCACACGGTGTACCATCTTCTGTGTTTCTCATGCATGTTTTTGATGTAGGAAGATGCCCTTGAACCTGGAGATTTGGGACCCATGCGATGGGTAGCACGCAGTATTACTTTAAAGGGTCTGCGTTTGCTCACCCAACCTCACCAAACCTCTCAGCCCCAAGAGTGTCCACCCTTATGTCTCATCCAGCTGTGGGTCTAGATATGGTCAATCCAGGTTGCATCACAGCCCCTGAACGAATTGTGTAAGAATTTCTCTCTCTTTCCCTGTCTTTGTTTCATGGGTTTTTAAAAGTAATTTATTTTTATAATGGGGTTTAGCTGCTTTTCACGGCTGTGTTTAGGCCGCTTTACACCCACTTGACCCACTAACAGAGAGATATCAATACATAGGTTTTAAGATTATTACTAGTCAGATATATTCTTGTGCGGTGAATCGGGCGTGTTGAGTCCAGTTCTCTGAGCAAGGAGTAGGTCTTGTCTGTTACATATTGGGTTTATGGAACGGTATCTGAGCTAATTTGAAACTCTTGTTTTATGTATCACCCCACCTCACCTTTCCCGTTAAGCAGCCATAGTGTGTTTTCTGCATGTGTGACTCTGTTCTGTTTTGTAATTCAGTTCAAGTGTAACGGTTTTTACATTCCCTCTATAAGTGACACCTTATGAGAAGTGTCCTTTTCTGTGTGACTTATTTCACTTAGAATCGTCTTACCTAAATCCACTCATCATGCTGCTACTAGCCTTATGACATTGATTTCATGGCTGAGTGATATTCCATTGTACATAAGGACCACAACTTTTTTATCCATTTTTCGCTTTCCTGGGATATTTAAGGTGGAAGGAAGTGGAGGTCCTTGTCAACAGAGCAGCCCTAAACTTTGGGGTGCTTGTGTCTTGCTGATTTTCAATTTTCCCACTTTATCCCCCAATGTGTGGAAGTGCCCTATGCTCTCTAAGCTGTGTTTTTTAGATGTTTCAGGACACACCGTACACTTCTCCAGAGTGGCTGTTGGCAATTTACATCCCGCCCATCAGTGTAGCAAGGCTCCCATTTCTCCATGGCCTGTCCTGCATTTCTGGTTTTGACACTTTTTTCAGCATGGCCCTTTGGACCGATGGGAAGCGAGACTTCTTTGTAGCGCTGATTTGCCTTTCCAGGTTGCTTGGTTGGCCAAAAAGGGCGTATGCGTTTTTTCCTGAATATATTCAGGAAAAAACGCCTACGCCCTTTTTGGCCAAGGGCATCATTGTCAACGTTTTGCCGCTTTTCATGTGCTTTAAAGGCGATTCGAATCTACCTCCTGAAATCGGTTTCCTGCAATTCTGCCTTGATTTCAAATCCTCTTCTTTGCCTTCCCTCAATATATTTGTGGACGAGAGTTATCATTTATAACTCTGCAGGTTTGTGAATTGCAGTGCCCTGAAGCTCCATTTTACAAGTCGCTTTTTTGGGAGCCGGCCGCAAAAGCGCAGGATGGCTTCAGGCCCTGTTCTGGTTCAGGGGGGCAGGCTGAGCCTGTGGTTAATTCTTCTTCCTGATGGGAAAATAGAGTGACCTGTGCCTCTCCCAACACCAAGAGCTAGTCTCTCATTGGTTCCCCGTCTTCCCGTTCATCCTCAGGACAAATTGCAACCTGTACGGAACAGGAGGTTAAAGGTGCTGATGCTCCAAGTAGGGAGATTGCTAGTAAAGTGGCTGGAATGGCGAACCCGAGCACAAGGAGAAAATGAGGTGCGTTTTAGAAACCTTTCCCCATCACACGGTGTACCATCTTCTGGGTTTCTCATGCATGTTTTCGATGTAGGAAGATGCCCTTGAACCTGGAGATTTGGGACCCATGCGATGGGTAGCACGCAGTATTATTTTAAAGGGTCTGCGTTTGCTCACCCAACCTCACCAAACCTCTCAGCCCCAAGAGTGTCCACCCTTATGTCTCATCCAGCTGTGGGTCTAGATATGGTCAATCCAGGTTGCATCACAGCCCCTGAACGAATTGTGTAAGAATTTCTCTCTCTTTCCCTGTCTTTGTTTCATGGGTTTTTAAAAGTAATTTATTTTTATAATGGGGTTTAGCTGCTTTTCACGGCTGTGTTTAGGCCGCTTTACACCCACTTGACCCACTAACAGAGAGATATCAATACATAGGTTTTAAGATTATTACTAGTCAGATATATTCTTGTGCGGTGAATCGGGCGTGTTGAGTCCAGTTCTCTGAGCAAGGAGTAGGTCTTGTCTATTACATATTGGGTTTATGGAACGGTATCTGAGCTAATTTGAAACTCTTGTTTTATGTATCACCCCACCTCACCTTTCCCGTTAAGCAGCCATAGTGTGTTTTCTGCATGTGTGACTCTGTTCTGTTTTGTAATTCAGTTCAAGTGTAACGGTTTTTACATTCCCTCTATAAGTGACACCTTATGAGAAGTGTCCTTTTCTGTGTGACTTATTTCACTTAGAATCGTCTTACCTAAATCCACTCATCATGCTGCTACTAGGCTTATGACATTGATTTCATGGCTGAGTGATATTCCATTGTACATAAGGACCACAAGTTTTTTATCCATTTTTCGCTTTCCTGGGATATTTAAGGTGGAAGGAAGTGGAGGTCCTTGTTAACAGAGCAGCCCTAAACTTTGGGGTGCTTGTGTCTTGCTGATTTTCAATTTTCCCACTTTATCCCCCCATGCGTGGAAGTGCCCTATGCTCTCTAAGCTGTGTTTTTTAGATGTTTCAGGACACACCGTACACTTCTCCAGAGTGGCTGTTGGCAATTTACATCCCGCCCATCAGTGTAGCAAGGCTCCCATTTCTCCATGGCCTGTCCTGCATTTCTGGTTTTGACACTTTTTTCAGCATGGCCCTTTTGACCGATGGGAAGCGAGACTTCTTTGTAGCGCTGATTTGCCTTTCCAGGTTGCTTGGTTGGCCAAAAAGGGCGTATGCGTTTTTTCCTGAATATATTCAGGAAAAAACGCATACGCCCTTTTTGGCCAAGGGCATCATTGTCAACGTTTTGCCGCTTTTCATGTGCTTTAAAGGCGATTCGAATCTACCTCCTGAAATCTGTTTCCTGCAATTCTGCCTTGATTTCAAATCCTCTTCTTTGCCTTCCCTCAATATATTTGTGGACGAGAGTTATCATTTATAACTCTGCAGGTTTGTGAATTGCAGTGCCCTGAAGCTCCATTTTACAAGTCGCTTTTTTGGGAGCTGGCCGCAAAAGCGCAGGATGGCTTCAGGCCCTGTTCTGGTTCAGGGGGGCAGGCTGAGCCTGTGGTTAATTCTTCTTCCTGATGGGAAAATAGAGTGACCTGTGCCTCTCCCAACACCAAGAGCTAGTCTCTCATTGGTTCCCCGTCTTCCCGTTCATCCTCAGGACAAATTGCAACCTGTACGGAACAGGAGGTTAAAGGTGCTGATGCTCCAAGTAGGGAGATTGCTAGTAAAGTGGCTGGAATGGCGAACCCGAGCACAAGGAGATGACAAATGAGGTGCGTTTTAGAAACCTTTCCCCATCACACGGTGTACCATCTTCTGTGTTTCTCATGCATGTTTTTGATGTAGGAAGATGCCCTTGAACCTGGAGATTTGGGACCCATGCGATGGGTAGCACGCAGTATTACTTTAAAGGGTCTGCGTTTGCTCACCCAACCTCACCAAACCTCTCAGCCCCAAGAGTGTCCACCCTTATGTCTCATCCAGCTGTGGGTCTAGATATGGTCAATCCAGGTTGCATCACAGCCCCTGAACGAATTGTGTAAGAATTTCTCTCTCTTTCCCTGTCTTTGTTTCATGGGTTTTTAAAAGTAATTTATTTTTATAATGGGGTTTAGCTGCTTTTCACGGCTGTGTTTAGGCCGCTTTACACCCACTTGACCCACTAACAGAGAGATATCAATACATAGGTTTTAAGATTATTACTAGTCAGATATATTCTTGTGCGGTGAATCGGGCGTGTTGAGTCCAGTTCTCTGAGCAAGGAGTAGGTCTTGTCTGTTACATATTGGGTTTATGGAACGGTATCTGAGCTAATTTGAAACTCTTGTTTTATGTATCACCCCACCTCACCTTTCCCGTTAAGCAGCCATAGTGTGTTTTCTGCATGTGTGACTCTGTTCTGTTTTGTAATTCAGTTCAAGTGTAACGGTTTTTACATTCCCTCTATAAGTGACACCTTATGAGAAGTGTCCTTTTCTGTGTGACTTATTTCACTTAGAATCGTCTTACCTAAATCCACTCATCATGCTGCTACTAGCCTTATGACATTGATTTCATGGCTGAGTGATATTCCATTGTACATAAGGACCACAACTTTTTTATCCATTTTTCGCTTTCCTGGGATATTTAAGGTGGAAGGAAGTGGAGGTCCTTGTCAACAGAGCAGCCCTAAACTTTGGGGTGCTTGTGTCTTGCTGATTTTCAATTTTCCCACTTTATCCCCCCATGCGTGGAAGTGCCCTATGCTCTCTAAGCTGTGTTTTTTAGATGTTTCAGGACACACCGTACACTTCTCCAGAGTGGCTGTTGGCAATTTACATCCCGCCCATCAGTGTAGCAAGGCTCCCATTTCTCCATGGCCTGTCCTGCATTTCTGGTTTTGACACTTTTTTCAGCATGGCCCTTTTGACCGATGGGAAGCGAGACTTCTTTGTAGCGCTGATTTGCCTTTCCAGGTTGCTTGGTTGGCCAAAAAGGGCGTATGCGTTTTTTCCTGAATATATTCAGGAAAAAACGCATACGCCCTTTTTGGCCAAGGGCATCATTGTCAACGTTTTGCCGCTTTTCATGTGCTTTAAAGGCGATTCGAATCTACCTCCTGAAATCTGTTTCCTGCAATTCTGCCTTGATTTCAAATCCTCTTCTTTGCCTTCCCTCAATATATTTGTGGACGAGAGTTATCATTTATAACTCTGCAGGTTTGTGAATTGCAGTGCCCTGAAGCTCCATTTTACAAGTCGCTTTTTTGGGAGCTGGCCGCAAAAGCGCAGGATGGCTTCAGGCCCTGTTCTGGTTCAGGGGGGCAGGCTGAGCCTGTGGTTAATTCTTCTTCCTGATGGGAAAATAGAGTGACCTGTGCCTCTCCCAACACCAAGAGATAGTCTCTCATTGGTTCCCCGTCTTCCCGTTCATCCTCAGGACAAATTGCAACCTGTACGGAACAGGAGGTTAAAGGTGCTGATGCTCCAAGTAGGGAGATTGCTAGTAAAGTGGCTGGAATGGCGAACCCGAGCACAAGGAGATGACAAATGAGGTGCGTTTTAGAAACCTTTCCCCATCACACGGTGTACCATCTTCTGTGTTTCTCATGCATGTTTTTGATGTAGGAAGATGCCCTTGAACCTGGAGATTTGGGACCCATGCGATGGGTAGCACGCAGTATTACTTTAAAGGGTCTGCGTTTGCTCACCCAACCTCACCAAACCTCTCAGCCCCAAGAGTGTCCACCCTTATGTCTCATCCAGCTGTGGGTCTAGATATGGTCAATCCAGGTTGCATCACAGCCCCTGAACGAATTGTGTAAGAATTTCTCTCTCTTTCCCTGTCTTTGTTTCATGGGTTTTTAAAAGTAATTTATTTTTATAATGGGGTTTAGCTGCTTTTCACGGCTGTGTTTAGGCCGCTTTACACCCACTTGACCCACTAACAGAGAGATATCAATACATAGGTTTTAAGATTATTACTAGTCAGATATATTCTTGTGCGGTGAATCGGGCGTGTTGAGTCCAGTTCTCTGAGCAAGGAGTAGGTCTTGTCTGTTACATATTGGGTTTATGGAACGGTATCTGAGCTAATTTGAAACTCTTGTTTTATGTATCACCCCACCTCACCTTTCCCGTTAAGCAGCCATAGTGTGTTTTCTGCATGTGTGACTCTGTTCTGTTTTGTAATTCAGTTCAAGTGTAACGGTTTTTACATTCCCTCTATAAGTGACACCTTATGAGAAGTGTCCTTTTCTGTGTGACTTATTTCACTTAGAATCGTCTTACCTAAATCCACTCATCATGCTGCTACTAGCCTTATGACATTGATTTCATGGCTGAGTGATATTCCATTGTACATAAGGACCACAACTTTTTTATCCATTTTTCGCTTTCCTGGGATATTTAAGGTGGAAGGAAGTGGAGGTCCTTGTCAACAGAGCAGCCCTAAACTTTGGGGTGCTTGTGTCTTGCTGATTTTCAATTTTCCCACTTTATCCCCCCATGCGTGGAAGTGCCCTATGCTCTCTAAGCTGTGTTTTTTAGATGTTTCAGGACACACCGTACACTTCTCCAGAGTGGCTGTTGGCAATTTACATCCCGCCCATCAGTGTAGCAAGGCTCCCATTTCTCCATGGCCTGTCCTGCATTTCTGGTTTTGACACTTTTTTCAGCATGGCCCTTTTGACCGATGGGAAGCGAGACTTCTTTGTAGCGCTGATTTGCCTTTCCAGGTTGCTTGGTTGGCCAAAAAGGGCGTATGCGTTTTTTCCTGAATATATTCAGGAAAAAACGCATACGCCCTTTTTGGCCAAGGGCATCATTGTCAACGTTTTGCCGCTTTTCATGTGCTTTAAAGGCGATTCGAATCTACCTCCTGAAATCTGTTTCCTGCAATTCTGCCTTGATTTCAAATCCTCTTCTTTGCCTTCCCTCAATATATTTGTGGACGAGAGTTATCATTTATAACTCTGCAGGTTTGTGAATTGCAGTGCCCTGAAGCTCCATTTTACAAGTCGCTTTTTTGGGAGCCGGCCGCAAAAGCGCAGGATGGCTTCAGGCCCTGTTCTGGTTCCGGGGGGCAGGCTGAGCCTGTGGTTAATTCTTCTTCCTGATGGGAAAATAGAGTGACCTGTGCCTCTCCCAACACCAAGAGATAGTCTCTCATTGGTTCCCCGTCTTCCCGTTCATCCTCAGGACAAATTGCAACCTGTACGGTACAGGAGGTTAAAGGTGCTGATGCTCCAAGTAGGGAGATTGCTAGTAAAGTGGCTGGAATGGCGAACCCGAGCACAAGGAGATGACAAATGAGGTGCGTTTTAGAAACCTTTCCCCATCACACGGTGTACCATCTTCTGTGTTTCTCATGCATGTTTTTGATGTAGGAAGATGCCCTTGAACCTGGAGATTTGGGACCCATGCGATGGGTAGCACGCAGTATTACTTTAAAGGGTCTGCGTTTGCTCATCCAACCTCACCAAACCTCTCAGCCCCAAGAGTGTCCACCCTTATGTCTCATCCAGCTGTGGGTCTAGATATGGTCAATCCAGGTTGCATCACAGCCCCTGAACGAATTGTGTAAGAATTTCTCTCTCTTTCCCTGTCTTTGTTTCATGGGTTTTTAAAAGTAATTTATTTTTATAATGGGGTTTAGCTGCTTTTCACGGCTGTGTTTAGGCCGCTTTACACCCACTTGACCCACTAACAGAGAGATATCAATACATAGGTTTTAAGATTATTACTAGTCAGATATATTCTTGTGCGGTGAATCGGGCGTGTTGAGTCCAGTTCTCTGAGCAAGGAGTAGGTCTTGTCTGTTACATATTGGGTTTATGGAACGGTATCTGAGCTAATTTGAAACTCTTGTTTTATGTATCACCCCACCTCACCTTTCCCGTTAAGCAGCCATAGTGTGTTTTCTGCATGTGTGACTCTGTTCTGTTTTGTAATTCAGTTCAAGTGTAACGGTTTTTACATTCCCTCTATAAGTGACACCTTATGAGAAGTGTCCTTTTCTGTGTGACTTATTTCACTTAGAATCGTCTTACCTAAATCCACTCATCATGCTGCTACTAGCCTTATGACATTGATTTCATGGCTGAGTGATATTCCATTGTACATAAGGACCACAACTTTTTTATCCATTTTTCGCTTTCCTGGGATATTTAAGGTGGAAGGAAGTGGAGGTCCTTGTCAACAGAGCAGCCCTAAACTTTGGGGTGCTTGTGTCTTGCTGATTTTCAATTTTCCCACTTTATCCCCCCATGCGTGGAAGTGCCCTATGCTCTCTAAGCTGTGTTTTTTAGATGTTTCAGGACACACCGTACACTTCTCCAGAGTGGCTGTTGGCAATTTACATCCCGCCCATCAGTGTAGCAAGGCTCCCATTTCTCCATGGCCTGTCCTGCATTTCTGGTTTTGACACTTTTTTCAGCATGGCCCTTTTGACCGATGGGAAGCGAGACTTCTTTGTAGCGCTGATTTGCCTTTCCAGGTTGCTTGGTTGGCCAAAAAGGGCGTATGCGTTTTTTCCTGAATATATTCAGGAAAAAACGCATACGCCCTTTTTGGCCAAGGGCATCATTGTCAACGTTTTGCCGCTTTTCATGTGCTTTAAAGGCGATTCGAATCTACCTCCTGAAATCTGTTTCCTGCAATTCTGCCTTGATTTCAAATCCTCTTCTTTGCCTTCCCTCAATATATTTGTGGACGAGAGTTATCATTTATAACTCTGCAGGTTTGTGAATTGCAGTGCCCTGAAGCTCCATTTTACAAGTCGCTTTTTTGGGAGCTGGCCGCAAAAGCGCAGGATGGCTTCAGGCCCTGTTCTGGTTCAGGGGGGCAGGCTGAGCCTGTGGTTAATTCTTCTTCCTGATGGGAAAATAGAGTGACCTGTGCCTCTCCCAACACCAAGAGATAGTCTCTCATTGGTTCCCCGTCTTCCCGTTCATCCTCAGGACAAATTGCAACCTGTACGGAACAGGAGGTTAAAGGTGCTGATGCTCCAAGTAGGGAGATTGCTAGTAAAGTGGCTGGAATGGCGAACCCGAGCACAAGGAGATGACAAATGAGGTGCGTTTTAGAAACCTTTCCCCATCACACGGTGTACCATCTTCTGTGTTTCTCATGCATGTTTTTGATGTAGGAAGATGCCCTTGAACCTGGAGATTTGGGACCCATGCGATGGGTAGCACGCAGTATTACTTTAAAGGGTCTGCGTTTGCTCACCCAACCTCACCAAACCTCTCAGCCCCAAGAGTGTCCACCCTTATGTCTCATCCAGCTGTGGGTCTAGATATGGTCAATCCAGGTTGCATCACAGCCCCTGAACGAATTGTGTAAGAATTTCTCTCTCTTTCCCTGTCTTTGTTTCATGGGTTTTTAAAAGTAATTTATTTTTATAATGGGGTTTAGCTGCTTTTCACGGCTGTGTTTAGGCCGCTTTACACCCACTTGACCCACTAACAGAGAGATATCAATACATAGGTTTTAAGATTATTACTAGTCAGATATATTCTTGTGCGGTGAATCGGGCGTGTTGAGTCCAGTTCTCTGAGCAAGGAGTAGGTCTTGTCTGTTACATATTGGGTTTATGGAACGGTATCTGAGCTAATTTGAAACTCTTGTTTTATGTATCACCCCACCTCACCTTTCCCGTTAAGCAGCCATAGTGTGTTTTCTGCATGTGTGACTCTGTTCTGTTTTGTAATTCAGTTCAAGTGTAACGGTTTTTACATTCCCTCTATAAGTGACACCTTATGAGAAGTGTCCTTTTCTGTGTGACTTATTTCACTTAGAATCGTCTTACCTAAATCCACTCATCATGCTGCTACTAGCCTTATGACATTGATTTCATGGCTGAGTGATATTCCATTGTACATAAGGACCACAACTTTTTTATCCATTTTTCGCTTTCCTGGGATATTTAAGGTGGAAGGAAGTGGAGGTCCTTGTCAACAGAGCAGCCCTAAACTTTGGGGTGCTTGTGTCTTGCTGATTTTCAATTTTCCCACTTTATCCCCCCATGCGTGGAAGTGCCCTATGCTCTCTAAGCTGTGTTTTTTAGATGTTTCAGGACACACCGTACACTTCTCCAGAGTGGCTGTTGGCAATTTACATCCCGCCCATCAGTGTAGCAAGGCTCCCATTTCTCCATGGCCTGTCCTGCATTTCTGGTTTTGACACTTTTTTCAGCATGGCCCTTTTGACCGATGGGAAGCGAGACTTCTTTGTAGCGCTGATTTGCCTTTCCAGGTTGCTTGGTTGGCCAAAAAGGGCGTATGCGTTTTTTCCTGAATATATTCAGGAAAAAATGCATACGCCCTTTTTGGCCAAGGGCATCATTGTCAACGTTTTGCCGCTTTTCATGTGCTTTAAAGGCGATTCGAATCTACCTCCTGAAATCTGTTTCCTGCAATTCTGCCTTGATTTCAAATCCTCTTCTTTGCCTTCCCTCAATATATTTGTGGACGAGAGTTATCATTTATAACTCTGCAGGTTTGTGAATTGCAGTGCCCTGAAGCTCCATTTTACAAGTCGCTTTTTTGGGAGCTGGCCGCAAAAGCGCAGGATGGCTTCAGGCCCTGTTCTGGTTCAGGGGGGCAGGCTGAGCCTGTGGTTAATTCTTCTTCCTGATGGGAAAATAGAGTGACCTGTGCCTCTCCCAACACCAAGAGATAGTCTCTCATTGGTTCCCCGTCTTCCCGTTCATCCTCAGGACAAATTGCAACCTGTACGGAACAGGAGGTTAAAGGTGCTGATGCTCCAAGTAGGGAGATTGCTAGTAAAGTGGCTGGAATGGCGAACCCGAGCACAAGGAGATGACAAATGAGGTGCGTTTTAGAAACCTTTCCCCATCACACGGTGTACCATCTTCTGTGTTTCTCATGCATGTTTTTGATGTAGGAAGATGCCCTTGAACCTGGAGATTTGGGACCCATGCGATGGGTAGCACGCAGTATTACTTTAAAGGGTCTGCGTTTGCTCACCCAACCTCACCAAACCTCTCAGCCCCAAGAGTGTCCACCCTTATGTCTCATCCAGCTGTGGGTCTAGATATGGTCAATCCAGGTTGCATCACAGCCCCTGAACGAATTGTGTAAGAATTTCTCTCTCTTTCCCTGTCTTTGTTTCATGGGTTTTTAAAAGTAATTTATTTTTATAATGGGGTTTAGCTGCTTTTCACGGCTGTGTTTAGGCCGCTTTACACCCACTTGACCCACTAACAGAGAGATATCAATACATAGGTTTTAAGATTATTACTAGTCAGATATATTCTTGTGCGGTGAATCGGGCGTGTTGAGTCCAGTTCTCTGAGCAAGGAGTAGGTCTTGTCTGTTACATATTGGGTTTATGGAACGGTATCTGAGCTAATTTGAAACTCTTGTTTTATGTATCACCCCACCTCACCTTTCCCGTTAAGCAGCCATAGTGTGTTTTCTGCATGTGTGACTCTGTTCTGTTTTGTAATTCAGTTCAAGTGTAACGGTTTTTACATTCCCTCTATAAGTGACACCTTATGAGAAGTGTCCTTTTCTGTGTGACTTATTTCACTTAGAATCGTCTTACCTAAATCCACTCATCATGCTGCTACTAGCCTTATGACATTGATTTCATGGCTGAGTGATATTCCATTGTACATAAGGACCACAACTTTTTTATCCATTTTTCGCTTTCCTGGGATATTTAAGGTGGAAGGAAGTGGAGGTCCTTGTCAACAGAGCAGCCCTAAACTTTGGGGTGCTTGTGTCTTGCTGATTTTCAATTTTCCCACTTTATCCCCCCATGCGTGGAAGTGCCCTATGCTCTCTAAGCTGTGTTTTTTAGATGTTTCAGGACACACCGTACACTTCTCCAGAGTGGCTGTTGGCAATTTACATCCCGCCCATCAGTGTAGCAAGGCTCCCATTTCTCCATGGCCTGTCCTGCATTTCTGGTTTTGACACTTTTTTCAGCATGGCCCTTTTGACCGATGGGAAGCGAGACTTCTTTGTAGCGCTGATTTGCCTTTCCAGGTTGCTTGGTTGGCCAAAAAGGGCGTATGCGTTTTTTCCTGAATATATTCAGGAAAAAACGCATACGCCCTTTTTGGCCAAGGGCATCATTGTCAACGTTTTGCCGCTTTTCATGTGCTTTAAAGGCGATTCGAATCTACCTCCTGAAATCTGTTTCCTGCAATTCTGCCTTGATTTCAAATCCTCTTCTTTGCCTTCCCTCAATATATTTGTGGACGAGAGTTATCATTTATAACTCTGCAGGTTTGTGAATTGCAGTGCCCTGAAGCTCCATTTTACAAGTCGCTTTTTTGGGAGCTGGCCGCAAAAGCGCAGGATGGCTTCAGGCCCTGTTCTGGTTCAGGGGGGCAGGCTGAGCCTGTGGTTAATTCTTCTTCCTGATGGGAAAATAGAGTGACCTGTGCCTCTCCCAACACCAAGAGATAGTCTCTCATTGGTTCCCCGTCTTCCCGTTCATCCTCAGGACAAATTGCAACCTGTACGGAACAGGAGGTTAAAGGTGCTGATGCTCCAAGTAGGGAGATTGCTAGTAAAGTGGCTGGAATGGCGAACCCGAGCACAAGGAGATGACAAATGAGGTGCGTTTTAGAAACCTTTCCCCATCACACGGTGTACCATCTTCTGTGTTTCTCATGCATGTTTTTGATGTAGGAAGATGCCCTTGAACCTGGAGATTTGGGACCCATGCGATGGGTAGCACGCAGTATTACTTTAAAGGGTCTGCGTTTGCTCACCCAACCTCACCAAACCTCTCAGCCCCAAGAGTGTCCACCCTTATGTCTCATCCAGCTGTGGGTCTAGATATGGTCAATCCAGGTTGCATCACAGCCCCTGAACGAATTGTGTAAGAATTTCTCTCTCTTTCCCTGTCTTTGTTTCATGGGTTTTTAAAAGTAATTTATTTTTATAATGGGGTTTAGCTGCTTTTCACGGCTGTGTTTAGGCCGCTTTACACCCACTTGACCCACTAACAGAGAGATATCAATACATAGGTTTTAAGATTATTACTAGTCAGATATATTCTTGTGCGGTGAATCGGGCGTGTTGAGTCCAGTTCTCTGAGCAAGGAGTAGGTCTTGTCTGTTACATATTGGGTTTATGGAACGGTATCTGAGCTAATTTGAAACTCTTGTTTTATGTATCACCCCACCTCACCTTTCCCGTTAAGCAGCCATAGTGTGTTTTCTGCATGTGTGACTCTGTTCTGTTTTGTAATTCAGTTCAAGTGTAACGGTTTTTACATTCCCTCTATAAGTGACACCTTATGAGAAGTGTCCTTTTCTGTGTGACTTATTTCACTTAGAATCGTCTTACCTAAATCCACTCATCATGCTGCTACTAGCCTTATGACATTGATTTCATGGCTGAGTGATATTCCATTGTACATAAGGACCACAACTTTTTTATCCATTTTTCGCTTTCCTGGGATATTTAAGGTGGAAGGAAGTGGAGGTCCTTGTCAACAGAGCAGCCCTAAACTTTGGGGTGCTTGTGTCTTGCTGATTTTCAATTTTCCCACTTTATCCCCCCATGCGTGGAAGTGCCCTATGCTCTCTAAGCTGTGTTTTTTAGATGTTTCAGGACACACCGTACACTTCTCCAGAGTGGCTGTTGGCAATTTACATCCCGCCCATCAGTGTAGCAAGGCTCCCATTTCTCCATGGCCTGTCCTGCATTTCTGGTTTTGACACTTTTTTCAGCATGGCCCTTTTGACCGATGGGAAGCGAGACTTCTTTGTAGCGCTGATTTGCCTTTCCAGGTTGCTTGGTTGGCCAAAAAGGGCGTATGCGTTTTTTCCTGAATATATTCAGGAAAAAACGCATACGCCCTTTTTGGCCAAGGGCATCATTGTCAACGTTTTGCCGCTTTTCATGTGCTTTAAAGGCGATTCGAATCTACCTCCTGAAATCTGTTTCCTGCAATTCTGCCTTGATTTCAAATCCTCTTCTTTGCCTTCCCTCAATATATTTGTGGACGAGAGTTATCATTTATAACTCTGCAGGTTTGTGAATTGCAGTGCCCTGAAGCTCCATTTTACAAGTCGCTTTTTTGGGAGCCGGCCGCAAAAGCGCAGGATGGCTTCAGGCCCTGTTCTGGTTCCGGGGGGCAGGCTGAGCCTGTGGTTAATTCTTCTTCCTGATGGGAAAATACAGTGACCTGTGCCTGTCCCAACACCAAGAGCTAGTCTCTCATTGGTTCCCCGTCTTCCCGTTCATCCTCAGGACAAATTGCAACCTGTACGGAACAGGAGGTTAAAGGTGCTGATGCTCCAAGTAGGGAGATTGCTAGTAAAGTGGCTGGAATGGCGAACCCGAGCACAAGGAGATGACAAATGAGGTGCGTTTTAGAAACCTTTCCCCATCACACGCTGTACCATCTTCTGGGTTTCTCATGCATGTTTTCGATGTAGGAAGATGCCCTTGAACCTGGAGATTTGGGACCCATGCGATGGGTAGCACGCAGTATTACTTTAAAGGGTCTGCGTTTGCTCACCCAACCTCACCAAACCTCTCAGCCCCAAGAGTGTCCACCCTTATGTCTCATCCAGCTGTGGGTCTAGATATGTTCAATCCAGGTTGCATCACAGCCCCTGAACGAATTGTGTAAGAATTTCTCTCTCTTTCCCTGTCTTTGTTTCATGGGTTTTTAAAAGTAATTTATTTTTATAATGGGGTTTAGCTGCTTTTCACGGCTGTGTTTAGGCCGCTTTACATCCATTTGACACACTAACAGAAAGATATCAATACATAGGTTTTAAGATTATTTCTAGTCAGATATATTCTTGTGCGGTGAATCGGGCGTGTTGAGTCCAGTTCTCTGAGCAAGGAGTAGGTCTTGTCTATTCCATATTGGGTTTATGGAACGGTATCTGAGCTAATTTGAAACTCTTGTTTTATGTATCACCCCACCTCACCTTTCCCGTTAAGCAGCCATAGTGTGTTTTCTGCATGTGTGACTCTGTTCTGTTTTGTAATTCAGTTCAAGTGTAACGGTTTTTACATTCCCTCTATAAGTGACACCTTATGAGAAGTGTCCTTTTATGTGTGACTTATTTCACTTAGAATCGTCTTACCTAAATCCACTCATCATGCTGCTACTAGCCTTATGACATTGATTTCATGGCTGAGTGATATTCCATTGTACATAAGGACCACAACTTTTTTATCCATTTTTCGCTTTCCTGGGATATTTAAGGTGGAAGGAAGTGGAGGTCCTTGTCAACAGAGCAGCCCTAACCTTTGGGGTGCTTGTGTCTTGCTGATTTTCAATTTTCCCACTTTATCCCCCCATGCGTGGAAGTGCCCTATGCTCTCTAAGCTGTGTTGTTTAGATGTTTCAGGACACACCGTACACTTCTCCAGAGTGGCTGTTGGCAATTTACATCCCGCCCATCAGTGTAGCAAGGCTCCCATTTCTCCATGGCCTGTCCTGCATTTCTGGTTTTGACACTTTTTTCAGCATGGCCCTTTTGACCGATGGGAAGCGAGACTTCTTTGTAGCGCTGATTTGCCTTTCCAGGTTGCTTGGTTGGCCAAAAAGGGCGTATGCGTTTTCTCCTGAATATATTCAGGAAAAAACGCATACGCCCTTTTTGGCCAAGGGCATCATTGTCAACGTTTTGCCGCTTTTCATGTGCTTTAAAGGCTATTCGCATCTTCCTCCTGAAATCTGTTTCCTGCAATTCTGCCTTGATTTCAAATCCTCTTCTTTGCCTTCCCTCAATATATTTGTGGACGAGAGTTATCATTTATAACTCTGCAGGTTTGTGAATTGCAGTGCCCTGAAGCTCCATTTTACAAGTCGCTTTTTTGGGAGCCGGGCGCAAAAGCACAGGATGGCTTCAGGCCCTGTTCTGGTTCCGGGGGGCAGGCTGAGCCTGTGGTTAATTCTTCTTCCTGATGGGAAAATAGAGTGACCTGTGCCTGTCCCAACACCAAGAGCTAGTCTCTCATTGGTTCCCCGTCTTCCCGTTCATCCTCAGGACAAATTGCAACCTGTACGGAACAGGAGGTTAAAGGTGCTGATGCTCCAAGTAGGGAGATTGCTAGTAAAGTGGCTGGAATGGCGAACCCGAGCACAAGGAGATGAGAAATGAGGTGCGTTTTAGAAACCTTTCCCCATCACATGGTGTACCATCTTCTGGGTTTCTCATGCATGTTTTCGATGTAGGAAGATGCCCTTGAACCTGGAGATTTGGGACCCATGCGATGGGTAGCACGCAGTATTACTTTAAAGGGTCTGCGTTTGCTCACCCAACCTCACCAAACCTCTCAGCCCCAAGAGTGTCCACCCTTATGTCTCATCCAGCTGTGGATCTAGATATGGTCAATCCAGGTTGCATCACAGCCCCTGAACGAATTGTGTAAGAATTTCTCTCTCTTTCCCTGTCTTTGTTTCATGGGTTTTTAAAAGTAATTTATTTTTATAATGGGGTTTAGCTGCTTTTCACGGCTGTGTTTAGGCCGCTTTACACCCACTTGACACACTAACAGAGAGATATCAATACATAGGTTTTAAGATTATTACTAGTCAGATATATTCTTGTGCGGTGAATCGGGCGTGTTGAGTCCAGTTCTCTGAGCAAGGAGTAGGTCTTGTCTATTACATATTGGGTTTATGGAACGGTATCTGAGCTAATTTGAAACTCTTGTTTTATGTATCACCCCACCTCACCTTTCCCATTAAGCAGCCATAGTGGGTTTTCTGCATGTGTGACTCTGTTCTGTTTTGTAATTCAGTTCAAGTGTAACGGTTTTTACATTCCCTCTATAAGTGACACCTTATGAGAAGTGTCCTTTTCTGTGTGACTTATTTCACTTAGAATCGTCTTACCTAAATCCACTCATCATGCTGCTACTAGCCTTATGACATTGATTTCATGGCTGAGTGATATTCCATTGTACATAAGGACCACAACTTTTTTATCCATTTTTCGCTTTCTTGGGATATTTAAGGTGGAAGGAAGTGGAGGTCCTTGTCAACAGAGCAGCCCTAAACTTTGGGGTGCTTGTGTCTTTCTGATTTTCAATTTTCCCACTTTATCCCCCCATGCGTGGAAGTGCCCTATGCTCTCTAAGCTGTGTTTTTTAGATGTTTCAGGACACACCGTACACTTCTCCAGAGTGGCTGTTGGCAATTTACATCCCGCCCATCAGTGTAGCAAGGCTCCCATTTCTCCATGGCCTGCCCTGCATTTCTGGTTTTGACACTTTTTTCAGCATGGCCCTTTTGACCGATGGGAAGCGAGACTTCTTTGTAGCGCTGATTTGCCTTTCCAGGTTGCTTGGTTGGCCAAAAAGGGCGTATGCGTTTTTTCCTGAATATATTCAGGAAAAAACGCATACGCCCTTTTTGGCCAAGGGCATCATTGTCAACGTTTTGCCGCTTTTCATGTGCTTTAAAGGCGATTCGAATCTACCTCCTGAAATCTGTTTCCTGCAATTCTGCCTTGATTTCAAATCGTCTTCTTTGCCTTCCCTCAATATATTTGTGGACGAGAGTTATCATTTATAACTCTGCAGGTTTGTGAATTGCAGTGCCCTGAAGCTCCATTTTGCAAGTCGCTTTTTCGGGAGCCGGCCGCAAAAGCGCAGGATGGCTTCAGGCCCTGCTCTGGTTCCGGGGGGCAGGCTGAGTCTGTGGTTAATTCTTCTTCCTGATGGGAAAATAGAGTGACCTGTGCCTCTCCCAACACCAAGAGCTAGTCTCTCATTGGTTCCCCGTCTTCCCGTTCATCCTCAGGACAAATTGCAACCTGTACGGAACAGGAGGTTAAAGGTGCTGATGCTCCAAGTAGGGAGATTGCTAGTAAAGTGGCTGGAATGGCGAACCCGAGCACAAGGAGATGAGAAATGAGGTGCGTTTTAGAAACCTTTCCCCATCACACGCTGTACCATCTTCTGGGTTTCTCATGCATGTTTTCGATGTAGGAAGATGCCCTTGAACCTGGAGATTTGGGACCCATGCGATGGGTAGCACGCAGTATTACTTTAAAGGGTCTGCGTTTGCTCACCCAACCTCACCAAACCTCTCAGCCCCAAGAGTGTCCACCCTTATGTCTCATCCAGCTGTGGGTCTAGATATGGTCAATCCAGGTTGCATCACAGCCCCTGAACGAATTGTGTAAGAATTTCTCTCTCTTTCCCTGTCTTTGTTTCATGGGTTTTTAAAAGTAATTTATTTTTATAATGGGGTTTAGCTGCTTTTCACGGCTGTGTTTATGCCGCTTTACACCCACTTGACACACTAACAGAGAGATATCAATACATAGGTTTTAAGATTATTACTAGTCAGAT
Source organism: Balaenoptera physalus (assembly GCF_965194825.1). Lineage (NCBI taxonomy): Eukaryota > Metazoa > Chordata > Mammalia > Artiodactyla > Balaenopteridae > Balaenoptera > Balaenoptera physalus. The sequence goes on along the minus strand of NW_028126322.1, from coordinate 509,617 downwards.
ATATTCTTGTGCGGTGAATCGGGCGTTTTGAGTCCAGTTCTCTGAGCAAGGAGTAGGTCTTGTCTATTACATATTGGGTTTATGGAACGGTATCTGAGCTAATTTGAAACTCTTGTTTTATGTATCACCCCACCTCACCTTTCCCGTTAAGCAGCCATAGTGGGTTTTCTGCATGTGTGACTCTGTTCTGTTTTGTAATTCAGTTCAAGTGTAACGGTTTTTACATTCCCTCTATAAGTGACACCTTATGAGAAGTGTCCTTTTCTGTGTGACTTATTTCACTTAGAATCGTCTTACCTAAATCCACTCATCATGCTGCTACTAGCCTTATGACATTGATTTCATGGCTGAGTGATATTCCATTGTACATAAGGACCACAACTTTTTTATCCATTTTTCGCTTTCCTGGGATATTTAAGGTGGAAGGAAGTGGAGGTCCTTGTCAACAGAGCAGCCCTAAACTTTGGGGTGCTTGTGTCTTGCTGATTTTCAATTTTCCCACTTTATCCCCCCATGCGTGGAAGTGCCCTATGCTCTCTAAGCTGTGTTTTTTAGATGTTTCCGGACACACCGTACACTTCTCCAGAGTGGCTGTTGGCAATTTACATCCCGCCCATCAGTGTAGCAAGGCTCCCATTTCTCCATGGCCTGCCCTGCATTTCTGGTTTTGACACTTTTTTCAGCATGGCCCTTTTGACCGATGGGAAGCGAGACTTCTTTGTAGCGCTGATTTGCCTTTCCAGGTTGCTTGGTTGGCCAAAAAGGGCGTATGCGTTTTTTCCTGAATATATTCAGGAAAAAACGCATACGCCCTTTTTGGCCAAGGGCATCATTGTCAACGTTTTGCCGCTTTTCATGTGCTTTAAAGGCGATTCGAATCTACCTCCTGAAATCTGTTTCCTGCAATTCTGCCTTGATTTCAAATCCTCTTCTTTGCCTTCCCTCAATATATTTGTGGACGAGAGTTATCATTTATAACTCTGCAGGTTTGTGAATTGCAGTGCCCTGAAACTCCATTTTACAAGACGGTTTTTCGGGAGCCGGCCGCAAAAGCGCAGGATGGCTTCAGGCCCTGTTCTGGTTCAGGGGGGCAGGCTGAGCCTTTGGTTAATTCTTCTTCCTGATGGGAAAATAGAGTGACCTGTGCCTGTCCCAACACCAAGAGCTAGTCTCTCATTGGTTCCCCGTCTTCCCGTTCATCCTCAGGACAAATTGCAACCTGTACGGAACAGGAGGTTAAAGGTGCTGATGCTCCAAGTAGGGAGATTGCTAGTAAAGTGGCTGGAATGGCGAACCCGAGCACAAGGAGATGAGAAATGAGGTGCGTTTTAGAAACCTTTCCCCATCACACGGTGTACCATCTTCTGGGTTTCTCATGCATGTTTTCGATGTAGGAAGATGCCCTTGAACCTGGAGATTTGGGACCCATGCGATGGGTAGCACGCAGTATTACTTTAAATGGTCTGCGTTTGCTCACCCAACCTCACCAAACCTCTCAGCCCCAAGAGTGTCCACCCTTATGTGTCATCCAGCTGTGGGTCTAGATATGGTCAATCCAGGTTGCATCACAGCTCCTGAACGAATTGTGTAAGAATTTCTCTCTCTTTCCCTGTCTTTGTTTCATGGGTTTTTAAAAGTAATTTATTTTTATAATGGGGTTTAGCTGCTTTTCACGGCTGTGTTTATGCCGCTTTACACCCACTTGACACACTAACAGAGAGATATCAATACATAGGTTTTAAGATTATTACTAGTCAGATATATTCTTGTGCGGTGAATCGGGCGTGTTGAGTCCAGTTCTCTGAGCAAGGAGTAGGTCTTGTCTATTACATATTGGGTTTATGGAATGGTATCTGAGCTAATTTGAAACTCTTGTTTTATGTATCACCCCACCTCACCTTTCCCGTTAAGCAGCCATAGTGTGTTTTCTGCATGTGTGACTCTGTTCTGTTTTGTAATTCAGTTCAAGTGTAACGGTTTTTACATTCCCTCTATAAGTGACACCTTATGAGAAGTGTCCTTTTCTGTGTGACTTATTTCACTTAGAATCGTCTTACCTAAATCCACTCATCATGCTGCTACTAGCCTTATGACATTGATTTCATGGCTGAGTGATATTCCATTGTACATAAGGACCACAACTTTTTTATCCATTTTTCGCTTTCCTGGGATATTTAAGGTGGAAGGAAGTGGAGGTCCTTGTCAACAGAGCAGCCCTAAACTTTGGGGTGCTTGTGTCTTGCTGATTTTCAATTTTCCCACTTTATACCCCCATGCGTGGAAGTGCCCTATGCTCTCTAAGCTGTGTTTTTTAGATGTTTCCGGACACACCGTACACTTCTCCAGAGTGGCTGTTGGCAATTTACATCCCGCCCATCAGTGTAGCAAGGCTCCCATTTCTCCATGGCCTGCCCTGCATTTCTGGTTTTGACACTTTTTTCAGCATGGCCCTTTTGACCGATGGGAAGCGAGACTTCTTTGTAGCGCTGATTTGCCTTTCCAGGTTGCTTGGTTGGCCAAAAAGGGCGTATGCGTTTTTTCCTGAATATATTCAGGAAAAAACGCGTATGCCCTTTTTGGCCAAGGGCATCATTGTCAACGTTTTGCCGCTTCTCATGTGCTTTAAAGGCAATTCGAATCTACCTCCTGAAATCTGTTTCCTGCAATTCTGCCTTGATTTCAAATCCTCTTCTTTGCCTTCCCTCAATATATTTGTGGACGAGAGTTATCATTTATAACTCTGCAGGTTTGTGAATTGAAGTGCCCTGAAGCTCCATTTTACAAGTCGCTTTTTTGGGAGCTGGCCGCAAAAGCGCAGGATGGCTTCAGGCCCTGTTCTGGTTCCGGGGGGCAGGCTGAGCCTGTGGTTAATTCTTCTTCCTGATGGGAAAATAGAGTGACCTGTGCCTGTCCCAACACCAAGAGCTAGTCTCTCATTGGTTCCCCGTCTTCCCGTTCATCCTCAGGACAAATTGCAACCTGTACGGAGCAGGAGGTTAAAGGTGCTGATGCTCCAAGTAGGGAGATTGCTAGTAAAGTGGCTGGAATGACGAACCCGAGCACAAGGAGATGAGAAATGAGGTGCGTTTTAGAAAACTTTCCCCATCACACGGTGTACCATCTTCTGGGTTTCTCTTGCATGTTTTCGATGTAGGAAGATGCCCTTGAACCTGGAGATTTGGGACCCATGCGATGGGTAGCACGCAGTATTACTTTAAAGGGTCTGCGTTTGCTCACCCAACCTCACCAAACCTCTCAGCCCCAAGAGTGTCCACCCTTATGTCTCATCCAGCTGTGGGTCTAGATATGGTCAATCCAGGTTGCATCACAGCCCCTGAACGAATTGTGTAAGAATTTCTCTCTCTTTCCCTGTCTTTGTTTCATGGGTTTTTAAAAGTAATTTATTTTTATAATGGGGTTTAGCTGCTTTTCACGGCTGTGTTTATGCCGCTTTACACCCATTTGACACACTAACAGAGAGATATCAATATATAGGTTTTAAGATTATTACTAGTCAGATATATTCTTGTGCGGTGAATCGGGCGTGTTGAGTCCAGTTCTCTGAGCAAGGAGTAGGTCTTGTCTATTACATATTGGGTTTATGGAACGGTATCTGAGCTAATTTGAAACTCTTGTTTTATGTATCACCCCACCTCACCTTTCCCGTTAAGCAGCCATAGTGGGTTTTCTGCATGTGTGACTCTGTTCTGTTTTGTAATTCAGTTCAAGTGTAACGGTTTTTACATTCCCTCTATAAGTGACACCTTATGAGAAGTGTCCTTTTCTGTGTGACTTATTTCACTTAGAATCGTCTTACCTAAATCCACTCATCATGCTGCTACTAGCCTTATGACATTGATTTCATGGCTGAGTGATATTCCATTGTACATAAGGACCACAACTTTTTTATCCATTTTTCGCTTTCCTGGGATATTTAAGGTGGAAGGAAGTGGAGGTCCTTGTCAACAGAGCAGCCCTAAACTTTGGGGTGCTTGTGTCTTGCTGATTTTCAATTTTCCCACTTTATCCCCCCATGCGTGGAAGTGCCCTATGCTCTCTAAGCTGTGTTTTTTAGATGTTTCCGGACACACCGTACACTTCTCCAGAGTGGCTGTTGGCAATTTACATCCCGCCCATCAGTGTAGCAAGGCTCCCATTTCTCCATGGCCTGCCCTGCATTTCTGGTTTTGACACTTTTTTCAGCATGGCCCTTTTGACCGATGGGAAGCGAGACTTCTTTGTAGCGCTGATTTGCCTTTCCAGGTTGCTTGGTTGGCCAAAAAGGGCGTATGCGTTTTTTCCTGAATATATTCAGGAAAAAACGCATACGCCCTTTTTGGCCAAGGGCATCATTGTCAACGTTTTGCCGCTTTTCATGTGCTTTAAAGGCGATTCGAATCTACCTCCTGAAATCTGTTTCCTGCAATTCTGCCTTGATTTCAAATCCTCTTCTTTGCCTTCCCTCAATATATTTGTGGACGAGAGTTATCATTTATAACTCTGCAGGTTTGTGAATTGCAGTGCCCTGAAGCTCCATTTTGCAAGTCGCTTTTTCGGGAGCCGGCCGCAAAAGCGCAGGATGGCTTCAGGCCCTGCTCTGGTTCCGGGGGGCAGGCTGAGTCTGTGGTTAATTCTTCTTCCTGATGGGAAAATAGAGTGACCTGTGCCTGTCCCAACACCAAGAGCTAGTCTCTCATTGGTTCCCCGTCTTCCCGTTCATCCTCAGGACAAACTGCAACCTGTACGGAACAGGAGGTTAAAGGTGCTGATGCTCCAAGTAGGGAGATTGCTAGTAAAGTGGCTGGAATGGCGAACCCGAGCACAAGGAGATGAGAAATGAGGTGCGTTTTAGAAACCTTTCCCCATCACACGCTGTACCATCTTCTGGGTTTCTCATGCATGTTTTCGATGTAGGAAGATGCCCTTGAACCTGGAGATTTGGGACCCATGCGATGGGTAGCACGCAGTATTACTTTAAAGGGTCTGCGTTTGCTCACCCAACCTCACCAAACCTCTCAGCCCCAAGAGTGTCCACCCTTATGTCTCATCCAGCTGTGGGTCTAGATATGGTCAATCCAGGTTGCATCACAGCCCCTGAACGAATTGTGTAAGAATTTCTCTCTCTTTCCCTGTCTTTGTTTCATGGGTTTTTAAAAGTAATTTATTTTTATAATGGGGTTTAGCTGCTTTTCACGGCTGTGTTTATGCCGCTTTACACCCACTTGACACACTAACAGAGAGATATCAATACATAGGTTTTAAGATTATTACTAGTCAGATATATTCTTGTGCGGTGAATCGGGCGTGTTGAGTCCAGTTCTCTGAGCAAGGAGTAGGTCTTGTCTATTACATATTGGGTTTATGGAATGGTATCTGAGCTAATTTGAAACTCTTGTTTTATGTATCACCCCACCTCACCTTTCCCGTTAAGCAGCCATAGTGTGTTTTCTGCATGTGTGACTCTGTTCTGTTTTGTAATTCAGTTCAAGTGTAACGGTTTTTACATTCCCTCTATAAGTGACACCTTATGAGAAGTGTCCTTTTCTGTGTGACTTATTTCACTTAGAATCGTCTTACCTAAATCCACTCATCATGCTGCTACTAGCCTTATGACATTGATTTCATGGCTGAGTGATATTCCATTGTACATAAGGACCACAACTTTTTTATCCATTTTTCGCTTTCCTGGGATATTTAAGGTGGAAGGAAGTGGAGGTCCTTGTCAACAGAGCAGCCCTAAACTTTGGGGTGCTTGTGTCTTGCTGATTTTCAATTTTCCCACTTTATACCCCCATGCGTGGAAGTGCCCTATGCTCTCTAAGCTGTGTTTTTTAGATGTTTCCGGACACACCGTACACTTCTCCAGAGTGGCTGTTGGCAATTTACATCCCGCCCATCAGTGTAGCAAGGCTCCCATTTCTCCATGGCCTGCCCTGCATTTCTGGTTTTGACACTTTTTTCAGCATGGCCCTTTTGACCGATGGGAAGCGAGACTTCTTTGTAGCGCTGATTTGCCTTTCCAGGTTGCTTGGTTGGCCAAAAAGGGCGTATGCGTTTTTTCCTGAATATATTCAGGAAAAAACGCGTATGCCCTTTTTGGCCAAGGGCATCATTGTCAACGTTTTGCCGCTTCTCATGTGCTTTAAAGGCAATTCGAATCTACCTCCTGAAATCTGTTTCCTGCAATTCTGCCTTGATTTCAAATCCTCTTCTTTGCCTTCCCTCAATATATTTGTGGACGAGAGTTATCATTTATAACTCTGCAGGTTTGTGAATTGAAGTGCCCTGAAGCTCCATTTTACAAGTCGCTTTTTTGGGAGCTGGCCGCAAAAGCGCAGAATGGCTTCAGGCCCTGTTCTGGTTCCGGGGGGCAGGCTGAGCCTGTGGTTAATTCTTCTTCCTAATGGGAAAATAGAGTGACCTGTGCCTGTCCCAACACCAAGAGCTAGTCTCTCATTGGTTCCCCGTCTTCCCGTTCATCCTCAGGACAAATTGCAACCTGTACGGAGCAGGAGGTTAAAGGTGCTGATGCTCCAAGTAGGGAGATTGCTAGTAAAGTGGCTGGAATGACGAACCCGAGCACAAGGAGATGAGAAATGAGGTGCGTTTTAGAAAACTTTCCCCATCACACGGTGTACCATCTTCTGGGTTTCTCTTGCATGTTTTCGATGTAGGAAGATGCCCTTGAACCTGGAGATTTGGGACCCATGCGATGGGTAGCACGCAGTATTACTTTAAAGGGTCTGCGTTTGCTCACCCAACCTCACCAAACCTCTCAGCCCCAAGAGTGTCCACCCTTATGTCTCATCCAGCTGTGGGTCTAGATATGGTCAATCCAGGTTGCATCACAGCCCCTGAACGAATTGTGTAAGAATTTCTCTCTCTTTCCCTGTCTTTGTTTCATGGGTTTTTAAAAGTAATTTATTTTTATAATGGGGTTTAGCTGCTTTTCACGGCTGTGTTTATGCCGCTTTACACCCATTTGACACACTAACAGAGAGATATCAATATATAGGTTTTAAGATTATTACTAGTCAGATATATTCTTGTGCGGTGAATCGGGCGTGTTGAGTCCAGTTCTCTGAGCAAGGAGTAGGTCTTGTCTATTACATATTGGGTTTATGGAACGGTATCTGAGCTAATTTGAAACTCTTGTTTTATGTATCACCCCACCTCACCTTTCCCGTTAAGCAGCCATAGTGGGTTTTCTGCATGTGTGACTCTGTTCTGTTTTGTAATTCAGTTCAAGTGTAACGGTTTTTACATTCCCTCTATAAGTGACACCTTATGAGAAGTGTCCTTTTCTGTGTGACTTATTTCACTTAGAATCGTCTTACCTAAATCCACTCATCATGCTGCTACTAGCCTTATGACATTGATTTCATGGCTGAGTGATATTCCATTGTACATAAGGACCACAACTTTTTTATCCATTTTTCGCTTTCCTGGGATATTTAAGGTGGAAGGAAGTGGAGGTCCTTGTCAACAGAGCAGCCCTAAACTTTGGGGTGCTTGTGTCTTGCTGATTTTCAATTTTCCCACTTTATCCCCCCATGCGTGGAAGTGCCCTATGCTCTCTAAGCTGTGTTTTTTAGATGTTTCCGGACACACCGTACACTTCTCCAGAGTGGCTGTTGGCAATTTACATCCCGCCCATCAGTGTAGCAAGGCTCCCATTTCTCCATGGCCTGCCCTGCATTTCTGGTTTTGACACTTTTTTCAGCATGGCCCTTTTGACCGATGGGAAGCGAGACTTCTTTGTAGCGCTGATTTGCCTTTCCAGGTTGCTTGGTTGGCCAAAAAGGGCGTATGCGTTTTTTCCTGAATATATTCAGGAAAAAACGCATACGCCCTTTTTGGCCAAGGGCATCATTGTCAACGTTTTGCCGCTTTTCATGTGCTTTAAAGGCGATTCGAATCTACCTCCTGAAATCTGTTTCCTGCAATTCTGCCTTGATTTCAAATCCTCTTCTTTGCCTTCCCTCAATATATTTGTGGACGAGAGTTATCATTTATAACTCTGCAGGTTTGTGAATTGCAGTGCCCTGAAGCTCCATTTTGCAAGTCGCTTTTTCGGGAGCCGGCCGCAAAAGCGCAGGATGGCTTCAGGCCCTGCTCTGGTTCCGGGGGGCAGGCTGAGTCTGTGGTTAATTCTTCTTCCTGATGGGAAAATAGAGTGACCTGTGCCTGTCCCAACACCAAGAGCTAGTCTCTCATTGGTTCCCCGTCTTCCCGTTCATCCTCAGGACAAACTGCAACCTGTACGGAACAGGAGGTTAAAGGTGCTGATGCTCCAAGTAGGGAGATTGCTAGTAAAGTGGCTGGAATGGCGAACCCGAGCACAAGGAGATGAGAAATGAGGTGCGTTTTAGAAACCTTTCCCCATCACACGCTGTACCATCTTCTGGGTTTCTCATGCATGTTTTCGATGTAGGAAGATGCCCTTGAACCTGGAGATTTGGGACCCATGCGATGGGTAGCACGCAGTATTACTTTAAAGGGTCTGCGTTTGCTCACCCAACCTCACCAAACCTCTCAGCCCCAAGAGTGTCCACCCTTATGTCTCATCCAGCTGTGGGTCTAGATATGGTCAATCCAGGTTGCATCACAGCCCCTGAACGAATTGTGTAAGAATTTCTCTCTCTTTCCCTGTCTTTGTTTCATGGGTTTTTAAAAGTAATTTATTTTTATAATGGGGTTTAGCTGCTTTTCACGGCTGTGTTTATGCCGCTTTACACACACTTGACACACTAACAGAGAGATATCAATACATAGGTTTTAAGATTATTACTAGTCAGATATATTCTTGTGCGGTGAATCGGGCGTGTTGAGTCCAGTTCTCTGAGCAAGGAGTAGGTCTTGTCTGTTACATATTGGGTTTATGGAACGGTATCTGAGCTAATTTGAAACTCTTGTTTTATGTATCACCCCACCTCACCTTTCCCGTTAAGCAGCCATAGTGGGTTTTCTGCATGTGTGACTCTGTTCTGTTTTGTAATTCAGTTCAAGTGTAACGGTCTTTACATTCCCTCTATAAGTGACACCTTATGAGAAGTGTCCTTTTCTGTGTGACTTATTTCACTTAGAATCGTCTTACCTAAATCCACTCATCATGCTGCTACTAGCCTTATGACATTGATTTCATGGCTGAGTGATATTCCATTGTACATAAGGACCACAACTTTTTTATCCATTTTTCGCTTTCCTGGGATATTTAAGGTGGAAGGAAGTGGAGGTCCTTGTCAACAGAGCAGCCCTAAACTTTGGGGTGCTTGTGTCTTGCTGATTTTCAATTTTCCCACTTTATCCCCCCATGCGTGGAAGTGCCCTATGCTCTCTAAGCTGTGTTTTTTAGATGTTTCCGGACACACCGTACACTTCTCCAGAGTGGCTGTTGGCAATTTACATCCCGCCCATCAGTGTAGCAAGGCTCCCATTTCTCCATGGCCTGCCCTGCATTTCTGGTTTTGACACTTTTTTCAGCATGGCCCTTTTGACCGATGGGAAGCGAGACTTCTTTGTAGCGCTGATTTGCCTTTCCAGGTTGCTTGGTTGGCCAAAAAGGGCGTATGCGTTTTTTCCTGAATATATTCAGGAAAAAACGCATACGCCCTTTTTGGCCAAGGGCATCATTGTCAACGTTTTGCCGCTTTTCATGTGCTTTAAAGGCGATTCGAATCTACCTCCTGAAATCTGTTTCCTGCAATTCTGCCTTGATTTCAAATCCTCTTCTTTGCCTTCCCTCAATATATTTGTGGACGAGAGTTATCATTTATAACTCTGCAGGTCTGTGAATTGCAGTGCCCTGAAACTCCATTTTACAAGACGGTTTTTCGGGAGCCGGCCGCAAAAGCGCAGGATGGCTTCAAGCCCTGTTCTGGTTCAGGGGGGCAGGCTGAGCCTTTGGTTAATTCTTCTTCCTGATGGGAAAATAGAGTGACCTGTGCCTGTCCCAACACCAAGAGCTAGTCTCTCATTGGTTCCCCGTCTTCCCGTTCATCCTCAGGACAAATTGCAACCTGTACGGAACAGGAGGTTAAAGGTGCTGATGCTCCAAGTAGGGAGATTGCTAGTAAAGTGGCTGGAATGGCGAACCCGAGCACAAGGAGATGAGAAATGAGGTGCGTTTTAGAAACCTTTCCCCATCACACGGTGTACCATCTTCTGGGTTTCTCATGCATGTTTTCGATGTAGGAAGATGCCCTTGAACCTGGAGATTTGGGACCCATGCGATGGGTAGCACGCAGTATTACTTTAAATGGTCTGCGTTTGCTCACCCAACCTCACCAAACCTCTCAGCCCCAAGAGTGTCCACCCTTATGTGTCATGCAGCTGTGGGTCTAGATATGGTCAATCCAGGTTGCATCACAGCCCCTGAACGAATTGTGTAAGAATTTCTCTCTCTTTCCCTGTCTTTGTTTCATGGGTTTTTTAAAGTAATTTATTTTTATAATGGGGTTTAGCTGCTTTTCACGGCTGTGTTTATGCTGCTTTACACCCACTTGACACACTAACAGAGAGATATCAATTCATAGGTTTTAAGATTATTACTAGTCAGATATATTCTTGTGCGGTGAATCGGGCGTGTTGAGTCCAGTTCTCTGAGCAAGGAGTAGGTCTTGTCTGTTACATATTGGGTTTATGGAACGGTATCTGAGCTAATTTGAAACTCTTATTTTATGTATCACCCCACCTCACCTTTCCCGTTAAGCAGCCATAGTGTGTTTTCTGCATGTGTGACTCTGTTCTGTTTTGTAATTCAGTTCAAGTGTAACGGTTTTTACCTTCCCTCTATAAGTGACACCTTAAGAGAAGTGTCCTTTTCTGTGTGACTTATTTCACTTAGAATCGTCGTACCTAAATCCACTCATCATGCTGCTACTAGCCTTATGACATTGATTTCATCGCTGAGTGATATTCCATTGTACATAAGGACCACAACTTTTTTATCCATTTTTTGCTTTCCTGGGATATTTAAGGTGGAATGAAGTGGAGGTCCTTGTCAACAGAGCAGCCCTAAACTTTGGGGTGCTTGTGTCTTGCTGATTTTCAATTTTCCCACTTTATAACCCCATGCGTGGAAGTGATCTATGCTCTCTAAGCTGTGTTTTTTAGATGTTTCAGTATACACCGTTCCCTTCTCCAGAGTGGCTGTTGGCAATTTACATCCTGCCCATCAGTGTAGCAAGGCTCCCATTTCTACATGGCCTGTCCTGCATTTCTGGTTTTGACACTTTTTTCAGCATGGCCCTTTTGACCGATGGGAAGCGAGACTTCTTTGTAGTGCTGATTTGCCTTTCCAGGTTGCTTGGTTGGCCAAAAAGGGCGTAAGCGTTTTTTCCTGAATATATTCAGGAAAAAACGCTTACGCCCTTTTTGGCCAAGGGCATCATTGTCAACGTTTTGCCGCTTTTCATGTGCTTTAAAGGCGATTCAAATCTACCTCCTGAAATCTGTTTCCTGCAATTCTGCCTTGCTTTCAAATCCTCTTCTTTGCCTTCCCTCAATATATTTGTGGACGAGAGTTATCATTTATAACTCTGCAGGTTTGTGAATTGCAGTGCCCTGAAGCTCCATTTTACAGCTCGCTTTTTTGGGAGCTGGCCGCAAAAGCGCAGGATGGCTTCAGGCCCTGTTCTGGTTCCGAAGGGCAGGCTGAGCCTGTGGTTAATTCTTCTTCCTGATGGGAAAATAGAGTGACCTGTGCCTGTCCCAACACCAAGAGCTAGTCTCTCATTGGTTCCCCGTCTTCCAGTTAATCCTCAGGACAAATTGCAACCTGTACGGAACAGGAGGTTAAAGGTGCTGATGCTCCAAGTAGGGAGATTGCTAGTAAAGTGGCTGGAATGGCCAACCCGAGCACAAGGAGATGAGAAATGAGGTGCGTTTTAGAAACCTTTCCCCATCAAACGGTGTACCATCTTCTGGGTTTCTCATGCATGTTTTCGATGTAGGAAGATGCCCTTGAACCTGGAGATTTGGGACCCATGCGATGGGTAGCACGCAGTATTACTTTAAAGGGTCTGCCTTTGCTCACCCAACCTCACCAAACCTCTCAGCCCCAAGAGTGTCTACCCTTATGTCTCATCCAGCTGTGGATCTAGATATGGTCAATCCAGGTTGCATCACAGCCCCTGAACGAATTGTGTAAGAATTTCTCTCTCTTTCCCTGTCTTTGTTTCATGGGTTTTTAAAAGTAATTTATTTTTATAATGGGGTTTAGCTGCTTTTCACGGCTGTGTTTATGCCGCTTTACACCCACTTGACACACTAACAGAGAGATATCAATTCATAGGTTTTAAGATTATTACTAGTCGGATATATTCTTGTGCGGTGAATCGGGCGTGTTGAGTCCAGTTCTCTGAGCAAGGAGTAGGTCTTGTCTGTTACATATTGGGTTTATGGAACGGTATCTGAGCTAATTTGAAACTCTTGTTTTATGTATCACCCCACCTCACCTTTCCCGTTAAGCAGCCATAGTGTGTTTTCTGCATGTGTGACTCTGTTCTGTTTTGTAATTCAGTTCAAGTGTAACGGTTTTTACATTCCCTCTATATTGACACCTTATGAGAAGTGTCCTTTTCTGTGTGACTTATTTCACTTAGAATCGTCGTACCTAAATCCACTCATCATGCTGCTACTAGCATTATGACATTGATTTCATGGCTGAGTGATATTCCATTGTTCATAAGGACCACCACTTCTTTATCCATTTTTCGCTTTCTTGGGATATTTAAGGTGGAATGAAGTGGAGGTCCTTGTCAACAGAGCAGCCCTAAACTTTAGGGTGCCTGTGTCTTGCTGATTATCAATTTTCCCACTTTATACCCCCATGCGTGGAAGTGCCCTATGCTCTCTAAGCTGTGTTTTTTAGATATTTCAGGACACACCGTACACTTCTCCAGAGTGGCTGTTGGCAATTTACATCCCGCCCATCAGTGTATCAAGGCTCCCATTTCTCCATTGCCTGTCCTGCATTTCTGGTTTTGACACTTTTTTCAGCATGTTCCTTTTGACCGATGGGAAGCGAGACTTCTTTGTAGCGCTGATTTGCCTTTCCAGGTTGCTTGGTTGGCCAAAAAGGGCGTATGCGTTTTTTCCTGAATATATTCAGGAAAAAACGCATACGCCCTTTTTGGCCAAGGGCATCATTGTCAACGTTTTGCCGCTTTTCATGTGCTTTAAAGGCGATTCGAATCTACCTCCTGAAATCTGTTTCCTGCAATTCTGCCTTGATTTCAAATCCTCTTCTTTGCCTTCCCTCAATATATTTGTGGACGAGAGTTATCATTTATACCTCTGCAGGTTTGTGAATTGCAGTGCCCTGAAGCTCCATTTTACAACTCGCTTTTTTGGGAGCTGGCTTCAAAAGCGCAGGATGGCTTTAGGCCCTGTTCTGGTTCTGGGGGGCAGGCTGAACCTGTGGTTAATTCTTCTTCCTGATGGGAAAATAGAGTGACCTGTGCCTGTCCCAACACCAAGAGCTAGTCTCTCATTGGTTCCCCGTCTTCCCGCTCATCCTCAGGACAAATTGCAACCTGTACGGAACAGGAGGTTAAAGGTGCTGATGCTCCAAGTAGGGAGATTGCTAGTAAAGTGGCTGGAATGGCGAACCCGAGCACAAGGAGATGAGAAATGAGGTGCGTTTTAGAAACCTTTCCCCATCACACGGTGTACCATCTTCTGGGTTTCTCATGCATGTTTTCGATGTAGGAAGATGCCCTTGAACCTGGAGATTTGGGACCCATGCGATGGGTAGCACGCAGTATTACTTTAAAGGGTCTGCGTTTGCTCACCCAACCTCACCAAACCTCTCAGCCCCAAGAGTGTCTACCCTTATGTCTCATCCAGCTGTGGATCTAGATATGGTCAATCCAGGTTGCATCACAGGCCCTGAACGATTTGTGTAAGAATTTCTCTTTCTTTCCCTGTCTTTGTTTCATGGGTTTTTAAAAGTAATTTATTTTTATAATGGGGTTTAGCTGCTTTTCACGGCTGTGTTTATGCCGCTTTACACCCACTTGACACACTAACAGAGAGATATCAATTCATAGGTTTTAAGATTATTACTAGTCAGATATATTCTTGTGTGGTGAATCGGGCGTGTTGAGTCCAGTTCTCTGAGCAAGGAGTAGGTCTTGTCTGTTACATATTGGGTTTATGGAACGGTATCTGAGCTAATTTGAAACTCTTATTTTATGTATCACCCCACCTAACCTTTCCCGTTAAGCAGCCATAGTGTGTTTTCTGCATGTGTGACTCTGTTCTGTTTTGTAATTCAGTTCAAGTGTAACGGTTTTTACCTTCCCTCTATAAGTGACACCTTAAGAGAAGTGTCCTTTTCTGTGTGACTTATTTCACTTAGAATCGTCGTACCTAAATCCACTCATCATGCTGATACTAGCCTTATGACATTGATTTCATCGCTGAGTGATATTCCATTGTACATAAGGACCACAACTTTTTTATCCATTTTTTGCTTTCCTGCGATATTTAAGGTGGAAGGAAGTGGAGGTCCTTGTCAACAGAGCAGCCCTAAACTTTGGGGTTCTTGTGTCTTGCTGATTTTCAATTTTCCCACTTTATAACCCCATGCGTGGAAGTGATCTATGCTCTCTAAGCTGTGTTTTTTAGATGTTTCAGTACACACCGTTCCCTTCTCCAGAGTGGCTGTTGGCAATTTACATCCCGCCCATCAGTGTAGCAAGGCTCCCATTTCTACATGGCCTGTCCTGCATTTCTGGTTTTGAAACTTTTTTCAGCATGGCCCTTTTGACCGATGGGAAGCGAGACTTCTTTGTAGCGCTGATTTGCCTTTCCAGGTTGCTTGGTTGGCCAAAAAGGGCGTAAGCGTTTTTTCCTGAATATATTCAGGAAATAACGCTTACGCCCTTTTTGGCCAAGGGCATCATTGTCAAAGTTTTGCCGCTTTTCATGTGCTTTAAAGGCGATTCAAATCTACCTCCTGAAATCTGTTTCCTGCAATTCTGCCTTGCTTTCAAATCCTCTTCTTTGCCTTCCCTCAATATATTTGTGGACGAGAGTTATCATTTATAACTCTGCAGGTTTGTGAATTGCAGTGCCCTGAAGCTCCATTTTACAACTCGCTTTTTTGGGAGCTGGCCGCAAAAGCGCAGGATGGCTTCAGGCCCTGTTCTGGTTCCGAAGGGCAGGCTGAGCCTGTGGTTAATTCTTCTTCCTGATGGGAAAATAGAGTGACCTGTGCCTGTCCCAACACCAAGAGCTAGTCTCTCATTGGTTCCCCGTCTTCCAGTTCATCCTCAGGACAAATTGCAACCTGTACGGAACAGGAGGTTAAAGGTGCTGATGCTCCAAGTAGGGAGATTGCTAGTAAAGTGGCTGGAATGGCCAACCCGAGCACAAGGAGATGAGAAATGAGGTGCGTTTTAGAAACCTTTCCCCATCAAACGGTGTACCATCTTCTGGGTTTCTCATGCATGTTTTCGATGTAGGAAGATGCCCTTGAACCTGGAGATTTGGGACCCATGCGATGGGTAGCACGCAGTATTACTTTAAAGGGTCTGCCTTTGCTCACCCAACCTCACCAAACCTCTCAGCCCCAAGAGTGTCTACCCTTATGTCTCATCCAGCTGTGGATCTAGATATGGTCAATCCAGGTTGCATCACAGCCCCTGAACGAATTGTGTAAGAATTTCTCTCTCTTTCCCTGTCTTTGTTTCATGGGTTTTTAAAAGTAATTTATTTTTATAATGGGGTTTAGCTGCTTTTCACGGCTGTGTTTATGCCGCTTTACACCCACTTGACACACTAACAGAGAGATATCAATTCATAGGTTTTAAGATTATTACTAGTCAGATATATTCTTGTGCGGTGAATCGGGCGTGTTGAGTCCAGTTCTCTGAGCAAGGAGTAGGTCTTGTCTGTTACATATTGGGTTTATGGAACGGTATCTGAGCTAATTTGAAACTCTTGTTTTATGTATCACCCCACCTCACCTTTCCCGTTAAGCAGCCATAGTGTGTTTTCTGCATGTGTGACTCTGTTCTGTTTTGTAATTCAGTTCAAGTGTAACGGTTTTTACATTCCCTCTATATTGACACCTTATGAGAAGTGTCCTTTTCTGTGTGACTTATTTCACTTAGAATCGTCGTACCTAAATCCACTCATCATGCTGCTACTAGCATTATGACATTGATTTCATGGCTGAGTGATATTCCATTGTTCATAAGGACCACCACTTCTTTATCCATTTTTCGCTTTCTTGGGATATTTAAGGTGGAATGAAGTGGAGGTCCTTGTCAACAGAGCAGCCCTAAACTTTAGGGTGCCTGTGTCTTGCTGATTATCAATTTTCCCACTTTATACCCCCATGCGTGGAAGTGCCCTATGCTCTCTAAGCTGTGTTTTTTAGATATTTCAGGACACACCGTACACTTCTCCAGAGTGGCTGTTGGCAATTTACATCCCGCCCATCAGTGTATCAAGGCTCCCATTTCTCCATTGCCTGTCCTGCATTTCTGGTTTTGACACTTTTTTCAGCATGTTCCTTTTGACCGATGGGAAGCGAGACTTCTTTGTAGCGCTGATTTGCCTTTCCAGGTTGCTTGGTTGGCCAAAAAGGGCGTATGCGTTTTTTCCTGAATATATTCAGGAAAAAACGCATACGCCCTTTTTGGCCAAGGGCATCATTGTCAACGTTTTGCCGCTTTTCATGTGCTTTAAAGGCGATTCGAATCTACCTCCTGAAATCTGTTTCCTGCAATTCTGCCTTGATTTCAAATCCTCTTCTTTGCCTTCCCTCAATATATTTGTGGACGAGAGTTATCATTTATAACTCTGCAGGTTTGTGAATTGCAGTGCCCTGAAGCTCCATTTTACAACTCGCTTTTTTGGGAGCTGGCCGCAAAAGCGCAGGATGGCTTCAGGCCCTGTTCTGGTTCCGAAGGGCAGGCTGAGCCTGTGGTTAATTCTTCTTCCTGATGGGAAAATAGAGTGACCTGTGCCTGTCCCAACACCAAGAGCTAGTCTCTCATTGGTTCCCCGTCTTCCAGTTAATCCTCAGGACAAATTGCAACCTGTACGGAACAGGAGGTTAAAGGTGCTGATGCTCCAAGTAGGGAGATTGCTAGTAAAGTGGCTGGAATGGCCAACCCGAGCACAAGGAGATGAGAAATGAGGTGCGTTTTAGAAACCTTTCCCCATCAAACGGTGTACCATCTTCTGGGTTTCTCATGCATGTTTTCGATGTAGGAAGATGCCCTTGAACCTGGAGATTTGGGACCCATGCGATGGGTAGCACGCAGTATTACTTTAAAGGGTCTGCCTTTGCTCACCCAACCTCACCAAACCTCTCAGCCCCAAGAGTGTCTACCCTTATGTCTCATCCAGCTGTGGATCTAGATATGGTCAATCCAGGTTGCATCACAGCCCCTGAACGAATTGTGTAAGAATTTCTCTCTCTTTCCCTGTCTTTGTTTCATGGGTTTTTAAAAGTAATTTATTTTTATAATGGGGTTTAGCTGCTTTTCACGGCTGTGTTTATGCCGCTTTACACCCACTTGACACACTAACAGAGAGATATCAATTCATAGGTTTTAAGATTATTACTAGTCGGATATATTCTTGTGCGGTGAATCGGGCGTGTTGAGTCCAGTTCTCTGAGCAAGGAGTAGGTCTTGTCTGTTACATATTGGGTTTATGGAACGGTATCTGAGCTAATTTGAAACTCTTGTTTTATGTATCACCCCACCTCACCTTTCCCGTTAAGCAGCCATAGTGTGTTTTCTGCATGTGTGACTCTGTTCTGTTTTGTAATTCAGTTCAAGTGTAACGGTTTTTACATTCCCTCTATATTGACACCTTATGAGAAGTGTCCTTTTCTGTGTGACTTATTTCACTTAGAATCGTCGTACCTAAATCCACTCATCATGCTGCTACTAGCATTATGACATTGATTTCATGGCTGAGTGATATTCCATTGTTCATAAGGACCACCACTTCTTTATCCATTTTTCGCTTTCTTGGGATATTTAAGGTGGAATGAAGTGGAGGTCCTTGTCAACAGAGCAGCCCTAAACTTTAGGGTGCCTGTGTCTTGCTGATTATCAATTTTCCCACTTTATACCCCCATGCGTGGAAGTGCCCTATGCTCTCTAAGCTGTGTTTTTTAGATATTTCAGGACACACCGTACACTTCTCCAGAGTGGCTGTTGGCAATTTACATCCCGCCCATCAGTGTATCAAGGCTCCCATTTCTCCATTGCCTGTCCTGCATTTCTGGTTTTGACACTTTTTTCAGCATGTTCCTTTTGACCGATGGGAAGCGAGACTTCTTTGTAGCGCTGATTTGCCTTTCCAGGTTGCTTGGTTGGCCAAAAAGGGCGTATGCGTTTTTTCCTGAATATATTCAGGAAAAAACGCATACGCCCTTTTTGGCCAAGGGCATCATTGTCAACGTTTTGCCGCTTTTCATGTGCTTTAAAGGCGATTCGAATCTACCTCCTGAAATCTGTTTCCTGCAATTCTGCCTTGATTTCAAATCCTCTTCTTTGCCTTCCCTCAATATATTTGTGGACGAGAGTTATCATTTATACCTCTGCAGGTTTGTGAATTGCAGTGCCCTGAAGCTCCATTTTACAACTCGCTTTTTTGGGAGCTGGCCTCAAAAGCGCAGGATGGCTTTAGGCCCTGTTCTGGTTCTGGGGGGCAGGCTGAACCTGTGGTTAATTCTTCTTCCTGATGGGAAAATAGAGTGACCTGTGCCTGTCCCAACACCAAGAGCTAGTCTCTCATTGGTTCCCCGTCTTCCCGCTCATCCTCAGGACAAATTGCAACCTGTACGGAACAGGAGGTTAAAGGTGCTGATGCTCCAAGTAGGGAGATTGCTAGTAAAGTGGCTGGAATGGCGAACCCGAGCACAAGGAGATGAGAAATGAGGTGCGTTTTAGAAACCTTTCCCCATCACACGGTGTACCATCTTCTGGGTTTCTCATGCATGTTTTCGATGTAGGAAGATGCCCTTGAACCTGGAGATTTGGGACCCATGCGATGGGTAGCACGCAGTATTACTTTAAAGGGTCTGCGTTTGCTCACCCAACCTCACCAAACCTCTCAGCCCCAAGAGTGTCTACCCTTATGTCTCATCCAGCTGTGGATCTAGATATGGTCAATCCAGGTTGCATCACAGCCCCTGAACGAATTGTGTAAGAATTTCTCTTTCTTTCCCTGTCTTTGTTTCATGGGTTTTTAAAAGTAATTTATTTTTATAATGGGGTTTAGCTGCTTTTCACGGCTGTGTTTATGCCGCTTTACACCCACTTGACACACTAACAGAGAGATATCAATTCATAGGTTTTAAGATTATTACTAGTCAGATATATTCTTGTGTGGTGAATCGGGCGTGTTGAGTCCAGTTCTCTGAGCAAGGAGTAGGTCTTGTCTGTTACATATTGGGTTTATGGAACGGTATCTGAGCTAATTTGAAACTCTTATTTTATGTATCACCCCACCTAACCTTTCCCGTTAAGCAGCCATAGTGTGTTTTCTGCATGTGTGACTCTGTTCTGTTTTGTAATTCAGTTCAAGTGTAACGGTTTTTACCTTCCCTCTATAAGTGACACCTTAAGAGAAGTGTCCTTTTCTGTGTGACTTATTTCACTTAGAATCGTCGTACCTAAATCCACTCATCATGCTGATACTAGCCTTATGACATTGATTTCATCGCTGAGTGATATTCCATTGTACATAAGGACCACAACTTTTTTATCCATTTTTTGCTTTCCTGCGATATTTAAGGTGGAAGGAAGTGGAGGTCCTTGTCAACAGAGCAGCCCTAAACTTTGGGGTTCTTGTGTCTTGCTGATTTTCAATTTTCCCACTTTATAACCCCATGCGTGGAAGTGATCTATGCTCTCTAAGCTGTGTTTTTTAGATGTTTCAGTACACACCGTTCCCTTCTCCAGAGTGGCTGTTGGCAATTTACATCCCGCCCATCAGTGTAGCAAGGCTCCCATTTCTACATGGCCTGTCCTGCATTTCTGGTTTTGAAACTTTTTTCAGCATGGCCCTTTTGACCGATGGGAAGCGAGACTTCTTTGTAGCGCTGATTTGCCTTTCCAGGTTGCTTGGTTGGCCAAAAAGGGCGTAAGCGTTTTTTCCTGAATATATTCAGGAAATAACGCTTACGCCCTTTTTGGCCAAGGGCATCATTGTCAAAGTTTTGCCGCTTTTCATGTGCTTTAAAGGCGATTCAAATCTACCTCCTGAAATCTGTTTCCTGCAATTCTGCCTTGCTTTCAAATCCTCTTCTTTGCCTTCCCTCAATATATTTGTGGACGAGAGTTATCATTTATAACTCTGCAGGTTTGTGAATTGCAGTGCCCTGAAGCTCCATTTTACAACTCGCTTTTTTGGGAGCTGGCCGCAAAAGCGCAGGATGGCTTCAGGCCCTGTTCTGGTTCCGAAGGGCAGGCTGAGCCTGTGGTTAATTCTTCTTCCTGATGGGAAAATAGAGTGACCTGTGCCTGTCCCAACACCAAGAGCTAGTCTCTCATTGGTTCCCCGTCTTCCAGTTCATCCTCAGGACAAATTGCAACCTGTACGGAACAGGAGGTTAAAGGTGCTGATGCTCCAAGTAGGGAGATTGCTAGTAAAGTGGCTGGAATGGCCAACCCGAGCACAAGGAGATGAGAAATGAGGTGCGTTTTAGAAACCTTTCCCCATCAAACGGTGTACCATCTTCTGGGTTTCTCATGCATGTTTTCGATGTAGGAAGATGCCCTTGAACCTGGAGATTTGGGACCCATGCGATGGGTAGCACGCAGTATTACTTTAAAGGGTCTGCCTTTGCTCACCCAACCTCACCAAACCTCTCAGCCCCAAGAGTGTCTACCCTTATGTCTCATCCAGCTGTGGATCTAGATATGGTCAATCCAGGTTGCATCACAGCCCCTGAACGAATTGTGTAAGAATTTCTCTCTCTTTCCCTGTCTTTGTTTCATGGGTTTTTAAAAGTAATTTATTTTTATAATGGGGTTTAGCTGCTTTTCACGGCTGTGTTTATGCCGCTTTACACCCACTTGACACACTAACAGAGAGATATCAATTCATAGGTTTTAAGATTATTACTAGTCAGATATATTCTTGTGCGGTGAATCGGGCGTGTTGAGTCCAGTTCTCTGAGCAAGGAGTAGGTCTTGTCTGTTACATATTGGGTTTATGGAACGGTATCTGAGCTAATTTGAAACTCTTGTTTTATGTATCACCCCACCTCACCTTTCCCGTTAAGCAGCCATAGTGTGTTTTCTGCATGTGTGACTCTGTTCTGTTTTGTAATTCAGTTCAAGTGTAACGGTTTTTACATTCCCTCTATATTGACACCTTATGAGAAGTGTCCTTTTCTGTGTGACTTATTTCACTTAGAATCGTCGTACCTAAATCCACTCATCATGCTGCTACTAGCATTATGACATTGATTTCATGGCTGAGTGATATTCCATTGTTCATAAGGACCACCACTTCTTTATCCATTTTTCGCTTTCTTGGGATATTTAAGGTGGAATGAAGTGGAGGTCCTTGTCAACAGAGCAGCCCTAAACTTTAGGGTGCCTGTGTCTTGCTGATTATCAATTTTCCCACTTTATACCCCAATGCGTGGAAGTGCCCTATGCTCTCTAAGCTGTGTTTTTTAGATATTTCAGGACACACCGTACACTTCTCCAGAGTGGCTGTTGGCAATTTACATCCCGCCCATCAGTGTATCAAGGCTCCCATTTCTCCATTGCCTGTCCTGCATTTCTGGTTTTGACACTTTTTTCAGCATGTTCCTTTTGACCGATGGGAAGCGAGACTTCTTTGTAGCGCTGATTTGCCTTTCCAGGTTGCTTGGTTGGCCAAAAAGGGCGTATGCGTTTTTTCCTGAATATATTCAGGAAAAAACGCATACGCCCTTTTTGGCCAAGGGCATCATTGTCAACGTTTTGCCGCTTTTCATGTGCTTTAAAGGCGATTCGAATCTACCTCCTGAAATCTGTTTCCTGCAATTCTGCCTTGATTTCAAATCCTCTTCTTTGCCTTCCCTCAATATATTTGTGGACGAGAGTTATCATTTATACCTCTGCAGGTTTGTGAATTGCAGTGCCCTGAAGCTCCATTTTACAACTCGCTTTTTTGGGAGCTGGCCTCAAAAGCGCAGGATGGCTTTAGGCCCTGTTCTGGTTCTGGGGGGCAGGCTGAACCTGTGGTTAATTCTTCTTCCTGATGGGAAAATAGAGTGACCTGTGCCTGTCCCAACACCAAGAGCTAGTCTCTCATTGGTTCCCCGTCTTCCCGCTCATCCTCAGGACAAATTGCAACCTGTACGGAACAGGAGGTTAAAGGTGCTGATGCTCCAAGTAGGGAGATTGCTAGTAAAGTGGCTGGAATGGCGAACCCGAGCACAAGGAGATGAGAAATGAGGTGCGTTTTAGAAACCTTTCCCCATCACACGGTGTACCATCTTCTGGGTTTCTCATGCATGTTTTCGATGTAGGAAGATGCCCTTGAACCTGGAGATTTGGGACCCATGCGATGGGTAGCACGCAGTATTACTTTAAAGGGTCTGCGTTTGCTCACCCAACCTCACCAAACCTCTCAGCCCCAAGAGTGTCTACCCTTATGTCTCATCCAGCTGTGGATCTAGATATGGTCAATCCAGGTTGCATCACAGCCCCTGAACGAATGGTGTAAGAATTTCTCTTTCTTTCCCTGTCTTTGTTTCATGGGTTTTTAAAAGTAATTTATTTTTATAATGGGGTTTAGCTGCTTTTCACGGCTGTGTTTATGCCGCTTTACACCCACTTGACACACTAACAGAGAGATATCAATTCATAGGTTTTAAGATTATTACTAGTCAGATATATTCTTGTGTGGTGAATCGGGCGTGTTGAGTCCAGTTCTCTGAGCAAGGAGTAGGTCTTGTCTGTTACATATTGGGTTTATGGAACGGTATCTGAGCTAATTTGAAACTCTTATTTTATGTATCACCCCACCTCACCTTTCCCGTTAAGCAGCCATAGTGTGTTTTCTGCGTGTGTGACTCTGTTCTGTTTTGTAATTCAGTTCAAGTGTAACGGTTTTTACCTTCCCTCTATAAGTGACACCTTAAGAGAAGTGTCCTTTTCTGTGTGACTTATTTCACTTAGAATCGTCGTACCTAAATCCACTCATCATGCTGCTACTAGCCTTATGACATTGATTTCATCGCTGAGTGATATTCCATTGTACATAAGGACCACAACTTTTTTATCCATTTTTTGCTTTCCTGGGATATTTAAGGTGGAATGAAGTGGAGGTCCTTGTCAACAGAGCAGCCCTAAACTTTGGGGTGCCTGTGTCTTGCTGATTATCAATTTTCCCACTTTATACCCCCATGCGTGGAAGTGCCCTATGCTCTCTAAGCTGTGTTTTTTAGATATTTCAGGACACACCGTACCCTTCTCCAGAGTGGCTGTTGGCAATTTACATCCCGCCCATCAGTGTAGCAAGGCTCCCATTTCTACATGGCCTGTCCTGCATTTCTGGTTTTGAAACTTTTTTCAGCATGGCCCTTTTGACCGATGGGAAGCGAGACTTCTTTGTAGCGCTGATTTGCCTTTCCAGGTTGCTTGGTTGGCCAAAAAGGGCGTAAGCGTTTTTTCCTGAATATATTCAGGAAAAAACGCTTACGCCCTTTTTGGCCAAGGGCATCATTGTCAACGTTTTGCCGCTTTTCATGTGCTTTAAAGGCGATTCAAATCTACCTCCTGAAATCTGTTTCCTGCAATTCTGCCTTGCTTTCAAATCCTCTTCTTTGCCTTCCCTCAATATATTTGTGGACGAGAGTTATCATTTATACCTCTGCAGGTTTGTGAATTGCAGTGCCCTGAAGCTCCATTTTACAACTCGCTTTTTTGGGAGCTGGCCTCAAAAGCGCAGGATGGCTTTAGGCCCTGTTCTGGTTCTGGGGGGCAGGCTGAACCTGTGGTTAATTCTTCTTCCTGATGGGAAAATAGAGTGACCTGTGCCTGTCCCAACACCAAGAGCTAGTCTCTCATTGGTTCCCCGTCTTCCCGCTCATCCTCAGGACAAATTGCAACCTGTACGGAACAGGAGGTTAAAGGTGCTGATGCTCCAAGTAGGGAGATTGCTAGTAAAGTTGCTGGAATGGCGAACCCGAGCACAAGGAGATGAGAAATGAGGTGCGTTTTAGAAACCTTTCCCCATCACACGGTGTACCATCTTCTGGGTTTCTCATGCATGTTTTCGATGTAGGAAGATGCCCTTGAACCTGGAGATTTGGGACCCATGCGATGGGTAGCACGCAGTATTAATTTAAAGGGTCTGCGTTTGCTCACCCAACCTCACCAAACCTCTCAGCCCCAAGAGTGTCCACCCTTATGTCTCATCCACCTGTGGGTCTAGGTATGGTCAATCCAGGTTGCATCACAGCCCCTGAACGAATTGTGTAAGAATTTCTCTCTCTTTCCCTGTCTTTGTTTCATGGGTTTTTAAAAGTAATTTATTTTTATAATGGGGTTTAGCTGCTTTTCACAGCTGTGTTTATGCCGCTTTACACCCACTTGACACACTAACAGAGAGATATCAATACATAGGTTTTAAGATTATTACTGGTCAGATATATTCTGGTGCGGTGAATCGGGCGTGTTGAGTCCAGTTCTCTGAGCAAGGAGTAGGTCTTGTTTGTTACATATTGGGTTTATGGAACGGTATCTGAGCTAATTTGAAACTCTTATTTTATGTATCACCCCACCTCACCTTTCCCGTTAAGCAGCCATAGTGTGTTTTCTGCATGTGTGACTCTGTTCTGTTTTGTAATTCAGTTCAAGTGTAACGGTTTTTACCTTCCCTCTATAAGTGACACCTTAAGAGAAGTGTCCTTTTCTGTGTGACTTATTTCACTTAGAATCGTCGTACCTAAATCCACTCATCATGCTGATACTAGCCTTATGACATTGATTTCATCGCTGAGTGATATTCCATTGTACATAAGGACCACAACTTTTTTATCCATTTTTTGCTTTCCTGCGATATTTAAGGTGGAAGGAAGTGGAGGTCCTTGTCAACAGAGCAGCCCTAAACTTTGGGGTTCTTGTGTCTTGCTGATTTTCAATTTTCCCACTTTATAACCCCATGCGTGGAAGTGATCTATGCTCTCTAAGCTGTGTTTTTTAGATGTTTCAGTACACACCGTTCCCTTCTCCAGAGTGGCTGTTGGCAATTTACATCCCGCCCATCAGTGTAGCAAGGCTCCCATTTCTACATGGCCTGTCCTGCATTTCTGGTTTTGAAACTTTTTTCAGCATGGCCCTTTTGACCGATGGGAAGCGAGACTTCTTTGTAGCGCTGATTTGCCTTTCCAGGTTGCTTGGTTGGCCAAAAAGGGCGTAAGCGTTTTTTCCTGAATATATTCAGGAAATAACGCTTACGCCCTTTTTGGCCAAGGGCATCATTGTCAAAGTTTTGCCGCTTTTCATGTGCTTTAAAGGCGATTCAAATCTACCTCCTGAAATCTGTTTCCTGCAATTCTGCCTTGCTTTCAAATCCTCTTCTTTGCCTTCCCTCAATATATTTGTGGACGAGAGTTATCATTTATAACTCTGCAGGTTTGTGAATTGCAGTGCCCTGAAGCTCCATTTTACAACTCGCTTTTTTGGGAGCTGGCCGCAAAAGCGCAGGATGGCTTCAGGCCCTGTTCTGGTTCCGAAGGGCAGGCTGAGCCTGTGGTTAATTCTTCTTCCTGATGGGAAAATAGAGTGACCTGTGCCTGTCCCAACACCAAGAGCTAGTCTCTCATTGGTTCCCCGTCTTCCAGTTCATCCTCAGGACAAATTGCAACCTGTACGGAACAGGAGGTTAAAGGTGCTGATGCTCCAAGTAGGGAGATTGCTAGTAAAGTGGCTGGAATGGCCAACCCGAGCACAAGGAGATGAGAAATGAGGTGCGTTTTAGAAACCTTTCCCCATCAAACGGTGTACCATCTTCTGGGTTTCTCATGCATGTTTTCGATGTAGGAAGATGCCCTTGAACCTGGAGATTTGGGACCCATGCGATGGGTAGCACGCAGTATTACTTTAAAGGGTCTGCCTTTGCTCACCCAACCTCACCAAACCTCTCAGCCCCAAGAGTGTCTACCCTTATGTCTCATCCAGCTGTGGATCTAGATATGGTCAATCCAGGTTGCATCACAGCCCCTGAACGAATTGTGTAAGAATTTCTCTCTCTTTCCCTGTCTTTGTTTCATGGGTTTTTAAAAGTAATTTATTTTTATAATGGGGTTTAGCTGCTTTTCACGGCTGTGTTTATGCCGCTTTACACCCACTTGACACACTAACAGAGAGATATCAATTCATAGGTTTTAAGATTATTACTAGTCAGATATATTCTTGTGCGGTGAATCGGGCGTGTTGAGTCCAGTTCTCTGAGCAAGGAGTAGGTCTTGTCTGTTACATATTGGGTTTATGGAACGGTATCTGAGCTAATTTGAAACTCTTGTTTTATGTATCACCCCACCTCACCTTTCCCGTTAAGCAGCCATAGTGTGTTTTCTGCATGTGTGACTCTGTTCTGTTTTGTAATTCAGTTCAAGTGTAACGGTTTTTACCTTCCCTCTATAAGTGACACCTTATGAGAAGTGTCCTTTTCTGTGTGACTTATTTCACTTAGAATCGTCGTACCTAAATCCACTCATCATGCTGCTACTAGCCTTATGACATTGATTTCATCGCTGAGTGATATTCCATTGTACATAAGGACCACAACTTTTTTATCCATTTTTTGCTTTCCTGGGATATCTAAGGTGGAATGAAGTGGAGGTCCTTGTCAACAGAGCAGCCCTAAACTTTGGGGTGCTTGTGTCTTGCTGATTTTCAATTTTCCCACTTTATAACCCCATGCGTGGAAGTGATCTATGCTCTCTAAGCTGTGTTTTTTAGATGTTTCAGTATACACCGTTCCCTTCTCCAGAGTGGCTGTTGGCAATTTACATCCCGCCCATCAGTGTAGCAAGGCTCCCATTTCTACATGGCCTGTCCTGCATTTCTGGTTTTGACACTTTTTTCAGCATGGCCCTTTTGACCGATGGGAAGCGAGACTTCTTTGTAGTGCTGATTTGCCTTTCCAGGTTGCTTGGTTGGCCAAAAAGGGCGTAAGCGTTTTTTCCTGAATATATTCAGGAAAAAACGCTTACGCCCTTTTTGGCCAAGGGCATCATTGTCAACGTTTTGCTGCTTTTCTTGTGCTTTAAAGGCGATTCAAATCTACCTCCTGAAATCTGTTTCCTGCAATTCTGCGTTGCTTTCAAATCCTCTTCTTTGCCTTCCCTCAATATATTTGTGGACGAGAGTTATCATTTATAACTCTGCAGGTTTGTGAATTGCAGTGCCCTGAAGCTCCATTTTACAACTCGCTTTTTTGGGAGCTGGCCGCAAAAGCTCAGGATGGCTTCAGGCCGTGTTCTGGTTCCAGGGGGCAGGCTGAGCCTGTGGTTAATTCTTCTTCCTGATGGGAAAATAGAGTGACCTGTGCCTGTCCCAACACCAAGAGCTAGTCTCTCATTGGTTCCCCGTCTTCCCGTTCATCCTCAGGACAAATTGCAACCTGTACGGAACAGGAGGTTAAAGGTGCTGATGCTCCAAGTAGGGAGATGGCTAGTAAAGTGGCTGGAATGGCCAACCCGAGCACAAGGAGATGAGAAATGAGGTGCGTTTTAGAAACCTTTCCCCATCACACGGTGTACCATCTTCTGGGTTTCTCATGCATGTTTTCGATGTAGGAAGATGCCCTTGAACCTGGAGATTTGGGACCCATGCGATGGGTAGCACGCAGTATTACTTTAAAGGGTCTGCGTTTGCTCACCCAACCTCACCAAACCTCTCAGCCCCAAGAGTGTCTACCCTTATGTCTCATCCAGCTGTGGATCTAGATATTGTCAATCCAGGTTGCATCACAGCCCCTGAACGAATTGTGTAAGAATTTCTCTCTCTTTCCCTGTCTTTGTTTCATGGGTTTTTAAAAGTAATTTATTTTTATAATGGGGTTTAGCTGCTTTTCACGACTGTGTTTATGCCGCTTTACACCCACTTGACACACTAACAGAGAGATATCAATTCATAGGTTTTAAGATTATTACTAGTCAGATATATACTTGTGCGGTGAATCGGGCGTGTTGAGTCCAGTTCTCTGAGCAAGGAGTAGGTCTTGTCTGTTACATATTGGGTTTATGGAACGGTATCTAAGCTAATTTGAAACTCTTATTTTATGTATCACCCCACCTCACCTTTCCCGTTAAGCAGCCATAGTGTGTTTTCTGCATGTGTGACTCTGTTCTGTTTTGTAATTCAGTTCAAGTGTAACGGTTTTTACCTTCCCTCTATAAGTGACACCTTAAGAGAAGTGTCCTTTTCTGTGTGACTTATTTCACTTAGAATCGTCGTACCTAAATCCACTCATCATGCTGATACTAGCCTTATGACATTGATTTCATCGCTGAGTGATATTCCATTGTACATAAGGACCACAACTTTTTTATCCATTTTTTGCTTTCCTGGGATATTTAAGGTGGAATGAAGTGGAGGTCCTTGTCAACAGAGCAGCCCTAAACTTTGGGGTGCTTGTGTCTTGCTGATTTTCAATTTTCCCACTTTATAACCCCATGCGTGGAAGTGATCTATGCTCTCTAAGTTGTGTTTTTTAGATATTTCAGGACACACCGTACCCTTCTCCAGAGTGGCTGTTGGCAATTTACATCTCGCCCATCAGTGTAGCAAGGCTCCCATTTCTCCATTGCCTGTCCTGCATTTCTGGTTTTGACACTTTTTTCAGCATGTTCCTTTTGCCCGATGGGAAGCGAGACTTCTTTGTAGCGCTGATTTGCCTTTCCAGGTTTCTTGGTTGGCCAAAAAGGGCGTATGCGTTTTTTCCTGAATATATTCAGGAAAAAACGCATACGCTCTTTTTGGCCAAGGGCATCATTGTCAACGTTTTGCCGCTTTTCATGTGCTTTAAAGGCGATTCGAATCTACCTCCTGAAATCTGTTTCCTGCAATTCTGCCTTGATTTCAAATCCTCTTCTTTGCCTTCCCTCAATATATTTGTGGACGAGAGTTATCATTTATACCTCTGCAGGTTTGTGAATTGCAGTGCCCTGAAGCTCCATTTTACAACTCGCTTTTTTGGGAGCTGGCCTCAAAAGCGCAGGATGGCTTTAGGCCCTGTTCTGGTTCTGGGGGGCAGGCTGAACCTGTGGTTAATTCTTCTTCCTGATGGGAAAATAGAGTGACCTGTGCCTGTCCCAACACCAAGAGCTAGTCTCTCATTGGTTCCCCGTCTTCCCGCTCATCCTCAGGACAAATTGCAACCTGTACGGAACAGGAGGTTAAAGGTGCTGATGCTCCAAGTAGGGAGATTGCTAGTAAAGTTGCTGGAATGGCGAACCCGAGCACAAGGAGATGAGAAATGAGGTGCGTTTTAGAAACCTTTCCCCATCACACGGTGTACCATCTTCTGGGTTTCTCATGCATGTTTTCGATGTAGGAAGATGCCCTTGAACCTGGAGATTTGGGACCCATGCGATGGGTAGCACGCAGTATTAATTTAAAGGGTCTGCGTTTGCTCACCCAACCTCACCAAACCTCTCAGCCCCAAGAGTGTCCACCCTTATGTCTCATCCACCTGTGGGTCTAGGTATGGTCAATCCAGGTTGCATCACAGCCCCTGAACGAATTGTGTAAGAATTTCTCTCTCTTTCCCTGTCTTTGTTTCATGGGTTTTTAAAAGTAATTTATTTTTATAATGGGGTTTAGCTGCTTTTCACAGCTGTGTTTATGCCGCTTTACACCCACTTGACACACTAACAGAGAGATATCAATACATAGGTTTTAAGATTATTACTGGTCAGATATATTCTGGTGCGGTGAATCGGGCGTGTTGAGTCCAGTTCTCTGAGCAAGGAGTAGGTCTTGTTTGTTACATATTGGGTTTATGGAACGGTATCTGAGCTAATTTGAAACTCTTATTTTATGTATCACCCCACCTCACCTTTCCCGTTAAGCAGCCATAGTGTGTTTTCTGCATGTGTGACTCTGTTCTGTTTTGTAATTCAGTTCAAGTGTAACGGTTTTTACCTTCCCTCTATAAGTGACACCTTAAGAGAAGTGTCCTTTTCTGTGTGACTTATTTCACTTAGAATCGTCGTACCTAAATCCACTCATCATGCTGATACTAGCCTTATGAAATTGATTTCATCGCTGAGTGATATTCCATTGTACATAAGGACCACAACTTTTTTATCCATTTTTTGCTTTCCTGCGATATTTAAGGTGGAAGGAAGTGTAGGTCCTTGTCAACAGAGCAGCCCTAAACTTTGGGGTTCTTGTGTCTTGCTGATTTTCAATTTTCCCACTTTATAACCCCATGCGTGGAAGTGATCTATGCTCTCTAAGCTGTGTTTTTTAGATGTTTCAGTACACACCGTTCCCTTCTCCAGAGTGGCTGTTGGCAATTTACATCCCGCCCATCAGTGTAGCAAGGCTCCCATTTCTACATGGCCTGTCCTGCATTTCTGGTTTTGAAACTTTTTTCAGCATGACCCTTTTGACCGATGGGAAGCGAGACTTCTTTGTAGCGCTGATTTGCCTTTCCAGGTTGCTTGGTTGGCCAAAAAGGGCGTAAGCGTTTTTTCCTGAATATATTCAGGAAATAACGCTTACGCCCTTTTTGGCCAAGGGCATCATTGTCAACGTTTTGCCGCTTTTCATGTGCTTTAAAGGCGATTCAAATCTACCTCCTGAAATCTGTTTCCTGCAATTCTGCCTTGCTTTCAAATCCTCTTCTTTGCCTTCCCTCAATATATTTGTGGACGAGTGTTATCATTTATAACTCTGCAGGTTTGTGAATTGCAGTGCCCTGAAGCTCCATTTTACAACTCGCTTTTTTGGGAGCTGGCCGCAAAAGCGCAGGATTGCTTCAGGCCCTGTTCTGGTTCCGAAGGGCAGGCTGAGCCTGTGGTTAATTCTTCTTCCTGATGGGAAAATAGAGTGACCTGTGCCTGTCCCAACACCAAGAGCTAGTCTCTCATTGGTTCCCCGTCTTCCAGTTAATCCTCAGGACAAATTGCAACCTGTACGGAACAGGAGGTTAAAGGTGCTGATGCTCCAAGTAGGGAGATTGCTAGTAAAGTGGCTGGAATGGCCAACCCGAGCACAAGGAGATGAGAAATGAGGTGCGTTTTAGAAACCTTTCCCCATCAAACGGTGTACCATCTTCTGGGTTTCTCATGCATGTTTTCGATGTAGGAAGATGCCCTTGAACCTGGAGATTTGGGACCCATGCGATGGGTAGCACGCAGTATTACTTTAAAGGGTCTGCCTTTGCTCACCCAACCTCACCAAACCTCTCAGCCCCAAGAGTGTCTACCCTTATGTCTCATCCAGCTGTGGATCTAGATATGGTCAATCCAGGTTGCATCACAGCCCCTGAACGAATTGTGTAAGAATTTCTCTCTCTTTCCCTGTCTTTGTTTCATGGGTTTTTAAAAGTAATTTATTTTTATAATGGGGTTTAGCTGCTTTTCACGGCTGTGTTTATGCCGCTTTACACCCACTTGACACACTAACAGAGAGATATCAATTCATAGGTTTTAAGATTATTACTAGTCAGATATATTC
The DNA here is from genome assembly GCF_965194825.1 of Balaenoptera physalus. Taxonomy (NCBI): domain Eukaryota; kingdom Metazoa; phylum Chordata; class Mammalia; order Artiodactyla; family Balaenopteridae; genus Balaenoptera; species Balaenoptera physalus. Next base: position 477,935 of record NW_028126322.1, on the reverse strand, counting down.
TTGTGCGGTGAATCGGGCGTGTTGAGTCCAGTTCTCTGAGCAAGGAGTAGGTCTTGTCTGTTACATATTGGGTTTATGGAACGGTATCTGAGCTAATTTGAAACTCTTGTTTTATGTATCACCCCACCTCACCTTTCCCGTTAAGCAGCCATAGTGTGTTTTCTGCATGTGTGACTCTGTTCTGTTTTGTAATTCAGTTCAAGTGTAACGGTTTTTACCTTCCCTCTATAAGTGACACCTTATGAGAAGTGTCCTTTTCTGTGTGACTTATTTCACTTAGAATCGTCGTACCTAAATCCACTCATCATGCTGCTACTAGCCTTATGACATTGATTTCATCGCTGAGTGATATTCCATTGTACATAAGGACCACAACTTTTTTATCCATTTTTTGCTTTCCTGGGATATCTAAGGTGGAATGAAGTGGAGGTCCTTGTCAACAGAGCAGCCCTAAACTTTGGGGTGCTTGTGTCTTGCTGATTTTCAATTTTCCCACTTTATAACCCCATGCGTGGAAGTGATCTATGCTCTCTAAGCTGTGTTTTTTAGATGTTTCAGTATACACCGTTCCCTTCTCCAGAGTGGCTGTTGGCAATTTACATCCCGCCCATCAGTGTAGCAAGGCTCCCATTTCTACATGGCCTGTCCTGCATTTCTGGTTTTGACACTTTTTTCAGCATGGCCCTTTTGACCGATGGGAAGCGAGACTTCTTTGTAGTGCTGATTTGCCTTTCCAGGTTGCTTGGTTGGCCAAAAAGGGCGTATGCGTTTTTTCCTGAATATATTCAGGAAAAAACGCTTACGCCCTTTTTGGCCAAGGGCATCATTGTCAACGTTTTGCTGCTTTTCTTGTGCTTTAAAGGCGATTCAAATCTACCTCCTGAAATCTGTTTCCTGCAATTCTGCGTTGCTTTCAAATCCTCTTCTTTGCCTTCCCTCAATATATTTGTGGACGAGAGTTATCATTTATAACTCTGCAGGTTTGTGAATTGCAGTGCCCTGAAGCTCCATTTTACAACTCGCTTTTTTGGGAGCTGGCCGCAAAAGCTCAGGATGGCTTCAGGCCGTGTTCTGGTTCCAGGGGGCAGGCTGAGCCTGTGGTTAATTCTTCTTCCTGATGGGAAAATAGAGTGACCTGTGCCTGTCCCAACACCAAGAGCTAGTCTCTCATTGGTTCCCCGTCTTCCCGTTCATCCTCAGGACAAATTGCAACCTGTACGGAACAGGAGGTTAAAGGTGCTGATGCTCCAAGTAGGGAGATGGCTAGTAAAGTGGCTGGAATGGCCAACCCGAGCACAAGGAGATGAGAAATGAGGTGCGTTTTAGAAACCTTTCCCCATCACACGGTGTACCATCTTCTGGGTTTCTCATGCATGTTTTCGATGTAGGAAGATGCCCTTGAACCTGGAGATTTGGGACCCATGCGATGGGTAGCACGCAGTATTACTTTAAAGGGTCTGCGTTTGCTCACCCAACCTCACCAAACCTCTCAGCCCCAAGAGTGTCTACCCTTATGTCTCATCCAGCTGTGGATCTAGATATTGTCAATCCAGGTTGCATCACAGCCCCTGAACGAATTGTGTAAGAATTTCTCTCTCTTTCCCTGTCTTTGTTTCATGGGTTTTTAAAAGTAATTTATTTTTATAATGGGGTTTAGCTGCTTTTCACGACTGTGTTTATGCCGCTTTACACCCACTTGACACACTAACAGAGAGATATCAATTCATAGGTTTTAAGATTATTACTAGTCAGATATATACTTGTGCGGTGAATCGGGCGTGTTGAGTCCAGTTCTCTGAGCAAGGAGTAGGTCTTGTCTGTTACATATTGGGTTTATGGAACGGTATCTAAGCTAATTTGAAACTCTTATTTTATGTATCACCCCACCTCACCTTTCCCGTTAAGCAGCCATAGTGTGTTTTCTGCATGTGTGACTCTGTTCTGTTTTGTAATTCAGTTCAAGTGTAACGGTTTTTACCTTCCCTCTATAAGTGACACCTTAAGAGAAGTGTCCTTTTCTGTGTGACTTATTTCACTTAGAATCGTCGTACCTAAATCCACTCATCATGCTGATACTAGCCTTATGACATTGATTTCATCGCTGAGTGATATTCCATTGTACATAAGGACCACAACTTTTTTATCCATTTTTTGCTTTCCTGGGATATTTAAGGTGGAATGAAGTGGAGGTCCTTGTCAACAGAGCAGCCCTAAACTTTGGGGTGCTTGTGTCTTGCTGATTTTCAATTTTCCCACTTTATAACCCCATGCGTGGAAGTGATCTATGCTCTCTAAGTTGTGTTTTTTAGATATTTCAGGACACACCGTACCCTTCTCCAGAGTGGCTGTTGGCAATTTACATCTCGCCCATCAGTGTAGCAAGGCTCTCATTTCTCCATTGCCTGTCCTGCATTTCTGGTTTTGACACTTTTTTCAGCATGTTCCTTTTGCCCGATGGGAAGCGAGACTTCTTTGTAGCGCTGATTTGCCTTTCCAGGTTTCTTCGTTGGCCAAAAAGGGCGTATGCGTTTTTTCCTGAATATATTCAGGAAAAAACGCATACGCTCTTTTTGGCCAAGGGCATCATTGTCAACGTTTTGCCGCTTTTCATGTGCTTTAAAGGCGATTCGAATCTACCTCCTGAAATCTGTTTCCTGCAATTCTGCCTTGATTTCAAATCCTCTTCTTTGCCTTCCCTCAATATATTTGTGGACGAGAGTTATCATTTATACCTCTGCAGGTTTGTGAGTTGCAGTGCCCTGAAGCTCCATTTTACAACTCGCTTTTTTGGGAGCTGGCCTCAAAAGCGCAGGATGGCTTTAGGCCCTGTTCTGGTTCTGGGGGGCAGGCTGAACCTGTGGTTAATTCTTCTTCCTGATGGGAAAATAGAGTGACCTGTGCCTGTCCCAACACCAAGAGCTAGTCTCTCATTGGTTCCCCGTCTTCCCGCTCATCCTCAGGACAAATTGCAACCTGTACGGAACAGGAGGTTAAAGGTGCTGATGCTCCAAGTAGGGAGATTGCTAGTAAAGTTGCTGGAATGGCGAACCCGAGCACAAGGAGATGAGAAATGAGGTGCGTTTTAGAAACCTTTCCCCATCACACGGTGTACCATCTTCTGGGTTTCTCATGCATGTTTTCGATGTAGGAAGATGCCCTTGAACCTGGAGATTTGGGACCCATGCGATGGGTAGCACGCAGTATTAATTTAAAGGGTCTGCGTTTGCTCACCCAACCTCACCAAACCTCTCAGCCCCAAGAGTGTCCACCCTTATGTCTCATCCACCTGTGGGTCTAGGTATGGTCAATCCAGGTTGCATCACAGCCCCTGAACGAATTGTGTAAGAATTTCTCTCTCTTTCCCTGTCTTTGTTTCATGGGTTTTTAAAAGTAATTTATTTTTATAATGGGGTTTAGCTGCTTTTCACAGCTGTGTTTATGCCGCTTTACACCCACTTGACACACTAACAGAGAGATATCAATACATAGGTTTTAAGATTATTACTGGTCAGATATATTCTGGTGCGGTGAATCGGGCGTGTTGAGTCCAGTTCTCTGAGCAAGGAGTAGGTCTTGTTTGTTACATATTGGGTTTATGGAACGGTATCTGAGCTAATTTGAAACTCTTATTTTATGTATCACCCCACCTCACCTTTCCCGTTAAGCAGCCATAGTGTGTTTTCTGCATGTGTGACTCTGTTCTGTTTTGTAATTCAGTTCAAGTGTAACGGTTTTTACCTTCCCTCTATAAGTGACACCTTAAGAGAAGTGTCCTTTTCTGTGTGACTTATTTCACTTAGAATCGTCGTACCTAAATCCACTCATCATGCTGATACTAGCCTTATGACATTGATTTCATCGCTGAGTGATATTCCATTGTACATAAGGACCACAACTTTTTTATCCATTTTTTGCTTTCCTGCGATATTTAAGGTGGAAGGAAGTGGAGGTCCTTGTCAACAGAGCAGCCCTAAACTTTGGGGTTCTTGTGTCTTGCTGATTTTCAATTTTCCCACTTTATAACCCCATGCGTGGAAGTGATCTATGCTCTCTAAGCTGTGTTTTTTAGATATTTCAGGACACACCGTACCCTTCTCCAGAGTGGCTGTTGGCAATTTACATCCCGCCCATCAGTGTAGCAAGGCTCCCATTTCTACATGGCCTGTCCTGCATTTCTGGTTTTGAAACTTTTTTCAGCATGGCCCTTTTGACCGATGGGAAGCGAGACTTCTTTGTAGCGCTGATTTGCCTTTCCAGGTTGCTTGGTTGGCCAAAAAGGGCGTAAGCGTTTTTTCCTGAATATATTCAGGAAATAACGCTTACGCCCTTTTTGGCCAAGGGCATCATTGTCAACGTTTTGCCGCTTTTCATGTGCTTTAAAGGCGATTCAAATCTACCTCCTGAAATCTGTTTCCTGCAATTCTGCCTTGCTTTCAAATCCTCTTCTTTGCCTTCCCTCAATATATTTGTGGACGAGAGTTATCATTTATAACTCTGCAGGTTTGTGAATTGCAGTGCCCTGAAGCTCCATTTTACAACTCGCTTTTTTGGGAGCTGGCCGCAAAAGCGCAGGATGGCTTCAGGCCCTGTTCTGGTTCCGAAGGGCAGGCTGAGCCTGTGGTTAATTCTTCTTCCTGATGGGAAAATAGAGTGACCTGTGCCTGTCCCAACACCAAGAGCTAGTCTCTCATTGGTTCCCCGTCTTCCAGTTAATCCTCAGGACAAATTGCAACCTGTACGGAACAGGAGGTTAAAGGTGCTGATGCTCCAAGTAGGGAGATTGCTAGTAAAGTGGCTGGAATGGCCAACCCGAGCACAAGGAGATGAGAAATGAGGTGCGTTTTAGAAACCTTTCCCCATCAAACGGTGTACCATCTTCTGGGTTTCTCATGCATGTTTTCGATGTAGGAAGATGCCCTTGAACCTGGAGATTTGGGACCCATGCGATGGGTAGCACGCAGTATTACTTTAAAGGGTCTGCCTTTGCTCACCCAACCTCACCAAACCTCTCAGCCCCAAGAGTGTCTACCCTTATGTCTCATCCAGCTGTGGATCTAGATATGGTCAATCCAGGTTGCATCACAGCCCCTGAACGAATTGTGTAAGAATTTCTCTCTCTTTCCCTGTCTTTGTTTCATGGGTTTTTAAAAGTAATTTATTTTTATAATGGGGTTTAGCTGCTTTTCACGGCTGTGTTTATGCCGCTTTACACCCACTTGACACACTAACAGAGAGATATCAATTCATAGGTTTTAAGATTATTACTAGTCGGATATATTCTTGTGCGGTGAATCGGGCGTGTTGAGTCCAGTTCTCTGAGCAAGGAGTAGGTCTTGTCTGTTACATATTGGGTTTATGGAACGGTATCTGAGCTAATTTGAAACTCTTGTTTTATGTATCACCCCACCTCACCTTTCCCGTTAAGCAGCCATAGTGTGTTTTCTGCATGTGTGACTCTGTTCTGTTTTGTAATTCAGTTCAAGTGTAACGGTTTTTACATTCCCTCTATATTGACACCTTATGAGAAGTGTCCTTTTCTGTGTGACTTATTTCACTTAGAATCGTCGTACCTAAATCCACTCATCATGCTGCTAGTAGCATTATGACATTGATTTCATGGCTGAGTGATATTCCATTGTTCATAAGGACCACCACTTCTTTATCCATTTTTCGCTTTCTTGGGATATTTAAGGTGGAATGAAGTGGAGGTCCTTGTCAACAGAGCAGCCCTAAACTTTAGGGTGCCTGTGTCTTGCTGATTATCAATTTTCCCACTTTATACCCCCATGCGTGGAAGTGCCCTATGCTCTCTAAGCTGTGTTTTTTAGATATTTCAGGACACACCGTACACTTCTCCAGAGTGGCTGTTGGCAATTTACATCCCGCCCATCAGTGTATCAAGGCTCCCATTTCTCCATTGCCTGTCCTGCATTTCTGGTTTTGACACTTTTTTCAGCATGTTCCTTTTGACCGATGGGAAGCGAGACTTCTTTGTAGCGCTGATTTGCCTTTCCAGGTTGCTTGGTTGGCCAAAAAGGGCGTATGCGTTTTTTCCTGAATATATTCAGGAAAAAACGCATACGCCCTTTTTGGCCAAGGGCATCATTGTCAACGTTTTGCCGCTTTTCATGTGCTTTAAAGGCGATTCGAATCTACCTCCTGAAATCTGTTTCCTGCAATTCTGCCTTGATTTCAAATCCTCTTCTTTGCCTTCCCTCAATATATTTGTGGACGAGAGTTATCATTTATACCTCTGCAGGTTTGTGAATTACAGTGCCCTGAAGCTCCATTTTACAACTCGCTTTTTTGGGAGCTGGCCTCAAAAGTGCAGGATGGCTTTAGGCCCTGTTCTGGTTCTGGGGGGCAGGCTGAACCTGTGGTTAATTCTTCTTCCTGATGGGAAAATAGAGTGACCTGTGCCTGTCCCAACACCAAGAGCTAGTCTCTCATTGGTTCCCCGTCTTCCCGCTCATCCTCAGGACAAATTGCAACCTGTACGGAACAGGAGGTTAAAGGTGCTGATGCTCCAAGTAGGGAGATGGCTAGTAAAGTGGCTGGAATGGCGAACCCGAGCACAAGGAGATGAGAAATGAGGTGCGTTTTAGAAACCTTTCCCCATCACACGGTGTACCATCTTCTGGGCTTCTCATGCATGTTTTCGATGTAGGAAGATGCCCTTGAACCTGGAGATTTGGGACCCATGCGATGGGTAGCACGCAGTATTACTTTAAAGGGTCTGCGTTTGCTCACCCAACCTCACCAAACCTCTCAGCCCCAAGAGTGTCTACCCTTATGTCTCATCCAGCTGTGGATCTAGATATGGTCAATCCAGGTTGCATCACAGCCCCTGAACGAATTGTGTAAGAATTTCTCTTTCTTTCCCTGTCTTTGTTTCATGGGTTTTTAAAAGTAATTTATTTTTATAATGGGGTTTAGCTGGTTTTCACGGCTGTGTTTATGCCGCTTTACACCCACTTGACACACTAACAGAGAGATATCAATTCATAGGTTTTAAGATTATTACTAGTCAGATATATTCTTGTGTGGTGAATCGGGCGTGTTGAGTCCAGTTCTCTGAGCAAGGAGTAGGTCTTGTCTGTTACATATTGGGTTTATGGAACGGTATCTGAGCTAATTTGAAACTCTTATTTTATGTATCACCCCACCTCACCTTTCCCGTTAAGCAGCCATAGTGTGTTTTCTGCATGTGTGACTCTGTTCTGTTTTGTAATTCAGTTCAAGTGTAACGGTTTTTACCTTCCCTCTATAAGTGACACCTTAAGAGAAGTGTCCTTTTCTGTGTGACTTATTTCACTTAGAATCGTCGTACCTAAATCCACTCATCATGCTGATACTAGCCTTATGACATTGATTTCATCGCTGAGTGATATTCCATTGTACATAAGGACCACAACTTTTTTATCCATTTTTTGCTTTCCTGCGATATTTAAGGTGGAAGGAAGTGGAGGTCCTTGTCAACAGAGCAGCCCTAAACTTTGGGGTTCTTGTGTCTTGCTGATTTTCAATTTTCCCACTTTATAACCCCATGCGTGGAAGTGATCTATGCTCTCTAAGCTGTGTTTTTTAGATGTTTCAGTACACACCGTTCCCTTCTCCAGAGTGGCTGTTGGCAATTTACATCCCGCCCATCAGTGTAGCAAGGCTCCCATTTCTACATGGCCTGTCCTGCATTTCTGGTTTTGAAACTTTTTTCAGCATGGCCCTTTTGACCGATGGGAAGCGAGACTTCTTTGTAGCGCTGATTTGCCTTTCCAGGTTGCTTGGTTGGCCAAAAAGGGCGTAAGCGTTTTTTCCTGAATATATTCAGGAAATAACGCTTACGCCCTTTTTGGCCAAGGGCATCATTGTCAAAGTTTTGCCGCTTTTCATGTGCTTTAAAGGCGATTCAAATTTACCTCCTGAAATCTGTTTCCTGCAATTCTGCCTTGCTTTCAAATCCTCTTCTTTGCCTTCCCTCAATATATTTGTGGACGAGAGTTATCATTTATAACTCTGCAGGTTTGTGAATTGCAGTGCCCTGAAGCTCCATTTTACAACTCGCTTTTTTGGGAGCTGGCCGCAAAAGCGCAGGATGGCTTCAGGCCCTGTTCTGGTTCCGAAGGGCAGGCTGAGCCTGTGGTTAATTCTTCTTCCTGATGGGAAAATAGAGTGACCTGTGCCTGTCCCAACACCAAGAGCTAGTCTCTCATTGGTTCCCCGTCTTCCAGTTCATCCTCAGGACAAATTGCAACCTGTACGGAACAGGAGGTTAAAGGTGCTGATGCTCCAAGTAGGGAGATTGCTAGTAAAGTGGCTGGAATGGCCAACCCGAGCACAAGGAGATGAGAAATGAGGTGCGTTTTAGAAACCTTTCCCCATCAAACGGTGTACCATCTTCTGGGTTTCTCATGCATGTTTTCGATGTAGGAAGATGCCCTTGAACCTGGAGATTTGGGACCCATGCGATGGGTAGCACGCAGTATTACTTTAAAGGGTCTGCCTTTGCTCACCCAACCTCACCAAACCTCTCAGCCCCAAGAGTGTCTACCCTTATGTCTCATCCAGCTGTGGATCTAGATATGGTCAATCCAGGTTGCATCACAGCCCCTGAACGAATTGTGTAAGAATTTCTCTCTCTTTCCCTGTCTTTGTTTCATGGGTTTTTAAAAGTAATTTATTTTTATAATGGGGTTTAGCTGCTTTTCACGGCTGTGTTTATGCCGCTTTACACCCACTTGACACACTAACAGAGAGATATCAATTCATAGGTTTTAAGATTATTACTAGTCAGATATATTCTTGTGTGGTGAATCGGGCGTGTTGAGTCCAGTTCTCTGAGCAAGGAGTAGGTCTTGTCTGTTACATATTGGGTTTATGGAACGGTATCTGAGCTAATTTGAAACTCTTATTTTATGTATCACCCCACCTCACCTTTCCCGTTAAGCAGCCATAGTGTGTTTTCTGCATGTGTGACTCTGTTCTGTTTTGTAATTCAGTTCAAGTGTAACGGTTTTTACCTTCCCTCTATAAGTGACACCTTAAGAGAAGTGTCCTTTTCTGTGTGACTTATTTCACTTAGAATCGTCGTACCTAAATCCACTCATCATGCTGATACTAGCCTTATGACATTGATTTCATCGCTGAGTGATATTCCATTGTACATAAGGACCACAACTTTTTTATCCATTTTTTGCTTTCCTGCGATATTTAAGGTGGAAGGAAGTGGAGCTCCTTGTCAACAGAGCAGCCCTAAACTTTGGGGTTCTTGTGTCTTGCTGATTTTCAATTTTCCCACTTTATAACCCCATGCGTGGAAGTGATCTATGCTCTCTAAGCTGTGTTTTTTAGATGTTTCAGTACACACCGTTCCCTTCTCCAGAGTGGCTGTTGGCAATTTACATCCCGCCCATCAGTGTAGCAAGGCTCCCATTTCTACATGGCCTGTCCTGCATTTCTGGTTTTGAAACTTTTTTCAGCATGGCCCTTTTGACCGATGGGAAGCGAGACTTCTTTGTAGCGCTGATTTGCCTTTCCAGGTTGCTTGGTTGGCCAAAAAGGGCGTAAGCGTTTTTTCCTGAATATATTCAGGAAATAACGCTTACGCCCTTTTTGGCCAAGGGCATCATTGTCAAAGTTTTGCCGCTTTTCATGTGCTTTAAAGGCGATTCAAATCTACCTCCTGAAATCTGTTTCCTGCAATTCTGCCTTGCTTTCAAATCCTCTTCTTTGCCTTCCCTCAATATATTTGTGGACGAGAGTTATCATTTATAACTCTGCAGGTTTGTGAATTGCAGTGCCCTGAAGCTCCATTTTACAACTCGCTTTTTTGGGAGCTGGCCGCAAAAGCGCAGGATGGCTTCAGGCCCTGTTCTGGTTCCGAAGGGCAGGCTGAGCCTGTGGTTAATTCTTCTTCCTGATGGGAAAATAGAGTGACCTGTGCCTGTCCCAACACCAAGAGCTAGTCTCTCATTGGTTCCCCGTCTTCCAGTTCATCCTCAGGACAAATTGCAACCTGTACGGAACAGGAGGTTAAAGGTGCTGATGCTCCAAGTAGGGAGATTGCTAGTAAAGTGGCTGGAATGGCCAACCCGAGCACAAGGAGATGAGAAATGAGGTGCGTTTTAGAAACCTTTCCCCATCAAACGGTGTACCATCTTCTGGGTTTCTCATGCATGTTTTCGATGTAGGAAGATGCCCTTGAACCTGGAGATTTGGGACCCATGCGATGGGTAGCACGCAGTATTACTTTAAAGGGTCTGCCTTTGCTCACCCAACCTCACCAAACCTCTCAGCCCCAAGAGTGTCTACCCTTATGTCTCATCCAGCTGTGGATCTAGATATGGTCAATCCAGGTTGCATCACAGCCCCTGAACGAATTGTGTAAGAATTTCTCTCTCTTTCCCTGTCTTTGTTTCATGGGTTTTTAAAAGTAATTTATTTTTATAATGGGGTTTAGCTGCTTTTCACGGCTGTGTTTATGCCGCTTTACACCCACTTGACACACTAACAGAGAGATATCAATTCATAGGTTTTAAGATTATTACTAGTCAGATATATTCTTGTGCGGTGAATCGGGCGTGTTGAGTCCAGTTCTCTGAGCAAGGAGTAGGTCTTGTCTGTTACATATTGGGTTTATGGAACGGTATCTGAGCTAATTTGAAACTCTTGTTTTATGTATCACCCCACCTCACCTTTCCCGTTAAGCAGCCATAGTGTGTTTTCTGCATGTGTGACTCTGTTCTGTTTTGTAATTCAGTTCAAGTGTAACGGTTTTTACCTTCCCTCTATAAGTGACACCTTATGAGAAGTGTCCTTTTCTGTGTGACTTATTTCACTTAGAATCGTCGTACCTAAATCCACTCATCATGCTGCTACTAGCCTTATGACATTGATTTCATCGCTGAGTGATATTCCATTGTACATAAGGACCACAACTTTTTTATCCATTTTTTGCTTTCCTGGGATATCTAAGGTGGAATGAAGTGGAGGTCCTTGTCAACAGAGCAGCCCTAAACTTTGGGGTGCTTGTGTCTTGCTGATTTTCAATTTTCCCACTTTATAACCCCATGCGTGGAAGTGATCTATGCTCTCTAAGCTGTGTTTTTTAGATGTTTCAGTATACACCGTTCCCTTCTCCAGAGTGGCTGTTGGCAATTTACATCCCGCCCATCAGTGTAGCAAGGCTCCCATTTCTACATGGCCTGTCCTGCATTTCTGGTTTTGACACTTTTTTCAGCATGGCCCTTTTGACCGATGGGAAGCGAGACTTCTTTGTAGTGCTGATTTGCCTTTCCAGGTTGCTTGGTTGGCCAAAAAGGGCGTATGCGTTTTTTCCTGAATATATTCAGGAAAAAACGCTTACGCCCTTTTTGGCCAAGGGCATCATTGTCAACGTTTTGCTGCTTTTCTTGTGCTTTAAAGGCGATTCAAATCTACCTCCTGAAATCTGTTTCCTGCAATTCTGCGTTGCTTTCAAATCCTCTTCTTTGCCTTCCCTCAATATATTTGTGGACGAGAGTTATCATTTATAACTCTGCAGGTTTGTGAATTGCAGTGCCCTGAAGCTCCATTTTACAACTCGCTTTTTTGGGAGCTGGCCGCAAAAGCTCAGGATGGCTTCAGGCCGTGTTCTGGTTCCAGGGGGCAGGCTGAGCCTGTGGTTAATTCTTCTTCCTGATGGGAAAATAGAGTGACCTGTGCCTGTCCCAACACCAAGAGCTAGTCTCTCATTGGTTCCCCGTCTTCCCGTTCATCCTCAGGACAAATTGCAACCTGTACGGAACAGGAGGTTAAAGGTGCTGATGCTCCAAGTAGGGAGATGGCTAGTAAAGTGGCTGGAATGGCCAACCCGAGCACAAGGAGATGAGAAATGAGGTGCGTTTTAGAAACCTTTCCCCATCACACGGTGTACCATCTTCTGGGTTTCTCATGCATGTTTTCGATGTAGGAAGATGCCCTTGAACCTGGAGATTTGGGACCCATGCGATGGGTAGCACGCAGTATTACTTTAAAGGGTCTGCGTTTGCTCACCCAACCTCACCAAACCTCTCAGCCCCAAGAGTGTCTACCCTTATGTCTCATCCAGCTGTGGATCTAGATATTGTCAATCCAGGTTGCATCACAGCCCCTGAACGAATTGTGTAAGAATTTCTCTCTCTTTCCCTGTCTTTGTTTCATGGGTTTTTAAAAGTAATTTATTTTTATAATGGGGTTTAGCTGCTTTTCACGACTGTGTTTATGCCGCTTTACACCCACTTGACACACTAACAGAGAGATATCAATTCATAGGTTTTAAGATTATTACTAGTCAGATATATACTTGTGCGGTGAATCGGGCGTGTTGAGTCCAGTTCTCTGAGCAAGGAGTAGGTCTTGTCTGTTACATATTGGGTTTATGGAACGGTATCTAAGCTAATTTGAAACTCTTATTTTATGTATCACCCCACCTCACCTTTCCCGTTAAGCAGCCATAGTGTGTTTTCTGCATGTGTGACTCTGTTCTGTTTTGTAATTCAGTTCAAGTGTAACGGTTTTTACCTTCCCTCTATAAGTGACACCTTAAGAGAAGTGTCCTTTTCTGTGTGACTTATTTCACTTAGAATCGTCGTACCTAAATCCACTCATCATGCTGATACTAGCCTTATGACATTGATTTCATCGCTGAGTGATATTCCATTGTACATAAGGACCACAACTTTTTTATCCATTTTTTGCTTTCCTGGGATATTTAAGGTGGAATGAAGTGGAGGTCCTTGTCAACAGAGCAGCCCTAAACTTTGGGGTGCTTGTGTCTTGCTGATTTTCAATTTTCCCACTTTATAACCCCATGCGTGGAAGTGATCTATGCTCTCTAAGTTGTGTTTTTTAGATATTTCAGGACACACCGTACCCTTCTCCAGAGTGGCTGTTGGCAATTTACATCTCGCCCATCAGTGTAGCAAGGCTCCCATTTCTCCATTGCCTGTCCTGCATTTCTGGTTTTGACACTTTTTTCAGCATGTTCCTTTTGCCCGATGGGAAGCGAGACTTCTTTGTAGCGCTGATTTGCCTTTCCAGGTTTCTTCGTTGGCCAAAAAGGGCGTATGCGTTTTTTCCTGAATATATTCAGGAAAAAACGCATACGCTCTTTTTGGCCAAGGGCATCATTGTCAACGTTTTGCCGCTTTTCATGTGCTTTAAAGGCGATTCGAATCTACCTCCTGAAATCTGTTTCCTGCAATTCTGCCTTGATTTCAAATCCTCTTCTTTGCCTTCCCTCAATATATTTGTGGACGAGAGTTATCATTTATACCTCTGCAGGTTTGTGAATTGCAGTGCCCTGAAGCTCCATTTTACAACTCGCTTTTTTGGGAGCTGGCCTCAAAAGCGCAGGATGGCTTTAGGCCCTGTTCTGGTTCTGGGGGGCAGGCTGAACCTGTGGTTAATTCTTCTTCCTGATGGGAAAATAGAGTGACCTGTGCCTGTCCCAACACCAAGAGCTAGTCTCTCATTGGTTCCCCGTCTTCCCGCTCATCCTCAGGACAAATTGTAACCTGTACGGAACAGGAGGTTAAAGGTGCTGATGCTCCAAGTAGGGAGATTGCTAGTAAAGTTGCTGGAATGGCGAACCCGAGCACAAGGAGATGAGAAATGAGGTGCGTTTTAGAAACCTTTCCCCATCACACGGTGTACCATCTTCTGGGTTTCTCATGCATGTTTTCGATGTAGGAAGATGCCCTTGAACCTGGAGATTTGGGACCCATGCGATGGGTAGCACGCAGTATTAATTTAAAGGGTCTGCGTTTGCTCACCCAACCTCACCAAACCTCTCAGCCCCAAGAGTGTCCACCCTTATGTCTCATCCACCTGTGGGTCTAGGTATGGTCAATCCAGGTTGCATCACAGCCCCTGAACGAATTGTGTAAGAATTTCTCTCTCTTTCCCTGTCTTTGTTTCATGGGTTTTTAAAAGTAATTTATTTTTATAATGGGGTTTAGCTGCTTTTCACAGCTGTGTTTATGCCGCTTTACACCCACTTGACACACTAACAGAGAGATATCAATACATAGGTTTTAAGATTATTACTGGTCAGATATATTCTGGTGCGGTGAATCGGGCGTGTTGAGTCCAGTTCTCTGAGCAAGGAGTAGGTCTTGTTTGTTACATATTGGGTTTATGGAACGGTATCTGAGCTAATTTGAAACTCTTATTTTATGTATCACCCCACCTCACCTTTCCCGTTAAGCAGCCATAGTGTGTTTTCTGCATGTGTGACTCTGTTCTGTTTTGTAATTCAGTTCAAGTGTAACGGTTTTTACCTTCCCTCTATAAGTGACACCTTAAGAGAAGTGTCCTTTTCTGTGTGACTTATTTCACTTAGAATCGTCGTACCTAAATCCACTCATCATGCTGATACTAGCCTTATGACATTGATTTCATGGCTGAGTGATATTCCATTGTACATAAGGACCACAACTTTTTTATCCATTTTTTGCTTTCCTGCGATATTTAAGGTGGAAGGAAGTGGAGGTCCTTGTCAACAGAGCAGCCCTAAACTTTGGGGTTCTTGTGTCTTGCTGATTTTCAATTTTCCCACTTTATAACCCCATGCGTGGAAGTGATCTATGCTCTCTAAGCTGTGTTTTTTAGATGTTTCAGTACACACCGTTCCCTTCTCCAGAGTGGCTGTTGGCAATTTACATCCCGCCCATCAGTGTAGCAAGGCTCCCATTTCTACATGGCCTGTCCTGCATTTCTGGTTTTGAAACTTTTTTCAGCATGGCCCTTTTGACCGATGGGAAGCGAGACTTCTTTGTAGCGCTGATTTGCCTTTCCAGGTTGCTTGGTTGGCCAAAAAGGGCGTAAGCGTTTTTTCCTGAATATATTCAGGAAATAACGCTTACGCCCTTTTTGGCCAAGGGCATCATTGTCAACGTTTTGCCGCTTTTCATGTGCTTTAAAGGCGATTCAAATCTACCTCCTGAAATCTGTTTCCTGCAATTCTGCCTTGCTTTCAAATCCTCTTCTTTGCCTTCCCTCAATATATTTGTGGACGAGAGTTATCATTTATAACTCTGCAGGTTTGTGAATTGCAGTGCCCTGAAGCTCCATTTTACAACTCGCTTTTTTGGGAGCTGGCCGCAAAAGCGCAGGATGGCTTCAGGCCCTGTTCTGGTTCCGAAGGGCAGGCTGAGCCTGTGGTTAATTCTTCTTCCTGATGGGAAAATAGAGTGACCTGTGCCTGTCCCAACACCAAGAGCGAGTCTCTCATTGGTTCCCCGTCTTCCAGTTAATCCTCAGGACAAATTGCAACCTGTACGGAACAGGAGGTTAAAGGTGCTGATGCTCCAAGTAGGGAGATTGCTAGTAAAGTGGCTGGAATGGCCAACCCGAGCACAAGGAGATGAGAAATGAGGTGCGTTTTAGAAACCTTTCCCCATCAAACGGTGTACCATCTTCTGGGTTTCTCATGCATGTTTTCGATGTAGGAAGATGCCCTTGAACCTGGAGATTTGGGACCCATGCGATGGGTAGCACGCAGTATTACTTTAAAGGGTCTGCCTTTGCTCACCCAACCTCACCAAACCTCTCAGCCCCAAGAGTGTCTACCCTTATGTCTCATCCAGCTGTGGATCTAGATATGGTCAATCCAGGTTGCATCACAGCCCCTGAACGAATTGTGTAAGAATTTCTCTCTCTTTCCCTGTCTTTGTTTCATGGGTTTTTAAATGTAATTTATTTTTATAATGGGGTTTAGCTGCTTTTCACGGCTGTGTTTATGCCGCTTTACACCCACTTGACACACTAACAGAGAGATATCAATTCATAGGTTTTAAGATTATTACTAGTCGGATATATTCTTGTGCGGTGAATCGGGCGTGTTGAGTCCAGTTCTCTGAGCAAGGAGTAGGTCTTGTCTGTTACATATTGGGTTTATGGAACGGTATCTGAGCTAATTTGAAACTCTTGTTTTATGTATCACCCCACCTCACCTTTCCCGTTAAGCAGCCATAGTGTGTTTTCTGCATGTGTGACTCTGTTCTGTTTTGTAATTCAGTTCAAGTGTAACGGTTTTTACATTCCCTCTATATTGACACCTTATGAGAAGTGTCCTTTTCTGTGTGACTTATTTCACTTAGAATCGTCGTACCTAAATCCACTCATCATGCTGCTAGTAGCATTATGACATTGATTTCATGGCTGAGTGATATTCCATTGTTCATAAGGACCACCACTTCTTTATCCATTTTTCGCTTTCTTGGGATATTTAAGGTGGAATGAAGTGGAGGTCCTTGTCAACAGAGCAGCCCTAAACTTTAGGGTGCCTGTGTCTTGCTGATTATCAATTTTCCCACTTTATACCCCCATGCGTGGAAGTGCCCTATGCTCTCTAAGCTGTGTTTTTTAGATATTTCAGGACACACCGTACACTTCTCCAGAGTGGCTGTTGGCAATTTACATCCCGCCCATCAGTGTATCAAGGCTCCCATTTCTCCATTGCCTGTCCTGCATTTCTGGTTTTGACACTTTTTTCAGCATGTTCCTTTTGACCGATGGGAAGCGAGACTTCTTTGTAGCGCTGATTTGCCTTTCCAGGTTGCTTGGTTGGCCAAAAAGGGCGTATGCGTTTTTTCCTGAATATATTCAGGAAAAAACGCATACGCCCTTTTTGGCCAAGGGCATCATTGTCAACGTTTTGCCGCTTTTCATGTGCTTTAAAGGCGATTCGAATCTACCTCCTGAAATCTGTTTCCTGCAATTCTGCCTTGATTTCAAATCCTCTTCTTTGCCTTCCCTCAATATATTTGTGGACGAGAGTTATCATTTATACCTCTGCAGGTTTGTGAATTGCAGTGCCCTGAAGCTCCATTTTACAACTCGCTTTTTTGGGAGCTGGCCTCAAAAGTGCAGGATGGCTTTAGGCCCTGTTCTGGTTCTGGGGGGCAGGCTGAACCTGTGGTTAATTCTTCTTCCTGATGGGAAAATAGAGTGACCTGTGCCTGTCCCAACACCAAGAGCTAGTCTCTCATTGGTTCCCCGTCTTCCCGCTCATCCTCAGGACAAATTGCAACCTGTACGGAACAGGAGGTTAAAGGTGCTGATGCTCCAAGTAGGGAGATTGCTAGTAAAGTGGCTGGAATGGCGAACCCGAGCACAAGGAGATGAGAAATGAGGTGCGTTTTAGAAACCTTTCCCCATCACACGGTGTACCATCTTCTGGGCTTCTCATGCATGTTTTCGATGTAGGAAGATGCCCTTGAACCTGGAGATTTGGGACCCATGCGATGGGTAGCACGCAGTATTACTTTAAAGGGTCTGCGTTTGCTCACCCAACCTCACCAAACCTCTCAGCCCCAAGAGTGTCTACCCTTATGTCTCATCCAGCTGTGGATCTAGATATGGTCAATCCAGGTTGCATCACAGCCCCTGAACGAATTGTGTAAGAATTTCTCTTTCTTTCCCTGTCTTTGTTTCATGGGTTTTTAAAAGTAATTTATTTTTATAATGGGGTTTAGCTGGTTTTCACGGCTGTGTTTATGCCGCTTTAAACCCACTTGACACACTAACAGAGAGATATCAATTCATAGGTTTTAAGATTATTACTAGTCAGATATATTCTTGTGTGGTGAATCGGGCGTGTTGAGTCCAGTTCTCTGAGCAAGGAGTAGGTCTTGTCTGTTACATATTGGGTTTATGGAACGGTATCTGAGCTAATTTGAAACTCTTATTTTATGTATCACCCCACCTCACCTTTCCCGTTAAGCAGCCATAGTGTGTTTTCTGCATGTGTGACTCTGTTCTGTTTTGTAATTCAGTTCAAGTGTAACGGTTTTTACCTTCCCTCTATAAGTGACACCTTAAGAGAAGTGTCCTTTTCTGTGTGACTTATTTCACTTAGAATCGTCGTACCTAAATCCACTCATCATGCTGATACTAGCCTTATGACATTGATTTCATCGCTGAGTGATATTCCATTGTACATAAGGACCACAACTTTTTTATCCATTTTTTGCTTTCCTGCGATATTTAAGGTGGAAGGAAGTGGAGGTCCTTGTCAACAGAGCAGCCCTAAACTTTGGGGTTCTTGTGTCTTGCTGATTTTCAATTTTCCCACTTTATAACCCCATGCGTGGAAGTGATCTATGCTCTCTAAGCTGTGTTTTTTAGATGTTTCAGTACACACCGTTCCCTTCTCCAGAGTGGCTGTTGGCAATTTACATCCCGCCCATCAGTGTAGCAAGGCTCCCATTTCTACATGGCCTGTCCTGCATTTCTGGTTTTGAAACTTTTTTCAGCATGGCCCTTTTGACCGATGGGAAGCGAGACTTCTTTGTAGCGCTGATTTGCCTTTCCAGGTTGCTTGGTTGGCCAAAAAGGGCGTAAGCGTTTTTTCCTGAATATATTCAGGAAATAACGCTTACGCCCTTTTTGGCCAAGGGCATCATTGTCAAAGTTTTGCCGCTTTTCATGTGCTTTAAAGGCGATTCAAATCTACCTCCTGAAATCTGTTTCCTGCAATTCTGCCTTGCTTTCAAATCCTCTTCTTTGCCTTCCCTCAATATATTTGTGGACGAGAGTTATCATTTATAACTCTGCAGGTTTGTGAATTGCAGTGCCCTGAAGCTCCATTTTACAACTCGCTTTTTTGGGAGCTGGCCGCAAAAGCGCAGGATGGCTTCAGGCCCTGTTCTGGTTCCGAAGGGCAGGCTGAGCCTGTGGTTAATTCTTCTTCCTGATGGGAAAATAGAGTGACCTGTGCCTGTCCCAACACCAAGAGCTAGTCTCTCATTGGTTCCCCGTCTTCCAGTTCATCCTCAGGACAAATTGCAACCTGTACGGAACAGGAGGTTAAAGGTGCTGATGCTCCAAGTAGGGAGATTGCTAGTAAAGTGGCTGGAATGGCCAACCCGAGCACAAGGAGATGAGAAATGAGGTGCGTTTTAGAAACCTTTCCCCATCAAACGGTGTACCATCTTCTGGGTTTCTCATGCATGTTTTCGATGTAGGAAGATGCCCTTGAACCTGGAGATTTGGGACCCATGCGATGGGTAGCACGCAGTATTACTTTAAAGGGTCTGCCTTTGCTCACCCAACCTCACCAAACCTCTCAGCCCCAAGAGTGTCTACCCTTATGTCTCATCCAGCTGTGGATCTAGATATGGTCAATCCAGGTTGCATCACAGCCCCTGAACGAATTGTGTAAGAATTTCTCTCTCTTTCCCTGTCTTTGTTTCATGGGTTTTTAAAAGTAATTTATTTTTATAATGGGGTTTAGCTGCTTTTCACGGCTGTGTTTATGCCGCTTTACACCCACTTGACACACTAACAGAGAGATATCAATTCATAGGTTTTAAGATTATTACTAGTCAGATATATTCTTGTGCGGTGAATCGGGCGTGTTGAGTCCAGTTCTCTGAGCAAGGAGTAGGTCTTGTCTGTTACATATTGGGTTTATGGAACGGTATCTGAGCTAATTTGAAACTCTTGTTTTATGTATCACCCCACCTCACCTTTCCCGTTAAGCAGCCATAGTGTGTTTTCTGCATGTGTGACTCTGTTCTGTTTTGTAATTCAGTTCAAGTGTAACGGTTTTTACATTCCCTCTATATTGACACCTTATGAGAAGTGTCCTTTTCTGTGTGACTTATTTCACTTAGAATCGTCGTACCTAAATCCACTCATCATGCTGCTACTAGCATTATGACATTGATTTCATGGCTGAGTGATATTCCATTGTTCATAAGGACCACCACTTCTTTATCCATTTTTCGCTTTCTTGGGATATTTAAGGTGGAATGAAGTGGAGGTCCTTGTCAACAGAGCAGCCCTAAACTTTAGGGTGCCTGTGTCTTGCTGATTATCAATTTTCCCACTTTATACCCCAATGCGTGGAAGTGCCCTATGCTCTCTAAGCTGTGTTTTTTAGATATTTCAGGACACACCGTACACTTCTCCAGAGTGGCTGTTGGCAATTTACATCCCGCCCATCAGTGTATCAAGGCTCCCATTTCTCCATTGCCTGTCCTGCATTTCTGGTTTTGACACTTTTTTCAGCATGTTCCTTTTGACCGATGGGAAGCGAGACTTCTTTGTAGCGCTGATTTGCCTTTCCAGGTTGCTTGGTTGGCCAAAAAGGGCGTATGCGTTTTTTCCTGAATATATTCAGGAAAAAACGCATACGCCCTTTTTGGCCAAGGGCATCATTGTCAACGTTTTGCCGCTTTTCAGGTGCTTTAAAGGCGATTCGAATGTACCTCCTGAAATCTGTTTCCTGCAATTCTGCCTTGATTTCAAATCCTCTTCTTTGCCTTCCCTCAATATATTTGTGGACGAGAGTTATCATTTATACCTCTGCAGGTTTGTGAATTGCAGTGCCCTGAAGCTCCATTTTACAACTCGCTTTTTTGGGAGCTGGCCTCAAAAGCGCAGGATGGCTTTAGGCCCTGTTCTGGTTCTGGGGGGCAGGCTGAACCTGTGGTTAATTCTTCTTCCTGATGGGAAAATAGAGTGACCTGTGCCTGTCCCAACACCAAGAGCTAGTCTCTCATTGGTTCCCCGTCTTCCCGCTCATCCTCAGGACAAATTGCAACCTGTACGGAACAGGAGGTTAAAGGTGCTGATGCTCCAAGTAGGGAGATTGCTAGTAAAGTGGCTGGAATGGCGAACCCGAGCACAAGGAGATGAGAAATGAGGTGCGTTTTAGAAACCTTTCCCCATCACACGGTGTACCATCTTCTGGGTTTCTCATGCATGTTTTCGATGTAGGAAGATGCCCTTGAACCTGGAGATTTGGGACCCATGCGATGGGTAGCACGCAGTATTACTTTAAAGGGTCTGCGTTTGCTCACCCAACCTCACCAAACCTCTCAGCCCCAAGAGTGTCTACCCTTATGTCTCATCCAGCTGTGGATCTAGATATGGTCAATCCAGGTTGCATCACAGCCCCTGAACGAATTGTGTAAGAATTTCTCTTTCTTTCCCTGTCTTTGTTTCATGGGTTTTTAAAAGTAATTTATTTTTATAATGGGGTTTAGCTGCTTTTCACGGCTGTGTTTATGCCGCTTTACACCCACTTGACACACTAACAGAGAGATATCAATTCATAGGTTTTAAGATTATTACTAGTCAGATATATTCTTGTGTGGTGAATCGGGCGTGTTGAGTCCAGTTCTCTGAGCAAGGAGTAGGTCTTGTCTGTTACATATTGGGTTTATGGAACGGTATCTGAGCTAATTTGAAACTCTTATTTTATGTATCACCCCACCTCACCTTTCCCGTTAAGCAGCCATAGTGTGTTTTCTGCATGTGTGACTCTGTTCTGTTTTGTAATTCAGTTCAAGTGTAACGGTTTTTACCTTCCCTCTATAAGTGACACCTTAAGAGAAGTGTCCTTTTCTGTGTGACTTATTTCACTTAGAATCGTCGTACCTAAATCCACTCATCATGCTGCTACTAGCCTTATGACATTGATTTCATCGCTGAGTGATATTCCATTGTACATAAGGACCACAACTTTTTTATCCATTTTTTGCTTTCCTGGGATATTTAAGGTGGAATGAAGTGGAGGTCCTTGTCAACAGAGCAGCCCTAAACTTTGGGGTGCCTGTGTCTTGCTGATTATCAATTTTCCCACTTTATACCCCCATGCGTGGAAGTGCCCTATGCTCTCTAAGCTGTGTTTTTTAGATATTTCAGGACACACCGTACCCTTCTCCAGAGTGGCTGTTGGCAATTTACATCCCGCCCATCAGTGTAGCAAGGCTCCCATTTCTACATGGCCTCTCCTGCATTTCTGGTTTTGAAACTTTTTTCAGCATGGCCCTTTTGACCGATGGGAAGCGAGACTTCTTTGTAGCGCTGATTTGCCTTTCCAGGTTGCTTGGTTGGCCAAAAAGGGCGTAAGCGTTTTTTCCTGAATATATTCAGGAAATAACGCTTACGCCCTTTTTGGCCAAGGGCATCATTGTCAACGTTTTGCCGCTTTTCATGTGCTTTAAAGGCGATTCAAATCTACCTCCTGAAATCTGTTTCCTGCAATTCTGCCTTGCTTTCAAATCCTCTTCTTTGCCTTCCCTCAATATATTTGTGGACGAGAGTTATCATTTATACCTCTGCAGGTTTGTGAATTGCAGTGCCCTGAAGCTCCATTTTACAACTCGCTTTTTTGGGAGCTGGCCTCAAAAGCGCAGGATGGCTTTAGGCCCTGTTCTGGTTCTGGGGGGCAGGCTGAACCTGTGGTTAATTCTTCTTCCTGATGGGAAAATAGAGTGACCTGTGCCTGTCCCAACACCAAGAGCTAGTCTCTCATTGGTTCCCCGTCTTCCCGCTCATCCTCAGGACAAATTGCAACCTGTACGGAACAGGAGGTTAAAGGTGCTGATGCTCCAAGTAGGGAGATTGCTAGTAAAGTTGCTGGAATGGCGAACCCGAGCACAAGGAGATGAGAAATGAGGTGCGTTTTAGAAACCTTTCCCCATCACACGGTGTACCATCTTCTGGGTTTCTCATGCATGTTTTCGATGTAGGAAGATGCCCTTGAACCTGGAGATTTGGGACCCATGCGATGGGTAGCACGCAGTATTAATTTAAAGGGTCTGCGTTTGCTCACCCAACCTCACCAAACCTCTCAGCCCCAAGAGTGTCCACCCTTATGTCTCATCCACCTGTGGGTCTAGGTATGGTCAATCCAGGTTGCATCACAGCCCCTGAACGAATTGTGTAAGAATTTCTCTCTCTTTCCCTGTCTTTGTTTCATGGGTTTTTAAAAGTAATTTATTTTTATAATGGGGTTTAGCTGCTTTTCACAGCTGTGTTTATGCCGCTTTACACCCACTTGACACACTAACAGAGAGATATCAATACATAGGTTTTAAGATTATTACTGTTCAGATATATTCTGGTGCGGTGAATCGGGCGTGTTGAGTCCAGTTCTCTGAGCAAGGAGTAGGTCTTGTTTGTTACATATTGGGTTTATGGAACGGTATCTGAGCTAATTTGAAACTCTTATTTTATGTATCACCCCACCTCACCTTTCCTGTTAAGCAGCCATAGTGTGTTTTCTGCATGTGTGACTCTGTTCTGTTTTGTAATTCAGTTCAAGTGTAACGGTTTTTACCTTCCCTCTATAAGTGACACCTTAAGAGAAGTGTCCTTTTCTGTGTGACTTATTTCACTTAGAATCGTCGTACCTAAATCCACTCATCATGCTGATACTAGCCTTATGACATTGATTTCATCGCTGAGTGATATTCCATTGTACATAAGGACCACAACTTTTTTATCCATTTTTTGCTTTCCTGCGATATTTAAGGTGGAAGGAAGTGGAGGTCCTTGTCAACAGAGCAGCCCTAAACTTTGGGGTGCTTGTGTCTTGCTGATTTTCAATTTTCCCACTTTATAACCCCATGCGTGGAAGTGATCTATGCTCTCTAAGCTGTGTTTTTTAGATGTTTCAGTACACACCGTTCCCTTCTCCAGAGTGGCTGTTGGCAATTTACATCCCGCCCATCAGTGTAGCAAGGCTCCCATTTCTACATGGCCTGTCCTGCATTTCTGGTTTTGAAACTTTTTTCAGCATGGCCCTTTTGACCGATGGGAAGCGAGACTTCTTTGTAGCGCTGATTTGCCTTTCCAGGTTGCTTGGTTGGCCAAAAAGGGCGTAAGCGTTTTTTCCTGAATATATTCAGGAAATAACCCTTACGCCCTTTTTGGCCAAGGGCATCATTGTCAAAGTTTTGCCGCTTTTCATGTGCTTTAAAGGCGATTCAAATCTACCTCCTGAAATCTGTTTCCTGCAATTCTGCCTTGCTTTCAAATCCTCTTCTTTGCCTTCCCTCAATATATTTGTGGACGAGAGTTATCATTTATAACTCTGCAGGTTTGTGAATTGCAGTGCCCTGAAGCTCCATTTTACAACTCGCTTTTTTGGGAGCTGGCCGCAAAAGCGCAGGATGGCTTCAGGCCCTGTTCTGGTTCCGAAGGGCAGGCTGAGCCTGTGGTTAATTCTTCTTCCTGATGGGAAAATAGAGTGACCTGTGCCTGTCCCAACACCAAGAGCTAGTCTCTCATTGGTTCCCCGTCTTCCCGTTCATCCTCAGGACAAATTGCAACCTGTACGGAACAGGAGGTTAAAGGTGCTGATGCTCCAAGTAGGGAGATGGCTAGTAAAGTGGCTGGAATGGCCAACCCGAGCACAAGGAGATGAGAAATGAGGTGCGTTTTAGAAACCTTTCCCCATCACACGGTGTACCATCTTCTGGGTTTCTCATGCATGTTTTCGATGTAGGAAGATGCCCTTGAACCTGGAGATTTGGGACCCATGCGATGGGTAGCACGCAGTATTACTTTAAAGGGTCTGCGTTTGCTCACCCAACCTCACCAAACCTCTCAGCCCCAAGAGTGTCTACCCTTATGTCTCATCCAGCTGTGGATCTAGATATTGTCAATCCAGGTTGCATCACAGCCCCTGAACGAATTGTGTAAGAATTTCTCTCTCTTTCCCTGTCTTTGTTTCATGGGTTTTTAAAAGTAATTTATTTTTATAATGGGGTTTAGCTGCTTTTCACGGCTGTGTTTATGCCGCTTTACACCCACTTGACACACTAACAGAGAGATATCAATTCATAGGTTTTAAGATTATTACTAGTCAGATATATACTTGTGCAGTGAATCGGGCGTGTTGAGTCCAGTTCTCTGAGCAAGGAGTAGGTCTTGTCTGTTACATATTGGGTTTATGGAACGGTATCTAAGCTAATTTGAAACTCTTATTTTATGTATCACCCCACCTCACCTTTCCCGTTAAGCAGCCATAGTGTGTTTTCTGCATGTGTGACTCTGTTCTGTTTTGTAATTCAGTTCAAGTGTAACGGTTTTTACCTTCCCTCTATAAGTGACACCTTAAGAGAAGTGTCCTTTTCTGTGTGACTTATTTCACTTAGAATCGTCGTACCTAAATCCACTCATCATGCTGCTAGTAGCCTTATGACATTGATTTCATCGCTGAGTGATATTCCATTGTACATAAGGACCACAAATTTTTTATCCATTTTTTGCTTTCCTGGGATATTTAAGGTGGAATGAAGTGGAGGTCCTTGTCAACAGAGCAGCCCTAAACTTTGGGGTGCTTGTGTCTTGCTGATTTTCAATTTTCCCACTTTATAACCCCATGCGTGGAAGTGATCTATGCTCTCTAAGTTGTGTTTTTTAGATGTTTCAGTACACACCGTTCCCTTCTCCAGAGTGGCTGTTGGCAATTTACATCCCGCCCATCAGTGTAGCATGGCTCCCATTTCTCCATGGCCTGTCCTGCATTTCTGGTTTTGACACTTTTTTCAGCATGGGCCTTTTGACCGATGGGAAGCGAGACTTCTTTGTAGCGCTGATTTGCCTTTCTAGGTTGCTTGGTTGGCCAAAAAGGGCGTAAGCGTTTTTTCCTGAATATATTCAGGAAAAAACGCTTACGCCCTTTTTGGCCAAGGGCATCATTGTCAACGTTTTGCCGCTTTTCATGTGCTTTAAAGGTGATTCGAATCTACCTCCTGAAATCTGTTTCCTGCAATTCTGCCTTGATTTCAAATCCTCTTCTTTGCCTGCCCTCAATATATTTGTGGACGAGAGTTATCATTTATAACTCTGCAGGTTTGTGAATTGTAGTGCCCTGTAGCTCCATTTTACAACTCGCTTTTTTGGGAGCTGGCCGCAAAAGCGCAGGATGGCTTTAGGCCCTGTTCTGGTTCTGGGGGGCAGGCTGAACCTGTGGTTAATTCTTCTTCCTGATGGGAAAATAGAGTGACCTGTGCCTGTCCCAACACCAAGAGCTAGTCTCTCATTGGTTCCCCGTCTTCCCGCTCATCCTCAGGACAAATTGCAACCTGTACGGAACAGGAGGTTAAAGGTGCTGATGCTCCAAGTAGGGAGATTGCTAGTAAAGTGGCTGGAATGGCGAACCCGAGCACAAGGAGATGAGAAATGAGGTGCGTTTTAGAAACCTTTCCCCATCACACGGTGTACCATCTTCTGGGTTTCTCATGCATGTTTTCGATGTAGGAAGATGCCCTTGAACCTGGAGATTTGGGACCCATGCGATGGGTAGCACGCAGTATTACTTTAAAGGGTCTGCGTTTGCTCACCCAACCTCACCAAACCTCTCAGCCCCAAGAGTGTCTACCCTTATGTCTCATCCAGCTGTGGATCTAGATATGGTCAATCCAGGTTGCATCACAGCCCCTGAACGAATTGTGTAAGAATTTCTCTTTCTTTCCCTGTCTTTGTTTCATGGGTTTTTAAAAGTAATTTATTTTTATAATGGGGTTTAGCTGCTTTTCACGGCTGTGTTTATGCCGCTTTACACCCACTTGACACACTAACAGAGAGATATCAATTCATAGGTTTTAAGATTATTACTAGTCAGATATATTCTTGTGTGGTGAATCGGGCGTGTTGAGTCCAGTTCTCTGAGCAAGGAGTAGGTCTTGTCTGTTACATATTGGGTTTATGGAACGGTATCTGAGCTAATTTGAAACTCTTATTTTATGTATCACCCCACCTCACCTTTCCCGTTAAGCAGCCATAGTGTGTTTTCTGCATGTGTGACTCTGTTCTGTTTTGTAATTCAGTTCAAGTGTAACGGTTTTTACCTTCCCTCTATAAGTGACACCTTATGAGAAGTGTCCTTTTCTGTGTGACTTATTTCACTTAGAATCGTCGTACCTAAATCCACTCATCATGCTGATACTAGCCTTATGACATTGATTTCATCGCTGAGTGATATTCCATTGTACATAAGGACCACAACTTTTTTATCCATTTTTTGCTTTCCTGCGATATTTAAGGTGGAAGGAAGTGGAGGTCCTTGTCAACAGAGCAGCCCTAAACTTTGGGGTTCTTTTGTCTTGCTGATTTTCAATTTTCCCACTTTATAACCCCATGCGTGGAAGTGATCTATGCTCTCTAAGCTGTGTTTTTTAGATGTTTCAGTACACACCGTTCCCTTCTCCAGAGTGGCTGTTGGCAATTTACATCCCGCCCATCAGTGTAGCAAGGCTCCCATTTCTACATGGCCTGTCCTGCATTTCTGGTTTTGAAACTTTTTTCAGCATGGCCCTTTTGACCGATGGGAAGCGAGACTTCTTTGTAGCGCTGATTTGCCTTTCCAGGTTGCTTGGTTGGCCAAAAAGGGCGTAAGCGTTTTTTCCTGAATATATTCAGGAAATAACGCTTACGCCCTTTTTGGCCAAGGGCATCATTGTCAAAGTTTTGCCGCTTTTCATGTGCTTTAAAGGCGATTCAAATCTACCTCCTGAAATCTGTTTCCTGCAATTCTGCCTTGCTTTCAAATCCTCTTCTTTGCCTTCCCTCAATATATTTGTGGACGAGAGTTATCATTTATAACTCTGCAGGTTTGTGAATTGCAGTGCCCTGAAGCTCCATTTTACAACTCGCTTTTTTGGGAGCTGGCCGCAAAAGCGCAGGATGGCTTCAGGCCCTGTTCTGGTTCCGAAGGGCAGGCTGAGCCTGTGGTTAATTCTTCTTCCTGATGGGAAAATAGAGTGACCTGTGCCTGTCCCAACACCAAGAGCTAGTCTCTCATTGGTTCCCCGTCTTCCAGTTCATCCTCAGGACAAATTGCAACCTGTACGGAACAGGAGGTTAAAGGTGCTGATGCTCCAAGTAGGGAGATTGCTAGTAAAGTGGCTGGAATGGCCAACCCGAGCACAAGGAGATGAGAAATGAGGTGCGTTTTAGAAACCTTTCCCCATCAAACGGTGTACCATCTTCTGGGTTTCTCATGCATGTTTTCGATGTAGGAAGATGCCCTTGAACCTGGAGATTTGGGACCCATGCGATGGGTAGCACGCAGTATTACTTTAAAGGGTCTGCCTTTGCTCACCCAACCTCACCAAACCTCTCAGCCCCAAGAGTGTCTACCCTTATGTCTCATCCAGCTGTGGATCTAGATATGGTCAATCCAGGTTGCATCACAGCCCCTGAACGAATTGTGTAAGAATTTCTCTCTCTTTCCCTGTCTTTGTTTCATGGGTTTTTAAAAGTAATTTATTTTTATAATGGGGTTTAGCTGCTTTTCACGGCTGTGTTTATGCCGCTTTACACCCACTTGACACACTAACAGAGAGATATCAATTCATAGGTTTTAAGATTATTACTAGTCAGATATATTCTTGTGCGGTGAATCGGGCGTGTTGAGTCCAGTTCTCTGAGCAAGGAGTAGGTCTTGTCTGTTACATATTGGGTTTATGGAACGGTATCTGAGCTAATTTGAAACTCTTGTTTTATGTATCACCCCACCTCACCTTTCCCGTTAAGCAGCCATAGTGTGTTTTCTGCATGTGTGACTCTGTTCTGTTTTGTAATTCAGTTCAAGTGTAACGGTTTTTACATTCCCTCTATATTGACACCTTATGAGAAGTGTCCTTTTCTGTGTGACTTATTTCACTTAGAATCGTCGTACCTAAATCCACTCATCATGCTGCTACTAGCATTATGACATTGATTTCATGGCTGAGTGATATTCCATTGTTCATAAGGACCACCACTTCTTTATCCATTTTTCGCTTTCTTGGGATATTTAAGGTGGAATGAAGTGGAGGTCCTTGTCAACAGAGCAGCCCTAAACTTTAGGGTGCCTGTGTCTTGCTGATTATCAATTTTCCCACTTTATACCCCAATGCGTGGAAGTGCCCTATGCTCTCTAAGCTGTGTTTTTTAGATATTTCAGGACACACCGTACACTTCTCCAGAGTGGCTGTTGGCAATTTACATCCCGCCCATCAGTGTATCAAGGCTCCCATTTCTCCATTGCCTGTCCTGCATTTCTGGTTTTGACACTTTTTTCAGCATGTTCCTTTTGACCGATGGGAAGCGAGACTTCTTTGTAGCGCTGATTTGCCTTTCCAGGTTGCTTGGTTGGCCAAAAAGGGCGTATGCGTTTTTTCCTGAATATATTCAGGAAAAAACGCATACGCCCTTTTTGGCCAAGGGCATCATTGTCAACGTTTTGCCGCTTTTCATGTGCTTTAAAGGCGATTCGAATCTACCTCCTGAAATCTGTTTCCTGCAATTCTGCCTTGATTTCAAATCCTCTTCTTTGCCTTCCCTCAATATATTTGTGGACGAGAGTTATCATTTATACCTCTGCAGGTTTGTGAATTGCAGTGCCCTGAAGCTCCATTTTACAACTCGCTTTTTTGGGAGCTGGCCTCAAAAGCGCAGGATGGCTTTAGGCCCTGTTCTGGTTCTGGGGGGCAGGCTGAACCTGTGGTTAATTCTTCTTCCTGATGGGAAAATAGAGTGACCTGTGCCTGTCCCAACACCAAGAGCTAGTCTCTCATTGGTTCCCCGTCTTCCCGCTCATCCTCAGGACAAATTGCAACCTGTACGGAACAGGAGGTTAAAGGTGCTGATGCTCCAAGTAGGGAGATTGCTAGTAAAGTGGCTGGAATGGCGAACCCGAGCACAAGGAGATGAGAAATGAGGTGCGTTTTAGAAACCTTTCCCCATCACACGGTGTACCATCTTCTGGGTTTCTCATGCATGTTTTCGATGTAGGAAGATGCCCTTGAACCTGGAGATTTGGGACCCATGCGATGGGTAGCACGCAGTATTACTTTAAAGGGTCTGCGTTTGCTCACCCAACCTCACCAAACCTCTCAGCCCCAAGAGTGTCTACCCTTATGTCTCATCCAGCTGTGGATCTAGATATGGTCAATCCAGGTTGCATCACAGCCCCTGAACGAATTGTGTAAGAATTTCTCTTTCTTTCCCTGTCTTTGTTTCATGGGTTTTTAAAAGTAATTTATTTTTATAATGGGGTTTAGCTGCTTTTCACGGCTGTGTTTATGCCGCTTTACACCCACTTGACACACTAACAGAGAGATATCAATTCATAGGTTTTAAGATTATTACTAGTCAGATATATTCTTGTGTGGTGAATCGGGCGTGTTGAGTCCAGTTCTCTGAGCAAGGAGTAGGTCTTGTCTGTTACATATTGGGTTTATGGAACGGTATCTGAGCTAATTTGAAACTCTTATTTTATGTATCACCCCACCTCACCTTTCCCGTTAAGCAGCCATAGTGTGTTTTCTGCATGTGTGACTCTGTTCTGTTTTGTAATTCAGTTCAAGTGTAACGGTTTTTACCTTCCCTCTATAAGTGACACCTTAAGAGAAGTGTCCTTTTCTGTGTGACTTATTTCACTTAGAATCGTCGTACCTAAATCCACTCATCATGCTGCTACTAGCCTTATGACATTGATTTCATCGCTGAGTGATATTCCATTGTACATAAGGACCACAACTTTTTTATCCATTTTTTGCTTTCCTGGGATATTTAAGGTGGAATGAAGTGGAGGTCCTTGTCAACAGAGCAGCCCTAAACTTTGGGGTGCCTGTGTCTTGCTGATTATCAATTTTCCCACTTTATACCCCCATGCGTGGAAGTGCCCTATGCTCTCTAAGCTGTGTTTTTTAGATATTTCAGGACACACCGTACCCTTCTCCAGAGTGGCTGTTGGCAATTTACATCCCGCCCATCAGTGTAGCAAGGCTCCCATTTCTACATGGCCTGTCCTGCATTTCTGGTTTTGAAACTTTTTTCAGCATGGCCCTTTTGACCGATGGGAAGCGAGACTTCTTTGTAGCGCTGATTTGCCTTTCCAGGTTGCTTGGTTGGCCAAAAAGGGCGTAAGCGTTTTTTCCTGAATATATTCAGGAAATAACGCTTACGCCCTTTTTGGCCAAGGGCATCATTGTCAACGTTTTGCCGCTTTTCATGTGCTTTAAAGGCGATTCAAATCTACCTCCTGAAATCTGTTTCCTGCAATTCTGCCTTGCTTTCAAATCCTCTTCTTTGCCTTCCCTCAATATATTTGTGGACGAGAGTTATCATTTATACCTCTGCAGGTTTGTGAATTGCAGTGCCCTGAAGCTCCATTTTACAACTCGCTTTTTTGGGAGCTGGCCTCAAAAGCGCAGGATGGCTTTAGGCCCTGTTCTGGTTCTGGGGGGCAGGCTGAACCTGTGGTTAATTCTTCTTCCTGATGGGAAAATAGAGTGACCTGTGCCTGTCCCAACACCAAGAGCTAGTCTCTCATTGGTTCCCCGTCTTCCCGCTCATCCTCAGGACAAATTGCAACCTGTACGGAACAGGAGGTTAAAGGTGCTGATGCTCCAAGTAGGGAGATTGCTAGTAAAGTTGCTGGAATGGCGAACCCGAGCACAAGGAGATGAGAAATGAGGTGCGTTTTAGAAACCTTTCCCCATCACACGGTGTACCATCTTCTGGGTTTCTCATGCATGTTTTCGATGTAGGAAGATGCCCTTGAACCTGGAGATTTGGGACCCATGCGATGGGTAGCACGCAGTATTAATTTAAAGGGTCTGCGTTTGCTCACCCAACCTCACCAAACCTCTCAGCCCCAAGAGTGTCCACCCTTATGTCTCATCCACCTGTGGGTCTAGGTATGGTCAATCCAGGTTGCATCACAGCCCCTGAACGAATTGTGTAAGAATTTCTCTCTCTTTCCCTGTCTTTGTTTCATGGGTTTTTAAAAGTAATTTATTTTTATAATGGGGTTTAGCTGCTTTTCACAGCTGTGTTTATGCCGCTTTACACCCACTTGACACACTAACAGAGAGATATCAATACATAGGTTTTAAGATTATTACTGGTCAGATATATTCTGGTGCGGTGAATCGGGCGTGTTGAGTCCAGTTCTCTGAGCAAGGAGTAGGTCTTGTTTGTTACATATTGGGTTTATGGAACGGTATCTGAGCTAATTTGAAACTCTTATTTTATGTATCACCCCACCTCACCTTTCCCGTTAAGCAGCCATAGTGTGTTTTCTGCATGTGTGACTCTGTTCTGTTTTGTAATTCAGTTCAAGTGTAACGGTTTTTACCTTCCCTCTATAAGTGACACCTTAAGAGAAGTGTCCTTTTCTGTGTGACTTATTTCACTTAGAATCGTCGTACCTAAATCCACTCATCATGCTGATACTAGCCTTATGACATTGATTTCATCGCTGAGTGATATTCCATTGTACATAAGGACCACAACTTTTTTATCCATTTTTTGCTTTCCTGCGATATTTAAGGTGGAAGGAAGTGGAGGTCCTTGTCAACAGAGCAGCCCTAAACTTTGGGGTTCTTGTGTCTTGCTGATTTTCAATTTTCCCACTTTATAACCCCATGCGTGGAAGTGATCTATGCTCTCTAAGCTGTGTTTTTTAGATGTTTCAGTACACACCGTTCCCTTCTCCAGAGTGGCTGTTGGCAATTTACATCCCGCCCATCAGTGTAGCAAGGCTCCCATTTCTACATGGCCTGTCCTGCATTTCTGGTTTTGAAACTTTTTTCAGCATGGCCCTTTTGACCGATGGGAAGCGAGACTTCTTTGTAGCGCTGATTTGCCTTTCCAGGTTGCTTGGTTGGCCAAAAAGGGCGTAAGCGTTTTTTCCTGAATATATTCAGGAAATAACGCTTACGCCCTTTTTGGCCAAGGGCATCATTGTCAACGTTTTGCCGCTTTTCATGTGCTTTAAAGGCGATTCAAATCTATCTCCTGAAATCTGTTTCCTGCAATTCTGCCTTGCTTTCAAATCCTCTTCTTTGCCTTCCCTCAATATATTTGTGGACGAGAGTTATCATTTATAACTCTGCAGGTTTGTGAATTGCAGTGCCCTGAAGCTCCATTTTACAACTCGCTTTTTTGGGAGCTGGCCGCAAAAGCGCAGGATGGCTTCAGGCCCTGTTCTGGTTCCGAAGGGCAGGCTGAGCCTGTGGTTAATTCTTCTTCCTGATGGGAAAATAGAGTGACCTGTGCCTGTCCCAACACCAAGAGCTAGTCTCTCATTGGTTCCCCGTCTTCCAGTTAATCCTCAGGACAAATTGCAACCTGTACGGAACAGGAGGTTAAAGGTGCTGATGCTCCAAGTAGGGAGATTGCTAGTAAAGTGGCTGGAATGGCCAACCCGAGCACAAGGAGATGAGAAATGAGGTGCGTTTTAGAAACCTTTCCCCATCAAACGGTGTACCATCTTCTGGGTTTCTCATGCATGTTTTCGATGTAGGAAGATGCCCTTGAACCTGGAGATTTGGGACCCATGCGATGGGTAGCACGCAGTATTACTTTAAAGGGTCTGCCTTTGCTCACCCAACCTCACCAAACCTCTCAGCCCCAAGAGTGTCTACCCTTATGTCTCATCCAGCTGTGGATCTAGATATGGTCAATCCAGGTTGCATCACAGCCCCTGAACGAATTGTGTAAGAATTTCTCTCTCTTTCCCTGTCTTTGTTTCATGGGTTTTTAAAAGTAATTTATTTTTATAATGGGGTTTAGCTGCTTTTCACGGCTGTGTTTATGCCGCTTTACACCCACTTGACACACTAACAGAGAGATATCAATTCATAGGTTTTAAGATTATTACTAGTCAGATATATTCTTGTGCGGTGAATCGGGCGTGTTGAGTCCAGTTCTCTGAGCAAGGAGTAGGTCTTGTCTGTTACATATTGGGTTTATGGAACGGTATCTGAGCTAATTTGAAACTCTTGTTTTATGTATCACCCCACCTCACCTTTCCCGTTAAGCAGCCATAGTGTGTTTTCTGCATGTGTGACTCTGTTCTGTTTTGTAATTCAGTTCAAGTGTAACGGTTTTTACATTCCCTCTATATTGACACCTTATGAGAAGTGTCCTTTTCTGTGTGACTTATTTCACTTAGAATCGTCGTACCTAAATCCACTCATCATGCTGCTACTAGCATTATGACATTGATTTCATGGCTGAGTGATATTCCATTGTTCATAAGGACCACCACTTCTTTATCCATTTTTCGCTTTCTTGGGATATTTAAGGTGGAATGAAGTGGAGGTCCTTGTCAACAGAGCAGCCCTAAACTTTAGGGTGCCTGTGTCTTGCTGATTATCAATTTTCCCACTTTATACCCCCATGCGTGGAAGTGCCCTATGCTCTCTAAGCTGTGTTTTTTAGATATTTCAGGACACACCGTACACTTCTCCAGAGTGGCTGTTGGCAATTTACATCCCGCCCATCAGTGTATCAAGGCTCCCATTTCTCCATTGCCTGTCCTGCATTTCTGGTTTTGACACTTTTTTCAGCATGTTCCTTTTGACCGATGGGAAGCGAGACTTCTTTGTAGCGCTGATTTGCCTTTCCAGGTTGCTTGGTTGGCCAAAAAGGGCGTATGCGTTTTTTCCTGAATATATTCAGGAAAAAACGCATACGCCCTTTTTGGCCAAGGGCATCATTGTCAACGTTTTGCCGCTTTTCATGTGCTTTAAAGGCGATTCGAATCTACCTCCTGAAATCTGTTTCCTGCAATTCTGCCTTGATTTCAAATCCTCTTCTTTGCCTTCCCTCAATATATTTGTGGACGAGAGTTATCATTTATACCTCTGCAGGTTTGTGAATTGCAGTGCCCTGAAGCTCCATTTTACAACTCGCTTTTTTGGGAGCTGGCCTCAAAAGCGCAGGATGGCTTTAGGCCCTGTTCTGGTTCTGGGGGGCAGGCTGAACCTGTGGTTAATTCTTCTTCCTGATGGGAAAATAGAGTGACCTGTGCCTGTCCCAACACCAAGAGCTAGTCTCTCATTGGTTCCCCGTCTTCCCGCTCATCCTCAGGACAAATTGCAACCTGTACGGAACAGGAGGTTAAAGGTGCTGATGCTCCAAGTAGGGAGATTGCTAGTAAAGTGGCTGGAATGGCGAACCCGAGCACAAGGAGATGAGAAATGAGGTGCGTTTTAGAAACCTTTCCCCATCACACGGTGTACCATCTTCTGGGTTTCTCATGCATGTTTTCGATGTAGGAAGATGCCCTTGAACCTGGAGATTTGGGACCCATGCGATGGGTAGCACGCAGTATTACTTTAAAGGGTCTGCGTTTGCTCACCCAACCTCACCAAACCTCTCAGCCCCAAGAGTGTCTACCCTTATGTCTCATCCAGCTGTGGATCTAGATATGGTCAATCCAGGTTGCATCACAGCCCCTGAATGAATTGTGTAAGAATTTCTCTTTCTTTCCCTGTCTTTGTTTCATGGGTTTTTAAAAGTAATTTATTTTTATAATGGGGTTTAGCTGCTTTTCACGGCTGTGTTTATGCCGCTTTACACCCACTTGACACACTAACAGAGAGATATCAATTCATAGGTTTTAAGATTATTACTAGTCAGATATATTCTTGTGTGGTGAATCGGGCGTGTTGAGTCCAGTTCTCTGAGCAAGGAGTAGGTCTTGTCTGTTACATATTGGGTTTATGGAACGGTATCTGAGCTAATTTGAAACTCTTATTTTATGTATCACCCCACCTCACCTTTCCCGTTAAGCAGCCATAGTGTGTTTTCTGCATGTGTGACTCTGTTCTGTTTTGTAATTCAGTTCAAGTGTAACGGTTTTTACCTTCCCTCTATAAGTGACACCTTAAGAGAAGTGTCCTTTTCTTTGTGACTTATTTCACTTAGAATCGTCGTACCTAAATCCACTCATCATGCTGCTACTAGCCTTATGACATTGATTTCATCGCTGAGTGATATTCCATTGTACATAAGGACCACAACTTTTTTATCCATTTTTTGCTTTCCTGGGATATTTAAGGTGGAATGAAGTGGAGGTCCTTGTCAACAGAGCAGCCCTAAACTTTGGGGTGCCTGTGTCTTGCTGATTATCAATTTTCCCACTTTATACCCCCATGCGTGGAAGTGCCCTATGCTCTCTAAGCTGTGTTTTTTAGATATTTCAGGACACACCGTACCCTTCTCCAGAGTGGCTGTTGGCAATTTACATCCCGCCCATCAGTGTAGCAAGGCTCCCATTTCTACATGGCCTGTCCTGCATTTCTGGTTTTGAAACTTTTTTCAGCATGGCCCTTTTGACCGATGGGAAGCGAGACTTCTTTGTAGCGCTGATTTGCCTTTCCAGGTTGCTTGGTTGGCCAAAAAGGGCGTAAGCGTTTTTTCCTGAATATATTCAGGAAATAACGCTTACGCCCTTTTTGGCCAAGGGCATCATTGTCAAAGTTTTGCCGCTTTTCATGTGCTTTAAAGGCGATTCAAATCTACCTCCTGAAATCTGTTTCCTGCAATTCTGCCTTGCTTTCAAATCCTCTTCTTTGCCTTCCCTCAATATATTTGTGGACGAGAGTTATCATTTATAACTCTGCAGGTTTGTGAATTGCAGTGCCCTGAAGCTCCATTTTACAACTCGCTTTTTTGGGAGCTGGCCGCAAAAGCGCAGGATGGCTTCAGGCCCTGTTCTGGTTCCGAAGGGCAGGCTGAGCCTGTGGTTAATTCTTCTTCCTGATGGGAAAATAGAGTGACCTGTGCCTGTCCCAACACCAAGAGCTAGTCTCTCATTGGTTCCCCGTCTTCCAGTTCATCCTCAGGACAAATTGCAACCTGTACGGAACAGGAGGTTAAAGGTGCTGATGCTCCAAGTAGGGAGATTGCTAGTAAAGTGGCTGGAATGGCCAACCCGAGCACAAGGAGATGAGAAATGAGGTGCGTTTTAGAAATCTTTCCCCATCAAACGGTGTACCATCTTCTGGGTTTCTCATGCATGTTTTCGATGTAGGAAGATGCCCTTGAACCTGGAGATTTGGGACCCATGCGATGGGTAGCACGCAGTATTACTTTAAAGGGTCTGCCTTTGCTCACCCAACCTCACCAAACCTCTCAGCCCCAAGAGTGTCTACCCTTATGTCTCATCCAGCTGTGGATCTAGATATGGTCAATCCAGGTTGCATCACAGCCCCTGAACGAATTGTGTAAGAATTTCTCTCTCTTTCCCTGTCTTTGTTTCATGGGTTTTTAAAAGTAATTTATTTTTATAATGGGGTTTAGCTGCTTTTCACGGCTGTGTTTATGCCGCTTTACACCCACTTGACACACTAACAGAGAGATATCAATTCATAGGTTTTAAGATTATTACTAGTCAGATATATTCTTGTGCGGTGAATCGGGCGTGTTGAGTCCAGTTCTCTGAGCAAGGAGTAGGTCTTGTCTGTTACATATTGGGTTTATGGAACGGTATCTGAGCTAATTTGAAACTCTTGTTTTATGTATCACCCCACCTCACCTTTCCCGTTAAGCAGCCATAGTGTGTTTTCTGCATGTGTGACTCTGTTCTGTTTTGTAATTCAGTTCAAGTGTAACGGTTTTTACATTCCCTCTATATTGACACCTTATGAGAAGTGTCCTTTTCTGTGTGACTTATTTCACTTAGAATCGTCGTACCTAAATCCACTCATCATGCTGCTACTAGCATTATGACATTGATTTCATGGCTGAGTGATATTCCATTGTTCATAAGGACCACCACTTCTTTATCCATTTTTCGCTTTCTTGGGATATTTAAGGTGGAATGAAGTGGAGGTCCTTGTCAACAGAGCAGCCCTAAACTTTAGGGTGCCTGTGTCTTGCTGATTATCAATTTTCCCACTTTATACCCCAATGCGTGGAAGTGCCCTATGCTCTCTAAGCTGTGTTTTTTAGATATTTCAGGACACACCGTACACTTCTCCAGAGTGGCTGTTGGCAATTTACATCCCGCCCATCAGTGTATCAAGGCTCCCATTTCTCCATTGCCTGTCCTGCATTTCTGGTTTTGACACTTTTTTCAGCATGTTCCTTTTGACCGATGGGAAGCGAGACTTCTTTGTAGCGCTGATTTGCCTTTCCAGGTTGCTTGGTTGGCCAAAAAGGGCGTATGCGTTTTTTCCTGAATATATTCAGGAAAAAACGCATACGCCCTTTTTGGCCAAGGGCATCATTGTCAACGTTTTGCCGCTTTTCATGTGCTTTAAAGGCGATTCGAATCTACCTCCTGAAATCTGTTTCCTGCAATTCTGCCTTGATTTCAAATCCTCTTCTTTGCCTTCCCTCAATATATTTGTGGACGAGAGTTATCATTTATACCTCTGCAGGTTTGTGAATTGCAGTGCCCTGAAGCTCCATTTTACAACTCGCTTTTTTGGGAGCTGGCCTCAAAAGCGCAGGATGGCTTTAGGCCCTGTTCTGGTTCTGGGGGGCAGGCTGAACCTGTGGTTAATTCTTCTTCCTGATGGGAAAATAGAGTGACCTGTGCCTGTCCCAACACCAAGAGCTAGTCTCTCATTGGTTCCCCGTCTTCCCGCTCATCCTCAGGACAAATTGCAACCTGTACGGAACAGGAGGTTAAAGGTGCTGATGCTCCAAGTAGGGAGATTGCTAGTAAAGTGGCTGGAATGGCGAACCCGAGCACAAGGAGATGAGAAATGAGGTGCGTTTTAGAAACCTTTCCCCATCACACGGTGTACCATCTTCTGGGTTTCTCATGCATGTTTTCGATGTAGGAAGATGCCCTTGAACCTGGAGATTTGGGACCCATGCGATGGGTAGCACGCAGTATTACTTTAAAGGGTCTGCGTTTGCTCACCCAACCTCACCAAACCTCTCAGCCCCAAGAGTGTCTACCCTTATGTCTCATCCAGCTGTGGATCTAGATATGGTCAATCCAGGTTGCATCACAGCCCCTGAACGAATTGTGTAAGAATTTCTCTTTCTTTCCCTGTCTTTGTTTCATGGGTTTTTAAAAGTAATTTATTTTTATAATGGGGTTTAGCTGCTTTTCACGGCTGTGTTTATGCCGCTTTACACCCACTTGACACACTAACAGAGAGATATCAATTCATAGGTTTTAAGATTATTACTAGTCAGATATATTCTTGTGTGGTGAATCGGGCGTGTTGAGTCCAGTTCTCTGAGCAAGGAGTAGGTCTTGTCTGTTACATATTGGGTTTATGGAACGGTATCTGAGCTAATTTGAAACTCTTATTTTATGTATCACCCCACCTCACCTTTCCCGTTAAGCAGCCATAGTGTGTTTTCTGCATGTGTGACTCTGTTCTGTTTTGTAATTCAGTTCAAGTGTAACGGTTTTTACCTTCCCTCTATAAGTGACACCTTAAGAGAAGTGTCCTTTTCTGTGTGACTTATTTCACTTAGAATCGTCGTACCTAAATCCACTCATCATGCTGCTACTAGCCTTATGACATTGATTTCATCGCTGAGTGATATTCCATTGTACATAAGGACCACAACTTTTTTATCCATTTTTTGCTTTCCTGGGATATTTAAGGTGGAATGAAGTGGAGGTCCTTGTCAACAGAGCAGCCCTAAACTTTGGGGTGCCTGTGTCTTGCTGATTATCAATTTTCCCACTTTATACCCCCATGCGTGGAAGTGCCCTATGCTCTCTAAGCTGTGTTTTTTAGATATTTCAGGACACACCGTACCCTTCTCCAGAGTGGCTGTTGGCAATTTACATCCCGCCCATCAGTGTAGCAAGGCTCCCATTTCTACATGGCCTGTCCTGCATTTCTGGTTTTGAAACTTTTTTCAGCATGGCCCTTTTGACCGATGGGAAGCGAGACTTCTTTGTAGCGCTGATTTGCCTTTCCAGGTTGCTTGGTTGGCCAAAAAGGGCGTAAGCGTTTTTTCCTGAATATATTCAGGAAATAACGCTTACGCCCTTTTTGGCCAAGGGCATCATTGTCAACGTTTTGCCGCTTTTCATGTGCTTTAAAGGCGATTCAAATCTACCTCCTGAAATCTGTTTCCTGCAATTCTGCCTTGCTTTCAAATCCTCTTCTTTGCCTTCCCTCAATATATTTGTGGACGAGAGTTATCATTTATACCTCTGCAGGTTTGTGAATTGCAGTGCCCTGAAGCTCCATTTTACAACTCGCTTTTTTGGGAGCTGGCCTCAAAAGCGCAGGATGGCTTTAGGCCCTGTTCTGGTTCTGGGGGGCAGGCTGAACCTGTGGTTAATTCTTCTTCCTGATGGGAAAATAGAGTGACCTGTGCCTGTCCCAACACCAAGAGCTAGTCTCTCATTGGTTCCCCGTCTTCCCGCTCATCCTCAGGACAAATTGCAACCTGTACGGAACAGGAGGTTAAAGGTGCTGATGCTCCAAGTAGGGAGATTGCTAGTAAAGTTGCTGGAATGGCGAACCCGAGCACAAGGAGATGAGAAATGAGGTGCGTTTTAGAAACCTTTCCCCATCACACGGTGTACCATCTTCTGGGTTTCTCATGCATGTTTTCGATGTAGGAAGATGCCCTTGAACCTGGAGATTTGGGACCCATGCGATGGGTAGCACGCAGTATTAATTTAAAGGGTCTGCGTTTGCTCACCCAACCTCACCAAACCTCTCAGCCCCAAGAGTGTCCACCCTTATGTCTCATCCACCTGTGGGTCTAGGTATGGTCAATCCAGGTTGCATCACAGCCCCTGAACGAATTGTGTAAGAATTTCTCTCTCTTTCCCTGTCTTTGTTTCATGGGTTTTTAAAAGTAATTTATTTTTATAATGGGGTTTAGCTGCTTTTCACAGCTGTGTTTATGCCGCTTTACACCCACTTGACACACTAACAGAGAGATATCAATACATAGGTTTTAAGATTATTACTGGTCAGATATATTCTGGTGCGGTGAATCGGGCGTGTTGAGTCCAGTTCTCTGAGCAAGGAGTAGGTCTTGTTTGTTACATATTGGGTTTATGGAACGGTATCTGAGCTAATTTGAAACTCTTATTTTATGTATCACCCCACCTCACCTTTCCCGTTAAGCAGCCATAGTGTGTTTTCTGCATGTGTGACTCTGTTCTGTTTTGTAATTCAGTTCAAGTGTAACGGTTTTTACCTTCCCTCTATAAGTGACACCTTAAGAGAAGTGTCCTTTTCTGTGTGACTTATTTCACTTAGAATCGTCGTACCTAAATCCACTCATCATGCTGATACTAGCCTTATGACATTGATTTCATCGCTGAGTGATATTCCATTGTACATAAGGACCACAACTTTTTTATCCATTTTTTGCTTTCCTGCGATATTTAAGGTGGAAGGAAGTGGAGGTCCTTGTCAACAGAGCAGCCCTAAACTTTGGGGTTCTTGTGTCTTGCTGATTTTCAATTTTCCCACTTTATAACCCCATGCGTGGAAGTGATCTATGCTCTCTAAGCTGTGTTTTTTAGATGTTTCAGTACACACCGTTCCCTTCTCCAGAGTGGCTGTTGGCAATTTACATCCCGCCCATCAGTGTAGCAAGGCTCCCATTTCTACATGGCCTGTCCTGCATTTCTGGTTTTGAAACTTTTTTCAGCATGGCCCTTTTGACCGATGGGAAGCGAGACTTCTTTGTAGCGCTGATTTGCCTTTCCAGGTTGCTTGGTTGGCCAAAAAGGGCGTAAGCGTTTTTTCCTGAATATATTCAGGAAATAACGCTTACGCCCTTTTTGGCCAAGGGCATCATTGTCAACGTTTTGCCGCTTTTCATGTGCTTTAAAGGCGATTCAAATCTATCTCCTGAAATCTGTTTCCTGCAATTCTGCCTTGCTTTCAAATCCTCTTCTTTGCCTTCCCTCAATATATTTGTGGACGAGAGTTATCATTTATAACTCTGCAGGTTTGTGAATTGCAGTGCCCTGAAGCTCCATTTTACAACTCGCTTTTTTGGGAGCTGGCCGCAAAAGCGCAGGATGGCTTCAGGCCCTGTTCTGGTTCCGAAGGGCAGGCTGAGCCTGTGGTTAATTCTTCTTCCTGATGGGAAAATAGAGTGACCTGTGCCTGTCCCAACACCAAGAGCTAGTCTCTCATTGGTTCCCCGTCTTCCAGTTCATCCTCAGGACAAATTGCAACCTGTACGGAACAGGAGGTTAAAGGTGCTGATGCTCCAAGTAGGGAGATTGCTAGTAAAGTGGCTGGAATGGCCAACCCGAGCACAAGGAGATGAGAAATGAGGTGCGTTTTAGAAACCTTTCCCCATCAAACGGTGTACCATCTTCTGGGTTTCTCATGCATGTTTTCGATGTAGGAAGATGCCCTTGAACCTGGAGATTTGGGACCCATGCGATGGGTAGCACGCAGTATTACTTTAAAGGGTCTGCCTTTGCTCACCCAACCTCACCAAACCTCTCAGCCCCAAGAGTGTCTACCCTTATGTCTCATCCAGCTGTGGATCTAGATATGGTCAATCCAGGTTGCATCACAGCCCCTGAACGAATTGTGTAAGAATTTCTCTCTCTTTCCCTGTCTTTGTTTCATGGGTTTTTAAAAGTAATTTATTTTTATAATGGGGTTTAGCTGCTTTTCACGGCTGTGTTTATGCCGCTTTACACCCACTTGACACACTAACAGAGAGATATCAATTCATAGGTTTTAAGATTATTACTAGTCAGATATATTCTTGTGCGGTGAATCGGGCGTGTTGAGTCCAGTTCTCTGAGCAA
Organism: Balaenoptera physalus; assembly: GCF_965194825.1. Lineage (NCBI taxonomy): Eukaryota > Metazoa > Chordata > Mammalia > Artiodactyla > Balaenopteridae > Balaenoptera > Balaenoptera physalus. The sequence continues at coordinate 435,658 of NW_028126322.1, read as the reverse complement.
GGAGTAGGTCTTGTCTGTTACATATTGGGTTTATGGAACGGTACCTGAGCTAATTTGAAACTCTTGTTTTATGTATCACCCCACCTCACCTTTCCCGTTAAGCAGCCATAGTGTGTTTTCTGCATGTGTGACTCTGTTCTGTTTTGTAATTCAGTTCAAGTGTAACGGTTTTTACATTCCCTCTATATTGACACCTTATGAGAAGTGTCCTTTTCTGTGTGACTTATTTCACTTAGAATCGTCGTACCTAAATCCACTCATCATGCTGCTACTAGCATTATGACATTGATTTCATGGCTGAGTGATATTCCATTGTTCATAAGGACCACCACTTCTTTATCCATTTTTCGCTTTCTTGGGATATTTAAGGTGGAATGAAGTGGAGGTCCTTGTCAACAGAGCAGCCCTAAACTTTAGGGTGCCTGTGTCTTGCTGATTATCAATTTTCCCACTTTATACCCCAATGCGTGGAAGTGCCCTATGCTCTCTAAGCTGTGTTTTTTAGATATTTCAGGACACACCGTACACTTCTCCAGAGTGGCTGTTGGCAATTTACATCCCGCCCATCAGTGTATCAAGGCTCCCATTTCTCCATTGCCTGTCCTGCATTTCTGGTTTTGACACTTTTTTCAGCATGTTCCTTTTGACCGATGGGAAGCGAGACTTCTTTGTAGCGCTGATTTGCCTTTCCAGGTTGCTTGGTTGGCCAAAAAGGGCGTATGCGTTTTTTCCTGAATATATTCAGGAAAAAACGCATACGCCCTTTTTGGCCAAGGGCATCATTGTCAACGTTTTGCCGCTTTTCATGTGCTTTAAAGGCGATTCGAATCTACCTCCTGAAATCTGTTTCCTGCAATTCTGCCTTGGTTTCAAATCCTCTTCTTTGCCTTCCCTCAATATATTTGTGGACGAGAGTTATCATTTATACCTCTGCAGGTTTGTGAATTGCAGTGCCCTGAAGCTCCATTTTACAACTCGCTTTTTTGGGAGCTGGCCTCAAAAGCGCAGGATGGCTTTAGGCCCTGTTCTGGTTCTGGGGGGCAGGCTGAACCTGTGGTTAATTCTTCTTCCTGATGGGAAAATAGAGTGACCTGTGCCTGTCCCAACACCAAGAGCTAGTCTCTCATTGGTTCCCCGTCTTCCCGCTCATCCTCAGGACAAATTGCAACCTGTACGGAACAGGAGGTTAAACGTGCTGATGCTCCAAGTAGGGAGATTGCTAGTAAAGTGGCTGGAATGGCGAACCCGAGCACAAGGAGATGAGAAATGAGGTGCGTTTTAGAAACCTTTCCCCATCACACGGTGTACCATCTTCTGGGTTTCTCATGCATGTTTTCGATGTAGGAAGATGCCCTTGAACCTGGAGATTTGGGACCCATGCGATGGGTAGCACGCAGTATTACTTTAAAGGGTCTGCGTTTGCTCACCCAACCTCACCAAACCTCTCAGCCCCAAGAGTGTCTACCCTTATGTCTCATCCAGCTGTGGATCTAGATATGGTCAATCCAGGTTGCATCACAGCCCCTGAACGAATTGTGTAAGAATTTCTCTTTCTTTCCCTGTCTTTGTTTCATGGGTTTTTAAAAGTAATTTATTTTTATAATGGGGTTTAGCTGCTTTTCACGGCTGTGTTTATGCCGCTTTACACCCACTTGACACACTAACAGAGAGATATCAATTCATAGGTTTTAAGATTATTACTAGTCAGATATATTCTTGTGTGGTGAATCGGGCGTGTTGAGTCCAGTTCTCTGAGCAAGGAGTAGGTCTTGTCTGTTACATATTGGGTTTATGGAACGGTATCTGAGCTAATTTGAAACTCTTATTTTATGTATCACCCCACCTCACCTTTCCCGTTAAGCAGCCATAGTGTGTTTTCTGCATGTGTGACTCTGTTCTGTTTTGTAATTCAGTTCAAGTGTAACGGTTTTTACCTTCCCTCTATAAGTGACACCTTAAGAGAAGTGTCCTTTTCTGTGTGACTTATTTCACTTAGAATCGTCGTACCTAAATCCACTCATCATGCTGCTACTAGCCTTATGACATTGATTTCATCGCTGAGTGATATTCCATTGTACATAAGGACCACAACTTTTTTATCCATTTTTTGCTTTCCTGGGATATTTAAGGTGGAATGAAGTGGAGGTCCTTGTCAACAGAGCAGCCCTAAACTTTGGGGTGCCTGTGTCTTGCTGATTATCAATTTTCCCACTTTATACCCCCATGCGTGGAAGTGCCCTATGCTCTCTAAGCTGTGTTTTTTAGATATTTCAGGACACACCGTACCCTTCTCCAGAGTGGCTGTTGGCAATTTACATCCCGCCCATCAGTGTAGCAAGGCTCCCATTTCTACATGGCCTGTCCTGCATTTCTGGTTTTGAAACTTTTTTCAGCATGGCCCTTTTGACCGATGGGAAGCGAGACTTCTTTGTAGCGCTGATTTGCCTTTCCAGGTTGCTTGGTTGGCCAAAAAGGGCGTAAGCGTTTTTTCCTGAATATATTCAGGAAATAACGCTTACGCCCTTTTTGGCCAAGGGCATCATTGTCAACGTTTTGCCGCTTTTCATGTGCTTTAAAGGCGATTCAAATCTACCTCCTGAAATCTGTTTCCTGCAATTCTGCCTTGCTTTCAAATCCTCTTCTTTGCCTTCCCTCAATATATTTGTGGACGAGAGTTATCATTTATACCTCTGCAGGTTTGTGAATTGCAGTGCCCTGAAGCTCCATTTTACAACTCGCTTTTTTGGGAGCTGGCCTCAAAAGCGCAGGATGGCTTTAGGCCCTGTTCTGGTTCTGGGGGGCAGGCTGAACCTGTGGTTAATTCTTCTTCCTGATGGGAAAATAGAGTGACCTGTGCCTGTCCCAACACCAAGAGCTAGTCTCTCATTGGTTCCCCGTCTTCCCGCTCATCCTCAGGACAAATTGCAACCTGTACGGAACAGGAGGTTAAAGGTGCTGATGCTCCAAGTAGGGAGATTGCTAGTAAAGTTGCTGGAATGGCGAACCCGAGCACAAGGAGATGAGAAATGAGGTGCGTTTTAGAAACCTTTCCCCATCACACGGTGTACCATCTTCTGGGTTTCTCATGCATGTTTTCGATGTAGGAAGATGCCCTTGAACCTGGAGATTTGGGACCCATGCGATGGGTAGCACGCAGTATTAATTTAAAGGGTCTGCGTTTGCTCACCCAACCTCACCAAACCTCTCAGCCCCAAGAGTGTCCACCCTTATGTCTCATCCACCTGTGGGTCTAGGTATGGTCAATCCAGGTTGCATCACAGCCCCTGAACGAATTGTGTAAGAATTTCTCTCTCTTTCCCTGTCTTTGTTTCATGGGTTTTTAAAAGTAATTTATTTTTATAATGGGGTTTAGCTGCTTTTCACAGCTGTGTTTATGCCGCTTTACACCCACTTGACACACTAACAGAGAGATATCAATACATAGGTTTTAAGATTATTACTGGTCAGATATATTCTGGTGCGGTGAATCGGGCGTGTTGAGTCCAGTTCTCTGAACAAGGAGTAGGTCTTGTTTGTTACATATTGGGTTTATGGAACGGTATCTGAGCTAATTTGAAACTCTTATTTTATGTATCACCCCACCTCACCTTTCCCGTTAAGCAGCCATAGTGTGTTTTCTGCATGTGTGACTCTGTTCTGTTTTGTAATTCAGTTCAAGTGTAACGGTTTTTACCTTCCCTCTATAAGTGACACCTTAAGAGAAGTGTCCTTTTCTGTGTGACTTATTTCACTTAGAATCGTCGTACCTAAATCCACTCATCATGCTGCTACTAGCCTTATGACATTGATTTCATCGCTGAGTGATATTCCATTGTACATAAGGACCACAACTTTTTTATCCATTTTTTGCTTTCCTGCGATATTTAAGGTGGAAGGAAGTGGAGGTCCTTGTCAACAGAGCAGCCCTAAACTTTGGGGTTCTTGTGTCTTGCTGATTTTCAATTTTCCCACTTTATAACCCCATGCGTGGAAGTGATCTATGCTCTCTAAGCTGTGTTTTTTAGATGTTTCAGTATACACCGTTCCCTTCTCCAGAGTGGCTGTTGGCAATTTACATCCCGCCCATCAGTGTAGCAAGGCTCCCATTTCTCCATGGCCTGTCCTGCATTTCTGGTTTGGACACTTTTTTCAGCATGGCCCTTTTGACCGATGGGAAGCGAGACTTCTTTGTAGCGCTGATTTGCCTTTCCAGGTTGCTTGGTTGGCCAAAAAGGGCGTAAGCGTTTTTTCCTGAATATATTCAGGAAATAACGCTTACGCCCTTTTTGGCCAAGGGCATCATTGTCAACGTTTTGCCGCTTTTCATGTGCTTTAAAGGCGATTCAAATCTACCTCCTGAAATCTGTTTCCTGCAAATCTGCCTTGCTTTCAAATCCTCTTCTTTGCCTTCCCTCAATATATTAGTGGACGAGAGTTATCATTTATAACTCTGCAGGTTTGTGAATTGCAGTGCCCTGAAGCTCCATTTTACAACTCGCTTTTTTGGGAGCTGGCCGAAAAAGCGCAGGATGGCTTCAGGCCCTGTTCTGGTTCCGAAGGGCAGGCTGAGCCTGTGGTTAATTCTTCTTCCTGATAGGAAAATAGAGTGACCTGTGCCTGTCCCAACACCAAGAGCTAGTCTCTCATTGGTTCCCCGTCTTCCAGTTCATCCTCAGGACAAATTGCAACCTGTACGGAACAGGAGGTTAAAGGTGCTGATGCTCCAAGTAGGGAGATTGCTAGTAAAGTGGCTGGAATGGCCAACCCGAGCACAAGGAGATGAGAAATGAGGTGCGTTTTAGAAACCTTTCCCCATCAAACGGTGTACCATCTTCTGGGTTTCTCATGCATGTTTTCGATGTAGGAAGATGCCCTTGAACCTGGAGATTTGGGACCCATGCGATGGGTAGCACGCAGTATTACTTTAAAGGGTCTGCCTTTGCTCACCCAACCTCACCAAACCTCTCAGCCCCAAGAGTGTCTACCCTTATGTCTCATCCAGCTGTGGATCTAGATATGGTCAATCCAGGTTGCATCACAGCCCCTGAACGAATTGTGTAAGAATTTCTCTCTCTTTCCCTGTCTTTGTTTCATGGGTTTTTAAAAGTAATTTATTTTTATAATGGGGTTTAGCTGCTTTTCACGGCTGTGTTTATGCCGCTTTACACCCACTTGACACACTAACAGAGAGATATCAATTCATAGGTTTTAAGATTATTACTAGTCAGATATATTCTTGTGTGGTGAATCGGGCGTGTTGAGTCCAGTTCTCTGAGCAAGGAGTAGGTCTTGTCTGTTACATATTGGGTTTATGGAACGGTATCTGAGCTAATTTGAAACTCTTGTTTTATGTATCACCCCACCTCACCTTTCCCGTTAAGCAGCCATAGTGTGTTTTCTGCATGTGTGACTCTGTTCTGTTTTGTAATTCAGTTCAAGTGTAACGGTTTTTACATTCCCTCTATATTGACACCTTATGAGAAGTGTCCTTTTCTGTGTGACTTATTTCACTTAGAATCGTCGTACCTAAATCCACTCATCATGCTGCTACTAGCATTATGACATTGATTTCATGGCTGAGTGATATTCCATTGTTCATAAGGACCACCACTTCTTTATCCATTTTTCGCTTTCTTGGGATATTTAAGGTGGAATGAGGTGGAGGTCCTTGTCAACAGAGCAGCCCTAAACTTTAGGGTGCCTGTGTCTTGCTGATTATCAATTTTCCCACTTTATACCCCCATGCGTGGAAGTGCCCTATGCTCTCTAAGCTGTGTTTTTTAGATATTTCAGGACACACCGTACACTTCTCCAGAGTGGCTGTTGGCAATTTACATCCCGCCCATCAGTGTATCAAGGCTCCCATTTCTCCATTGCCTGTCCTGCATTTCTGGTTTTGACACTTTTTTCAGCATGTTCCTTTTGACCGATGGGAAGCGAGACTTCTTTGTAGCGCTGATTTGCCTTTCCAGGTTGCTTGGTTGGCCAAAAAGGGCGTATGCGTTTTTTCCTGAATATATTCAGGAAAAAACGCATACGCCCTTTTTGGCCAAGGGCATCATTGTCAACGTTTTGCCGCTTTTCATGTGCTTTAAAGGCGATTCGAATCTACCTCCTGAAATCTGTTTCCTGCAATTCTGCCTTGATTTCAAATCCTCTTCTTTGCCTTCTCTCAATATATTTGTGGACGAGAGTTATCATTTATACCTCTGCAGGTTTGTGAATTGCAGTGCCCTGAAGCTCCATTTTACAACTCGCTTTTTTGGGAGCTGGCCTCAAAAGCGCAGGATGGCTTTAGGCCCTGTTCTGGTTCTGGGGGGCAGGCTGAACCTGTGGTTAATTCTTCTTCCTGATGGGAAAATAGAGTGACCTGTGCCTGTCCCAACACCAAGAGCTAGTCTCTCATTGGTTCCCCATCTTCCCGCTCATCCTCAGGACAAATTGCAACCTGTACGGAACAGGAGGTTAAAGGTGCTGATGCTCCAAGTAGGGAGATTGCTAGTAAAGTGGCTGGAATGGCGAACCCGAGCACAAGGAGATGAGAAATGAGGTGCGTTTTAGAAACCTTTCCCCATCACACGGTGTACCATCTTCTGGGTTTCTCATGCATGTTTTCGATGTAGGAAGATGCCCTTGAACCTGGAGATTTGGGACCCATGCGATGGGTAGCACGCAGTATTACTTTAAAGGGTCTGCGTTTGCTCACCCAACCTCACCAAACCTCTCAGCCCCAAGAGTGTCTACCCTTATGTCTCATCCAGCTGTGGATCTAGATATGGTCAATCCAGGTTGCATCACAGCCCCTGAACGAATTGTGTAAGAATTTCTCTTTCTTTCCCTGTCTTTGTTTCATGGGTTTTTAAAAGTAATTTATTTTTATAATGGGGTTTAGCTGCTTTTCACGGCTGTGTTTATGCCGCTTTACACCCACTTGACACACTAACAGAGAGATATCAATTCATAGGTTTTAAGATTATTACTAGTCAGATATATTCTTGTGTGGTGAATCGGGCGTGTTGAGTCCAGTTCTCTGAGCAAGGAGTAGGTCTTGTCTGTTACATATTGGGTTTATGGAACGGTATCTGAGCTAATTTGAAACTCTTATTTTATGTATCACCCCACCTCACCTTTCCCGTTAAGCAGCCATAGTGTGTTTTCTGCATGTGTGACTCTGTTCTGTTTTGTAATTCAGTTCAAGTGTAACGGTTTTTACCTTCCCTCTATAAGTGACACCTTAAGAGAAGTGTCCTTTTCTGTGTGACTTATTTCACTTAGAATCGTCGTACCTAAATCCACTCATCATGCTGCTACTAGCCTTATGACATTGATTTCATCGCTGAGTGATATTCCATTGTACATAAGGACCACAACTTTTTTATCCATTTTTTGCTTTCCTGCGATATTTAAGGTGGAAGGAAGTGGAGGTCCTTGTCAACAGAGCAGCCCTAAACTTTGGGGTTCTTGTGTCTTGCTGATTTTAAATTTTCCCACTTTATAACCCCATGCGTGGAAGTGATCTATGCTCTCTAAGCTGTGTTTTTTAGATGTTTCAGTACACACCGTTCCCTTCTCCAGAGTGGCTGTTGGCAATTTACATCCCGCCCATCAGTGTAGCAAGGCTCCCATTTCTACATGGCCTGTCCTGCATTTCTGGTTTTGAAACTTTTTTCAGCATGGCCCTTTTGACCGATGGGAAGCGAGACTTCTTTGTAGCGCTGATTTGCCTTTCCAGGTTGCTTGGTTGGCCAAAAAGGGCGTAAGCGTTTTTTCCTGAATATATTCAGGAAATAACGCTTACGCCCTTTTTGGCCAAGGGCATCATTGTCAACGTTTTGCCGCTTTTCATGTGCTTTAAAGGCGATTCAAATCTACCTCCTGAAATCTGTTTCCTGCAATTCTGCCTTGCTTTCAAATCCTCTTCTTTGCCTTCCCTCAATATATTTGTGGACGAGAGTTATCATTTATAACTCTGCAGGTTTGTGAATTGCAGTGCCCTGAAGCTCCATTTTACAACTCGCTTTTTTGGGAGCTGGCCGCAAAAGCGCAGGATGGCTTCAGGCCCTCTTCTGGTTCCGAAGGGCAGGCTGAGCCTGTGGTTAATTCTTCTTCCTGATGGGAAAATAGAGTGACCTGTGACTGTCCCAACACCAAGAGCTAGTCTCTCATTGGTTCCCCGTCTTCCAGTTCATCCTCAGGACAAATTGCAACCTGTACGGAACAGGAGGTTAAAGGTGCTGATGCTCCAAGTAGGGAGATTGCTAGTAAAGTGGCTGGAATGGCCAACCCGAGCACAAGGAGATGAGAAATGAGGTGCGTTTTAGAAACCTTTCCCCATCAAACGGTGTACCATCTTCTGGGTTTCTCATGCATGTTTTCGATGTAGGAAGATGCCCTTGAACCTGGAGATTTGGGACCCATGCGATGGGTAGCACGCAGTATTACTTTAAAGGGTCTGCCTTTGCTCACCCAACCTCACCAAACCTCTCAGCCCCAAGAGTGTCCACCCTTATGTCTCATCCAGCTGTGGGTCTAGATATGGTCAATCCAGGTTGCATCACAGCCCCTGAACGAATTGTGTAAGAATTTCTCTCTCTTTCCCTGTCTTTGTTTCATGGGTTTTTTAAAGTAATTTATTTTTATAATGGGGCTTAGCTGCTTTTCACAGCTGTGTTTATGCCGCTTTACACCCACTTGACACACTAACAGAGAGATATCAATACATAGGTTTTAAGATTATTACTAGTCAGATATATTCTTGTGCGGTGAATCGGGCGTGTTGAGTCCAGTTCTCTGAGCAAGGAGTAGGTCTTGTCTGTTACATATTGGGTTTATGGAACGGTATCTGAGCTAATTTGAAACTCTTGTTTTATGTATCACCCCACCTCACCTTTCCCGTTAAGCAGCCATAGTGTGTTTTCTGCATGTGTGACTCTGTTCTGTTTTGTAATTCAGTTCAAGTGTAACGGTTTTTACATTCCCTCTATATTGACACCTTATGAGAAGTGTCCTTTTCTGTGTGACTTATTTCACTTAGAATCGTCGTACCTAAATCCACTCATCATGCTGCTACTAGCATTATGACATTGATTTCATGGCTGAGTGATATTCCATTGTTCTTAAGGACCACCACTTCTTTATCCATTTTTCGCTTTCTTGGGATATTTAAGGTGGAATGAAGTGGAGGTCCTTGTCAACAGAGCAGCCCTAAACTTTAGGGTGCCTGTGTCTTGCTGATTATCAATTTTCCCACTTTATACCCCCATGCGTGGAAGTGCCCTATGCTCTCTAAGCTGTGTTTTTTAGATATTTCAGGACACACCGTACCCTTCTCCAGAGTGGCTGTTGGCAATTTACATCCCGCCCATCAGTGTAGCAAGGCTCCCATTTCTCCATTGCCTGTCCTGCATTTCTGGTTTTGACACTTTTTTCAGCATGTTCCTTTTGACCGATGGGAAGCGAGACTTCTTTGTAGCGCTGATTTGCCTTTCCAGGTTTCTTGGTTGGCCAAAAAGAGCGTATGCGTTTTTTCCTGAATATATTCAGGAAAAAACGCATACGCTCTTTTTGGCCAAGGGCATCATTGTCAACGTTTTGCCGCTTTTCATGTGCTTTAAAGGCGATTCGAATCTACCTCCTGAAATCTGTTTCCTGCAATTCTGCCTTGATTTCAAATCCTCTTCTTTGCCTTCGCTCAATATATTTGTGGACGAGAGTTATCATTTATACCTCTGCAGGTTTGTGAATTGCAGTGCCCTGAAGCTCCATTTTACAACTCGCTTTTTTGGGAGCTGGCCTCAAAAGCGCAGGATGGCTTTAGGCCCTGTTCTGGTTCTGGGGGGCAGGCTGAACCTGTGGTTAATTCTTCTTCCTGATGGGAAAATAGAGTGACCTGTGCCTGTCCCAACACCAAGAGCTAGTTTCTCATTGGTTCCCCGTCTTCCCGCTCATCCTCAGGACAAATTGCAACCTGTACGGAACAGGAGGTTAAAGGTGCTGATGCTCCAAGTAGGGAGATTGCTAGTAAAGTTGCTGGAATGGCGAACCCGAGCACAAGGAGATGAGAAATGAGGTGCGTTTTAGAAACCTTTCCCCATCACACGGTGTACCATCTTCTGGGTTTCTCGTGCATGTTTTCGATGTAGGAAGATGCCCTTGAACCTGGAGATTTGGGACCCATGCGATGGGTAGCACGCAGTATTAATTTAAAGGGTCTGCGTTTGCTCACCCAACCTCACCAAACCTCTCAGCCCCAAGAGTGTCCACCCTTATGTCTCATCCACCTGTGGGTTTAGATATGGTCAATCCAGGTTGCATCACAGCCCCTGAACGAATTGTGTAAGAATTTCTCTCTCTTTCCCTGTCTTTGTTTCATGGGTTTTTAAAAGTAATTTATTTTTATAATGGGGTTTAGCTGCTTTTCACAGCTGTGTTTATGCCGCTTTACACCCACTTGACACACTAACAGAGAGATATCAATACATAGGTTTTAAGATTATTACTGGTCAGATATATTCTTGTGCGGTGAATCGGGCGTGTTGAGTCCAGTTCTCTGAGCAAGGAGTAGGTCTTGTTTGTTACATATTGGGTTTATGGAACGGTATCTGAGCTAATTTGAAACTCTTATTTTATGTATCACCCCACCTCACCTTTCCCGTTAAGCAGCCATAGTGTGTTTTCTGCATGTGTGACTCTGTTCTGTTTTGTAATTCAGTTCAAGTGTAACGGTTTTTACCTTCCCTCTATAAGTGACACCTTAAGAGAAGTGTCCTTTTCTGTGTGACTTATTTCACTTAGAATCGTCGTACCTAAATCCACTCATCATGCTGCTACTAGCCTTATGACATTGATTTCATCGCTGAGTGATATTCCATTGTACATAAGGACCACAACTTTTTTATCCATTTTTTGCTTTCCTGGGATATTTAAGGTGGAAGGAAGTGGAGGTCCTTGTCAACAGAGCAGCCCTAAACTTTGGGGTTCTTGTGTCTTGCTGATTTTCAATTTTCCCACTTTATAACCCCATGCGTGGAAGTGATCTATGCTCTCTAAGCTGTGTTTTTTAGATGTTTCAGTACACACCGTTCCCTTCTCCAGAGTGGCTGTTGGCAATTTACATCCCGCCCATCAGTGTAGCAAGGCTCCCATTTCTACATGGCCTGTCCTGCATTTCTGGTTTTGAAACTTTTTTCAGCATGGCCCTTTTGACCGATGGGAAGCGAGACTTCTTTGTAGCGCTGATTTGCCTTTCCAGGTTGCTTGGTTGGCCAAAAAGGGCGTAAGCGTTTTTTCCTGAATATATTCAGGAAATAACGCTTATGCCCTTTTTGGCCAAGGGCATCATTGTCAACGTTTTGCCGCTTTTCATGTGCTTTAAAGGCGATTCAAATCTACCTCCTGAAATCTGTTTCCTGCAATTCTGCCTTGCTTTCAAATCCTCTTCTTTGCCTTCCCTCAATATATTTGTGGACGAGAGTTATCATTTATAACTCTGCAGGTTTGTGAATTGCAGTGCCCTGAAGCTCCATTTTACAACTCGCTTTTTTGGGAGCTGGCCGCAAAAGCGCAGGATGGCTTCAGGCCCTGTTCTGGTTCCGAAGGGCAGGCTGAGCCTGTGGTTAATTCTTCTTCCTGATGGGAAAATAGAGTGACCTGTGCCTGTCCCAACACCAAGAGCTAGTCTCTCATTGGTTCCCCGTCTTCCCGTTCATCCTCAGGACAAATTGCAACCTGTACGGAACAGGAGGTTAAAGGTGCTGATGCTCCAAGTAGGGAGATTGCTAGTAAAGTGGCTGGAATGGCCAACCCGAGCACAAGGAGATGAGAAATGAGGTGCGTTTTAGAAACCTTTCCCCATCAAACGGTGTACCATCTTCTGGGTTTCTCATGCATGGTTTCGATGTAGGAAGATGCCCTTGAACCTGGAGATTTGGGACCCATGCGATGGGTAGCACGCAGTATTACTTTAAAGGGTCTGCCTTTGCTCACCCAACCTCACCAAACCTCTCAGCCCCAAGAGTGTCTACCCTTATGTCTCATCCAGCTGTGGATCTAGATATGGTCAATCCAGGTTGCATCACAGCCCCTGAACGAATTGTGTAAGAATTTCTCTCTCTTTCACTGTCTTTGTTTCATGGGTTTTTTAAAGTAATTTATTTTTATAATGGGGTTTAGCTGCTTTTCACAGCTGTGTTTATGCTGCTTTACACCCACTTGACACACTAACAGAGAGATATCAATACATAGGTTTTAAGATTATTACTAGTCAGATATATTCTTGTGCGGTGAATCGGGCGTGTTGAGTCCAGTTCTCTGAGCAAGGAGTAGGTCTTGTCTGTTACATATTGGGTTTATGGAACGGTATCTGAGCTAATTTGAAACTCTTGTTTTATGTATCACCCCACCTCACCTTTCGCGTTAAGCAGCCATAGTGTGTTTTCTGCATGTGTGACTCTGTTCTGTTTTGTAATTCAGTTCAAGTGTAACGGTTTTTACATTCCCTCTATATTGACACCTTATGAGAAGTGTCCTTTTTTGTGTGACTTATTTCACTTAGAATCGTCGTACCTAAATCCACTCATCATGCTGCTACTAGCATTATGACATTGATTTCATGGCTGAGTGATATTCCATTGTTCATAAGGACCACCACTTCTTTATCCATTTTTCGCTTTCTTGGGATATTTAAGGTGGAATGAAGTGGAGGTCCTTGTCAACAGAGCAGCCCTAAACTTTAGGGTGCCTGTGTCTTGCTGATTATCAATTTTCCCACTTTATACCCCCATGCGTGAAAGTGCCCTATGCTCTCTAAGCTGTGTTTTTTAGATATTTCAGGACACACCGTACACTTCTCCAGAGTGGCTGTTGGCAATTTACATCCCGCCCATCAGTGTATCAAGGCTCCCATTTCTCCATTGCCTGTCCTGCATTTCTGGTTTTGACACTTTTTTCAGCATGTTCCTTTTGACCGATGGGAAGCGAGACTTCTTTGTAGCGCTGATTTGCCTTTCCAGGTTGCTTGGTTGGCCAAAAAGGGCGTATGCGTTTTTTCCTGAATATATTCAGGAAAAAACGCATACGCCCTTTTTGGCCAAGGGCATCATTGTCAACGTTTTGCCGCTTTGCATGTGCTTTAAAGGCGATTCGAATCTACCTCCTGAAATCTGTTTCCTGCAATTCTGCCTTGATTTCAAATCCTCTTCTTTGCCTTCCCTCAATATATTTGTGGACGAGAGTTATCATTTATACCTCTGCAGGTTTGTGAATTGCAGTGCCCTGAAGCTCCATTTTACAACTCGCTTTTTTGGGAGCTGGCCTCAAAAGCGCAGGATGGCTTTAGGCCCTGTTCTGGTTCTGGGGGGCAGGCTGAACCTGTGGTTAATTCTTCTTCCTAATGGGAAAATAGAGTGACCTGTGCCTGTCCCAACACCAAGAGCTAGTCTCTCATTGGTTCCCCGTCTTCCCGCTCGTCCTCAGGACAAATTGCAACCTGTACGGAACAGGAGGTTAAAGGTGCTGATGCTCCAAGTAGGGAGATTGCTAGTAAAGTGGCTGGAATGGCGAACCCGAGCACAAGGAGATGAGAAATGAGGTGCGTTTTAGAAACCTTTCCCCATCACACGGTGTACCATCTTCTGGGTTTCTCATGCATGTTTTCGATGTAGGAAGATGCCCTTGAACCTGGAGATTTGGGACCCATGCGATGGGTAGCACGCAGTATTACTTTAAAGGGTCTGCGTTTGCTCACCCAACCTCACCAAACCTCTCAGCCCCAAGAGTGTCTACCCTTATGTCTCATCCAGCTGTGGATCTAGATATGGTCAATCCAGGTTGCATCACAGCCCCTGAACGAATTGTGTAAGAATTTCTCTCTCTTTCCCTGTCTTTGTTTCATGGGTTTTTAAAAGTAATTTATTTTTATAATGGGGTTTAGCTGCTTTTCACGGCTGTGTTTATGCCGCTTTACACCCACTTGACACACTAACAGAGAGATATCAATACATAGGTTTTAAGATTATTACTAGTCAGATATATTCTTGTGCGGTGAATCGGGCGTGTTGAGTCCAGTTCTCTGAGCAAGGAGTAGGTCTTGTCTGTTACATATTGGGTTTATGGAACGGTATCTGAGCTAATTTGAAACTCTTATTTTATGTATCACCCCACCTCACCTTTCCCGTTAAGCAGCCATAGTGTGTTTTCTGCATGTGTGACTCTGTTCTGTTTTGTAATTCAGTTCAAGTGTAACGGTTTTTACCTTCCCTCTATAAGTGACACCTTAAGAGAAGTGTCCTTTTCTGTGTGACTTATTTCACTTAGAATCGTCGTACCTAAATCCACTCATCATGCTGCTACTAGCCTTATGACATTGATTTCATCGCTGAGTGATATTCCATTGTACATAAGGACCACAACTTTTTTATCCATTTTTTGCTTTCCTGGGATATTTAAGGTGGAATGAAGTGGAGGTCCTTGTCAACAGAGCAGCCCTAAACTTTGGGGTGCTTGTGTCTTGCTGATTTTCAATTTTCCCACTTTATAACCCCATGCGTGGAAGTGATCTATGCTCTCTAAGCTGTGTTTTTTAGATGTTTCAGTATACACCGTTCCCTTCTCCAGAGTGGCTGTTGGCAATTTACATCCCGCCCATCAGTGTAGCAAGGCTCCCATTTCTCCATGGCCTGTCCTGCATTTCTGGTTTGGACACTTTTTTCAGCATGGCCCTTTTGACCGATGGGAAGCGAGACTTCTTTGTAGTGCTGATTTGCCTTTCCAGGTTGCTTGGTTGGCCAAAAAGGGCGTAAGCGTTTTTTCCTGAATATATTCAGGAAAAAACGCTTACGCCCTTTTTGGCCAAGGGCATCATTGTCAACGTTTTGCCGCTTTTCATGTGCTTTAAAGGTGATTCGAATCTACCTCCTGAAATCTGTTTCCTGCAATTCTGCCTTGATTTCAAATCCTCTTCTTTGCCTGCCCTCAATATATTTGTGGACGAGAGTTATCATTTATAACTCTGCAGGTTTGTGAATTGTAGTGCCCTGTAGCTCCATTTTACAACTCGCTTTTTTGTGAGCTGGCCGCAAAAGCGGAGGATGGTTTCAGGCCCTGTTCTGGTTCCGGGGGGCAGGCTGAGCCTGTGGTTAATTCTTCTTCCTGATGGGAAAATAGAGTGACCTGTGCCTGTCCCAACACCAAGAGGTAGTCTCTCATTGGTTCCCCGTCTTCCCGCTCATCCTCAAGACAAATTGCAACCTGTACGGAACAGGAGGTTAAAGGTGCTGATGCTCCAAGTAGGGAGATTGCTAGTAAAGTGGCTGGAATGGCGAACCCGAGCACAAGGAGATGAGAAATGAGGTGCGTTTTAGAAACCTTTCCCCATCACACGGTGTACCATCTTCTGGGTTTCTCATGCATGTTTTCGATGTAGGAAGATGCCCTTGAACCTGGAGATTTGGGACCCATGCGATGGGTATCACGCTGTATTACTTTAAAGGGTCTGCGTTTGCTCACCCAACCTCACCAAACCTCTCAGCCCCAAGAGTGTCCACCCTTATGTCTCATCCAGCTGTGGGTCTAGATATGGTCAATCCAGGTTGCATCACAGCCCCTGAACGAATTGTGTAAGAATTTCTCTCTCTTTCCCTGTCTTTGTTTCATGGGTTTTTTAAAGTAATTTATTTTTATAATGGGGCTTAGCTGCTTTTCACAGCTGTGTTTATGCCGCTTTACACCCACTTGACACACTAACAGAGAGATATCAATACATAGGTTTTAAGATTATTACTAGTCAGATATATTCTTGTGCGGTGAATCGGGCGTGTTGAGTCCAGTTCTCTGAGCAAGGAGTAGGTCTTGTCTGTTACATATTGGGTTTATGGAACGGTATCTGAGCTAATTTGAAACTCTTGTTTTATGTATCACCCCACCTCACCTTTCCCGTTAAGCAGCCATAGTGTGTTTTCTGCATGTGTGACTCTGTTCTGTTTTGTAATTCAGTTCAAGTGTAACGGTTTTTACATTCCCTCTATATTGACACCTTATGAGAAGTGTCCTTTTCTGTGTGACTTATTTCACTTAGAATCGTCGTACCTAAATCCACTCATCATGCTGCTACTAGCATTATGACATTGATTTCATGGCTGAGTGATATTCCATTGTTCTTAAGGACCACCACTTCTTTATCCATTTTTCGCTTTCTTGGGATATTTAAGGTGGAATGAAGTGGAGGTCCTTGTCAACAGAGCAGCCCTAAACTTTAGGGTGCCTGTGTCTTGCTGATTATCAATTTTCCCACTTTATACCCCCATGCGTGGAAGTGCCCTATGCTCTCTAAGCTGTGTTTTTTAGATATTTCAGGACACACCGTACCCTTCTCCAGAGTGGCTGTTGGCAATTTACATCCCGCCCATCAGTGTAGCAAGGCTCCCATTTCTCCATTGCCTGTCCTGCATTTCTGGTTTTGACACTTTTTTCAGCATGTTCCTTTTGACCGATGGGAAGCGAGACTTCTTTGTAGCGCTGATTTGCCTTTCCAGGTTTCTTGGTTGGCCAAAAAGGGCGTATGCGTTTTTTCCTGAATATATTCAGGAAAAAACGCATACGCTCTTTTTGGCCAAGGGCATCATTGTCAACGTTTTGCCGCTTTTCATGTGCTTTAAAGGCGATTCGAATCTACCTCCTGAAATCTGTTTCCTGCAATTCTGCCTTGATTTCAAATCCTCTTCTTTGCCTTCGCTCAATATATTTGTGGACGAGAGTTATCATTTATACCTCTGCAGGTTTGTGAATTGCAGTGCCCTGAAGCTCCATTTTACAACTCGCTTTTTTGGGAGCTGGCCTCAAAAGCGCAGGATGGCTTTAGGCCCTGTTCTGGTTCTGGGGGGCAGGCTGAACCTGTGGTTAATTCTTCTTCCTGATGGGAAAATAGAGTGACCTGTGCCTGTCCCAACACCAAGAGCTAGTTTCTCATTGGTTCCCCGTCTTCCCGCTCATCCTCAGGACAAATTGCAACCTGTACGGAACAGGAGGTTAAAGGTGCTGATGCTCCAAGTAGGGAGATTGCTAGTAAAGTTGCTGGAATGGCGAACCCGAGCACAAGGAGATGAGAAATGAGGTGCGTTTTAGAAACCTTTCCCCATCACACGGTGTACCATCTTCTGGGTTTCTCGTGCATGTTTTCGATGTAGGAAGATGCCCTTGAACCTGGAGATTTGGGACCCATGCGATGGGTAGCACGCAGTATTAATTTAAAGGGTCTGCGTTTGCTCACCCAACCTCACCAAACCTCTCAGCCCCAAGAGTGTCCACCCTTATGTCTCATCCACCTGTGGGTTTAGATATGGTCAATCCAGGTTGCATCACAGCCCCTGAACGAATTGTGTAAGAATTTCTCTCTCTTTCCCTGTCTTTGTTTCATGGGTTTTTAAAAGTAATTTATTTTTATAATGGGGTTTAGCTGCTTTTCACAGCTGTGTTTATGCCGCTTTACACCCACTTGACACACTAACAGAGAGATATCAATACATAGGTTTTAAGATTATTACTGGTCAGATATATTCTGGTGCGGTGAATCGGGCGTGTTGAGTCCAGTTCTCTGAGCAAGGAGTAGGTCTTGTTTGTTACATATTGGGTTTATGGAACGGTATCTGAGCTAATTTGAAACTCTTATTTTATGTATCACCCCACCTCACCTTTCCCGTTAAGCAGCCATAGTGTGTTTTCTGCATGTGTGACTCTGTTCTGTTTTGTAATTCAGTTCAAGTGTAACGGTTTTTACCTTCCCTCTATAAGTGACACCTTAAGAGAAGTGTCCTTTTCTGTGTGACTTATTTCACTTAGAATCGTCGTACCTAAATCCACTCATCATGCTGCTACTAGCCTTATGACATTGATTTCATCGCTGAGTGATATTCCATTGTACATAAGGACCACAACTTTTTTATCCATTTTTTGCTTTCCTGGGATATTTAAGGTGGAAGGAAGTGGAGGTCCTTGTCAACAGAGCAGCCCTAAACTTTGGGGTTCTTGTGTCTTGCTGATTTTCAATTTTCCCACTTTATAACCCCATGCGTGGAAGTGATCTATGCTCTCTAAGCTGTGTTTTTTAGATGTTTCAGTACACACCGTTCCCTTCTCCAGAGTGGCTGTTGGCAATTTACATCCCGCCCATCAGTGTAGCAAGGCTCCCATTTCTACATGGCCTGTCCTGCATTTCTGGTTTTGAAACTTTTTTCAGCATGGCCCTTTTGACCGATGGGAAGCGAGACTTCTTTGTAGCGCTGATTTGCCTTTCCAGGTTGCTTGGTTGGCCAAAAAGGGCGTAAGCGTTTTTTCCTGAATATATTCAGGAAATAACGCTTATGCCCTTTTTGGCCAAGGGCATCATTGTCAACGTTTTGCCGCTTTTCATGTGCTTTAAAGGCGATTCAAATCTACCTCCTGAAATCTGTTTCCTGCAATTCTGCCTTGCTTTCAAATCCTCTTCTTTGCCTTCCCTCAATATATTTGTGGACGAGAGTTATCATTTATAACTCTGCAGGTTTGTGAATTGCAGTGCCCTGAAGCTCCATTTTACAACTCGCTTTTTTGGGAGCTGGCCGCAAAAGCGCAGGATGGCTTCAGGCCCTGTTCTGGTTCCGAAGGGCAGGCTGAGCCTGTGGTTAATTCTTCTTCCTGATGGGAAAATAGAGTGACCTGTGCCTGTCCCAACACCAAGAGCTAGTCTCTCATTGGTTCCCCGTCTTCCCGTTCATCCTCAGGACAAATTGCAACCTGTACGGAACAGGAGGTTAAAGGTGCTGATGCTCCAAGTAGGGAGATTGCTAGTAAAGTGGCTGGAATGGCCAACCCGAGCACAAGGAGATGAGAAATGAGGTGCGTTTTAGAAACCTTTCCCCATCAAACGGTGTACCATCTTCTGGGTTTCTCATGCATGGTTTCGATGTAGGAAGATGCCCTTGAACCTGGAGATTTGGGACCCATGCGATGGGTAGCACGCAGTATTACTTTAAAGGGTCTGCCTTTGCTCACCCAACCTCACCAAACCTCTCAGCCCCAAGAGTGTCTACCCTTATGTCTCATCCAGCTGTGGATCTAGATATGGTCAATCCAGGTTGCATCACAGCCCCTGAACGAATTGTGTAAGAATTTCTCTCTCTTTCACTGTCTTTGTTTCATGGGTTTTTTAAAGTAATTTATTTTTATAATGGGGTTTAGCTGCTTTTCACAGCTGTGTTTATGCTGCTTTACACCCACTTGACACACTAACAGAGAGATATCAATACATAGGTTTTAAGATTATTACTAGTCAGATATATTCTTGTGCGGTGAATCGGGCGTGTTGAGTCCAGTTCTCTGAGCAAGGAGTAGGTCTTGTCTGTTACATATTGGGTTTATGGAACGGTATCTGAGCTAATTTGAAACTCTTGTTTTATGTATCACCCCACCTCACCTTTCGCGTTAAGCAGCCATAGTGTGTTTTCTGCATGTGTGACTCTGTTCTGTTTTGTAATTCAGTTCAAGTGTAACGGTTTTTACATTCCCTCTATATTGACACCTTATGAGAAGTGTCCTTTTTTGTGTGACTTATTTCACTTAGAATCGTCGTACCTAAATCCACTCATCATGCTGCTACTAGCATTATGACATTGATTTCATGGCTGAGTGATATTCCATTGTTCATAAGGACCACCACTTCTTTATCCATTTTTCGCTTTCTTGGGATATTTAAGGTGGAATGAAGTGGAGGTCCTTGTCAACAGAGCAGCCCTAAACTTTAGGGTGCCTGTGTCTTGCTGATTATCAATTTTCCCACTTTATACCCCCATGCGTGAAAGTGCCCTATGCTCTCTAAGCTGTGTTTTTTAGATATTTCAGGACACACCGTACACTTCTCCAGAGTGGCTGTTGGCAATTTACATCCCGCCCATCAGTGTATCAAGGCTCCCATTTCTCCATTGCCTGTCCTGCATTTCTGGTTTTGACACTTTTTTCAGCATGTTCCTTTTGACCGATGGGAAGCGAGACTTCTTTGTAGCGCTGATTTGCCTTTCCAGGTTGCTTGGTTGGCCAAAAAGGGCGTATGCGTTTTTTCCTGAATATATTCAGGAAAAAACGCATACGCCCTTTTTGGCCAAGGGCATCATTGTCAACGTTTTGCCGCTTTGCATGTGCTTTAAAGGCGATTCGAATCTACCTCCTGAAATCTGTTTCCTGCAATTCTGCCTTGATTTCAAATCCTCTTCTTTGCCTTCCCTCAATATATTTGTGGACGAGAGTTATCATTTATACCTCTGCAGGTTTGTGAATTGCAGTGCCCTGAAGCTCCATTTTACAACTCGCTTTTTTGGGAGCTGGCCTCAAAAGCGCAGGATGGCTTTAGGCCCTGTTCTGGTTCTGGGGGGCAGGCTGAACCTGTGGTTAATTCTTCTTCCTAATGGGAAAATAGAGTGACCTGTGCCTGTCCCAACACCAAGAGCTAGTCTCTCATTGGTTCCCCGTCTTCCCGCTCGTCCTCAGGACAAATTGCAACCTGTACGGAACAGGAGGTTAAAGGTGCTGATGCTCCAAGTAGGGAGATTGCTAGTAAAGTGGCTGGAATGGCGAACCCGAGCACAAGGAGATGAGAAATGAGGTGCGTTTTAGAAACCTTTCCCCATCACACGGTGTACCATCTTCTGGGTTTCTCATGCATGTTTTCGATGTAGGAAGATGCCCTTGAACCTGGAGATTTGGGACCCATGCGATGGGTAGCACGCAGTATTACTTTAAAGGGTCTGCGTTTGCTCACCCAACCTCACCAAACCTCTCAGCCCCAAGAGTGTCTACCCTTATGTCTCATCCAGCTGTGGATCTAGATATGGTCAATCCAGGTTGCATCACAGCCCCTGAACGAATTGTGTAAGAATTTCTCTCTCTTTCCCTGTCTTTGTTTCATGGGTTTTTAAAAGTAATTTATTTTTATAATGGGGTTTAGCTGCTTTTCACGGCTGTGTTTATGCCGCTTTACACCCACTTGACACACTAACAGAGAGATATCAATACATAGGTTTTAAGATTATTACTAGTCAGATATATTCTTGTGCGGTGAATCGGGCGTGTTGAGTCCAGTTCTCTGAGCAAGGAGTAGGTCTTGTCTGTTACATATTGGGTTTATGGAACGGTATCTGAGCTAATTTGAAACTCTTATTTTATGTATCACCCCACCTCACCTTTCCCGTTAAGCAGCCATAGTGTGTTTTCTGCATGTGTGACTCTGTTCTGTTTTGTAATTCAGTTCAAGTGTAACGGTTTTTACCTTCCCTCTATAAGTGACACCTTAAGAGAAGTGTCCTTTTCTGTGTGACTTATTTCACTTAGAATCGTCGTACCTAAATCCACTCATCATGCTGCTACTAGCCTTATGACATTGATTTCATCGCTGAGTGATATTCCATTGTACATAAGGACCACAACTTTTTTATCCATTTTTTGCTTTCCTGGGATATTTAAGGTGGAATGAAGTGGAGGTCCTTGTCAACAGAGCAGCCCTAAACTTTGGGGTGCTTGTGTCTTGCTGATTTTCAATTTTCCCACTTTATAACCCCATGCGTGGAAGTGATCTATGCTCTCTAAGCTGTGTTTTTTAGATGTTTCAGTATACACCGTTCCCTTCTCCAGAGTGGCTGTTGGCAATTTACATCCCGCCCATCAGTGTAGCAAGGCTCCCATTTCTCCATGGCCTGTCCTGCATTTCTGGTTTGGACACTTTTTTCAGCATGGCCCTTTTGACCGATGGGAAGCGAGACTTCTTTGTAGTGCTGATTTGCCTTTCCAGGTTGCTTGGTTGGCCAAAAAGGGCGTAAGCGTTTTTTCCTGAATATATTCAGGAAAAAACGCTTACGCCCTTTTTGGCCAAGGGCATCATTGTCAACGTTTTGCCGCTTTTCATGTGCTTTAAAGGTGATTCGAATCTACCTCCTGAAATCTGTTTCCTGCAATTCTGCCTTGATTTCAAATCCTCTTCTTTGCCTGCCCTCAATATATTTGTGGACGAGAGTTATCATTTATAACTCTGCAGGTTTGTGAATTGTAGTGCCCTGTAGCTCCATTTTACAACTCGCTTTTTTGTGAGCTGGCCGCAAAAGCGGAGGATGGTTTCAGGCCCTGTTCTGGTTCCGGGGGGCAGGCTGAGCCTGTGGTTAATTCTTCTTCCTGATGGGAAAATAGAGTGACCTGTGCCTGTCCCAACACCAAGAGGTAGTCTCTCATTGGTTCCCCGTCTTCCCGCTCATCCTCAAGACAAATTGCAACCTGTACGGAACAGGAGGTTAAAGGTGCTGATGCTCCAAGTAGGGAGATTGCTAGTAAAGTGGCTGGAATGGCGAACCCGAGCACAAGGAGATGAGAAATGAGGTGCGTTTTAGAAACCTTTCCCCATCACACGGTGTACCATCTTCTGGGTTTCTCATGCATGTTTTCGATGTAGGAAGATGCCCTTGAACCTGGAGATTTGGGACCCATGCGATGGGTATCACGCTGTATTACTTTAAAGGGTCTGCGTTTGCTCACCCAACCTCACCAAACCTCTCAGCCCCAAGAGTGTCCACCCTTATGTCTCATCCAGCTGTGGGTCTAGATATGGTCAATCCAGGTTGCATCACAGCCCCTGAACGAATTGTGTAAGAATTTCTCTCTCTTTCCCTGTCTTTGTTTCATGGGTTTTTTAAAGTAATTTATTTTTATAATGGGGCTTAGCTGCTTTTCACAGCTGTGTTTATGCCGCTTTACACCCACTTGACACACTAACAGAGAGATATCAATACATAGGTTTTAAGATTATTACTAGTCAGATATATTCTTGTGCGGTGAATCGGGCGTGTTGAGTCCAGTTCTCTGAGCAAGGAGTAGGTCTTGTATGTTACATATTGGGTTTATGGAACGGTATCTGAGCTAATTTGAAACTCTTGTTTTATGTATCACCCCACCTCACCTTTCCCGTTAAGCAGCCATAGTGTGTTTTCTGCATGTGTGACTCTGTTCTGTTTTGTAATTCAGTTCAAGTGTAACGGTTTTTACATTCCTTCTATATTGACACCTTATGAGAAGTGTCCTTTTCTGTGTGACTTATTTCACTTAGAATCGTCGTACCTAAATCCACTCATCATGCTGCTACTAGCATTATGACATTGATTTCATGGCTGAGTGATATTCCATTGTTCATAAGGACCACCACTTCTTTATCCATTTTTCGCTTTCTTGGGATATTTAAGGTGGAATGAAGTGGAGGTCCTTGTCAACAGAGCAGCCCTAAACTTTAGGGTGCCTGTGTCTTGCTGATTATCAATTTTCCCACTTTATACCCCCATGCGTGGAAGTGCCCTATGCTCTCTAAGCTGTGTTTTTTAGATATTTCAGGACACACCGTACCCTTCTCCAGAGTGGCTGTTGGCAATTTACATCCCGCCCATCAGTGTAGCAAGGCTCCCATTTCTACATGGCCTGTCCTGCATTTCTGGTTTTGAAACTTTTTTCAGCATGGCCCTTTTGACCGATGGGAAGCGAGACTTCTTTGTAGCGCTGATTTGCCTTTCCAGGTTGCTTGGTTGGCCAAAAAGGGCGTAAGCGTTTTTTCCTGAATATATTCAGGAAATAACGCTTACGCCCTTTTTGGCCAAGGGCATCATTGTCAACGTTTTGCCGCTTTTCATGTGCTTTAAAGGCGATTCAAATCTACCTCCTGAAATCTGTTTCCTGCAATTCTGCCTTGCTTTCAAATCCTCTTCTTTGCCTTCCCTCAATATATTTGTGGACGAGAGTTATCATTTATAACTCTGCAGGTTTGTGAATTGCAGTGCCCTGAAGCTCCATTTTACAACTCGCTTTTTTGGGAGCTGGCCGCAAAAGCGCAGGATGGCTTCAGGCCCTGTTCTGGTTCCGAAGGGCAGGCTGAGCCTGTGGTTAATTCTTCTTCCTGATGGGAAAATAGAGTGACCTGTGCCTGTCCCAACACCAAGAGCTAGTCTCTCATTGGTTCCCCGTCTTCCCGTTCATCCTCAGGACAAATTGCAACCTGTACGGAACAGGAGGTTAAAGGTGCTGATGCTCCAAGTAGGGAGATTGCTAGTAAAGTGGCTGGAATGGCCAACCCGAGCACAAGGAGATGAGAAATGAGGTGCGTTTTAGAAACCTTTCCCCATCAAACGGTGTACCATCTTCTGGGTTTCTCATGCATGGTTTCGATGTAGGAAGATGCCCTTGAACCTGGAGATTTGGGACCCATGCGATGGGTAGCACGCAGTATTACTTTAAAGGGTCTGCCTTTGCTCACCCAACCTCACCAAACCTCTCAGCCCCAAGAGTGTCTACCCTTATGTCTCATCCAGCTGTGGATCTAGATATGGTCAATCCAGGTTGCATCACAGCCCCTGAACGAATTGTGTAAGAATTTCTCTCTCTTTCCCTGTCTTTGTTTCATGGGTTTTTTAAAGTAATTTATTTTTATAATGGGGCTTAGCTGCTTTTCACAGCTGTGTTTATGCCGCTTTACACCCACTTGACACACTAACAGAGAGATATCAATACATAGGTTTTAAGATTATTACTAGTCAGATATATTCTTGTGCGGTGAATCGGGCGTGTTGAGTCCAGTTCTCTGAGCAAGGAGTAGGTCTTGTCTGTTACATATTGGGTTTATGGAACGGTATCTGAGCTAATTTGAAACTCTTGTTTTATGTATCACCCCACCTCACCTTTCCCGTTAAGCAGCCATAGTGTGTTTTCTGCATGTGTGACTCTGTTCTGTTTTGTAATTCAGTTCAAGTGTAACGGTTTTTACATTCCTTCTATATTGACACCTTATGAGAAGTGTCCTTTTCTGTGTGACTTATTTCACTTAGAATCGTCGTACCTAAATCCACTCATCATGCTGCTACTAGCATTATGACATTGATTTCATGGCTGAGTGATATTCCATTGTTCATAAGGACCACCACTTCTTTATCCATTTTTCGCTTTCTTGGGATATTTAAGGTGGAATGAAGTGGAGGTCCTTGTCAACAGAGCAGCCCTAAACTTTAGGGTGCCTGTGTCTTGCTGATTATCAATTTTCCCACTTTATACCCCCATGCGTGGAAGTGCCCTATGCTCTCTAAGCTGTGTTTTTTAGATATTTCAGGACACACCGTACCCTTCTCCAGAGTGGCTGTTGGCAATTTACATCCCGCCCATCAGTGTAGCAAGGCTCCCATTTCTACATGGCCTGTCCTGCATTTCTGGTTTTGAAACTTTTTTCAGCATGGCCCTTTTGACCGATGGGAAGCGAGACTTCTTTGTAGCGCTGATTTGCCTTTCCAGGTTGCTTGGTTGGCCAAAAAGGGCGTAAGCGTTTTTTCCTGAATATATTCAGGAAATAACGCTTACGCCCTTTTTGGCCAAGGGCATCATTGTCAACGTTTTGCCGCTTTTCATGTGCTTTAAAGGCGATTCAAATCTACCTCCTGAAATCTGTTTCCTGCAATTCTGCCTTGCTTTCAAATCCTCTTCTTTGCCTTCCCTCAATATATTTGTGGACGAGAGTTATCATTTATAACTCTGCAGGTTTGTGAATTGCAGTGCCCTGAAGCTCCATTTTACAACTCGCTTTTTTGGGAGCTGGCCGCAAAAGCGCAGGATGGCTTCAGGCCCTGTTCTGGTTCCGAAGGGCAGGCTGAGCCTGTGGTTAATTCTTCTTCCTGATGGGAAAATAGAGTGACCTGTGCCTGTCCCAACACCAAGAGCTAGTCTCTCATTGGTTCCCCGTCTTCCCGTTCATCCTCAGGACAAATTGCAACCTGTACGGAACAGGAGGTTAAAGGTGCTGATGCTCCAAGTAGGGAGATTGCTAGTAAAGTGGCTGGAATGGCCAACCCGAGCACAAGGAGATGAGAAATGAGGTGCGTTTTAGAAACCTTTCCCCATCAAACGGTGTACCATCTTCTGGGTTTCTCATGCATGGTTTCGATGTAGGAAGATGCCCTTGAACCTGGAGATTTGGGACCCATGCGATGGGTAGCACGCAGTATTACTTTAAAGGGTCTGCCTTTGCTCACCCAACCTCACCAAACCTCTCAGCCCCAAGAGTGTCTACCCTTATGTCTCATCCAGCTGTGGATCTAGATATGGTCAATCCAGGTTGCATCACAGCCCCTGAACGAATTGTGTAAGAATTTCTCTCTCTTTCACTGTCTTTGTTTCATGGGTTTTTAAAAGTAATTTATTTTTATAATGGGGTTTAGCTGCTTTTCCCGGCTGTGTTTATGCCGCTTTACACCCACTTGACACACTAACAGAGAGATATCAATTCATAGGTTTTAAGATTATTACTAGTCAGATATATTCTTGTGTGGTGAATCGGGCGTGTTGAGTCCAGTTCTCTGAGCAAGGAGTAGGTCTTGTCTGTTACATATTGGGTTTATGGAACGGTATCTGAGCTAATTTGAAACTCTTATTTTATGTATCACCCCACCTCACCTTTCCCGTTAAGCAGCCATAGTGTGTTTTCTGCATGTGTGACTCTGTTCTGTTTTGTAATTCAGTTCAAGTGTAACGGTTTTTACCTTCCCTCTATAAGTGACACCTTAAGAGAAGTGTCCTTTTC
Organism: Balaenoptera physalus; assembly: GCF_965194825.1. Taxonomy (NCBI): domain Eukaryota; kingdom Metazoa; phylum Chordata; class Mammalia; order Artiodactyla; family Balaenopteridae; genus Balaenoptera; species Balaenoptera physalus. The sequence goes on along the minus strand of NW_028126322.1, from coordinate 409,050 downwards.
TGTGTGACTTATTTCGCTTAGAATCGTCGTACCTAAATCCACTCATCATGCTGCTACTAGCCTTATGACATTGATTTCATCGCTGAGTGATATTCCATTGTACATAAGGACCACAACTTTTTTATCCATTTTTTGCTTTCCTGGGATATTTAAGGTGGAATGAAGTGGAGGTCCTTGTCAACAGAGCAGCCCTAAACTTTGGGGTGCCTGTGTCTTGCTGATTATCAATTTTCCCACTTTATACCCCCATGCGTGGAAGTGCCCTATGCTCTCTAAGCTGTGTTTTTTAGATATTTCAGGACACACCGTACCCTTCTCCAGAGTGGCTGTTGGCAATTTACATCCCGCCCATCAGTGTAGCAAGGCTCCCATTTCTCCATTGCCTGTCCTGCATTTCTGGTTTTGACACTTTTTTCAGCATGTTCCTTTTGACCGATGGGAAGCGAGACTTCTTTGTAGCGCTGATTTGCCTTTCCAGGTTGCTTGGTTGGCCAAAAAGGGCGTATGCGTTTTTTCCTGAATATATTCAGGAAAAAACGCATACGCCCTTTTTTGCCAAGGGCATCATTGTCAACGTTTTGCCGCTTTTCATGTGCTTTAAAGGCGATTCGAATCTACCTCCTGAAATCTGTTTCCTGCAATTCTGCCTTGATTTCAAATCCTCTTCTTTGCCTTCCCTCAATATATTTGTGGACGAGAGTTATCATTTATACCTCTGCAGGTTTGTGAATTGCAGTGCCCTGAAGCTCCATTTTACAACTCGCTTTTTTGGGAGCTGGCCTCAACAGCGCAGGATGGCTTTAGGCCCTCTTCTGGTTCTGGGGGGCAGGCTGAACCTGTGGTTAATTCTTCTTCCTGATGGGAAAATAGAGTGACCTGTGCCTGTCCCAACACCAAGAGCTAGTCTCTCATTGGTTCCCCGTCTTCCCGCTCATCCTCAAGACAAATTGCAACCTGTACGGAACAGGAGGTTAAAGGTGCTGATGCTCCAAGTAGGGAGATTGCTAGTAAAGTGGCTGGAATGGCCAACCCGAGCACAAGGAGATGAGAAATGAGGTGCGTTTTAGAAACCTTTCCCCATCACACGGTGTACCTTCTTCTGGGTTTCTCATGCATGTTTTCGATGTAGGAAGATGCCCTTGAACCTGGAGATTTGGGACCCATGCGATGGGTAGCACGCTGTATTACTTTAAAGGGTCTGCGTTTGCTCACCCAACCTCACCAAACCTCTCAGCCCCAAGAGTGTCCACCCTTATGTCTCATCCAGTTGTGGGTCTAGATATGGTCAATCCAGGTTGCATCACAGCCCTTGAACGAATTGTGTAAGAATTTCTCTCTCTTTCCCTGTCTTTGTTTCATGGGTTTTTTAAAGTAATTTATTTTTATAATGGGGTTTAGCTGCTTTTCACAGCTGTGTTTATGCTGCTTTACACCCACTTGACACACTAACAGAGAGATATCAATACATAGGTTTTAAGATTATTACTAGTCAGATATATTCTTGTGCGGTGAATCGGGCGTGTTGAGTCCAGTTCTCTGAGCAAGGAGTAGGTCTTGTCTGTTACATATTGGGTTTATGGAACGGTATCTGAGCTAATTTGAAACTCTTATTTTATGTATCACCCCACCTCACCTTTCCCGTTAAGCAGCCATAGTGTGTTTTCTGCATGTGTGACTCTGTTCTGTTTTGTAATTCAGTTCAAGTGTAACGGTTTTTACCTTCCCTCTATAAGTGACACCTTAAGAGAAGTGTCCTTTTCTGTGTGACTTATTTCACTTAGAATCGTCGTACCTAAATCCACTCATCATGCTGCTACTAGCCTTATGACATTGATTTCATCGCTGAGTGATATTCCATTGTACATAAGGACCACAACTTTTTTATCCATTTTTTGCTTTCCTGGGATATTTAAGGTGGAATGAAGTGGAGGTCCTTGTCAACAGAGCAGCCCTAAACTTTGGGGTGCTTGTGTCTTGCTGATTTTCAATTTTCCCACTTTATAACCCCATGCGTGGAAGTGATCTATGCTCTCTAAGCTGTGTTTTTTAGATGTTTCAGTATACACCGTTCCCTTCTCCAGAGTGGCTGTTGGCAATTTACATCCCGCCCATCAGTGTAGCAAGGCTCCCATTTCTCCATGGCCTGTCCTGCATTTCTGGTTTTGACACTTTTTTCAGCATGGGCCTTTTGACCGATGGGAAGCGAGACTTCTTTGTAGCGCTGATTTGCCTTTCCAGGTTGCTTGGTTGGCCAAAAAGGGCGTAAGCGTTTTTTCCTGAATATATTCAGGAAAAAACGCTTACGCCCTTTTTGGCCAAGGGCATCATTGTCAACGTTTTGCCGCTTTTCATGTGCTTTAAAGGTGATTCGAATCTACCTCCTGAAATCTGTTTCCTGCAATTCTGCCTTGATTTCAAATCCTCTTCTTTGCCTGCCCTCAATATATTTGTGGACGAGAGTTATCATTTATAACTCTGCAGGTTTGTGAATTGTAGTGCCCTGTAGCTCCATTTTACAACTCGCTTTTTTGGGAGCTGGCCGCAAAAGCGGAGGATGGCTTCAGGCCCTGTTCTGGTTCCGGGGGGCAGGCTGAGCCTGTGGTTAATTCTTCTTCCTGATGGGAAAATAGAGTGACCTGTGCCTGTCCCAACACCAAGAGGTAGTCTCTCATTGGTTCCCCGTCTTCCCGCTCATCCTCAAGACAAATTGCAACCTGTACGGAACAGGAGGTTAAAGTTGCTGATGCTCCAAGTAGGGAGATTGCTAGTAAAGTGGCTGGAATGGCCAACCCGAGCACAAGGAGATGAGAAATAAGGTGCGTTTTAGAAACCTTTCCACATCAAACGGTGTACCATCTTCTGGGTTTCTCATGCATGTTTTCGATGTAGGAAGATGCCCTTGAACCTGGAGATTTGGGACCCATGCGATGGGTACCACGCTGTATTACTTTAAAGGGTCTGCGTTTGCTCACCCAACCTCACCAAACCTCTCAGCCCCAAGAGTGTCCACCCTTATGTCTCATCCAGCTGTGGGTCTAGATATGGTCAATCCAGGTTGCATCACAGCCCCTGAACGAATTGTGTAAGAATTTCTCTCTCTTTCCCTGTCTTTGTTTCATGGGTTTTTTAAAGTAATTTATTTTTATAATGGGGCTTAGCTGCTTTTCACAGCTGTGTTTATGCCGCTTTACACCCACTTGACACACTAACAGAGAGATATCAATACATAGGTTTTAAGATTATTACTAGTCAGATATATTCTTGTGCGGTGAATCGGGCGTGTTGAGTCCAGTTCTCTGAGCAAGGAGTAGGTCTTGTCTGTTACATATTGGGTTTATGGAACGGTATCTGAGCTAATTTGAAACTCTTGTTTTATGTATCACCCCACCTCACCTTTCCCGTTAAGCAGCCATAGTGTGGTTTCTGCATGTGTGACTCTGTTCTGTTTTGTAATTCAGTTCAAGTGTAACGGTTTTTACATTCCTTCTATATTGACACCTTATGAGAAGTGTCCTTTTCTGTGTGACTTATTTCACTTAGAATCGTCGTACCTAAATCCACTCATCATGCTGCTACTAGCATTATGACATTGATTTCATGGCTGAGTGATATTCCATTGTTCATAAGGACCACCACTTCTTTATCCATTTTTCGCTTTCTTGGGATATTTAAGGTGGAATGAAGTGGAGGTCCTTGTCAACAGAGCAGCCCTAAACTTTAGGGTGCCTGTGTCTTGCTGATTATCAATTTTCCCACTTTATACCCCCATGCGTGGAAGTGCCCTATGCTCTCTAAGCTGTGTTTTTTAGATATTTCAGGACACACCGTACCCTTCTCCAGAGTGGCTGTTGGCAATTTACATCCCGCCCATCAGTGTAGCAAGGCTCCCATTTCTACATGGCCTGTCCTGCATTTCTGGTTTTGAAACTTTTTTCAGCATGGCCCTTTTGACCGATGGGAAGCGAGACTTCTTTGTAGCGCTGATTTGCCTTTCCAGGTTGCTTGGTTGGCCAAAAAGGGCGTAAGCGTTTTTTCCTGAATATATTCAGGAAATAACGCTTACGCCCTTTTTGGCCAAGGGCATCATTGTCAACGTTTTGCCGCTTTTCATGTGCTTTAAAGGCGATTCAAATCTACCTCCTGAAATCTGTTTCCTGCAATTCTGCCTTGCTTTCAAATCCTCTTCTTTGCCTTCCCTCAATATATTTGTGGACGAGAGTTATCATTTATAACTCTGCAGGTTTGTGAATTGCAGTGCCCTGAAGCTCCATTTTACAACTCGCTTTTTTGGGAGCTGGCCGCAAAAGCGCAGGATGGCTTCAGGCCCTGTTCTGGTTCCGAAGGGCAGGCTGAGCCTGTGGTTAATTCTTCTTCCTGATGGGAAAATAGAGTGACCTGTGCCTGTCCCAACACCAAGAGCTAGTCTCTCATTGGTTCCCCGTCTTCCCGTTCATCCTCAGGACAAATTGCAACCTGTACGGAACAGGAGGTTAAAGGTGCTGATGCTCCAAGTAGGGAGATTGCTAGTAAAGTGGCTGGAATGGCCAACCCGAGCACAAGGAGATGAGAAATGAGGTGCGTTTTAGAAACCTTTCCCCATCAAACGGTGTACCATCTTCTGGGTTTCTCATGCATGGTTTCGATGTAGGAAGATGCCCTTGAACCTGGAGATTTGGGACCCATGCGATGGGTAGCACGCAGTATTACTTTAAAGGGTCTGCCTTTGCTCACCCAACCTCACCAAACCTCTCAGCCCCAAGAGTGTCTACCCTTATGTCTCATCCAGCTGTGGATCTAGATATGGTCAATCCAGGTTGCATCACAGCCCCTGAACGAATTGTGTAAGAATTTCTCTCTCTTTCACTGTCTTTGTTTCATGGGTTTTTAAAAGTAATTTATTTTTATAATGGGGTTTAGCTGCTTTTCCCGGCTGTGTTTATGCCGCTTTACACCCACTTGACACACTAACAGAGAGATATCAATTCATAGGTTTTAAGATTATTACTAGTCAGATATATTCTTGTGTGGTGAATCGGGCGTGTTGAGTCCAGTTCTCTGAGCAAGGAGTAGGTCTTGTCTGTTACATATTGGGTTTATGGAACGGTATCTGAGCTAATTTGAAACTCTTATTTTATGTATCACCCCACCTCACCTTTCCCGTTAAGCAGCCATAGTGTGTTTTCTGCATGTGTGACTCTGTTCTGTTTTGTAATTCAGTTCAAGTGTAACGGTTTTTACCTTCCCTCTATAAGTGACACCTTAAGAGAAGTGTCCTTTTCTGTGTGACTTATTTCGCTTAGAATCGTCGTACCTAAATCCACTCATCATGCTGCTACTAGCCTTATGACATTGATTTCATCGCTGAGTGATATTCCATTGTACATAAGGACCACAACTTTTTTATCCTTTTTTTGCTTTCCTGGGATATTTAAGGTGGAATGAAGTGGAGGTCCTTGTCAACAGAGCAGCCCTAAACTTTGGGGTGCCTGTGTCTTGCTGATTATCAATTTTCCCACTTTATACCCCCATGCGTGGAAGTGCCCTATGCTCTCTAAGCTGTGTTTTTTAGATATTTCAGGACACACCGTACCCTTCTCCAGAGTGGCTGTTGGCAATTTACATCCCGCCCATCAGTGTAGCAAGGCTCCCATTTCTCCATTGCCTGTCCTGCATTTCTGGTTTTGACACTTTTTTCAGCATGTTCCTTTTGACCGATGGGAAGCGAGACTTCTTTGTAGCGCTGATTTGCCTTTCCAGGTTGCTTGGTTGGCCAAAAAGGGCGTATGCGTTTTTTCCTGAATATATTCAGGAAAAAACGCATACGCCCTTTTTTGCCAAGGGCATCATTGTCAACGTTTTGCCGCTTTTCATGTGCTTTAAAGGCGATTCGAATCTACCTCCTGAAATCTGTTTCCTGCAATTCTGCCTTGATTTCAAATCCTCTTCTTTGCCTTCCCTCAATATATTTGTGGACGAGAGTTATCATTTATACCTCTGCAGGTTTGTGAATTGCAGTGCCCTGAAGCTCCATTTTACAACTCGCTTTTTTGGGAGCTGGCCTCAACAGCGCAGGATGGCTTTAGGCCCTCTTCTGGTTCTGGGGGGCAGGCTGAACCTGTGGTTAATTCTTCTTCCTGATGGGAAAATAGAGTGACCTGTGCCTGTCCCAACACCAAGAGCTAGTCTCTCATTGGTTCCCCGTCTTCCCGCTCATCCTCAAGACAAATTGCAACCTGTACGGAACAGGAGGTTAAAGGTGCTGATGCTCCAAGTAGGGAGATTGCTAGTAAAGTGGCTGGAATGGCCAACCCGAGCACAAGGAGATGAGAAATGAGGTGCGTTTTAGAAACCTTTCCCCATCACACGGTGTACCTTCTTCTGGGTTTCTCATGCATGTTTTCGATGTAGGAAGATGCCCTTGAACCTGGAGATTTGGGACCCATGCGATGGGTAGCACGCTGTATTACTTTAAAGGGTCTGCGTTTGCTCACCCAACCTCACCAAACCTCTCAGCCCCAAGAGTGTCCACCCTTATGTCTCATCCAGTTGTGGGTCTAGATATGGTCAATCCAGGTTGCATCACAGCCCTTGAACGAATTGTGTAAGAATTTCTCTCTCTTTCCCTGTCTTTGTTTCATGGGTTTTTTAAAGTAATTTATTTTTATAATGGGGTTTAGCTGCTTTTCACAGCTGTGTTTATGCTGCTTTACACCCACTTGACACACTAACAGAGAGATATCAATACATAGGTTTTAAGATTATTACTAGTCAGATATATTCTTGTGCGGTGAATCGGGCGTGTTGAGTCCAGTTCTCTGAGCAAGGAGTAGGTCTTGTCTGTTACATATTGGGTTTATGGAACGGTATCTGAGCTAATTTGAAACTCTTATTTTATGTATCACCCCACCTCACCTTTCCCGTTAAGCAGCCATAGTGTGTTTTCTGCATGTGTGACTCTGTTCTGTTTTGTAATTCAGTTCAAGTGTAACGGTTTTTACCTTCCCTCTATAAGTGACACCTTAAGAGAAGTGTCCTTTTCTGTGTGACTTATTTCACTTAGAATCGTCGTACCTAAATCCACTCATCATGCTGCTACTAGCCTTATGACATTGATTTCATCGCTGAGTGATATTCCATTGTACATAAGGACCACAACTTTTTTATCCATTTTTTGCTTTCCTGGGATATTTAAGGTGGAATGAAGTGGAGGTCCTTGTCAACAGAGCAGCCCTAAACTTTGGGGTGCTTGTGTCTTGCTGATTTTCAATTTTCCCACTTTATAACCCCATGCGTGGAAGTGATCTATGCTCTCTAAGCTGTGTTTTTTAGATGTTTCAGTATACACCGTTCCCTTCTCCAGAGTGGCTGTTGGCAATTTACATCCCGCCCATCAGTGTAGCAAGGCTCCCATTTCTCCATGGCCTGTCCTGCATTTCTGGTTTTGACACTTTTTTCAGCATGGGCCTTTTGACCGATGGGAAGCGAGACTTCTTTGTAGCGCTGATTTGCCTTTCCAGGTTGCTTGGTTGGCCAAAAAGGGCGTAAGCGTTTTTTCCTGAATATATTCAGGAAAAAACGCTTACGCCCTTTTTGGCCAAGGGCATCATTGTCAACGTTTTGCCGCTTTTCATGTGCTTTAAAGGTGATTCGAATCTACCTCCTGAAATCTGTTTCCTGCAATTCTGCCTTGATTTCAAATCCTCTTCTTTGCCTGCCCTCAATATATTTGTGGACGAGAGTTATCATTTATAACTCTGCAGGTTTGTGAATTGTAGTGCCCTGTAGCTCCATTTTACAACTCGCTTTTTTGGGAGCTGGCCGCAAAAGCGGAGGATGGCTTCAGGCCCTGTTCTGGTTCCGGGGGGCAGGCTGAGCCTGTGGTTAATTCTTCTTCCTGATGGGAAAATAGAGTGACCTGTGCCTGTCCCAACACCAAGAGGTAGTCTCTCATTGGTTCCCCGTCTTCCCGCTCATCCTCAAGACAAATTGCAACCTGTACGGAACAGGAGGTTAAAGGTGCTGATGCTCCAAGTAGGGAGATTGCTAGTAAAGTGGCTGGAATGGCCAACCCGAGCACAAGGAGATGAGAAATAAGGTGCGTTTTAGAAACCTTTCCACATCACACGGTGTACCATCTTCTGGGTTTCTCATGCATGTTTTCGATGTAGGAAGATGCCCTTGAACCTGGAGATTTGGGACCCATGCGATGGGTACCACGCTGTATTACTTTAAAGGGTCTGCGTTTGCTCACCCAACCTCACCAAACCTCTCAGCCCCAAGAGTGTCCACCCTTATGTCTCATCCAGCTGTGGGTCTAGATATGGTCAATCCAGGTTGCATCACAGCCCCTGAACGAATTGTGTAAGAATTTCTCTCTCTTTCCCTGTCTTTGTTTCATGGGTTTTTTAAAGTAATTTATTTTTATAATGGGGCTTAGCTGCTTTTCACAGCTGTGTTTATGCCGCTTTACACCCACTTGACACACTAACAGAGAGATATCAATACATAGGTTTTAAGATTATTACTAGTCAGATATATTCTTGTGCGGTGAATCGGGCGTGTTGAGTCCAGTTCTCTGAGCAAGGAGTAGGTCTTGTCTGTTACATATTGGGTTTATGGAACGGTATCTGAGCTAATTTGAAACTCTTGTTTTATGTATCACCCCACCTCACCTTTCCCGTTAAGCAGCCATAGTGTGGTTTCTGCATGTGTGACTCTGTTCTGTTTTGTAATTCAGTTCAAGTGTAACGGTTTTTACATTCCCTCTATATTGACACCTTATGAGAAGTGTCCTTTTCTGTGTGACTTATTTCACTTAGAATCGTCGTACCTAAATCCACTCATCATGCTGCTACTAGCATTATGACATTGATTTCATGGCTGAGTGATATTCCATTGTTCATAAGGACCACCACTTCTTTATCCATTTTTCGCTTTCTTGGGATATTTAAGGTGGAATGAAGTGGAGGTCCTTGTCAACAGAGCAGCCCTAAACTTTAGGGTGCCTGTGTCTTGCTGATTATCAATTTTCCCACTTTATACCCCCATGCGTGGAAGTGCCCTATGCTCTCTAAGCTGTGTTTTTTAGATATTTCAGGACACACCGTACCCTTCTCCAGAGTGGCTGTTGGCAATTTACATCCCGCCCATCAGTGTAGCAAGGCTCCCATTTCTCCATTGCCTGTCCTGCATTTCTGGTTTTGACACTTTTTTCAGCATGTTCCTTTTGACCGATGGGAAGCGAGACTTCTTTGTAGCGCTGATTTGCCTTTCCAGGTTTCTTGGTTGGCCAAAAAGGGCGTATGCGTTTTTTCCTGAATATATTCAGGAAAAAACGCATACGCCCTTTTTGGCCAAGGGCATCATTGTCAACGTTTTGCCGCTTTTCATGTGCTTTAAAGGCGATTCGAATCTACCTCCTGAAATCTGTTTCCTGCAATTCTGCCTTGATTTCAAATCCTCTTCTTTGCCTTCCCTCAATATATTTGTGGACGAGAGTTATCATTTATACCTCTGCAGGTTTGTGAATTGCAGTGCCCTGAAGCTCCATTTTACAACTCGCTTTTTTGGGAGCTGGCCTCAAAAGCGCAGGATGGCTTTAGGCCCTGTTCTGGTTCTGGGGGGCAGGCTGAACCTGTGGTTAATTCTTCTTCCTGATGGGAAAATAGAGTGACCTGTGCCTGTCCCAACACCAAGAGCTAGTTTCTCATTGGTTCCCCGTCTTCCCGCTCATCCTCAGGACAAATTGCAACCTGTACGGAACAGGAGGTTAAAGGTGCTGATGCTCCAAGTAGGGAGATTGCTAGTAAAGTTGCTGGAATGGCGAACCCGAGCACAAGGAGATGAGAAATGAGGTGCGTTTTAGAAACCTTTCGCCATCACACGGTGTACCATCTTCTGGGTTTCTCGTGCATGTTTTCGATGTAGGAAGATGCCCTTGAACCTGGAGATTTGGGACCCATGCGATGGGTAGCACGCAGTATTAATTTAAAGGGTCTGCGTTTGCTCACCCAACCTCACCAAACCTCTCAGCCCCAAGAGTGTCCACCCTTATGTCTCATCCACCTGTGGGTCTAGGTATGGTCAATCCAGGTTGCATCACAGCCCCTGAACGAATTGTGTAAGAATTTCTCTCTCTTTCCCTGTCTTTGTTTCATGGGTTTTTAAAAGTAATTTATTTTTATAATGGGGTTTAGCTGCTTTTCACAGCTGTGTTTATGCCGCTTTACACCCACTTGACACACTAACAGAGAGATATCAATACATAGGTTTTAAGATTATTACTGGTCAGATATATTCTGGTGCGGTGAATCGGGCGTGTTGAGTCCAGTTCTCTGAGCAAGGAGTAGGTCTTGTTTGTTACATATTGGGTTTATGGAACGGTATCTGAGCTAATTTGAAACTCTTATTTTATGTATCACCCCACCTCACATTTCCCGTTAAGCAGCCATAGTGTGTTTTCTGCATGTGTGACTCTGTTCTGTTTTGTAATTCAGTTCAAGTGTAACGGTTTTTACCTTCCCTCTATAAGTGACACCTTAAGAGAAGTGTCCTTTTCTGTGTGACTTATTTCACTTAGAATCGTCGTACCTAAATCCACTCATCATGCTGCTACTAGCCTTATGACATTGATTTCATCGCTGAGTGATATTCCATTGTACATAAGGACCACAACTTTTTTATCCATTTTTTGCTTTCCTGGGATATTTAAGGTGGAAGGAAGTGGAGGTCCTTGTCAACAGAGCAGCCCTAAACTTTGGGGTTCTTGTGTCTTGCTGATTTTCAATTTTCCCACTTTATAACCCCATGCGTGGAAGTGATCTATGCTCTCTAAGCTGTGCTTTTTAGATGTTTCAGTACACACCGTTCCCTTCTCCAGAGTGGCTGTTGGCAATTTACATCCCGCCCATCAGTGTAGCAAGGCTCCCATTTCTACATGGCCTGTCCTGCATTTCTGGTTTTGACACTTTTTTCAGCATGTTCCTTTTGACCGATGGGAAGCGAGACTTCTTTGTAGCGCTGATTTGCCTTTCCAGGTTGCTTGGTTGGCCAAAAAGGGCGTATGCGTTTTTTCCTGAATATATTCAGGAAAAAACGCATACGCCCTTCTTGGCCAAGGGCACCATTGTCAACGTTTTGCCGCTTTTCATGTGCTTTAAAGGTGATTCGAATCTACCTCCTGAAATCTGTTTCCTGCAATTCTGCCTTGATTTCAAATCCTCTTCTTTGCCTGCCCTCAATATATTTGTGGACGAGAGTTATCATTTATAACTCTGCAGGTTTGTGAATTGTAGTGCCCTGTAGCTCCATTTTACAACTCGCTTTTTTGGGAGCTGGCCGCAAAAGCGGAGGATGGCTTCAGGCCCTGTTCTGGTTCCGGGGGGCAGGCTGAGCCTGTGGTTAATTCTTCTTCCTGATGGGAAAATAGAGTGACCTGTGCCTGTCCCAACACCAAGAGGTAGTCTCTCATTGGTTCCCCGTCTTCCCGCTCATCCTCAAGACAAATTGCAACCTGTACGGAACAGGAGGTTAAAGGTGCTGATGCTCCAAGTAGGGAGATTGCTAGTAAAGTGGCTGGAATGGCCAACCCGAGCACAAGGAGATGAGAAATAAGGTGCGTTTTAGAAATCTTTCCACATCACACGGTGTACCATCTTCTGGGTTTCTCATGCATGTTTTCGATGTAGGAAGATGCCCTTGAACCTGGAGATTTGGGACCCATGCGATGGGTACCACGCTGTATTACTTTAAAGGGTCTGCGTTTGCTCACCCAACCTCACCAAACCTCTCAGCCCCAAGAGTGTCCACCCTTATGTCTCATCCAGCTGTGGGTCTAGATATGGTCAATCCAGGTTGCATCACAGCCCCTGAACGAATTGTGTAAGAATTTCTCTCTCTTTCCCTGTCTTTGTTTCATGGGTTTTTTAAAGTAATTTATTTTTATAATGGGGCTTAGCTGCTTTTCACAGCTGTGTTTATGCCGCTTTACACCCACTTGACACACTAACAGAGAGATATCAATACATAGGTTTTAAGATTATTACTAGTCAGATATATTCTTGTGCGGTGAATCGGGCGTGTTGAGTCCAGTTCTCTGAGCAAGGAGTAGGTCTTGTCTGTTACATATTGGGTTTATGGAACGGTATCTGAGCTAATTTGAAACTCTTGTTTTATGTATCACCCCACCTCACCTTTCCCGTTAAGCAGCCATAGTGTGGTTTCTGCATGTGTGACTCTGTTCTGTTTTGTAATTCAGTTCAAGTGTAACGGTTTTTACATTCCCTCTATATTGACACCTTATGAGAAGTGTCCTTTTCTGTGTGACTTATTTCACTTAGAATCGTCGTACCTAAATCCACTCATCATGCTGCTACTAGCATTATGACATTGATTTCATGGCTGAGTGATATTCCATTGTTCATAAGGACCACCACTTCTTTATCCATTTTTCGCTTTCTTGGGATATTTAAGGTGGAATGAAGTGGAGGTCCTTGTCAACAGAGCAGCCCTAAACTTTAGGGTGCCTGTGTCTTGCTGATTATCAATTTTCCCACTTTATACCCCCATGCGTGGAAGTGCCCTATGCTCTCTAAGCTGTGTTTTTTAGATATTTCAGGACACACCGTACCCTTCTCCAGAGTGGCTGTTGGCAATTTACATCCCGCCCATCAGTGTAGCAAGGCTCCCATTTCTCCATTGCCTGTCCTGCATTTCTGGTTTTGACACTTTTTTCAGCATGTTCCTTTTGACCGATGGGAAGCGAGACTTCTTTGTAGCGCTGATTTGCCTTTCCAGGTTTCTTGGTTGGCCAAAAAGGGCGTATGCGTTTTTTCCTGAATATATTCAGGAAAAAACGCATACGCCCTTTTTGGCCAAGGGCATCATTGTCAACGTTTTGCCGCTTTTCATGTGCTTTAAAGGCGATTCGAATCTACCTCCTGAATTCTGTTTCCTGCAATTCTGCCTTGATTTCAAATCCTCTTCTTTGCCTTCCCTCAATATATTTGTGGACGAGAGTTATCATTTATACCTCTGCAGGTTTGTGAATTGCAGTGCCCTGAAGCTCCATTTTACAACTCGCTTTTTTGGGAGCTGGCCTCAAAAGCGCAGGATGGCTTTAGGCCCTGTTCTGTTTCTGGTGGGCAGGCTGAACCTGTGGTTAATTCTTCTTCCTGATGGGAAAATAGAGTGACCTGTGCCTGTCCCAACACCAAGAGCTAGTTTCTCATTGGTTCCCCGTCTTCCCGCTCATCCTCAGGACAAATTGCAACCTGTACGGAACAGGAGGTTAAAGGTGCTGATGCTCCAAGTAGGGAGATTGCTAGTAAAGTTGCTGGAATGGCGAACCCGAGCACAAGGAGATGAGAAATGAGGTGCGTTTTAGAAACCTTTCCCCATCACACGGTGTACCATCTTCTGGGTTTCTCGTGCATGTTTTCGATGTAGGAAGATGCCCTTGAACCTGGAGATTTGGGACCCATGCGATGGGTAGCACGCAGTATTAATTTAAAGGGTCTGCGTTTGCTCACCCAACCTCACCAAACCTCTCAGCCCCAAGAGTGTCCACCCTTATGTCTCATCCACCTGTGGGTCTAGGTATGGTCAATCCAGGTTGCATCACAGCCCCTGAACGAATTGTGTAAGAATTTCTCTCTCTTTCCCTGTCTTTGTTTCATGGGTTTTTAAAAGTAATTTATTTTTATAATGGGGTTTAGCTGCTTTTCACAGCTGTGTTTATGCCGCTTTACACCCACTTGACACACTAACAGAGAGATATCAATACATAGGTTTTAAGATTATTACTGGTCAGATATATTCTGGTGCGGTGAATCGGGCGTGTTGAGTCCAGTTCTCTGAGCAAGGAGTAGGTCTTGTTTGTTACATATTGGGTTTATGGAACGGTATCTGAGCTAATTTGAAACTCTTATTTTATGTATCACCCCACCTCACCTTTCCCGTTAAGCAGCCATAGTGTGTTTTCTGCATGTGTGACTCTGTTCTGTTTTGTAATTCAGTTCAAGTGTAACGGTTTTTACCTTCCCTCTATAAGTGACACCTTAAGAGAAGTGTCCTTTTCTGTGTGACTTATTTCACTTAGAATCGTCGTACCTAAATCCACTCATCATGCTGCTACTAGCCTTATGACATTGATTTCATCGCTGAGTGATATTCCATTGTACATAAGGACCACAACTTTTTTATCCATTTTTTGCTTTCCTGGGATATTTAAGGTGGAAGGAAGTGGAGGTCCTTGTCAACAGAGCAGCCCTAAACTTTGGGGTGCCTGTGTCTTGCTGATTTTCAATTTTCCCACTTTATAACCCCATGCGTGGAAGTGATCTATGCTCTCTAAGCTGTGTTTTTTAGATGTTTCAGTACACACCGTTCCCTTCTCCAGAGTGGCTGTTGGCAATTTACATCCCGCCCATCAGTGTAGCAAGGCTCCCATTTCTCCATGGCCTGTCCTGCATTTCTGGTTTTGAAACTTTTTTCAGCATGGCCCTTTTGACCGATGGGAAGCGAGACTTCTTTGTAGCGCTGATTTGCCTTTCCAGGTTGCTTGGTTGGCCAAAAAGGGCGTAAGCGTTTTTTCCTGAATATATTCAGGAAATAACGCTTACGCCCTTTTTGGCCAAGGGCATCATTTTCAACGTTTTGCCGCTTTTCATGTGCTTTAAAGGTGATTCGAATCTACCTCCTGAAATCGGTTTCCGGCAATTCTGCCTTGATTTCAAATCCTCTTCTTTGCCTGCTCTCAATATATTTGTGGACGAGAGTTATCATTTATAACTCTGCAGGTTTGTGAATTGTAGTGCCCTGTAGCTCCATTTTACAACTCGCTTTTTTGGGAGCTGGCCGCAAAAGCGGAGGATGGCTTCAGGCCCTGTTCTGGTTCCGGGGGGCAGGCTGAGCCTGTGGTTAATTTTTCTTCCTGATGGGAAAATAGAGTGACCTGTGCCTGTCCCAACACCAAGAGCTAGTCTCTCATTGGTTCCCCGTCTTCCCGCTCATCCTCAAGACAAATTGCAACCTGTACGGAACAGGAGGTTAAAGGTGCTGATGCTCCAAGTAGGGAGATTGCTAGTAAAGTGGCTGGAATGGCCAACCCGAGCACAAGGAGATGAGAAATGAGGTGCGTTTTAGAAACCTTTCCCCATCACACGGTGTACCATCTTCTGGGTTTCTCATGCATGTTTTCGATGTAGGAAGATGCCCTTGAACCTGGAGATTTGGGACCCATGCGATGGGTAGCACGCTGTATTACTTTAAAGGGTCTGCGTTTGCTCACCCAACCTCACCAAACCTCTCAGCCCCAAGAGTGTCCACCCTTATGTCTCATCCAGCTGTGGGTCTAGATATGGTCAATCCAGGTTGCATCACAGCCCCTGAACGAATTGTGTAAGAATTTCTCTCTATTTCCCTGTCTTTGTTTCATGGGTTTTTTAAAGTAATTTATTTTTATAATGGGGATTAGCTGCTTTTCATGGCTGTGTTTATGCCGCTTTACACCCACTTGACACACTAACAGAGAGATATCAATACATAGGTTTTAAGATTATTACTAGTCAGATATATTCTTGTGCGGTGAATCGGGCGTGTTGAGTCCAGTTCTCTGAGCAAGGAGTAGGTCTTGTCTGTTACATATTGGGTTTATGGAACGGTATCTGAGCTAATTTGAAACTCTTGTTTTATGTATCACCCCACCTCACCTTTCCCGTTAAGCAGCCATAGTGTGTTTTCTGCATGTGTGACTCTGTTCTGTTTTGTAATTCAGTTCAAGTGTAACGGTTTTTACATTCCCTCTATATTGACACCTTATGAGAAGTGTCCTTTTCTGTGTGACTTATTTCACTTAGAATCGTCGTACCTAAATCCACTCATCATGCTGCTACTAGCATTATGACATTGATTTCATGGCTGAGTGATATTCCATTGTTCATAAGGACCACCACTTCTTTATCCATTTTTCGCTTTCTTGGGATATTTAAGGTGGAATGAAGTGGAGGTCCTTGTCAACAGAGCAGCCCTAAACTTTAGGGTGCCTGTGTCTTGCTGATTATCAATTTTCCCACTTTATACCCCCATGCGTGGAAGTGCCCTATGCTCTCTAAGCTGTGTTTTTTAGATATTTCAGGACACACCGTACCCTTCTCCAGAGTGGCTGTTGGCAATTTACATCCCGCCCATCAGTGTAGCAAGGCTCCCATTTCTCCATTGCCTGTCCTGCATTTCTGGTTTTGACACTTTTTTCAGCATGTTCCTTTTGACCGATGGGAAGCGAGACTTCTTTGTAGCGCTGATTTGCCTTTCCAGGTTGCTTGGTTGGCCAAAAAGGGCGTATGCGTTTTTTCCTGAATATATTCAGGAAAAAACGCATACGCCCTTTTTGGCCAAGGGCATCATTGTCAACGTTTTGCCGCTTTTCATGTGCTTTAAAGGCGATTCGAATCTACCTCCTGAATTCTGTTTCCTGCAATTCTGCCTTGATTTCAAATCCTCTTCTTTGCCTTCCCTCAATATATTTGTGGACGAGAGTTATCATTTATACCTCTGCAGGTTTGTGAATTGCAGTGCCCTGAAGCTCCATTTTACAACTCGCTTTTTTGGGAGCTGGCCTCAAAAGCGCAGGATGGCTTTAGGCCCTGTTCTGGTTCTGGGGGGCAGGCTGAACCTGTGGTTAATTCTTCTTCCTGATGGGAAAATAGAGTGACCTGTGCCTGTCCCAACACCAAGAGCTAGTTTCTCATTGGTTCCCCGTCTTCCCGCTCATCCTCAGGACAAATTGCAACCTGTACGGAACAGGAGGTTAAAGGTGCTGATGCTCCAAGTAGGGAGATTGCTAGTAAAGTTGCTGGAATGGCGAACCCGAGCACAAGGAGATGAGAAATGAGGTGCGTTTTAGAAACCTTTCCCCATCACACGGTGTACCATCTTCTGGGTTTCTCGTGCATGTTTTCGATGTAGGAAGATGCCCTTGAACCTGGAGATTTGGGACCCATGCGATGGGTAGCACGCAGTATTAATTTAAAGGGTCTGCGTTTGCTCACCCAACCTCACCAAACCTCTCAGCCCCAAGAGTGTCCACCCTTATGTCTCATCCACCTGTGGGTCTAGGTATGGTCAATCCAGGTTGCATCACAGCCCCTGAACGAATTGTGTAAGAATTTCTCTCTCTTTCCCTGTCTTTGTTTCATGGGTTTTTAAAAGTAATTTATTTTTATAATGGGGTTTAGCTGCTTTTCACAGCTGTGTTTATGCCGCTTTACACCCACTTGACACACTAACAGAGAGATATCAATACATAGGTTTTAAGATTATTACTGGTCAGATATATTCTGGTGCGGTGAATCGGGCGTGTTGAGTCCAGTTCTCTGAGCAAGGAGTAGGTCTTGTTTGTTACATATTGGGTTTATGGAACGGTATCTGAGCTAATTTGAAACTCTTATTTTATGTATCACCCCACCTCACCTTTCCCGTTAAGCAGCCATAGTGTGTTTTCTGCATGTGTGACTCTGTTCTGTTTTGTAATTCAGTTCAAGTGTAACGGTTTTTACCTTCCCTCTATAAGTGACACCTTAAGAGAAGTGTCCTTTTCTGTGTGACTTATTTCACTTAGAATCGTCGTACCTAAATCCACTCATCATGCTGCTACTAGCCTTATGACATTGATTTCATCGCTGAGTGATATTCCATTGTACATAAGGACCACAACTTTTTTATCCATTTTTTGCTTTCCTGGGATATTTAAGGTGGAAGGAAGTGGAGGTCCTTGTCAACAGAGCAGCCCTAAACTTTGGGGTTCTTGTGTCTTGCTGATTTTCAATTTTCCCACTTTATAACCCCATGCGTGGAAGTGATCTATGCTCTCTAAGCTGTGTTTTTTAGATGTTTCAGTACACACCGTTCCCTTCTCCAGAGTGGCTGTTGGCAATTTACATCCCGCCCATCAGTGTAGCAAGGCTCCCATTTCTACATGGCCTGTCCTGCATTTCTGGTTTTGAAACTTTTTTCAGCATGGCCCTTTTGACCGATGGGAAGCGAGACTTCTTTGTAGCGCTGATTTGCCTTTCCAGGTTGCTTGGTTGGCCAAAAAGGGCGTAAGCGTTTTTTCCTGAATATATTCAGGAAATAACGCTTACGCCCTTTTTGGCCAAGGGCATCATTTTCAACGTTTTGCCGCTTTTCATGTGCTTTAAAGGTGATTCGAATCTACCTCCTGAAATCTGTTTCCTGCAATTCTGCCTTGATTTCAAATCCTCTTCTTTGCCTGCTCTCAATATATTTGTGGACGAGAGTTATCATTTATAACTCTGCAGGTTTGTGAATTGTAGTGCCCTGTAGCTCCATTTTACAACTCGCTTTTTTGGGAGCTGGCCGCAAAAGCGGAGGATGGCTTCAGGCCCTGTTCTGGTTCCGGGGGGCAGGCTGAGCCTGTGGTTAATTTTTCTTCCTGATGGGAAAATAGAGTGACCTGTGCCTGTCCCAACACCAAGAGCTAGTCTCTCATTGGTTCCCCGTCTTCCCGCTCATCCTCAAGACAAATTGCAACCTGTACGGAACAGGAGGTTAAAGGTGCTGATGCTCCAAGTAGGGAGATTGCTAGTAAAGTGGCTGGAATGGCCAACCCGAGCACAAGGAGATGAGAAATGAGGTGCGTTTTAGAAACCTTTCCCCATCACACGGTGTACCATCTTCTGGGTTTCTCATGCATGTTTTCGATGTAGGAAGATGCCCTTGAACCTGGAGATTTGGGACCCATGTGATGGGTAGCACGCTGTATTACTTTAAAGGGTCTGCGTTTGCTCACCCAACCTCACCAAACCTCTCAGCCCCAAGAGTGTCCACCCTTATGTCTCATCCAGCTGTGGGTCTAGATATGGTCAATCCAGGTTGCATCACAGCCCCTGAACGAATTGTGTAAGAATTTCTCTCTATTTCCCTGTCTTTGTTTCATGGGTTTTTTAAAGTAATTTATTTTTATAATGGGGATTAGCTGCTTTTCACGGCTGTGTTTATGCCGCTTTACACCCACTTGACACACTAACAGAGAGATATCAATACATAGGTTTTAAGATTATTACTAGTCAGATATATTCTTGTGCGGTGAATCGGGCGTGTTGAGTCCAGTTCTCTGAGCAAGGAGTAGGTCTTGTCTGTTACATATTGGGTTTATGGAACGGTATCTGAGCTAATTTGAAACTCTTGTTTTATGTATCACCCCACCTCACCTTTCCCGTTAAGCAGCCATAGTGTGTTTTCTGCATGTGTGACTCTGTTCTGTTTTGTAATTCAGTTCAAGTGTAACGGTTTTTACATTCCCTCTATATTGACACCTTATGAGAAGTGTCCTTTTCTGTGTGACTTATTTCACTTAGAATCGTCGTACCTAAATCCACTCATCATGCTGCTACTAGCATTATGACATTGATTTCATGGCTGAGTGATATTCCATTGTTCATAAGGACCACCACTTCTTTATCCATTTTTCGCTTTCTTGGGATATTTAAGGTGGAATGAAGTGGAGGTCCTTGTCAACAGAGCAGCCCTAAACTTTAGGGTGCCTGTGTCTTGCTGATTATCAATTTTCCCACTTTATACCCCCATGCGTGGAAGTGCCCTATGCTCTCTAAGCTGTGTTTTTTAGATATTTCAGGACACACCGTACCCTTCTCCAGAGTGGCTGTTGGCAATTTACATCCCGCCCATCAGTGTAGCAAGGCTCCCATTTCTCCATTGCCTGTCCTGCATTTCTGGTTTTGACACTTTTTTCAGCATGTTCCTTTTGACCGATGGGAAGCGAGACTTCTTTGTAGCGCTGATTTGCCTTTCCAGGTTGCTTGGTTGGCCAAAAAGGGCGTATGCGTTTTTTCCTGAATATATTCAGGAAAAAACGCATACGCCCTTTTTGGCCAAGGGCATCATTGTCAACGTTTTGCCGCTTTTCATGTGCTTTAAAGGCGATTCGAATCTACCTCCTGAATTCTGTTTCCTGCAATTCTGCCTTGATTTCAAATCCTCTTCTTTGCCTTCCCTCAATATATTTGTGGACGAGAGTTATCATTTATACCTCTGCAGGTTTGTGAATTGCAGTGCCCTGAAGCTCCATTTTACAACTCGCTTTTTTGGGAGCTGGCCTCAAAAGCGCAGGATGGCTTTAGGCCCTGTTCTGGTTCTGGGGGGCAGGCTGAACCTGTGGTTAATTCTTCTTCCTGATGGGAAAATAGAGTGACCTGTGCCTGTCCCAACACCAAGAGCTAGTTTCTCATTGGTTCCCCGTCTTCCCGCTCATCCTCAGGACAAATTGCAACCTGTACGGAACAGGAGGTTAAAGGTGCTGATGCTCCAAGTAGGGAGATTGCTAGTAAAGTTGCTGGAATGGCGAACCCGAGCACAAGGAGATGAGAAATGAGGTGCGTTTTAGAAACCTTTCCCCATCACACGGTGTACCATCTTCTGGGTTTCTCGTGCATGTTTTCGATGTAGGAAGATGCCCTTGAACCTGGAGATTTGGGACCCATGCGATGGGTAGCACGCAGTATTAATTTAAAGGGTCTGCGTTTGCTCACCCAACCTCACCAAACCTCTCAGCCCCAAGAGTGTCCACCCTTATGTCTCATCCACCTGTGGGTCTAGGTATGGTCAATCCAGGTTGCATCACAGCCCCTGAACGAATTGTGTAAGAATTTCTCTCTCTTTCCCTGTCTTTGTTTCATGGGTTTTTAAAAGTAATTTATTTTTATAATGGGGTTTAGCTGCTTTTCACAGCTGTGTTTATGCCGCTTTACACCCACTTGACACACTAACAGAGAGATATCAATACATAGGTTTTAAGATTATTACTGGTCAGATATATTCTGGTGCGGTGAATCGGGCGTGTTGAGTCCAATTCTCTGAGCAAGGAGTAGGTCTTGTTTGTTACATATTGGGTTTATGGAATGGTATCTGAGCTAATTTGAAACTCTTATTTTATGTATCACCCCACCTCACCTTTCCCGTTAAGCAGCCATAGTGTGTTTTCTGCATGTGTGACTCTGTTCTGTTTTGTAATTCAGTTCAAGTGTAACGGTTTTTACCTTCCCTCTATAAGTGACACCTTAAGAGAAGTGTCCTTTTCTGTGTGACTTATTTCACTTAGAATCGTCGTACCTAAATCCACTCATCATGCTGCTACTAGCCTTATGACATTGATTTCATCGCTGAGTGATATTCCATTGTACATAAGGACCACAACTTTTTTATCCATTTTTTGCTTTCCTGGGATATTTAAGGTGGAAGGAAGTGGAGGTCCTTGTCAACAGAGCAGCCCTAAACTTTGGGGTTCTTGTGTCTTGCTGATTTTCAATTTTCCCACTTTATAACCCCATGCGTGGAAGTGATCTATGCTCTCTAAGCTGTGTTTTTTAGATGTTTCAGTACACACCGTTCCCTTCTCCAGAGTGGCTGTTGGCAATTTACATCCCGCCCATCAGTGTAGCAAGGCTCCCATTTCTACATGGCCTGTCCTGCATTTCTGGTTTTGAAACTTTTTTCAGCATGGCCCTTTTGACCGATGGGAAGCGAGACTTCTTTGTAGCGCTGATTTGCCTTTCCAGGTTGCTTGGTTGGCCAAAAAGGGCGTAAGCGTTTTTTCCTGAATATATTCAGGAAATAACGCTTACGCCCTTTTTGGCCAAGGGCATCATTGTCAACGTTTTGCCGCTTTTCATGTGCTTTAAAGGTGATTCGAATCTACCTCCTGAAATCGGTTTCCTGCAATTCTGCCTTGATTTCAAATCCTCTTCTTTGCCTGCTCTCAATATATTTGTGGACGAGAGTTATCATTTATAACTCTGCAGGTTTGTGAATTGTAGTGCCCTGTAGCTCCATTTTACAACTCGCTTTTTTGGGAGCTGGCCGCAAAAGCGGAGGATGGCTTCAGGCCCTGTTCTGGTTCCGGGGGGCAGGCTGAGCCTGTGGTTAATTTTTCTTCCTGATGGGAAAATAGAGTGACCTGTGCCTGTCCCAACACCAAGAGCTAGTCTCTCATTCGTTCCCCGTCTTCCCGCTCATCCTCAAGAGAAATTGCAACCTGTACGGAACAGGAGGTTAAAGGTGCTGATGCTCCAAGTAGGGAGATTGCTAGTAAAGTGGCTGGAATGGCCAACCCGAGCACAAGGAGATGAGAAATGAGGTGCGTTTTAGAAACCTTTCCCCATCACACGGTGTACCATCTTCTGGGTTTCTCATGCATGTTTTCGATGTAGGAAGATGCCCTTGAACCTGGAGATTTGGGACCCATGCGATGGGTAGCACGCTATATTACTTTAAAGGGTCTGCGTTTGCTCATCCAACCTCACCAAACCTCTCAGCCCCAAGAGTGTCCACCCTTATGTCTCATCCAGCTGTGGGTCTAGATATGGTCAATCCAGGTTGCATCACAGCCCCTGAACGAATTGTGTAAGAATTTCTCTCTATTTCCCTGTCTTTGTTTCATGGGTTTTTTAAAGTAATTTATTTTTATAATGGGGATTAGCTGCTTTTCACGGCTGTGTTTATGCCGCTTTACACCCACTTGACACACTAACAGAGAGATATCAATACATAGGTTTTAAGATTATTACTAGTCAGATATATTCTTGTGTGGTGAATCGGGCGTGTTGAGTCCAGTTCTCTGAGCAAGGAGTAGGTCTTGTCTGTTACATATTGGGTTTATGGAACGGTATCTGAGCTAATTTGAAACTCTTGTTTTATGTATCACCCCACCTCACCTTTCCCGTTAAGCAGCCATAGTGTGTTTTCTGCATGTGTGACTCTGTTCTGTTTTGTAATTCAGTTCAAGTGTAACGGTTTTTACATTCACTCTATATTGACACCTTATGAGAAGTGTCCTTTTCTGTGTGACTTATTTCACTTAGAATCGTAGTACCTAAATCCACTCATCATGCTGCTACTAGCATTATGACATTGATTTCATGGCTGAGTGATATTCCATTGTTCATAAGGACCACCACTTCTTTATCCATTTTTCGCTTTCTTGGGATATTTAAGGTGGAATGAAGTGGAGGTCCTTGTCAACAGAGCAGCCCTAAACTTTGGGGTGCCTGTGTCTTGCTGATTTTCAATTTTCCCACTTTATATCCCCATGCGTGGAAGTGCCCTATGCTCTGTAAGCTGTGTTTTTTAGATGTTTCAGGACACACCGTACCCTTCTCCAGAGTGGCTGTTGGCAATTTACATCCCGCCCATCAGTGTAGCAAGGATCCCATTTCTCCAGGGCCTGTCCTGCATTTCTGATTTTGACACTTTTTTCAGCATGTCCCTTTTGACCGATGGGAAGCGAGACTTCTTTGTAGCACTGATTTGCCTTTCCAGGTTGCTTGGTTGGCCAAAAAGGGCGTATGCGTTTTTTCCTGAATATATTCAGGAAAAAACGCATACGCCCTTTTTGGCCAAGGGCATCATTGTCAACGTTTTGCCGCTTTTCATGTGCTTTAAAGGCGATTCGAATCTACCTCCTGAAATCTGTTTCCTGCAATTCTGCCTTGATTTCAAATCCTCTTCTTTGCCTTCCCTCAATATATTTGTGGACGAGAGTTATCATTTATACCTCTGCAGGTTTGTGAATTGCAGTGCCCTGAAGCTCCATTTTACAACTCGCTTTTTTGGGAGCTGGCCTCAAAAGCGCAGGATGGCTTCAGGCCCTGTTCTGGTTCCGAGGGGCAGGCTGAACCTGTGGTTAATTCTTCTTCCTGATGGGAAAATAGAGTGACCTGTGCCTTTCCCAACACCAAGAGCTAGTCTCTCATTGGTTCCCCGTCTTCCCGCTCATCCTCAGGACAAATTGCAACCTGTACGGAACAGGAGGTTAAAGGTGCTGATGCTCCAAGTAGGGAGATTGCTAGTAAAGTGGCTGGAATGGCGAACCCGAGCACAAGGGGATGAGAAATGAGGTGCGTTTTAGAAACCTTTCCCCATCACACGGTGTACCATCTTCTGGGTTTCTCATGCATGTTTTCGATGTAGGAAGATGCCCTTGAACCTGGAGATTTGGGACCCATGCGATGGGTAGCACGCAGTATTACTTTAAAGGGTCTGCGTTTGCTCACCCAACCTCACCAAACCTCTCAGCCCCAAGAGTGCCTACCCTTATGTCTCATCCAGCTGTGGATCTAGATATGGTCAATCCAGGTTGCATCACAGCCCCTGAACGAATTGTGTAAGAATTTCTCTGTCTTTCCCTGTCTTTGTTTCATGGGTTTTTAAAAGTAATTTATTTTTATAATGGGGATTAGCTGCTTTTCACGGCTGTGTTTATGCCGCTTTACACCCACTTGACACACTAACAGAGAGATATCAATTCATAGGTTTTAAGATTATTACTAGTCAGATATATTCTTGTGCGGTGAATCGGGCGTGTTGAGTCCAGTTCTCTGAGCAAGGAGTAGGTCTTGTCTGTTACATATTGGGTTTATGGAACGGTATCTGAGCTAATTTGAAACTCTTATTTTATGTATCACCCCACCTCACCTTTCCCGTTAAGCAGCCATAGTGTGTTTTCTGCATGTGTGACTCTGTTCTGTTTTGTAATTCAGTTCAAGTGTAACGGTTTTTACCTTCCCTCTATAAGTGACACCTTAAGAGAAGTGTCCTTTTCTGTGTGACTTATTTCACTTAGAATCGTCGTACCTAAATCCACTCATCATGCTGCTACTAGCCTTATGACATTGATTTCATCGCTGAGTGATATTCCATTGTACATAAGGACCACAACTTTTTTATCCATTTTTTGCTTTCCTGGGATATTTAAGGTGGAAGGAAGTGGAGGTCCTTGTCAACAGAGCAGCCCTAAACTTTGGGGTGCTTGTGTCTTGCTGATTTTCAATTTTCCCACTTTATAACCCCATGCGTGGAAGTGATCTATGCTCTCTAAGCTGTGTTTTTTAGATGTTTCAGTACACACCGTTCCCTTCTCCAGAGTGGCTGTTGGCAATTTACATCCCGCCCATCAGTGTAGCAAGGCTCCCATTTCTACATGGCCTGTCCTGCATTTCTGGTTTTGACACTTTTTTCAGCATGGCCCTTTTGACCGATGGGAAGCGAGACTTCTTTGTAGCGCTGATTTGCCTTTCCAGGTTGCTTGGTTGGCCAAAAAGGGCGTAAGCGTTTTTTCCTGAATATATTCAGGAAATAACGCTTACGCCCTTTTTGGCCAAGGGCATCATTGTCAACGTTTTGCCGCTTTTCATGTGCTTTAAAGGCGATTCAAATCTACCTCCTGAAATCGGTTTCCTGCAATTCTGCCTTGATTTCATATCCTCTTCTTTGCCTTCCCTCAATATATTTGTGGACGAGAGTTATCATTTATACCTCTGCAGGTTTGTGAATTGCAGTGCCCTGAAGCTCCATTTTACAACTCGCTTTTTTGGGAGCTGGCCTCAAAAGCGCAGGATGGCTTTAGGCCCTGTTCTGGTTCTGGGGGGCAGGCTGAACCTGTGGTTAATTCTTCTTCCTGATGGGAAAATAGAGTGACCTGTGCCTGTCCCAACACCAAGAGCTAGTTTCTCATTGGTTCCCCGTCTTCCCGCTCATCCTCAGGACAAATTGCAACCTGTACGGAACAGGAGGTTAAAGGTGCTGATGCTCCAAGTAGGGAGATTGCTAGTAAAGTTGCTGGAATGGCGAACCCGAGCACAAGGAGATGAGAAATGAGGTGCGTTTTAGAAACCTTTCCCCATCACACGGTGTACCATCTTCTGGGTTTCTCGTGCATGTTTTCGATGTAGGAAGATGCCCTTGAACCTGGAGATTTGGGACCCATGCGATGGGTAGCACGCAGTATTAATTTAAAGGGTCTGCGTTTGCTCACCCAACCTCACCAAACCTCTCAGCCCCAAGAGTGTCCACCCTTATGTCTCATCCACCTGTGGGTCTAGGTATGGTCAATCCAGGTTGCATCACAGCCCCTGAACGAATTGTGTAAGAATTTCTCTCTCTTTCCCTGTCTTTGTTTCATGGGTTTTTAAAAGTAATTTATTTTTATAATGGGGTTTAGCTGCTTTTCACAGCTGTGTTTATGCCGCTTTACACCCACTTGACACACTAACAGAGAGATATCAATACATAGGTTTTAAGATTATTACTGGTCAGATATATTCTGGTGCGGTGAATCGGGCGTGTTGAGTCCAGTTCTCTGAGCAAGGAGTAGGTCTTGTTTGTTACATATTGGGTTTATGGAACGGTATCTGAGCTAATTTGAAACTCTTATTTTATGTATCACCCCACCTCACCTTTCCCGTTAAGCAGCCATAGTGTGTTTTCTGCATGTGTGACTCTGTTCTGTTTTGTAATTCAGTTCAAGTGTAACGGTTTTTACCTTCCCTCTATAAGTGACACCTTAAGAGAAGTGTCCTTTTCTGTGTGACTTATTTCACTTAGAATCGTCGTACCTAAATCCACTCATCATGCTGCTACTAGCCTTATGACATTGATTTCATCGCTGAGTGATATTCCATTGTACATAAGGACCACAACTTTTTTATCCATTTTTTGCTTTCCTGGGATATTTAAGGTGGAAGGAAGTGGAGGTCCTTGTCAACAGAGCAGCCCTAAACTTTGGGGTTCTTGTGTCTTGCTGATTTTCAATTTTCCCACTTTATAACCCCATGCGTGGAAGTGATCTATGCTCTCTAAGCTGTGTTTTTTAGATGTTTCAGTACACACCGTTCCCTTCTCCAGAGTGGCTGTTGGCAATTTACATCCCGCCCATCAGTGTAGCAAGGCTCCCATTTCTACATGGCCTGTCCTGCATTTCTGGTTTTGAAACTTTTTTCAGCATGGCCCTTTTGACCGATGGGAAGCGAGACTTCTTTGTAGCGCTGATTTGCCTTTCCAGGTTGCTTGGTTGGCCAAAAAGGGCGTAAGCGTTTTTTCCTGAATATATTCAGGAAATAACGCTTACGCCCTTTTTGGCCAAGGGCATCATTGTCAACGTTTTGCCGCTTTTCATGTGCTTTAAAGGTGATTCGAATCTACCTCCTGAAATCGGTTTCCTGCAATTCTGCCTTGATTTCAAATCCTCTTCTTTGCCTGCTCTCAATATATTTGTGGACGAGAGTTATCATTTATAACTCTGCAGGTTTGTGAATTGTAGTGCCCTGTAGCTCCATTTTACAACTCGCTTTTTTGGGAGCTGGCCGCAAAAGCGGAGGATGGCTTCAGGCCCTGTTCTGGTTCCGGGGGGCAGGCTGAGCCTGTGGTTAATTTTTCTTCCTGATGGGAAAATAGAGTGACCTGTGCCTGTCCCAACACCAAGAGCTAGTCTCTCATTGGTTCCCCGTCTTCCCGCTCATCCTCAAGACAAATTGCAACCTGTACGGAACAGGAGGTTAAAGGTGCTGATGCTCCAAGTAGGGAGATTGCTAGTAAAGTGGCTGGAATGGCCAACCCGAGCACAAGGAGATGAGAAATGAGGTGCGTTTTAGAAACCTTTCCCCATCACACGGTGTACCATCTTCTGGGTTTCTCATGCATGTTTTCGATGTAGGAAGATGCCCTTGAACCTGGAGATTTGGGACCCATGCGATGGGTAGCACGCTGTATTACTTTAAAGGGTCTGCGTTTGCTCACCCAACCTCACCAAACCTCTCAGCCCCAAGAGTGTCCACCCTTATGTCTCATCCAGCTGTGGGTCTAGATATGGTCAATCCAGGTTGCATCACAGCCCCTGAACGAATTGTGTAAGAATTTCTCTCTCTTTCCCTGTCTTTGTTTCATGGGTTTTTTAAAGTAATTTATTTTTATAATGGGGTTTAGCTGCTTTTCACGGCTGTGTTTATGCCGCTTTACACCCACTTGACACACTAACAGAGAGATATCAATACATAGGTTTTAAGATTATTACTAGTCAGATATATTCTTGTGCGGTGAATCGGGCGTGTTGAGTCCAGTTCTCTGAGCAAGGAGTAGGTCTTGTCTGTTACATATTGGGTTTATGGAACGGTATCTGAGCTAATTTGAAACTCTTGTTTTATGTATCACCCCACCTCACCTTTCCCGTTAAGCAGCCATAGTGTGTTTTCTGCATGTGTGACTCTGTTCTGTTTTGTAATTCAGTTCAAGTGTAACGGTTTTTACATTCACTCTATATTGACACCTTATGAGAAGTGTCCATTTCTGTGTGACTTATTTCACTTAGAATCGTAGTACCTAAATCCACTCATCATGCTGCTACTAGCATTATGACATTGATTTCATGGCTGAGTGATATTCCATTGTTCATAAGGACCACCACTTCTTTATCCATTTTTCGCTTTCTTGGGATATTTAAGGTGGAATGAAGTGGAGGTCCTTGTCAACAGAGCAGCCCTAAACTTTGGGGTGCCTGTGTCTTGCTGATTTTCAATTTTCCCACTTTATACCCCCATGCGTGGAAGTGCCCTATGCTCTCTAAGCTGTGTTTTTTAGATGTTTCAGGACACACCGTACCCTTCTCCAGAGTGGCTGTTGGCAATTTACATCCCGCCCATCAGTGTAGCAAGGATCCCATTTCTCCAGGGCCTGTCCTGCATTTCTGATTTTGACACTTTTTTCAGCATGTCCCTTTTGACCGATGGGAAGCGAGACTTCTTTGTAGCACTGATTTGCCTTTCCAGGTTGCTTGGTTGGCCAAAAAGGGCGTATGCGTTTTTTCCTGAATATATTCAGGAAAAAACGCATACGCCCTTTTTGGCCAAGGGCATCATTGTCAACGTTTTGCCGCTTTTCATGTGCTTTAAAGGCGATTCGAATCTACCTCCTGAAATCTGTTTCCTGCAATTCTGCCTTGATTTCAAATCCTCTTCTTTGCCTTCCCTCAATATATTTGTGGACGAGAGTTATCATTTATACCTCTGCAGGTTTGTGAATTGCAGTGCCCTGAAGCTCCATTTTACAACTCGCTTTTTTGGGAGATGGC
The DNA here is from genome assembly GCF_965194825.1 of Balaenoptera physalus. Lineage (NCBI taxonomy): Eukaryota > Metazoa > Chordata > Mammalia > Artiodactyla > Balaenopteridae > Balaenoptera > Balaenoptera physalus. Next base: position 380,117 of record NW_028126322.1, on the reverse strand, counting down.
CGCAAAAGCGCAGGATGGCTTCAGGCCCTGTTCTGGTTCCGAATGGCAGGCTGAGCCTGTGGTTAATTCTTCTTCCTGATGGGAAAATAGAGTGACCTGTGCCTGTCCCAACACCAAGAGCTAGTCTCTCATTGGTTCCCCGTCTTCCCGTTCATCCTCAGGACAAATTGCAACCTGTACGGAACAGGAGGTTAAAGGTGCTGATGCTCCAAGTAGGGAGATTGCTGGTAAAGTGGCTGGAATGGCCAACCCGAGCACAAGGAGATGAGAAATGAGGTGCGTTTTAGAAACCTTTCCCCATCAAACGGTGTACCATTTTCTGGGTTTCTCATGCATGTTTTCGATGTAGGAAGATGCCCTTGAACCTGGAGATTTGGGACCCATGCGATGGGTAGCACGCAGTATTACTTTAAAGGGTCTGCGTTTGCTCACCCAACCTCACCAAACCTCTCAGCCCCAAGAGTGCCTACCCTTATGTCTCATCCAGCTGTGGATCTAGATATGGTCAATCCAGGTTGCATCACAGCCCCTGAACGAATTGTGTAAGAATTTCTCTGTCTTTCCCTGTCTTTGTTTCATGGGTTTTTAAAAGTAATTTATTTTTATAATGGGGATTAGCTGCTTTTCACGGCTGTGTTTATGCCGCTTTACACCCACTTGACACACTAACAGAGAGATATCAATTCATAGGTTTTAAGATTATTACTAGTCAGATATATTCTTGTGCGGTGAATCGGGCGTGTTGAGTCCAGTTCTCTGAGCAAGGAGTAGGTCTTGTCTGTTACATATTGGGTTTATGGAACGGTATCTGAGCTAATTTGAAACTCTTATTTTATGTATCACCCCACCTCACCTTTCCCGTTAAGCAGCCATAGTGTGTTTTCTGCATGTGTGACTCTGTTCTGTTTTGTAATTCAGTTCAAGTGTAACGGTTTTTACCTTCCCTCTATAAGTGACACCTTAAGAGAAGTGTCCTTTTCTGTGTGACTTATTTCACTTAGAATCGTCGTACCTAAATCCACTCATCATGCTGCTAGTAGCCTTATGACATTGATTTCATCGCTGAGTGATATTCCATTGTACATAAGGACCACAACTTTTTTATCCATTTTTTGCTTTCCTGGGATATTTAAGGTGGAAGGAAGTGGAGGTCCTTGTCAACAGAGCAGCCCTAAACTTTGGGGTGCTTGTGTCTTGCTGATTTTCAATTTTCGCACTTTATAACCCCATGCGTGGAAGTGATCTATGCTCTCTAAGCTGTGTTTTTTAGATGTTTCAGTACACACCGTTCCCTTCTCCAGAGTGGCTGTTGGCAATTTACATCCCGCCCATCAGTGTAGCAAGGCTCCCATTTCTACATGGCCTGTCCTGCATTTCTGGTTTTGACACTTTTTTCAGCATGGCCCTTTTGACCGATGGGAAGCGAGACTTCTTTGTAGCGCTGATTTGCCTTTCCAGGTTGCTTGGTTGGCCAAAAAGGGCGTAAGCGTTTTTTCCTGAATATATTCAGGAAATAACGCTTACGCCCTTTTTGGCCAAGGGCATCATTGTCAACGTTTTGCCGCTTTTCATTTGCTTTAAAGGCGATTCAAATCTACCTCCTGAAATCTGTTTCCTGCAATTCTGCCTTGCTTTCAAATCCTCTTCTTTGCCTTCCCTCAATATATTTGTGGACGAGAGTTATCATTTATAACTCTGCAGGTTTGTGAATTGCAGTGCCCTGAAGCTCCATTTTACAACTCGCTTTTTTGGGAGGTGGCCGCAAAAGCGCAGGATGGCTTCAGGCCCTGTTCTGGTTCCGAATGGCAGGCTGAGCCTGTGGTTAATTCTTCTTCCTGATGGGAAAATAGAGTGACCTGTGCCTGTCCCAACACCAAGAGCTTGTCTCTCATTGGTTCCCCGTCTTCCCGTTCATCCTCAGGACAAATTGCAACCTGTACGGAACAGGAGGTTAAAGGTGCTGATGCTCCAAGTAGGGAGATTGCTAGTAAAGTGGCTGGAATGGCCAACCCGAGCACAAGGAGATGAGAAATGAGGTGCGTTTTAGAAACCTTTCCCCATCAAACGGTGTACCATCTTCTGGGTTTCTCATGCATGTTTTCGATGTAGGAAGATGCCCTTGAACCTGGAGATTTGGGACCCATGCGATGGGTAGCACGCAGTATTACTTTAAAGGGTCTGCGTTTGCTCACCCAACCTCACCAAACCTCTCAGCCCCAAGAGTGCCTACCCTTATGTCTCATCCAGCTGTGGATCTAGATATGGTCAATCCAGGTTGCATCACAGCCCCTGAACGAATTGTGTAAGAATTTCTCTGTCTTTCCCTGTCTTTGTTTAATGGGTTTTTAAAAGTAATTTATTTTTATAATGGGGATTAGCTGCTTTTCACGGCTGTGTTTATGCCGCTTTACACCCACTTGACACACTAACAGAGAGATATCAATTCATAGGTTTTAAGATTATTACTAGTCAGATATATTCTTGTGCGGTGAATCGGGCGTGTTGAGTCCAGTTCTCTGAGCAAGGAGTAGGTCTTGTCTGTTACATATTGGGTTTATGGAACGGTATCTGAGCTAATTTGAAACTCTTATTTTATGTATCACCCCACCTCACCTTTCCCGTTAAGCAGCCATAGTGTGTTTTCTGCATGTGTGACTCTGTTCTGTTTTGTAATTCAGTTCAAGTGTAACGGTTTTTACCTTCCCTCTATAAGTGACACCTTAAGAGAAGTGTCCTTTTCTGTGTGACTTATTTCACTTAGAATCGTCGTACCTAAATCCACTCATCATGCTGCTACTAGCCTTATGACATTGATTTCATCGCTGAGTGATATTCCATTGTACATAAGGACCACAACTTTTTTATCCATTTTTTGCTTTCCTGGGATATTTAAGGTGGAAGGAAGTGGAGGTCCTTGTCAACAGAGCAGCCCTAAACTTTGGGGTGCTTGTGTCTTGCTGATTTTCAATTTTCCCACTTTATAACCCCATGCGTGGAAGTGATCTATGCTCTCTAAGCTGTGTTTTATAGATGTTTCAGTACACACCGTTCCCTTCTCCAGAGTGGCTGTTGGCAATTTACATCCCGCCCATCAGTGTAGCAAGGCTCCCATTTCTACATGGCCTGTCCTGCATTTCTGGTTTTGACACTTTTTTCAGCATGTCCCTTTTGACCGATGGGAAGCGAGACTTCTTTGTAGCGCTGATTTGCCTTTCCAGGTTGCTTGGTTGGCCAAAAAGGGCGTAAGCGTTTTTTCCTGAATATATTCAGGAAATAACGCTTACGCCCTTTTTGGCCAAGGGCATCATTGTCAACGTTTTGCCGCTTTTCATGTGCTTTAAAGGCGATTCAAATCTACCTCCTGAAATCTGTTTCCTGCAATTCTGCCTTGCTTTCAAATCCTCTTCTTTGCCTTCCCTCAATATATTTGTGGACGAGAGTTATCATTTATAACTCTGCAGGTTTGTGAATTGCAGTGCCCTGAAGCTCCATTTTACAACTCGCTTTTTTGGGAGGTGGCCGCAAAAGCGCAGGATGGCTTCAGGCCCTGTTCTGGTTCCGAATGGCAGGCTGAGCCTGTGGTTAATTCTTCTTCCTGATGGGAAAATAGAGTGACCTGTGCCTGTCCCAACACCAAGAGCTAGTCTCTCATTGGTTCCCCGTCTTCCCGTTCATCCTCAGGACAAATTGCAACCTGTACGGAACAGGAGGTTAAAGGTGCTGATGCTCCAAGTAGGGAGATTGCTAGTAAAGTGGCTGGAATGGCCAACCCGAGCACAAGGAGATGAGAAATGAGGTGCGTTTTAGAAACCTTTCCCCATCAAACGGTGTACCATCTTCTGGGTTTCTCATGCATGTTTTCGATGTAGGAAGATGCCCTTGAACCTGGAGATTTGGGACCCATGCGATGGGTAGCACGCAGTATTACTTTAAAGGGTCTGCCTTTGCTCACCCAACCTCACCAAACCTCTCAGCACCAAGAGTGTCTACCCTTATGTCTCATCCAGCTGTGGATCTAGATATGGTCAATCCAGGTTGCATCACAGCCCCTGAACGAATTGTGTAAGAATTTCTCTCTCTTTCCCTGTCTTTGTTTCATGGGTTTTTAAAAGTAATTTATTTTTATAATGGGGTTTAGCTGCTTTTCACGGCTGTGTTTATGCCGCTTTACACCCACTTGACACACTAACAGAGAGATATCAATTCATAGGTTTTAAGATTATTACTAGTCAGATATATTCTTGTGTGGTGAATCGGGCGTGTTGAGTCCAGTTCTCTGAGCAAGGAGTAGGTCTTGTCTGTTACATATTGGGTTTATGGAACGGTATCTGAGCTAATTTGAAACTCTTATTTTATGTATCACCCCACCTCACCTTTCCCGTTAAGCAGCCATAGTGTGTTTTCTGCATGTGTGACTCTGTTCTGTTTTGTAATTCAGTTCAAGTGTAACGGTTTTTACCTTCCCTCTATAAGTGACACCTTAAGAGAAGTGTCCTTTTCTGTGTGACTTATTTCACTTAGAATCGTCGTACCTAAATCCACTCATCATGCTGCTACTAGCCTTATGACATTGATTTCATCGCTGAGTGATATTCCATTGTACATAAGGACCACAACTTTTTTATCCATTTTTTGCTTTCCTGGGATATTTAAGGTGGAATGAAGTGGAGGTCCTTGTCAACAGAGCAGCCCTAAACTTTGGGGTGCCTGTGTCTTGCTGATTATCAATTTACCTACTTTATACCCCCATGCGTGGAAGTGCCCTATGCTCTCTAAGCTGTGTTTTTTAGATATTTCAGGACACACCGTACCCTTCTCCAGAGTGGCTGTTGGCAATTTACATCCCGCCCATCAGTGTAGCAAGGCTCCCATTTCTCCATTGCCTGTCCTGCATTTCTGGTTTTGACACTTTTTTCAGCATGTTCCTTTTGACCGATGGGAAGCGAGACTTCTTTGTAGCGATGATTTGCCTTTCCAGGTTGCTTGGTTGGCCAAAAAGGGCGTATGCGTTTTTTCCTGAATATATTCAGGAAAAATCGCATACGCCCTTTTTGGCCAAGGGCATCATTGTCAACGTTTTGCCGCTTTTCATGTGCTTTAAAGGCGATTCGAATCTACCTCCTGAAATCTGTTTCCTGCAATTCTGCCTTGATTTCAAATCCTCTTCTTTGCCTTCCCTCAATATATTTGTGGACGAGAGTTATCATTTATACCTCTGCAGGTTTGTGAATTGCAGTGCCCTGAAGCTCCATTTTACAACTCGCTTTTTTGGGAGCTGGCCTCAAAAGCGCAGGATGGCTTTAGGCCCTCTTCTGGTTCTGGGGGGCAGGCTGAACCTGTGGTTAATTCTTCTTCCTGATGGGAAAATAGAGTGACCTGTGCCTGTCCCAACACCAAGAGCTAGTCTCTCATTGGTTCCCCGTCTTCCCGCTCATCCTCAGGACAAATTGCAAACTGTACGGAACAGGAGGTTAAAGGTGCTGATGCTCCAAGTAGGGAGATTGCTAGTAAAGTGGCTGGAATGGCGAACCCGAGCACAAGGAGATGAGAAATGAGGTGCGTTTTAGAAACCTTTCCCCATCACACGGTGTACCATCTTCTGGGTTTCTCATGCATGTTTTCGATGTAGGAAGATGCCCTTGAACCTGGAGATTTGGGACCCATGCGATGGGTAGCACGCAGTATTACTTTAAAGGGTCTGCGTTTGCTCACCCAACCTCACCAAACCTCTCAGCCCCAAGAGTGTCCACCCTTATGTCTCATCCACCTGTGGGTCTAGGTATGGTCAATCCAGGTTGCATCACAGCCCCTGAACGAATTGTGTAAGAATTTCTCTCTCTTTCCCTGTCTTTGTTTCATGGGTTTTTAAAAGTAATTTATTTTTATAATGGGGTTTAGCTGCTTTTCACGGCTGTGTTTATGCCCCTTTACACCCACTTGACACACTAACAGAGAGATATCAATTCATAGGTTTTAAGATTATTACTAGTCAGATATATTCTTGTGCGGTGAATCGGGCGTGTTGAGTCCAGTTCTCTGAGCAAGGAGTAGGTCTTGTCTATTACATATTGGGTTTATGGAACGGTATCTGAGCTAATTTGAAACTCTTGTTTTATGTATCACCCCACCTCACCTTTCCCGTTAAGCAGCCATAGTGTGTTTTCTGCATGTGTGACTCTGTTCTGTTTTGTAATTCATTTCAAGTGTAACGGTTTTTACATTCCCTCTATAAGTGACACCTTATGAGAAGTGTCCTTTTCTGTGTGACTTATTTCACTTAGAATCGTCGTACCTAAATCCACTCATCATGCTGCTACTAGCCTTATGACATTGATTTCATGGCTGAGTGATATTCCATTGTACATAAGGACCACCACTTCTCTATCCATTTATCGCTTTCTTGGGATATTTAAGGTGGAATGAAGTGGAGGTCCTTGTCAACAGAGCAGCCCTAAACTTTGGGGTGCCTGTGTCTTGCTGATTTTCAATTTTCCCACTTTATAACCCCATGCGTAGAAGTGCCCTATGCTCTCTAAGCTGTGTTTTTTAGATGTTTCAGGACACACCCTACCCTTTTCCAGAGTGGCTGTTGGCAATTTACATCCCGCCCATCAGTGTAGCAAGGCTCCCATTTCTCCAGGGCCTGTCCTGCATTTCTGGTTTTGACACTTTTTTCAGCATGGCCCTTTTGACCGATGGGAAGCGAGACTTCTTTGTAGCGCTGATTTGCCTTTCCAGGTTGCTTGGTTGGCCAAAAAGGGCGTATGCGTTTTTTCCTGAATATATTCAGGAAAAAACGCTTACGCCCTTTTTGGCCAAGGGCATCATTGTCAACGTTTTGCCGCTTTTTATGTGCTTTTAAGGCGATTCAAATCTACCTCCTGAAATCTGTTTCCTGCAATTCTGCCTTGATTTCAAATCCTCTTCTTTGCCTTCTCTCAATATATTTGTGGACGAGAGTTATCATTTACAACGCTGCAGTTTTGTGAATTGCAGTGCCCTGAAGCTCCATTTTACAACTCGCTTTTTTGGGAGCTGGCCGCAAAAGCGCAGGATGGCTTCAGGCCCTGTTCTTGTTCCAGGTGGCAGGCTGAGCCTGTGGCTAATTCTTCTTCCTGATGGGAAAATAGAGTGACCTGTGCCTGTCCCAACACCAAGAGCTAGTCTCTCATTGGTTCCCCGTCTTCCCGTTCATCCTCAGGACAAATTGCAACCTGTACGGAGCAGGAGGTTAAAGGTGCTGATGCTCCAAGTAGGGAGATTGCTAGTAAAGTGGCTGGAATGGCGAACCCGAGCACAAGGAGATGAGAAATGAGGTGCGTTTTAGAAACCTTTCCCCATCACACGGTGTACCATCTTCTGGGTTTCTCATGCATGTTTTCGATGTAGGAAGATGCCCTTGAACCTGGAGATTTGGGACCCATGCGATGGGTAGCACGCAGTATTACTTTAAAGGGTCTGCGTTTGCTCACCCAACCTCACCAAACATCTCAGCCCCAAGACTGTCCACCCTTATGTCTCATCCACCTGTGGGTCTAGGTATGGTCAATCCAGGTTGCATCACAGCCCCTGAACGAATTGTGTAAGAATTTCTCTCTCTTTCCCTGTCTTTGTTTCATGGGTTTTTAAAAGTAATTTATTTTTATAATGGGGTTTAGCTGCTTTTCACGGCTGTGTTTATGCCGCTTTACACCCACTTGACACACTAACAGAGAGATATCAATACATAGGTTTTAAGATTATTACTAGTCAGATATATTCTTGTGCAGTGAATCGGGCGTGTTGAGTCCAGTTCTCCGAGCAAGGAGTAGGTCTTGTCTGTTACATATTGGGTTTATGGAATGGTATCTGAGCTAATTTGAAACTCTTGTTTTATGTATCACCCCAACTCACCTTTCCCGTTAAGCAGCCATAGTGTGTTTTCTGCATGTGTGACTCTGTTCTGTTTTGTAATTCAGTTCAAGTGTAACGGTTTTTACATTCCCTCTATAAGTGACACCTTATGAGAAGTGTCCTTTTCTGTGTGACTTATTTCACTTAGAATCGTCATACCTAAATCCACTCATCATGCTACTACTAGCATTATGACATTGATTTCATGGCTGAGTGATATTCCATTGTTCATAAGGACCACCACTTCTTTATCCATTTTTCGCTTTCTTGGGATATTTAAGGTGGAATGAAGTGGAGGTCCTTGTCAACAAAGCAGCCCTAAACTTTGGGGTGCCTGTGTCTTGCTGATTTTCAATTTTCCCACTTTATACCCCCATGCGTGGAAGTGCCCTATGCTCTCTAAGCTGTGTTTTTTAGATGTTTCAGGACACACCGTACCCTTCTCCAGAGTAGCTGTTGGCAATTTACATCCCGCCCATCAGTGTAGCAAGGCTCCCATTTCTCCAGGGCCTGTCCTGCATTTCTGGTTTTGACACTTTTTTCAGCATGTCCCTTTTGACCGATGGGAAGCGAGACTTCTTTGTAGCACTGATTTGCCTTTCCAGGTTGCTTGGTTGGCCAAAAAGAGCGTATGCGTTTTTTCCTGAATATATTCAGGAAAAAACGCATACGCCCTTTTTGGCCAAGGGCATCATTGTCAACGTTTTGCCGCTTTTCATGTGCTTTAAAGGCGATTCGAATCTACCTCCTTAAATCTGTTTCCTGCAATTCTGCCTTGATTTCAAATCCTCTTCTTTGCCTTCCCTCAATATATTTGTGGACGAGAGTTATCATTTATACCTCTGCAGGTTTGTGAATTGCAGTGCCCTGAAGCTCCATTTTACAACTCGCTTTTTTGGGAGCTGGCCTCAAAAGCGCAGGATGGCTTCAGGCCCTGTTCTGGTTCCGGGGGGCAGGCTGAACCTGTGGTTAATTCTTCTTCCTGATGGGAAAATAGAGTGACCTGTGCCTGTCCCAACACCAAGAGCTAGTCTCTCATTGGTTCCCCGTCTTCCCGCTCAACCTCAGGACAAATTGCAACCTGTACGGAACAGGAGGTTAAAGGTGCTGATGCTCCAAGTAGGGAGATTGCTAGTAAAGTGGCTGGAATGGCGAACCCGAGCACAAGGAGATGAGAAATGAGGTGCGTTTTAGAAACCTTTCCCCATCACACGGTGTACCATCTTCTGGGTTTCTCATGCATGTTTTCGATGTAGGAAGATGCCCTTGAACCTGGAGATTTGGGACCCATGCGATGGGTAGCACGCAGTATTACTTTAAAGGGTCTGCGTTTGCTCACCCAACCTCACCAAACCTCTCAGCCCCAAGAGTGTCCACCCTTATGTCTCATCCACCTGTGGGTCTAGGTATGGTCAATCCAGGTTGCATCACAGCCCCTGAACGAATTGTGTAAGAATTTCTCTCTCTTTCCCTGTCTTTGTTTCATGGGTTTTTAAAAGTAATTTATTTTTATAATGGGGTTTAGCTGCTTTTCACAGCTGTGTTTATGCCGCTTTACACCCACTTGACACACTAACAGAGAGATATCAATACATAGGTTTTAAGATTATTACTAGTCAGATATATTCTTGTGCAGTGAATCGGGCGTGTTGAGTCCAGTTCTCCGAGCAAGGAGTAGGTCTTGTCTGTTACATATTGGGTTTATGGAATGGTATCTGAGCTAATTTGAAACTCTTGTTTTATGTATCACCCCACCTCACCTTTCCCGTTAAGCAGCCATAGTGTGTTTTCTGCATGTGTGACTCTGTTCTGTTTTGTAATTCATTTCAAGTGTAACGGTTTTTACATTCCCTCTATAAGTGACACCTTATGAGAAGTGTCCTTTTCTGTGTGACTTATTTCACTTAGAATCGTCGTACCTAAATCCACTCATCATGCTGCTACTAGCCTTATGACATTGATTTCATGGCTGAGTGATATTCCATTGTACATAAGGACCACCACTTCTCTATCCATTTATCGCTTTCTTGGGATATTTAAGGTGGAATGAAGTGGAGGTCCTTGTCAACAGAGCAGCCCTAAACTTTGGGGTGCCTGTGTCTTGCTGATTTTCAATTTTCCCACTTTATAACCCCATGCGTGGAAGTGCCCTATGCTCTCTAAGCTGTGTTTTTTAGATGTTTCAGGACACACCCTACCCTTTTCCAGAGTGGCTGTTGGCAATTTACATCCCGCCCATCAGTGTAGCAAGGCTCCCATTTCTCCAGGGCCTGTCCTGCATTTCTGGTTTTGACACTTTTTTCAGCATGGCCCTTTTGACCGATGGGAAGCGAGACTTCTTTGTAGCGCTGATTTGCCTTTCCAGGTTGCTTGGTTGGCCAAAAAGGGCGTATGCGTTTTTTCCTGAATATATTCAGGAAAAAACGCTTACGCCCTTTTTGGCCAAGGGCATCATTGTCAACGTTTTGCCGCTTTTTATGTGCTTTTAAGGCGATTCAAATCTACCTCCTGAAATCTGTTTCCTGCAATTCTGCCTTGATTTCAAATCCTCTTCTTTGCCTTCTCTCAATATATTTGTGGACGAGAGTTATCATTTACAACGCTGCAGTTTTGTGAATTGCAGTGCCCTGAAGCTCCATTTTACAACTCGCTTTTTTGGGAGCTGGCCGCAAAAGCGCAGGATGGCTTCAGGCCCTGTTCTTGTTCCGGGTGGCAGGCTGAGCCTGTGGTTAATTCTTCTTCCTGATGGGAAAATAGAGTGACCTGTGCCTGTCCCAACACCAAGAGCTAGTCTCTCATTGGTTCCCCGTCTTCCCGTTCATCCTCAGGACAAATTGCAACCTGTACGGAGCAGGAGGTTAAAGGTGCTGATGCTCCAAGTAGGGAGATTGCTAGTAAAGTGGCTGGAATGGCGAACCCGAGCACAAGGAGATGAGAAATGAGGTGCGTTTTAGAAACCTTTCCCCATCACACGGTGTACCATCTTCTGGGTTTCTCATGCATGTTTTCGATGTAGGAAGATGCCCTTGAACCTGGAGATTTGGGACCCATGCGATGCGTAGCACGCAGTATTACTTTAAAGGGTCTGCGTTTGCTCACCCAACCTCACCAAACATCTCAGCCCCAAGACTGTCCACCCTTATGTCTCATCCACCTGTGGGTCTAGGTATGGTCAATCCAGGTTGCATCACAGCCCCTGAACGAATTGTGTAAGAATTTCTCTCTCTTTCCCTGTCTTTGTTTCATGGGTTTTTAAAAGTAATTTATTTTTATAATGGGGTTTAGCTGCTTTTCACGGCTGTGTTTATGCCGCTTTACACCCACTTGACACACTAACAGAGAGATATCAATTCATAGGTTTTAAGATTATTACTAGTCAGATATATTCTTGTGCGGTGAATCGGGCGTGTTGAGTCCAGTTCTCTGAGCAAGGAGTAGGTCTTGTCTATTACATATTGGGTTTATGGAACGGTATCTGAGCTAATTTGAAACTCTTGTTTTATGTATCACCCCACCTCACCTTTCCCGTTAAGCAGCCATAGTGTGTTTTCTGCATGTGTGACTCTGTTCTGTTTTGTAATTCATTTCAAGTGTAACGGTTTTTACATTCCCTCTATAAGTGACACCTTATGAGAAGTGTCCTTTTCTGTGTGACTTATTTCACTTAGAATCGTCGTACCTAAATCCACTCATCATGCTGCTACTAGCCTTATGACATTGATTTCATGGCTGAGTGATATTCCATTGTACATAAGGACCACCACTTCTCTATCCATTTATCGCTTTCTTGGGATATTTAAGGTGGAATGAAGTGGAGGTCCTTGTCAACAGAGCAGCCCTAAACTTTGGGGTGCCTGTGTCTTGCTGATTATCAATTTTCCCACTTTATACCCCCATGCGTGGAAGTGCCCTATGCTCTCTAAGCTGTGTTTTTCAGATGTTTCAGGACACACCGTACCCTTCTCCAGAGTGGCTGTTGGCAATTTACATCCCGCCCATCAGTGTAGCAAGGCTCCCATTTCTCCAGGGCCTGTCCTGCATTTCTGGTTTTGACACTTTTTTCAGCATGGCCCTTTTGACCGATGGGAAGCAAGACTTCTTTGTAGCGCTGATTTGCCTTTCCAGGTTGCTTGGTTGGCCAAAAAGGGCGTAAGCGTTTTTTCCTGAATATATTCAGGAAAAAACGCATACGCCCTTTTTGGCCAAGGGCATCATTGTCAACGTTTTGCCGCTTTTCATGTGCTTTAAAGGCGATTCGAATCTACCTCCTGAAATCTGTTTCCTGCAATTCTGCCTTGATTTCAAATCCTCTTCTTTGCCTTCCCTCAATATATTTGTGGACGAGAGTTATCATTTATACCTCTGCAGGTTTGTGAATTGCAGTGCCCTGAAGCTCCATTTTACAACTCGCTTTTTTGGGAGCTGGCCTCAAAAGCGCAGGATGGCTTCAGGCCCTGTTCTGGTTCTGGGGGACAGGCTGAACCTGTGGTTAATTCTTCTTCCTGATGGGAAAATAGAGTGACCTGTGCCTGTCCCAACACCAAGAGCTAGTCTCTCATTGGTTCCCCGTCTTCCCGCTCATCCTCAGGACAAATTGCAACCTGTACGGAACAGGAGGTTAAAGGTGCTGATGCTCCAAGTAGGGAGATTGCTAGTAAAGTGGCTGGAATGGCGAACCCGAGCACAAGGAGATGAGAAATGAGGTGCGTTTTAGAAACCTTTCCCCATCACACGGTGTACCATCTTCTGGGTTTCTCATGCATGTTGTCGATGTAGGAAGATGCCCTTGAACCTGGAGATTTGGGACCCATGCGATGGGTAGCACGCAGTATTACTTTAAAGGGTCTGCGTTTGCTCACCCAACCTCACCAAACCTCTCAGCCCCAAGAGTGTCCACCCTTATGTCTCATCCAGCTGTGGGTCTAGATATGGTCAATCCAGGTTGCATCACAGCCCCTGAACGAATTGTGTAAGAATTTCTCTCTCTTTCCCTGTCTTTGTTTCATGGGTTTTTAAAAGTAATTTATTTTTATAATGGGGTTTAGCTGCTTTTCACGGCTGTGTTTATGCCGCTTTACACCCACTTGACACACTAACAGAGAGATATCAATACATAGGTTTTAAGATTATTACTAGTCAGATATATTCTTGTGCGGTGAATCGGGCGTGTTGAGTCCAGTTCTCTGAGCAAGGAGTAGGTCTTGTCTATTACATATTGGGTTTATGGAACGGTATCTGAGCTAATTTGAAACTCTTGTTTTATGTATCACCCCACCTCACCTTTCCCGTTAAGCAGCCATAGTGTGTTTTCTGCATGTGTGACTCTGTTCTGTTTTGGAATTCATTTCAAGTGTAACGGTTTTTACATTCCCTCTATATTGACACCTTATGAGAAGTGTCCTTTTCTGTGTGACTTATTTCACTTAGAATCGTCGTACCTAAATCCACTCATCATGCTGCTACTAGCCTTATGACATTGATTTCATGGCTGAGTGATATTCCATTGTACATAAGGACCACAACTTTTTTATCCATTTTTCGCTTTCCTGGGATATTTAAGGTGGAATGAAGTGGAGGTCTTTGTCAACAGAGCAGCCCTAAACTTTGGGGTGCCTGTGTCTTGCTGATTTTCAATTTTCCCACTTTATACCCCCATGCGTGGAAGTGCCCTATGCTCTCTAAGCTGTGTTTTTTAGATGTTTCAGGACACACCCTACCCTTCTCCACAGTGGCTGTTGGCAATTTACATCCCGCCCATCAGTGTAGCAAGGCTCCCATTTCTCCAGGGCCTGTCCTGCATTTCTGGTTTTGACACTTTTTTCAGCATGGCCCTTTTGACCGATGGGAAGCGAGACTTCTTTGTAGCGCTGATTTGCCTTTCCAGGTTGCTTGGTTAGCCAAAAAGGGCGTAAGCGTTTTTTCCTGAATATATTCAGGAAAAAACGCTTACGCCCTTTTTGGCCAAGGGCATCATTGTCAACGTTTTTCCGCTTTTCATGTGCTTTAAAGGCGATTCGAATCTACCTCCTGAAATCTGTTTCCTGCAATTCTGCCTTGATTTCAATTCTTCTTCTTTGCCTTCCCTCAATATATTTGTGGACGAGAGTTATCATTTACAACGCTGCAGGTTTGTGAATTGCAGTGCCCTGAAGCCACATTTTACAATTCGCTTTTTTGGGAGCTGGCGGCAAAAGCGCAGGATGGCTTCAGGCCCTGTTCTGATTCCGGGGGGCAGGCTGAGCCTGTGGTTAATTCTTCTCCCTGATGGGAAAATAGAGTGACCTGTGCCTGTCCCAACACCAAGAGCTAGTCTCTCATTGGTTCCCCGTCTTCCCGCTCATCCTCAGGACAAATTGCAACCTGTATGGAACAGGAGGTTAAAGGTGCTGATGCTCCAAGTAGGGAGATTGCTAGTAAAGTGGCTGGAATGGCGAACCCGAGCACAAGGAGATGAGAAATGAGGTGCGTTTTAGAAACGTTTCCCCATCACACGGTGTACCATCTTCTGGGTTTCTCATGCATGTTTTCGATGTAGGAAGATGCCCTTGAACCTGGAGATTTGGGACCCATGCGATGGGTAGCACGCAGTATTACTTTAAAGGGTCTGCGTTTGCTCACCCAACCTCACCAAACCTCTCAGCCCCAAGACTGTCCACCCTTATGTCTCATCCACCTGTGGGTCTAGGTATGGTCAATCCAGGTTGCATCACAGCCCCTGAACGAATTGTGTAAGAATTTCTCTCTCTTTCCCTGTCTTTGTTTCATGGGTTTTTAAAAGTAATTTATTTTTATAATGGGGTTTAGCTGCTTTTCACGGCTGTGTTTATGCCGCTTTACACCCACTTGACACACTAACAGAGAGATATCAATTCATAGGTTTTAAGATTATTACTAGTCAGATATATTCTTGTGCGGTGAATCGGGCGTGTTGAGTCCAGTTCTCTGAGCAAGGAGTAGGTCTTGTCTGTTACATATTGGGTTTATGGAACGGTATCTGAGCTAATTTGAAACTCTTATTTTATGTATCACCCCACCTCACCTTTCCCGTTAAGCAGCCATAGTGTGTTTTCTGCATGTGTGACTCTGTTCTGTTTTGTAATTCAGTTCAAGTGTAACGGTTTTTACATTCCCTCTATATTGACACCTTATGAGAAGTGTCCTTTTCTGTGTGACTTATTTCACTTAGAATCGTCGTACCTAAATCCACTCATCATGCTGATACTAGCATTATGACATTGATTTCATGGCTGAGTGATATTCCATTGTTCATAAGGACCACCATTTCTTTATCCATTTTTCGCTTTCTTGGGATATTTAAGGTGGAATGAAGTGGAGGTCCTTGTCAACAGAGCAGCCCTAAACTTTAGGGTGCCTGTGTCTTGCTGATTATCAATTTTCCCACTTTATACCCCCATGCGTGGAAGTGCCCTATGCTCTCTAAGCTGTGTTTTTTAGATATTTCAGGACACACCGTACCCTTCTCCAGAGTGGCTGTTGGCAATTTACATCACGCCCATCAGTGTAGCAAGGCTCCCATTTCTCCATTGCCTGTCCTGCATTTCTGGTTTTGACACTTTTTTCAGCATGTTCCTTTTGACCGATGGGAAGCGAGACTTCTTTGTAGCGCTGATTTGCCTTTCCAGGTTGCTTGGTTGGCCAAAAAGGGCGTATGCGATTTTTCCTGAATATATTCAGGAAAAAACGCATACACCCTTTTTGGCCAAGGGCATCATTGTCAACGTTTTGCCACTTTTCATGTGCTTTAAAGGCGATTCGAATCTACCTCCTGAAATCTGTTTCCTGCAATTCTGCCTTGCTTTCAAATCCTCTTCTTTGCCTTCCCTCAATATATTTGTGGACGAGAGTTATCATTTATACCTCTGCAGGTTTGTGAATTGCAGTGCCCTGAAGCTCCATTTTACAACTCGCTTTTTTGGGAGCTGGCCTCAAAAGCGCAGGATGGCTTTAGGCCCTGTTCTGGTTCTGGGGGGCAGGCTGAACCTGTGGTTAATTCTTCTTCCTGATGGGAAAATAGAGTGACCTGTGCCTGTCCCAACACCAAGAGCTAGTCTCTCATTGGTTCCCCGTCTTCCCGCTCATCCTCAGGACAAATTGCAACCTGTACGGAACAGGAGGTTAAAGGTGCTGATGCTCCAAGTAGGGAGATTGCTAGTAAAGTGGCTGGAATGGCGAACCCGAGCACAAGGAGATGAGAAATGAGGTGCGTTTTAGAAACCTTTCCCCATCACACGGTGTACCATCTTCTGGTTTTCTCATGCATGTTTTCGATGTAGGAAGATGCCCTTGAACCTGGAGATTTGGGACCCATGCGATGGGTAGCACGCAGTATTACTTTAAAGGGTCTGTGTTTGCTCACCCAACCTCACCAAACATCTCAGCCCCAAGACTGTCCACCCTTATGTCTCATCCACCTGTGGGTCTAGGTATGGTCAATCCAGGTTGCATCACAGCCCCTGAACGAATTGTGTAAGAATTTCTCTCTCTTTCCCTGTCTTTGTTTCATGGGTTTTTAAAAGTAATTTATTTTTATAATGGGGTTTAGCTGCTTTTCACAGCTGTGTTTATGCCGCTTTACACCCACTTGACACACTAACAGAGAGATATCAATACATAGGTTTTAAGATTATTACTGGTCAGATATATTCTGGTGCGGTGAATCGGGCGTGTTGAGTCCAGTTCTCTGAGCAAGGAGTAGGTCTTGTTTGTTACATATTGGGTTTATGGAACGGTATCTGAGCTAATTTGAAACTCTTATTTTATGTATCACCCCACCTCACCTTTCCCGTTAAGCAGCCATAGTGTGTTTTCTGCATGTGTGACTCTGTTCTGTTTTGTAATTCAGTTCAAGTGTAACGGTTTTTACCTTCCCTCTATAAGTGACACCTTAAGAGAAGTGTCCTTTTCTGTGTGACTTATTTCACTTAGAATCGTCGTACCTAAATCCACTCATCATGCTGCTACTAGCCTTATGACATTGATTTCATCGCTGAGTGATATTCCATTGTACATAAGGACCACAACTTTTTTATCCATTTTTTGCTTTCCTGGGATATTTAAGGTGGAAGGAAGTGGAGGTCCTTGTCAACAGAGCAGCCCTAAACTTTGGGGATCTTGTGTCTTGCTGATTTTCAATTTTCCCACTTTATAACCCCATGCGTGGAAGTGATCTATGCTCTCTAAGCTGTGTTTTTTAGATGTTTCAGTACACACCGTTCCCTTCTCCAGAGTGGCTGTTGGCAATTTACATCCCGCCCATCAGTGTAGCAAGGCTCCCATTTCTACATGGCCTGTCCTGCATTTCTGGTTTTGAAACTTTTTTCAGCATGGCCCTTTTGACCGATGGGAAGCGAGACTTCTTTGTAGCGCTGATTTGCCTTTCCAGGTTGCTTGGTTGGCCAAAAAGGGCGTAAGCGTTTTTTCCTGAATATATTCAGGAAATAACGCTTACGCCCTTTTTGGCCAAGGGCATCATTGTCAACGTTTTGCCGCTTTTCATGTGCTTTAAAGGTGATTCGAATCTACCTCCTGAAATCGGTTTCCTGCAATTCTGCCTTGATTTCAAATCCTCTTCTTTGCCTGCTCTCAATATATTTGTGGACGAGAGTTATCATTTATAACTCTGCAGGTTTGTGAATTGTAGTGCCCTGTAGCTCCATTTTACAACTCGCTTTTTTGGGAGCTGGCCGCAAAAGCGGAGGATGGCTTCAGGCCCTGTTCTGGTTCCGGGGGGCAGGCTGAGCCTGTGGTTAATTTTTCTTCCTGATGGGAAAATAGAGTGACCTGTGCCTGTCCCAACACCAAGAGCTAGTCTCTCATTGGTTCCCCGTCTTCCCGCTCATCCTCAAGACAAATTGCAACCTGTACGGAACAGGAGGTTAAAGGTGCTGATGCTCCAAGTAGGGAGATTGCTAGTAAAGTGGCTGGAATGGCCAACCCGAGCACAAGGAGATGAGAAATGAGGTGCGTTTTAGAAACCTTTCCCCATCACACGGTGTACCATCTTCTGGGTTTCTCATGCATGTTTTCGATGTAGGAAGATGCCCTTGAACCTGGAGATTTGGGACCCATGCGATGGGTAGCACGCTGTATTACTTTAAAGGGTCTGCGTTTGCTCACCCAACCTCACCAAACCTCTCAGCCCCAAGAGTGTCCACCCTTATGTCTCATCCAGCTGTGGGTCTAGATATGGTCAATCCAGGTTGCATCACAGCCCCTGAACGAATTGTGTAAGAATTTCTCTCTCTTTCCCTGTCTTTGTTTCATGGGTTTTTTAAAGTAATTTATTTTTATAATGGGGTTTAGCTGCTTTTCACGGCTGTGTTTATGCCGCTTTACACCCACTTGACACACTAACAGAGAGATATCAATACATAGGTTTTAAGATTATTACTAGTCAGATATATTCTTGTGCGGTGAATCGGGCGTGTTGAGTCCAGTTCTCTGAGCAAGGAGTAGGTCTTGTCTGTTACATATTGGGTTTATGGAACGGTATCTGAGCTAATTTGAAACTCTTGTTTTATGTATCACCCCACCTCACCTTTCCCGTTAAGCAGCCATAGTGTGTTTTCTGCATGTGTGACTCTGTTCTGTTTTGTAATTCAGTTCAAGTGTAACGGTTTTTACATTCACTCTATATTGACACCTTATGAGAAGTGTCCATTTCTGTGTGACTTATTTCACTTAGAATCGTAGTACCTAAATCCACTCATCATGCTGCTACTAGCATTATGACATTGATTTCATGGCTGAGTGATATTCCATTGTTCATAAGGACCACCACTTCTTTATCCATTTTTCGCTTTCTTGGGATATTTAAGGTGGAATGAAGGGGAGGTCCTTGTCAACAGAGCAGCCCTAAACTTTGGGGTGCCTGTGTCTTGCTGATTTTCAATTTTCCCACTTTATACCCCCATGCGTGGAAGTGCCCTATGCTCTCTAAGCTGTGTTTTTTAGATGTTTCAGGACACACCGTACCCTTCTCCAGAGTGGCTGTTGGCAATTTACATCCCGCCCATCAGTGTAGCAAGGATCCCATTTCTCCAGGGCCTGTCCTGCATTTCTGATTTTGACACTTTTTTCAGCATGTCCCTTTTGACCGATGGGAAGCGAGACTTCTTTGTAGCACTGATTTGCCTTTCCAGGTTGCTTGGTTGGCCAAAAAGGGCGTATGCGTTTTTTCCTGAATATATTCAGGAAAAAACGCATACGCCCTTTTTGGCCAAGGGCATCATTGTCAACGTTTTGCCGCTTTTCATGTGCTTTAAAGGCGATTCGAATCTACCTCCTGAAATCTGTTTCCTGCAATTCTGCCTTGATTTCAAATCCTCTTCTTTGCCTTCCCTCAATATATTTGTGGACGAGAGTTATCATTTATACCTCTGCAGGTTTGTGAATTGCAGTGCCCTGAAGCTCCATTTTACAACTCGCTTTTTTGGGAGATGGCCGCAAAAGCGCAGGATGGCTTCAGGCCCTGTTCTGGTTCCGAATGGCAGGCTGAGCCTGTGGTTAATTCTTCTTCCTGATGGGAAAATAGAGTGACCTGTGCCTGTCCCAACACCAAGAGCTAGTCTCTCATTGGTTCCCCGTCTTCCCGTTCATCCTCAGGACAAATTGCAACCTGTACGGAACAGGAGGTTAAAGGTGCTGATGCTCCAAGTAGGGAGATTGCTGGTAAAGTGGCTGGAATGGCCAACCCGAGCACAAGGAGATGAGAAATGAGGTGCGTTTTAGAAACCTTTCCCCATCAAACGGTGTACCATTTTCTGGGTTTCTCATGCATGTTTTCGATGTAGGAAGATGCCCTTGAACCTGGAGATTTGGGACCCATGCGATGGGTAGCACGCAGTATTACTTTAAAGGGTCTGCGTTTGCTCACCCAACCTCACCAAACCTCTCAGCCCCAAGAGTGCCTACCCTTATGTCTCATCCAGCTGTGGATCTAGATATGGTCAATCCAGGTTGCATCACAGCCCCTGAACGAATTGTGTAAGAATTTCTCTGTCTTTCCCTGTCTTTGTTTCATGGGTTTTTAAAAGTAATTTATTTTTATAATGGGGATTAGCTGCTTTTCACGGCTGTGTTTATGCCGCTTTACACCCACTTGACACACTAACAGAGAGATATCAATTCATAGGTTTTAAGATTATTACTAGTCAGATATATTCTTGTGCGGTGAATCGGACGTGTTGAGTCCAGTTCTCTGAGCAAGGAGTAGGTCTTGTCTGTTACATATTGGGTTTATGGAACGGTATCTGAGCTAATTTGAAACTCTTATTTTATGTATCACCCCACCTCACCTTTCCCGTTAAGCAGCCATAGTGTGTTTTCTGCATGTGTGACTCTGTTCTGTTTTGTAATTCAGTTCAAGTGTAACGGTTTTTACCTTCCCTCTATAAGTGACACCTTAAGAGAAGTGTCCTTTTCTGTGTGACTTATTTCACTTAGAATCGTCGTACCTAAATCCACTCATCATGCTGCTAGTAGCCTTATGACATTGATTTCATCGCTGAGTGATATTCCATTGTACATAAGGACCACAACTTTTTTATCCATTTTTTGCTTTCCTGGGATATTTAAGGTGGAAGGAAGTGGAGGTCCTTGTCAACAGAGCAGCCCTAAACTTTGGGGTGCTTGTGTCTTGCTGATTTTCAATTTTCGCACTTTATAACCCCATGCGTGGAAGTGATCTATGCTCTCTAAGCTGTGTTTTTTAGATGTTTCAGTACACACCGTTCCCTTCTCCAGAGTGGCTGTTGGCAATTTACATCCCGCCCATCAGTGTAGCAAGGCTCCCATTTCTACATGGCCTGTCCTGCATTTCTGGTTTTGACACTTTTTTCAGCATGGCCCTTTTGACCGATGGGAAGCGAGACTTCTTTGTAGCGCTGATTTGCCTTTCCAGGTTGCTTGGTTGGCCAAAAAGGGCGTAAGCGTTTTTTCCTGAATATATTCAGGAAATAACGCTTACGCCCTTTTTGGCCAAGGGCATCATTGTCAACGTTTTGCCGCTTTTCATTTGCTTTAAAGGCGATTCAAATCTACCTCCTGAAATCTGTTTCCTGCAATTCTGCCTTGCTTTCAAATCCTCTTCTTTGCCTTCCCTCAATATATTTGTGGACGAGAGTTATCATTTATAACTCTGCAGGTTTGTGAATTGCAGTGCCCTGAAGCTCCATTTTACAACTCGCTTTTTTGGGAGGTGGCCGCAAAAGCGCAGGATGGCTTCAGGCCCTGTTCTGGTTCCGAATGGCAGGCTGAGCCTGTGGTTAATTCTTCTTCCTGATGGGAAAATAGAGTGACCTGTGCCTGTCCCAACACCAAGAGCTTGTCTCTCATTGGTTCCCCGTCTTCCCGTTCATCCTCAGGACAAATTGCAACCTGTACGGAACAGGAGGTTAAAGGTGCTGATGCTCCAAGTAGGGAGATTGCTAGTAAAGTGGCTGGAATGGCCAACCCGAGCACAAGGAGATGAGAAATGAGGTGCGTTTTAGAAACCTTTCCCCATCAAACGGTGTACCATCTTCTGGGTTTCTCATGCATGTTTTCGATGTAGGAAGATGCCCTTGAACCTGGAGATTTGGGACCCATGCGATGGGTAGCACGCAGTATTACTTTAAAGGGTCTGCGTTTGCTCACCCAACCTCACCAAACCTCTCAGCCCCAAGAGTGCCTACCCTTATGTCTCATCCAGCTGTGGATCTAGATATGGTCAATCCAGGTTGCATCACAGCCCCTGAACGAATTGTGTAAGAATTTCTCTGTCTTTCCCTGTCTTTGTTTAATGGGTTTTTAAAAGTAATTTATTTTTATAATGGGGATTAGCTGCTTTTCACGGCTGTGTTTATGCCGCTTTACACCCACTTGACACACTAACAGAGAGATATCAATTCATAGGTTTTAAGATTATTACTAGTCAGATATATTCTTGTGCGGTGAATCGGGCGTGTTGAGTCCAGTTCTCTGAGCAAGGAGTAGGTCTTGTCTGTTACATATTGGGTTTATGGAACGGTATCTGAGCTAATTTGAAACTCTTATTTTATGTATCACCCCACCTCACCTTTCCCGTTAAGCAGCCATAGTGTGTTTTCTGCATGTGTGACTCTGTTCTGTTTTGTAATTCAGTTCAAGTGTAACGGTTTTTACCTTCCCTCTATAAGTGACACCTTAAGAGAAGTGTCCTTTTCTGTGTGACTTATTTCACTTAGAATCGTCGTACCTAAATCCACTCATCATGCTGCTACTAGCCTTATGACATTGATTTCATCGCTGAGTGATATTCCATTGTACATAAGGACCACAACTTTTTTATCCATTTTTTGCTTTCCTGGGATATTTAAGGTGGAAGGAAGTGGAGGTCCTTGTCAACAGAGCAGCCCTAAACTTTGGGGTGCTTGTGTCTTGCTGATTTTCAATTTTCCCACTTTATAACCCCATGCGTGGAAGTGATCTATGCTCTCTAAGCTGTGTTTTATAGATGTTTCAGTACACACCGTTCCCTTCTCCAGAGTGGCTGTTGGCAATTTACATCCCGCCCATCAGTGTAGCAAGGCTCCCATTTCTACATGGCCTGTCCTGCATTTCTGGTTTTGACACTTTTTTCAGCATGTCCCTTTTGACCGATGGGAAGCGAGACTTCTTTGTAGCGCTGATTTGCCTTTCCAGGTTGCTTGGTTGGCCAAAAAGGGCGTAAGCGTTTTTTCCTGAATATATTCAGGAAATAACGCTTACGCCCTTTTTGGCCAAGGGCATCATTGTCAACGTTTTGCCGCTTTTCATGTGCTTTAAAGGCGATTCAAATCTACCTCCTGAAATCTGTTTCCTGCAATTCTGCCTTGCTTTCAAATCCTCTTCTTTGCCTTCCCTCAATATATTTGTGGACGAGAGTTATCATTTATAACTCTGCAGGTTTGTGAATTGCAGTGCCCTGAAGCTCCATTTTACAACTCGCTTTTTTGGGAGGTGGCCGCAAAAGCGCAGGATGGCTTCAGGCCCTGTTCTGGTTCCGAATGGCAGGCTGAGCCTGTGGTTAATTCTTCTTCCTGATGGGAAAATAGAGTGACCTGTGCCTGTCCCAACACCAAGAGCTAGTCTCTCATTGGTTCCCCGTCTTCCCGTTCATCCTCAGGACAAATTGCAACCTGTACGGAACAGGAGGTTAAAGGTGCTGATGCTCCAAGTCGGGAGATTGCTAGTAAAGTGGCTGGAATGGCCAACCCGAGCACAAGGAGATGAGAAATGAGGTGCGTTTTAGAAACCTTTCCCCATCAAACGGTGTACCATCTTCTGGGTTTCTCATGCATGTTTTCGATGTAGGAAGATGCCCTTGAACCTGGAGATTTGGGACCCATGCGATGGGTAGCACGCAGTATTACTTTAAAGGGTCTGCCTTTGCTCACCCAACCTCACCAAACCTCTCAGCACCAAGAGTGTCTACCCTTATGTCTCATCCAGCTGTGGATCTAGATATGGTCAATCCAGGTTGCATCACAGCCCCTGAACGAATTGTGTAAGAATTTCTCTCTCTTTCCCTGTCTTTGTTTCATGGGTTTTTAAAAGTAATTTATTTTTATAATGGGGTTTAGCTGCTTTTCACGGCTGTGTTTATGCCGCTTTACACCCACTTGACACACTAACAGAGAGATATCAATTCATAGGTTTTAAGATTATTACTAGTCAGATATATTCTTGTGTGGTGAATCGGGCGTGTTGAGTCCAGTTCTCTGAGCAAGGAGTAGGTCTTGTCTGTTACATATTGGGTTTATGGAACGGTATCTGAGCTAATTTGAAACTCTTATTTTATGTATCACCCCACCTCACCTTTCCCGTTAAGCAGCCATAGTGTGTTTTCTGCATGTGTGACTCTGTTCTGTTTTGTAATTCAGTTCAAGTGTAACGGTTTTTACCTTCCCTCTATAAGTGACACCTTAAGAGAAGTGTCCTTTTCTGTGTGACTTATTTCACTTAGAATCGTCGTACCTAAATCCACTCATCATGCTGCTACTAGCCTTATGACATTGATTTCATCGCTGAGTGATATTCCATTGTACATAAGGACCACAACTTTTTTATCCATTTTTTGCTTTCCTGGGATATTTAAGGTGGAATGAAGTGGAGGTCCTTGTCAACAGAGCAGCCCTAAACTTTGGGGTGCCTGTGTCTTGCTGATTATCAATTTACCTACTTTATACCCCCATGCGTGGAAGTGCCCTATGCTCTCTAAGCTGTGTTTTTTAGATATTTCAGGACACACCGTACCCTTCTCCAGAGTGGCTGTTGGCAATTTACATCCCGCCCATCAGTGTAGCAAGGCTCCCATTTCTCCATTGCCTGTCCTGCATTTCTGGTTTTGACACTTTTTTCAGCATGTTCCTTTTGACCGATGGGAAGCGAGACTTCTTTGTAGCGATGATTTGCCTTTCCAGGTTGCTTGGTTGGCCAAAAAGGGCGTATGCGTTTTTTCCTGAATATATTCAGGAAAAATCGCATACGCCCTTTTTGGCCAAGGGCATCATTGTCAACGTTTTGCCGCTTTTCATGTGCTTTAAAGGCGATTCGAATCTACCTCCTGAAATCTGTTTCCTGCAATTCTGCCTTGATTTCAAATCCTCTTCTTTGCCTTCCCTCAATATATTTGTGGACGAGAGTTATCATTTATACCTCTGCAGGTTTGTGAATTGCAGTGCCCTGAAGCTCCATTTTACAACTCGCTTTTTTGGGAGCTGGCCTCAAAAGCGCAGGATGGCTTTAGGCCCTCTTCTGGTTCTGGGGGGCAGGCTGAACCTGTGGTTAATTCTTCTTCCTGATGGGAAAATAGAGTGACCTGTGCCTGCCCAACACCAAGAGCTAGTCTCTCATTGGTTCCCCGTCTTCCCGCTCATCCTCAGGACAAATTGCAAACTGTACGGAACAGGAGGTTAAAGGTGCTGATGCTCCAAGTAGGGAGATTGCTAGTAAAGTGGCTGGAATGGCGAACCCGAGCACAAGGAGATGAGAAATGAGGTGCGTTTTAGAAACCTTTCCCCATCACACGGTGTACCATCTTCTGGGTTTCTCATGCATGTTTTCGATGTAGGAAGATGCCCTTGAACCTGGAGATTTGGGACCCATGCGATGGGTAGCACGCAGTATTACTTTAAAGGGTCTGCGTTTGCTCACCCAACCTCACCAAACCTCTCAGCCCCAAGAGTGTCCACCCTTATGTCTCATCCACCTGTGGGTCTAGGTATGGTCAATCCAGGTTGCATCACAGCCCCTGAACGAATTGTGTAAGAATTTCTCTCTCTTTCCCTGTCTTTGTTTCATGGGTTTTTAAAAGTAATTTATTTTTATAATGGGGTTTAGCTGCTTTTCACGGCTGTGTTTATGCCCCTTTACACCCACTTGACACACTAACAGAGAGATATCAATTCATAGGTTTTAAGATTATTACTAGTCAGATATATTCTTGTGCGGTGAATCGGGCGTGTTGAGTCCAGTTCTCTGAGCAAGGAGTAGGTCTTGTCTATTACATATTGGGTTTATGGAACGGTATCTGAGCTAATTTGAAACTCTTGTTTTATGTATCACCCCACCTCACCTTTCCCGTTAAGCAGCCATAGTGTGTTTTCTGCATGTGTGACTCTGTTCTGTTTTGTAATTCATTTCAAGTGTAACGGTTTTTACATTCCCTCTATAAGTGACACCTTATGAGAAGTGTCCTTTTCTGTGTGACTTATTTCACTTAGAATCGTCGTACCTAAATCCACTCATCATGCTGCTACTAGCCTTATGACATTGATTTCATGGCTGAGTGATATTCCATTGTACATAAGGACCACCACTTCTCTATCCATTTATCGCTTTCTTGGGATATTTAAGGTGGAATGAAGTGGAGGTCCTTGTCAACAGAGCAGCCCTAAACTTTGGGGTGCCTGTGTCTTGCTGATTTTCAATTTTCCCACTTTATAACCCCATGCGTAGAAGTGCCCTATGCTCTCTAAGCTGTGTTTTTTAGATGTTTCAGGACACACCCTACCCTTTTCCAGAGTGGCTGTTGGCAATTTACATCCCGCCCATCAGTGTAGCAAGGCTCCCATTTCTCCAGGGCCTGTCCTGCATTTCTGGTTTTGACACTTTTTTCAGCATGGCCCTTTTGACCGATGGGAAGCGAGACTTCTTTGTAGCGCTGATTTGCCTTTCCAGGTTTCTTGGTTGGCCAAAAAGGGCGTATGCGTTTTTTCCTGAATATATTCAGGAAAAAACGCTTACGCCCTTTTTGGCCAAGGGCATCATTGTCAACGTTTTGCCGCTTTTTATGTGCTTTTAAGGCGATTCAAATCTACCTCCTGAAATCTGTTTCCTGCAATTCTGCCTTGATTTCAAATCCTCTTCTTTGCCTTCTCTCAATATATTTGTGGACGAGAGTTATCATTTACAACGCTGCAGTTTTGTGAATTGCAGTGCCCTGAAGCTCCATTTTACAACTCGCTTTTTTGGGAGCTGGCCGCAAAAGCGCAGGATGGCTTCAGGCCCTGTTCTTGTTCCAGGTGGCAGGCTGAGCCTGTGGCTAATTCTTCTTCCTGATGGGAAAATAGAGTGACCTGTGCCTGTCCCAACACCAAGAGCTAGTCTCTCATTGGTTCCCCGTCTTCCCGTTCATCCTCAGGACAAATTGCAACCTGTACGGAGCAGGAGGTTAAAGGTGCTGATGCTCCAAGTAGGGAGATTGCTAGTAAAGTGGCTGGAATGGCGAACCCGAGCACAAGGAGATGAGAAATGAGGTGCGTTTTAGAAACCTTTCCCCATCACACGGTGTACCATCTTCTGGGTTTCTCATGCATGTTTTCGATGTAGGAAGATGCCCTTGAACCTGGAGATTTGGGACCCATGCGATGGGTAGCACGCAGTATTACTTTAAAGGGTCTGCGTTTGCTCACCCAACCTCACCAAACATCTCAGCCCCAAGACTGTCCACCCTTATGTCTCATCCACCTGTGGGTCTAGGTATGGTCAATCCAGGTTGCATCACAGCCCCTGAACGAATTGTGTAAGAATTTCTCTCTCTTTCCCTGTCTTTGTTTCATGGGTTTTTAAAAGTAATTTATTTTTATAATGGGGTTTAGCTGCTTTTCACGGCTGTGTTTATGCCGCTTTACACCCACTTGACACACTAACAGAGAGATATCAATACATAGGTTTTAAGATTATTACTAGTCAGATATATTCTTGTGCAGTGAATCGGGCGTGTTGAGTCCAGTTCTCCGAGCAAGGAGTAGGTCTTGTCTGTTACATATTGGGTTTATGGAATGGTATCTGAGCTAATTTGAAACTCTTGTTTTATGTATCACCCCAACTCACCTTTCC
The DNA here is from genome assembly GCF_965194825.1 of Balaenoptera physalus. NCBI lineage: Eukaryota > Metazoa > Chordata > Mammalia > Artiodactyla > Balaenopteridae > Balaenoptera > Balaenoptera physalus. Next base: position 352,862 of record NW_028126322.1, on the reverse strand, counting down.
CGTTAAGCAGCCATAGTGTGTTTTCTGCATGTGTGACTCTGTTCTGTTTTGTAATTCAGTTCAAGTGTAACGGTTTTTACATTCCCTCTATAAGTGACACCTTATGAGAAGTGTCCTTTTCTGTGTGACTTATTTCACTTAGAATCGTCATACCTAAATCCACTCATCATGCTGCTACTAGCATTATGACATTGATTTCATGGCTGAGTGATATTCCATTGTTCATAAGGACCACCACTTCTTTATCCATTTTTCGCTTTCTTGGGATATTTAAGGTGGAATGAAGTGGAGGTCCTTGTCAACAAAGCAGCCCTAAACTTTGGGGTGCCTGTGTCTTGCTGATTTTCAATTTTCCCACTTTATACCCCCATGCGTGGAAGTGCCCTATGCTCTCTAAGCTGTGTTTTTTAGATGTTTCAGGACACACCGTACCCTTCTCCAGAGTAGCTGTTGGCAATTTACATCCCGCCCATCAGTGTAGCAAGGCTCCCATTTCTCCAGGGCCTGTCCTGCATTTCTGGTTTTGACACTTTTTTCAGCATGTCCCTTTTGACCGATGGGAAGCGAGACTTCTTTGTAGCACTGATTTGCCTTTCCAGGTTGCTTGGTTGGCCAAAAAGAGCGTATGCGTTTTTTCCTGAATATATTCAGGAAAAAACGCATACGCCCTTTTTGGCCAAGGGCATCATTGTCAACGTTTTGCCGCTTTTCATGTGCTTTAAAGGCGATTCGAATCTACCTCCTTAAATCTGTTTCCTGCAATTCTGCCTTGATTTCAAATCCTCTTCTTTGCCTTCCCTCAATATATTTGTGGACGAGAGTTATCATTTATACCTCTGCAGGTTTGTGAATTGCAGTGCCCTGAAGCTCCATTTTACAACTCGCTTTTTTGGGAGCTGGCCTCAAAAGCGCAGGATGGCTTCAGGCCCTGTTCTGGTTCCGGGGGGCAGGCTGAACCTGTGGTTAATTCTTCTTCCTGATGGGAAAATAGAGTGACCTGTGCCTGTCCCAACACCAAGAGCTAGTCTCTCATTGGTTCCCCGTCTTCCCGCTCAACCTCAGGACAAATTGCAACCTGTACGGAACAGGAGGTTAAAGGTGCTGATGCTCCAAGTAGGGAGATTGCTAGTAAAGTGGCTGGAATGGCGAACCCGAGCACAAGGAGATGAGAAATGAGGTGCGTTTTAGAAACCTTTCCCCATCACACGGTGTACCATCTTCTGGGTTTCTCATGCATGTTTTCGATGTAGGAAGATGCCCTTGAACCTGGAGATTTGGGACCCATGCGATGGGTAGCACGCAGTATTACTTTAAAGGGTCTGCGTTTGCTCACCCAACCTCACCAAACCTCTCAGCCCCAAGAGTGTCCACCCTTATGTCTCATCCACCTGTGGGTCTAGGTATGGTCAATCCAGGTTGCATCACAGCCCCTGAACGAATTGTGTAAGAATTTCTCTCTCTTTCCCTGTCTTTGTTTCATGGGTTTTTAAAAGTAATTTATTTTTATAATGGGGTTTAGCTGCTTTTCACGGCTGTGTTTATGCCGCTTTACACCCACTTGACACACTAACAGAGAGATATCAATTCATAGGTTTTAAGATTATTACTAGTCAGATATATTCTTGTGCGGTGAATCGGGCGTGTTGAGTCCAGTTCTCTGAGCAAGGAGTAGGTCTTGTCTGTTACATATTGGGTTTATGGAACGGTATCTGAGCTAATTTGAAACTCTTATTTTATGTATCACCCCACCTCACCTTTCCCGTTAAGCAGCCATAGTGTGTTTTCTGCATGTGTGACTCTGTTCTGTTTTGTAATTCAGTTCAAGTGTAACGGTTTTTACATTCCCTCTATATTGACACCTTATGAGAAGTGTCCTTTTCTGTGTGACTTATTTCACTTAGAATCGTCGTACCTAAATCCACTCATCATGCTGCTACTAGCATTATGACATTGATTTCATGGCTGAGTGATATTCCATTGTTCATAAGGACCACCATTTCTTTATCCATTTTTCGCTTTCTTGGGATATTTAAGGTGGACTGAAGTGGAGGTCCTTGTCAACAGAGCAGCCCTAAACTTTAGGGTGCCTGTGTCTTGCTGATTATCAATTTTCCCATTTTATACCCCCATGCGTGGAAGTGCCCTATGCTCTCTAAGCTGTGTTTTTTAGATATTTCAGGACACACCGTACCCTTCTCCAGAGTGGCTGTTGGCAATTTACATCACGCCCATCAGTGTAGCAAGGCTCCCATTTCTCCATTGCCTGTCCTGCATTTCTGGTTTTGACACTTTTTTCAGCATGTTCCTTTTGACCGATGGGAAGCGAGACTTCTTTGTAGCGCTGATTTGCCTTTCCAGGTTGCTTGGTTGGCCAAAAAGGGCGTATGCGATTTTTCCTGAATATATTCAGGAAAAAACGCATACGCCCTTTTTGGCCAAGGGCATCATTGTCAACGTTTTGCCACTTTTCATGTGCTTTAAAGGCGATTCGAATCTACCTCCTGAAATCTGTTTCCTGCAATTCTGCCTTGCTTTCAAATCCTCTTCTTTGCCTTCCCTCAATATATTTGTGGACGAGAGTTATCATTTATACCTCTGCAGGTTTGTGAATTGCAGTGCCCTGAAGCTCCATTTTACAACTCGCTTTTTTGGGAGCTGGCCTCAAAAGCGCAGGATGGCTTTAGGCCCTGTTCTGGTTCTGGGGGGCAGGCTGAACCTGTGGTTAATTCTTCTTCCTGATGGGAAAATAGAGTGACCTGTGCCTGTCCCAACACCAAGAGCTAGTCTCTCATTGGTTCCCCGTCTTCCCGCTCATCCTCAGGACAAATTGCAAACTGTACGGAACAGGAGGTTAAAGGTGCTGATGCTCCAAGTAGGGAGATTGCTAGTAAAGTGGCTGGAATGGCGAACCCGAGCACAAGGAGATGAGAAATGAGGTGTGTTTTAGAAACCTTTCCCCATCACACGGTGTACCATCTTCTGGGTTTCTCATGCATGTTTTCGATGTAGGAAGATGCCCTTGAACCTGGAGATTTGGGACCCATGCGATGGGTAGCACGCAGTATTACTTTAAAGGGTCTGCGTTTGCTCACCCAACCTCACCAAACCTCTCAGCCCCAAGAGTGTCCACCCTTATGTCTCATCCACCTGTGGGTCTAGGTATGGTCAATCCAGGTTGCATCACAGCCCCTGAACGAATTGTGTAAGAATTTCTCTCTCTTTCCCTGTCTTTGTTTCATGGGTTTTTAAAAGTAATTTATTTTTATAATGGGGTTTAGCTGCTTTTCACAGCTGTGTTTATGCCGCTTTACACCCACTTGACACACTAACAGAGAGATATCAATACATAGGTTTTAAGATTATTACTAGTCAGATATATTCTTGTGCAGTGAATCGGGCGTGTTGAGTCCAGTTCTCCGAGCAAGGAGTAGGTCTTGTCTGTTACATATTGGGTTTATGGAATGGTATCTGAGCTAATTTGAAACTCTTGTTTTATGTATCACCCCACCTCACCTTTCCCGTTAAGCAGCCATAGTGTGTTTTCTGCATGTGTGACTCTGTTCTGTTTTGTAATTCATTTCAAGTGTAACGGTTTTTACATTCCCTCTATAAGTGACACCTTATGAGAAGTGTCCTTTTCTGTGTGACTTATTTCACTTAGAATCGTCGTACCTAAATCCACTCATCATGCTGCTACTAGCCTTATGACATTGATTTCATGGCTGAGTGATATTCCATTGTACATAAGGACCACCACTTCTCTATCCATTTATCGCTTTCTTGGGATATTTAAGGTGGAATGAAGTGGAGGTCCTTGTCAACAGAGCAGCCCTAAACTTTGGGGTGCCTGTGTCTTGCTGATTTTCAATTTTCCCACTTTATAACCCCATGCGTGGAAGTGCCCTATGCTCTCTAAGCTGTGTTTTTTAGATGTTTCAGGACACACCCTACCCTTTTCCAGAGTGGCTGTTGGCAATTTACATCCCGCCCATCAGTGTAGCAAGGCTCCCATTTCTCCAGGGCCTGTCCTGCATTTCTGGTTTTGACACTTTTTTCAGCATGGCCCTTTTGACCGATGGGAAGCGAGACTTCTTTGTAGCGCTGATTTGCCTTTCCAGGTTGCTTGGTTGGCCAAAAAGGGCGTATGCGTTTTTTCCTGAATATATTCAGGAAAAAACGCTTACGCCCTTTTTGGCCAAGGGCATCATTGTCAACGTTTTGCCGCTTTTTATGTGCTTTTAAGGCGATTCAAATCTACCTCCTGAAATCTGTTTCCTGCAATTCTGCCTTGATTTCAAATCCTCTTCTTTGCCTTCTCTCAATATATTTGTGGACGAGAGTTATCATTTACAACGCTGCAGTTTTGTGAATTGCAGTGCCCTGAAGCTCCATTTTACAACTCGCTTTTTTGGGAGCTGGCCGCAAAAGCGCAGGATGGCTTCAGGCCCTGTTCTTGTTCCGGGTGGCAGGCTGAGCCTGTGGTTAATTCTTCTTCCTGATGGGAAAATAGAGTGACCTGTGCCTGTCCCAACACCAAGAGCTAGTCTCTCATTGGTTCCCCGTCTTCCCGTTCATCCTCAGGACAAATTGCAACCTGTACGGAGCAGGAGGTTAAAGGTGCTGATGCTCCAAGTAGGGAGATTGCTAGTAAAGTGGCTGGAATGGCGAACCCGAGCACAAGGAGATGAGAAATGAGGTGCGTTTTAGAAACCTTTCCCCATCACACGGTGTACCATCTTCTGGGTTTCTCATGCATGTTTTCGATGTAGGAAGATGCCCTTGAACCTGGAGATTTGGGACCCATGCGATGCGTAGCACGCAGTATTACTTTAAAGGGTCTGCGTTTGCTCACCCAACCTCACCAAACATCTCAGCCCCAAGACTGTCCACCCTTATGTCTCATCCACCTGTGGGTCTAGGTATGGTCAATCCAGGTTGCATCACAGCCCCTGAACGAATTGTGTAAGAATTTCTCTCTCTTTCCCTGTCTTTGTTTCATGGGTTTTTAAAAGTAATTTATTTTTATAATGGGGTTTAGCTGCTTTTCACGGCTGTGTTTATGCCGCTTTACACCCACTTGACACACTAACAGAGAGATATCAATTCATAGGTTTTAAGATTATTACTAGTCAGATATATTCTTGTGCGGTGAATCGGGCGTGTTGAGTCCAGTTCTCTGAGCAAGGAGTAGGTCTTGTCTATTACATATTGGGTTTATGGAACGGTATCTGAGCTAATTTGAAACTCTTGTTTTATGTATCACCCCACCTCACCTTTCCCGTTAAGCAGCCATAGTGTGTTTTCTGCATGTGTGACTCTGTTCTGTTTTGTAATTCATTTCAAGTGTAACGGTTTTTACATTCCCTCTATAAGTGACACCTTATGAGAAGTGTCCTTTTCTGTGTGACTTATTTCACTTAGAATCGTCGTACCTAAATCCACTCATCATGCTGCTACTAGCCTTATGACATTGATTTCATGGCTGAGTGATATTCCATTGTACATAAGGACCACCACTTCTCTATCCATTTATCGCTTTCTTGGGATATTTAAGGTGGAATGAAGTGGAGGTCCTTGTCAACAGAGCAGCCCTAAACTTTGGGGTGCCTGTGTCTTGCTGATTATCAATTTTCCCACTTTATACCCCCATGCGTGGAAGTGCCCTATGCTCTCTAAGCTGTGTTTTTCAGATGTTTCAGGACACACCGTACCCTTCTCCAGAGTGGCTGTTGGCAATTTACATCCCGCCCATCAGTGTAGCAAGGCTCCCATTTCTCCAGGGCCTGTCCTGCATTTCTGGTTTTGACACTTTTTTCAGCATGGCCCTTTTGACCGATGGGAAGCAAGACTTCTTTGTAGCGCTGATTTGCCTTTCCAGGTTGCTTGGTTGGCCAAAAAGGGCGTAAGCGTTTTTTCCTGAATATATTCAGGAAAAAACGCATACGCCCTTTTTGGCCAAGGGCATCATTGTCAACGTTTTGCCGCTTTTCATGTGCTTTAAAGGCGATTCGAATCTACCTCCTGAAATCTGTTTCCTGCAATTCTGCCTTGATTTCAAATCCTCTTCTTTGCCTTCCCTCAATATATTTGTGGACGAGAGTTATCATTTATACCTCTGCAGGTTTGTGAATTGCAGTGCCCTGAAGCTCCATTTTACAACTCGCTTTTTTGGGAGCTGGCCTCAAAAGCGCAGGATGGCTTCAGGCCCTGTTCTGGTTCTGGGGGACAGGCTGAACCTGTGGTTAATTCTTCTTCCTGATGGGAAAATAGAGTGACCTGTGCCTGTCCCAACACCAAGAGCTAGTCTCTCATTGGTTCCCCGTCTTCCCGCTCATCCTCAGGACAAATTGCAACCTGTACGGAACAGGAGGTTAAAGGTGCTGATGCTCCAAGTAGGGAGATTGCTAGTAAAGTGGCTGGAATGGCGAACCCGAGCACAAGGAGATGAGAAATGAGGTGCGTTTTAGAAACCTTTCCCCATCACACGGTGTACCATCTTCTGGGTTTCTCATGCATGTTGTCGATGTAGGAAGATGCCCTTGAACCTGGAGATTTGGGACCCATGCGATGGGTAGCACGCAGTATTACTTTAAAGGGTCTGCGTTTGCTCACCCAACCTCACCAAACCTCTCAGCCCCAAGAGTGTCCACCCTTATGTCTCATCCAGCTGTGGGTCTAGATATGGTCAATCCAGGTTGCATCACAGCCCCTGAACGAATTGTGTAAGAATTTCTCTCTCTTTCCCTGTCTTTGTTTCATGGGTTTTTAAAAGTAATTTATTTTTATAATGGGGTTTAGCTGCTTTTCACGGCTGTGTTTATGCCGCTTTACACCCACTTGACACACTAACAGAGAGATATCAATACATAGGTTTTAAGATTATTACTAGTCAGATATATTCTTGTGCGGTGAATCGGGCGTGTTGAGTCCAGTTCTCTGAGCAAGGAGTAGGTCTTGTCTATTACATATTGGGTTTATGGAACGGTATCTGAGCTAATTTGAAACTCTTGTTTTATGTATCACCCCACCTCACCTTTCCCGTTAAGCAGCCATAGTGTGTTTTCTGCATGTGTGACTCTGTTCTGTTTTGGAATTCATTTCAAGTGTAACGGTTTTTACATTCCCTCTATATTGACACCTTATGAGAAGTGTCCTTTTCTGTGTGACTTATTTCACTTAGAATCGTCGTACCTAAATCCACTCATCATGCTGCTACTAGCCTTATGACATTGATTTCATGGCTGAGTGATATTCCATTGTACATAAGGACCACAACTTTTTTATCCATTTTTCGCTTTCCTGGGATATTTAAGGTGGAATGAAGTGGAGGTCTTTGTCAACAGAGCAGCCCTAAACTTTGGGGTGCCTGTGTCTTGCTGATTTTCAATTTTCCCACTTTATACCCCCATGCGTGGAAGTGCCCTATGCTCTCTAAGCTGTGTTTTTTAGATGTTTCAGGACACACCCTACCCTTCTCCACAGTGGCTGTTGGCAATTTACATCCCGCCCATCAGTGTAGCAAGGCTCCCATTTCTCCAGGGCCTGTCCTGCATTTCTGGTTTTGACACTTTTTTCAGCATGGCCCTTTTGACCGATGGGAAGCGAGACTTCTTTGTAGCGCTGATTTGCCTTTCCAGGTTGCTTGGTTAGCCAAAAAGGGCGTAAGCGTTTTTTCCTGAATATATTCAGGAAAAAACGCTTACGCCCTTTTTGGCCAAGGGCATCATTGTCAACGTTTTTCCGCTTTTCATGTGCTTTAAAGGCGATTCGAATCTACCTCCTGAAATCTGTTTCCTGCAATTCTGCCTTGATTTCAATTCTTCTTCTTTGCCTTCCCTCAATATATTTGTGGACGAGAGTTATCATTTACAACGCTGCAGGTTTGTGAATTGCAGTGCCCTGAAGCCACATTTTACAATTCGCTTTTTTGGGAGCTGGCGGCAAAAGCGCAGGATGGCTTCAGGCCCTGTTCTGATTCCGGGGGGCAGGCTGAGCCTGTGGTTAATTCTTCTCCCTGATGGGAAAATAGAGTGACCTGTGCCTGTCCCAACACCAAGAGCTAGTCTCTCATTGGTTCCCCGTCTTCCCGCTCATCCTCAGGACAAATTGCAACCTGTATGGAACAGGAGGTTAAAGGTGCTGATGCTCCAAGTAGGGAGATTGCTAGTAAAGTGGCTGGAATGGCGAACCCGAGCACAAGGAGATGAGAAATGAGGTGCGTTTTAGAAACGTTTCCCCATCACACGGTGTACCATCTTCTGGGTTTCTCATGCATGTTTTCGATGTAGGAAGATGCCCTTGAACCTGGAGATTTGGGACCCATGCGATGGGTAGCACGCAGTATTACTTTAAAGGGTCTGCGTTTGCTCACCCAACCTCACCAAACCTCTCAGCCCCAAGACTGTCCACCCTTATGTCTCATCCACCTGTGGGTCTAGGTATGGTCAATCCAGGTTGCATCACAGCCCCTGAACGAATTGTGTAAGAATTTCTCTCTCTTTCCCTGTCTTTGTTTCATGGGTTTTTAAAAGTAATTTATTTTTATAATGGGGTTTAGCTGCTTTTCACGGCTGTGTTTATGCCGCTTTACACCCACTTGACACACTAACAGAGAGATATCAATTCATAGGTTTTAAGATTATTACTAGTCAGATATATTCTTGTGCGGTGAATCGGGCGTGTTGAGTCCAGTTCTCTGAGCAAGGAGTAGGTCTTGTCTGTTACATATTGGGTTTATGGAACGGTATCTGAGCTAATTTGAAACTCTTATTTTATGTATCACCCCACCTCACCTTTCCCGTTAAGCAGCCATAGTGTGTTTTCTGCATGTGTGACTCTGTTCTGTTTTGTAATTCAGTTCAAGTGTAACGGTTTTTACATTCCCTCTATATTGACACCTTATGAGAAGTGTCCTTTTCTGTGTGACTTATTTCACTTAGAATCGTCGTACCTAAATCCACTCATCATGCTGATACTAGCATTATGACATTGATTTCATGGCTGAGTGATATTCCATTGTTCATAAGGACCACCATTTCTTTATCCATTTTTCGCTTTCTTGGGATATTTAAGGTGGAATGAAGTGGAGGTCCTTGTCAACAGAGCAGCCCTAAACTTTAGGGTGCCTGTGTCTTGCTGATTATCAATTTTCCCACTTTATACCCCCATGCGTGGAAGTGCCCTATGCTCTCTAAGCTGTGTTTTTTAGATATTTCAGGACACACCGTACCCTTCTCCAGAGTGGCTGTTGGCAATTTACATCACGCCCATCAGTGTAGCAAGGCTCCCATTTCTCCATTGCCTGTCCTGCATTTCTGGTTTTGACACTTTTTTCAGCATGTTCCTTTTGACCGATGGGAAGCGAGACTTCTTTGTAGCACTGATTTGCCTTTCCAGGTTGCTTGGTTGGCCAAAAAGGGCGTATGCGATTTTTCCTGAATATATTCAGGAAAAAACGCATACACCCTTTTTGGCCAAGGGCATCATTGTCAACGTTTTGCCACTTTTCATGTGCTTTAAAGGCGATTCGAATCTACCTCCTGAAATCTGTTTCCTGCAATTCTGCCTTGCTTTCAAATCCTCTTCTTTGCCTTCCCTCAATATATTTGTGGACGAGAGTTATCATTTATACCTCTGCAGGTTTGTGAATTGCAGTGCCCTGAAGCTCCATTTTACAACTCGCTTTTTTGGGAGCTGGCCTCAAAAGCGCAGGATGGCTTTAGGCCCTGTTCTGGTTCTGGGGGGCAGGCTGAACCTGTGGTTAATTCTTCTTCCTGATGGGAAAATAGAGTGACCTGTGCCTGTCCCAACACCAAGAGCTAGTCTCTCATTGGTTCCCCGTCTTCCCGCTCATCCTCAGGACAAATTGCAACCTGTACGGAACAGGAGGTTAAAGGTGCTGATGCTCCAAGTAGGGAGATTGCTAGTAAAGTGGCTGGAATGGCGAACCCGAGCACAAGGAGATGAGAAATGAGGTGCGTTTTAGAAACCTTTCCCCATCACACGGTGTACCATCTTCTGGTTTTCTCATGCATGTTTTCGATGTAGGAAGATGCCCTTGAACCTGGAGATTTGGGACCCATGCGATGGGTAGCACGCAGTATTACTTTAAAGGGTCTGTGTTTGCTCACCCAACCTCACCAAACATCTCAGCCCCAAGACTGTCCACCCTTATGTCTCATCCACCTGTGGGTCTAGGTATGGTCAATCCAGGTTGCATCACAGCCCCTGAACGAATTGTGTAAGAATTTCTCTCTCTTTCCCTGTCTTTGTTTCATGGGTTTTTAAAAGTAATTTATTTTTATAATGGGGTTTAGCTGCTTTTCACGGCTGCGTTTATGCCGCTTTACACCCACTTGACACAATAACAGAGAGATATCAATTCATAGGTTTTAAGATTATTACTAGTCAGATATATTCTTGTGCGGTGAATCGGGCGTGTTGAGTCCAGTTCTCTGAGCAAGGAGTAGGTCTTGTCTATTACATATTGGGTTTATGGAACGGTATCTGAGCTAATTTGAAACTCTTGTTTTATGTATCACCCCACCTCACCTTTCCCGTTAAGCAGCCATAGTGTGTTTTCTGCATGTGTGACTCTGTTCTGTTTTGTAATTCATTTCAAGTGTAACGGTTTTTACATTCCCTCTATAAGTGACACCTTATGAGAAGTGTCCTTTTCTGTGTGACTTATTTCACTTAGAATCGTCGTACCTAAATCCACTCATCATGCTGCTACTAGCCTTATGACATTGATTTCATGGCTGAGTGATATTCCATTGTACATAAGGACCACCACTTCTCTATCCATTTATCGCTTTCTTGGGATATTTAAGGTGGAATGAAGTGGAGGTCCTTGTCAACAGAGCAGCCCTAAACTTTGGGGTGCCTGTGTCTTGCTGATTTTCAATTTTCCCACTTTATACCCCCATGCGTGGAAGTGCCCTATGCTCTCTAAGCTGTGTTTTTTAGATGTTTCAGGACACATCCTACCCTTCTCCAGAGTGGCTGTTTTCAATTTACATCCCGCCCATCAGTGTAGCAAGGCTCCTATTTCTCCAGGGCCTGTCCTGCATTTCTGGTTTTGACACTTTTTTCAGCATGGCCCTTTTGACCGATGGGAAGCGAGACTTCTTTGTAGCGCTGATTTGCCTTTCCAGGTTGCTTGGTTAGCCAAAAAGGGCGTAAGCGTTTTTTCCTGAATATATTCAGGAAAAAACGCTTACGCCCTTTTTGGCCAAGGGCATCATTGTCAACGTTTTGCCGCTTTTCATGTGGTTTAAAGGCGAGTCGAATCTACGTCCTGAAATCTGTTTCCTGCAATTCTGCCTTGATTTCAATTCTTCTTCTTTGCCTTCCCTCAATATATTTGTGGACGAGAGTTATCATTTACAACGCTGCAGGTTTGTGAATTGCAGTGCCCTGAAGCTCCATTTTACAACTCGCTTTTTTGGGAGCTGGCCGCAAAAGCGCAGGATGGCTTCAGGCCCTGTTCTGGTTCCGGGGGGCAGGCTGAGCCTGTGGTTAATTTTTTTCCTGATGAGAAAATAGAGTGACCTGTGCCTGTCCCAACACCAAGAGCTAGTCTCTCATTGGTTCCCCGTCTTCCCGCTCATCCTCAGGACAAATTGCAACCTGTACGGAACAGGAGGTTAAAGGTGCTGATGCTCCAAGTAGGGAGATTGCTAGTAAAGTGGCTGGAATGGCGAACCCGAGCACACGGAGATGAGAAATGAGGTGCATTTTAGAAACCTTTCCCCATCACACGGTGTACCATCTTCTGGGTTTCTCATGCATGTTTTCGATGTAGGAAGATGCCCTTGAACCTGGAGATTTGGGACCCATGCGATGGGTAGCACGCAGTATTACTTTAAAGGGTCTGCGTTTGCTCACCCAACCTCACCAAACCTCTCAGCCCCAAGAGTGTCCACCCTTATGTCTCATCCACCTGTGGGTCTAGGTATGGTCAATCCAGGTTGCATCACAGCCCCTGAACGAATTGTGTAAGAATTTCTCTCTCTTTCCCTGTCTTTGTTTCATGGGTTTTTAAAAGTAATTTATTTTTATAATGGGGTTTAGCTGCTTTTCACAGCTGTGTTTATGCCGCTTTACACCCACTTGACACCCTAACAGAGAGATATCAATACATAGGTTTTAAGATTATTACTAGTCAGATATAATCTTGTGCGGTGAATCGGGCGTGTTGAGTCCAGTTCTCTGAGCAAGGAGTAGGTCTTGTCTGTTACATATTGGGTTTATGGAACGGTATCTGAGCTAATTTGAAACTCTTGTTTTATGTATCACCCCACCTCACCTTTCCCGTTAAGCAGCCATAGTGTGTTTTCTGCATGTGTGACTCTGTTCTGTTTTGTAATTCAGTTCAAGTGTAACGGTTTTTACATTCCCTCTATAATGACACCTTATGAGAAGTGTCCTTTTCTGTGTGACTTATTTCACTTAGAATCGTCGTACCTAAATCCACTCATCATGCTGCTACTAGCCTTATGACATTGATTTCATGGCTGAGTGATATTCCATTGTACATAAGGACCACCACTTCTTTATCCATTTTTCGCTTTCTTGGGATATTTAAGGTGGAATGAAGTGGAGGTCCTTGTCAACAGAGCAGCCCTAAACTTTGGGGTGCCTGTGTCTTGCTGATTTTCAATTTTCCCACTTTATACCCCCATGCGTGGAAGTGTCCTATGCTCTCTAAGCTGTGTTTTTTAGATGTTTCAGGACACACCGTACCCTTCTCCAGAGTGGCAGTTGGCAATTTACATCCCGCCCATCAGTGTAGCAAGGCTCCCATTTCTCCATGGCCTGTCCTGCATTTCTGGTTTTGACACTTTTTTCAGCATGGCCCTTTTGACCGATGGGAAGCGAGACTTCTTTGTAGCGCTGATTTGCCTTTCCAGGTTGCTTGGTTGGCCAAAAAGGGTATATGCGTTTTTTCCTGAATATATTCAGGAAAAAACGCATACGCCCTTTTTGGCCAAGGGCATCATAGTCAACGTTTTGCCGCTTTTCATGTGCCTTAAAGGCGATTCGAATCTACATCCTGAAATCTGTTTCCTGCAATTCTGCCTTGATATCAAATCCTCTTCTTTGCCTTCCTTCAGTATATTTGTGGACGAGAGTTATCATTTACAACGCTGCAGGTTTGTGAATTGCAGTGCCCTGAAGCTCCATTTTACAACTCGCTTTTTTGGGAGCTGGCCGCAAAAGCGCAGGATGGCTTCAGGCCCTGTTCTGGTTCCGGGGGGCAGGCTGAGCCTGTGGTTAATTCTTCTTCCTGATGGGAAAATAGAGTGACCTGTGCCTGTCCCAACACCAAGAGCTAGTCTCTCATTGTTTCCCCGTCTTCCCGTTCATCCTCAGGACAAATTGCAACCTGTACGGAACAGGAGGTTAAAGGTGCTGATGCTCCAAGTAGGGAGATTGCTAGTAAAGTGGCTGGAATGGCCAACCCGAACACAAGGAGATGAGAAATGAGGTGCGTTTTAGAAACCTTTCCCCATCACACGGTGTACCATCTTCTGGGTTTCTCATGCATGTTTTCGATGTAGGGTAGGGGCTAGGGTTATGGTACGCGTTAGGGTTAGGGTAGTGATTAAACCTATCCCACTTTCTAGATACCACTTAGCACGTAAAGGAATATTATTTGAGGGTCCAGCCATGGAGAAGAGTTTAGACACTAAGATAATATAAGGAACACACACATTATAAAGAAATCACATTAGGATTCTCTTTTTAAGCTGTTCCTTAAAACACTAGTGCTTAGGAAATCTGTTGGAGGCAGAAGCAGTCAAGGGTAGCCTAGGATTAGGGTTAGGCTTAGGGGTAGGCTTAGGGTATGGCTTAGGGTACGGTTTCGGGGAGGGCTTCGGGTACGGCGTAGGTTATGGGTTAGGGTTAGGGTTAGGGTTAGTGTTAGGGTTAGGGCTCGGTTTAGGGTAAGGGTTAGGATTAGGGTACGTGTTAGGGTTAGGGTAGCGGTTAGGGTTATGGTACGCGTTAGGGTTAGGGTAGTGATTAAACCTATCCCACTCTCTAGATACCCCTTAGCACATAAAGGAATATTATTTGGGGGTCCAGCCATGGAGAAGAGTTTAGACACTAGGATTAGATAAGGAACACACCCATTATAAAGAAATCACATTAGGATTCCTTTTTTAAGCTGTTCGTTAAAACACTAGTGCTTAGGAAATCTATTGGAGGCAGAAGCAGTCAAGGGTAGCCTAGGGTTAGGGTTAGGCTTAGGTTTAGGCTTAGGGTACGGCTTAGGGTACGGGTTCGGGGAGGGCTTCGGGTACGGCGTAGGGTATGGGTTAGGGTTAGGGTTAGGGTTAGTGTTAGGGTTAGGGCTCGGTTTAGGGTACGGGTTAGGATTAGGGTACGTGTTAGGGTTAGGGTAGCGGTTAGCGTTAGGGTACGCGTTAGGGTTAGGGTAGTTATTAAACCTATCCCACTCTCTAGTTACCCCTTAGCCCGTAAAGGAATATTATTTGGGGGTCCAGCCACGGAGAAGAGTTTAGACACTAGGATAAGATAAGGAACACACCCATTATAAAGAAATCACATTAGGATTCTCTTTTTAAGCTGTTCCTTAAAACACTAGTGCTTAGGAAATCTATTGGAGGCAGAAGCAGTCAAGGGTTGCCTAGGGTTAAGGTTAGGCTTAGGGTTAGGCTTAGGGTACGGGTTCGGGGAGGGCTTCGGGTACGGCGTAGGGTATGGGTTAGGGTTAGGGTTAGGGTTAGTGTTAGGGTTAGGGCTCGGTTTAGGGTACGGGTTAGTATTAGGGTACGTGTTATGGTTAGGGTAGGGGTTAGGGTTAGGATACGCGTTAGGGTTAGGGTAGTGATTAAACCTATCCCACTCTCTAGATACCCCTTAGCACTTAAAGGAATATTATTTGGGGGTCCAGCCATGGAGAAGTGTTTAGACACTAAGATAATATAAGGAACACACACATTATAAAGAAATCACATTAGGATTCTCTTTTTAAGCTGTTCCTTAAAACACTAGTGCTTAGGAAATCTATTGGAGGCAGAAGCAGTCAAGGGTAGCCTAGGGTTAGGGTTAGGCTTAGGATTAGGCTTAGGGTACGGCTTAGGGTACGGGTTCGGGGAGTGCTTCGGGTACGGCGTAGGGTATGGGTTAGGGTTAGGGTTAGGGTTAGTGTTAGAGTTAAGGGTCGGTTTAGGGTACGGGTTAGGATTAGGGTACGTGTTAGGGTTAGGGTAGGGGTTAGGGTTAGAGTACGCGTTAGGGTTAGGGTAGTTATTAAACCTATCCCACTCTCTAGATACCCCTTAGCACGTAAAGGAATATTATTAGGGGGTCCAGCCATGGAGAAGAATTTAGACACTAAGATAATATAAGAAACACACACATTATAAAGAAATCACATTAGGATTCTCTTTTTAAGCTGTTCCTTAAAACACTAGTGCTTAGGAAATCTATTGGAGGCAGAAGCAGTCAAGGGTAGCCTAGGGTTACGGTTAGGCTTAGGGTTAGGCTTAGGGTACGGCTTAGGGTACGGGTTCGGGGAGGGCTTCGGGTACGGCGTAGGGTATGGGTTAGGGTTAGTGTTAGGGTTAGTGTTAGGGTTAGGACTCGGTTTAGATTACGGGTTAGGATTAGGGTACGTGTTAGGGTTAGGGTAGGGGTTAGCGTTAGGGTACGCGTTAGGGTTAGGGTAGTTATTAAACCTATCCCACTCTCTAGTTACCCCTTAGCACGTAAAGAAATATTATTTGGGGGTCCAGCCATGGAGAAGTGTTTAGACACTAGGATAAGATAAGGAACACACCCATTATAAAGAAATCACATTAGGATTCTCTTTTTAAGCTGTTCCTTAATACACTAGTGCTTAGGAAATCTATTGGAGGCAGAAGCAGTCAAGGGTAGCCTAGGGTTAGGGTTAGGCTTAGGGTTAGCCTTAGGGTACGGCTTAGGGTACGGGTTCGGGGAGGGCTTCGGGTACGGCGTAGGGTATGGGTTAGGGTTAGGGTTAGGGTTAGTGTTAGGGTTAGGGCTCGGTTTAGGGTACGGGTTAGGATTAGGGTACGTGTTAGGTTTAGGGTAGCGGTTACCGTTAGGGTACGCGTTAGGGTTAGGGTAGTTATTAAACCTATCCCACTCTCTAGTTACCCCTTAGCACGTAAAGAATATTATTTGGGGGTCCAGCCATGGAGTAGAGTTTAGACACTAGGATAAGATAAGGAACACACCCAATATAAAGAAATCACATTAGGATTCTCTTTTTAAGCTGTTCCTTAAAACACTAGGGCTTAGGAAATCTGTTGGAGGCAGAAGCAGTCAAGGGTAGCCTAGGGTTAGGGTTAGGCTTAGGGTTAGGCTTAGGGTACGGCTTAGGGTACGGGTTCGGGGAGGGCTTCGGGTACGGCGTAGGGTATGGGTTAGGGTTAGGGTTAAGGTTAGTGCTAGGGTTAGGGCTCGGTTTAGGGTACGGGTTAGGATTAGGGTACGTGTTAGGGTTAGGGTAGGGGTTAGGGTTAGGGTACGTGTTAGGGTTAGGGTAGTTATTAAACATATCCCACTCTCTAGATACCCCTTAGCACGTAAAGGAATATTATTTGGGGGTCCAGCCATGGAGAAGAGTTTAGACACTAGGATCAGATAAGGAACACACCCATTATAAAGAAATCACATTAGGATTCTCTTTTTAAGCTGTTCCTTAAAACTCTAGTGCTTAGGAAATATATTGGAGGCAGAAGCAGTCAAGGGTAGCCTAGGGTTAGGGTTAGGCTTAGGGTTAGGCTTAGGGTATGGCTTAGGGTACGGGTTCGGGGAGGGTTTCTAGTACGGCGTAGGGTATGGGTTAGGGTTAGGGTTAGGGTTAGTGTTAGGGTTAGGGCTCGGTTTAGGGTACGGGTTAGGATTAGGGTACGTGTTAGGGTTATTGTAGGGGTTAGGGTTAGGGTACGCGTTAGGTTTAGGGTAGTTATTAAACCTATCCCACTCTCTAGATACCCCTTAGCACGTAAAGGAATATTATTTGGGGGTCCAGCCATGGAGAAGAGTTTAGACACTAAGATAATATAAGGAACACACACATTATAAAGAAATCACATTAGGATTCTCTTTTTAAGCTGTTCCTTAAAACACTAGTGCTTAGGAAATCTATTGGAGGCAGAAGCAGTCAATGGTAGCCTAGGGTTAGGGTTAGGCTTAGGGTTAGGCTTAGGGTACGGCTTAGGGTACGGGTTCGGGGAGGGCTTCGGGTACGGCGTAGGGTATGGGTTAGGGTTAGGGTTAGGGTTAGTGTTAGTGTTAGGGGTCGGTTTAGGGTACGGGTTAGGATTAGGGTACGTGTTAGGGTTAGGGTAGGGGTTAGGGTTAGAGTACGCGTTAGGGTTAGGGTAGTTATTAAACCTATCCCACTCTCTAGATACCCCTTAGCACGTAAAGGAATATTATTAGGGGGTCCAGCCATGGAGAAGAATTTAGACACTAAGATAATATAAGAAACACACACATTATAAAGAAATCACATTAGGATTCTCTTTTTAAGCTGTTCCTTAAAACACTAGTGCTTAGGAAATCTATTGGAGGCAGAAGCAGTCAAGGGTAGCCTAGGGTTATGGTTAGGCTTAGGGTTAGGCTTAGGGTACGGCTTAGGGTACGGGTTCGGGGAGGGCTTCGGGTACGGCGTAGGGTATGGGTTAGGGTTAGGGTTAGGGTTAGTGTTAGGGTTAGGGCTCGGTTTAGGTTACGGGTTAGGATTAGGGTACGTGTTATGGTTAGGGTAGGGGTTAGCGTTAGGGTACGCGTTAGGGTTAGGGTAGTGATTAAACCTATCCCACTCTCTAGTTACCCCTTAGCACGTAAAGGAATATTATTTGGGGGTCCAGCCATGGAGAAGTGTTTAGACACTAGGATAAGATAAGGAACACACCCATTATAAAGAAATCACATTAGGATTCTCTTTTTAAGCTGTTCCTTAAAACACTAGTGCTTAGGAAATCTATTGGAGGCAGAAGCAGTCAAGGGTAGCCTAGGGTTAGGGTTAGGCTTAGGGTTAGGCTTAGGGTACGGCTTAGGGTACGCGTTCGGGGAGGGCTTCGGGTACGGCGTAGGGTATGGGTTAGGGTTAGTGTTAGGGTTAGGGCTCGGTTTAGGGTACGGGTTAGGATTCGGGTACGTGTTAGGTTTAGGGTAGCGGTTAGCGTTAGGGTACGCGTTAGGGTTAGGGTAGTTATTAAACCTATCCCACTCTCTAGTTACCCCTTAGCACGTAAAGGAATATTATTTGGGGGTCCAGGCATGGAGAAGAGTTTACACACTAGGATAAGGTAAGGAACACACCCAATATAAAGAAATCACATTAGGAGTCTCTTTTTAATCTGTTCCTTAAAACACTAGTGCTTAGGAAATATGTTGGAGGCAGAAGCAGTCAAGGGTAGCCTAGGGTTAGGGTTAGGCTTAGGGTTAGGCTTAGGGTACGGCTTAGGGTACGGGTTCGGGGAGGGCTTCGGGTACGGCGTAGGGTATGGGTTAGGGTTAGGGTTAGGGTTAGTGTTAGGGTTAGGGTTCGGTTTAGGGTACGGGTTAGGATTAGGGTACGTGTTAGGGTTAGGCTAGGGGTTAGGGTTAGGGTACGCGTTAGGGTTAGGGTAGTTATTAAACATATCCCACTCTCTAGATACCCCTTAGCACGTAAAGGAATATTATTTTGGGGTCCAGCCATGGAGAAGAGTTTAGACACTAGGATCAGATAAGGAACACACCCATTATAAAGAAATCACATTAGGATTCTCTTTTTAAGCTGTTCCTTAAAACTCTAGTGCTTAGGAAATATATTGGAGGCAGAAGCAGTCAAGGGTAGCCTAGGGTTAGGGTTAGGCTTAGGGTTAGGCTTAGGGTACGGCTTAGGGTACGGGTTCGGGGAGGGTTTCTGGTACGGCGTAGGGTATGGGTTAGGGTTAGGGTTAGGGTTAGTGTTAGGGTTAGGGCTCGGTTTAGGGTACGGGTTAGGATTAGGGTACGTGTTAGAGTTATGGTAGGGGTTAGGGTTAGGGTACGCGTTAGGGTTAGGGTAGTTATTAAACCTATCCCACTCTCTAGATACCCCTTAGCACGTAAAGGAATATTATTTGGGTGTCCAGCCATGGAGAAGAGTTTAGACACTAAGATAATATAAGGAACACACACATTATAAAGAAATCACATTAGGATTCTCTTTTTAAGCTGTTCCTTAAAACACTGGTGCTTAGGAAATCTATTAGAGGCAGAAGCAGTCAAGGGTAGCCTAGGGTTAGGGTTAGGCTTAGGGTTAGGCTTAAGGTACGGCTTAGGGTACGGGTTAGGGAAGGGCTTCGGGTACGGCGTAGGGTATGGGTTAGGGTTAGGGTTAGGGTTAGTGTTAGTGTTAGGGCTCGGTTTAGGGTACGGGTTAGGATTAGGGTACGTGTTAGGGTTAGGGTAGGGGTTAGGGTTAGAGTACGCGTTAGGGTTAGGGTAGTTATTAAACCTATCCCACTCTCTAGATACCCCTTAGCACGTAAAGGAATATTATTAGGGGGTCCAGCCACGGAGAAGAATTTAGACACTAAGATAATATAAGAAACACACACATTATAAAGAAATCACATTAGGATTCTCTTTTTAAGCTGTTCCTTAAAACACTAGTGCTTAGGAAATCTATTGGAGGCAGAAGCAGTCAAGGGTAGCCTAGGGTTAGGGTTAGGCTTACGGTTAGGCTTAGGGTATGGCTTAGGGTACGTGTTCGGGGAGGGCTTCGGGTACGGCGTAGGGTATGGGTTAGGGTTAGGCTTAGTGTTAGGGTTAGGACTCGGTTTAGGGTAAGGTTTAGGATTAGGGTACATGTTAGGTTTAGGGTAGGGGTTAGGGTTAGGGTACACGTTACGGTTAGGGTAGTTATTAAACATATCCCACTCTCTAGATACCCCTTAGCACGTAAAGGAATATTATTTGGGGGTCCAGCCATGGAGAAGAGTTTAGACACTAGGATTAGATAAGGAACACACCCATTATAAAGAAATCACATTAGGATTCTCTTTTTAAGCTGTTCCTTAAAACACTAGTGCTTAGGAAATCTATTGGAGGCAGAAGCAGTCAAGGGTAGCCTAGGGTTAGGGTTAGGCTTAGGGTTAGGCTTAGGGTACGGCTTAGGGTACGGGTTCGGGGAGGGCTTCGGGTACGGCCTAGGGTACGGGTTAGGGTTAGGGTTAGGGTTAGGGTTAGGGCTCGGTTTAGGGTACGGGTTAGGATTAGGGTACATGTTAGGGTTAGGGTAGGGGTTAGGGTTAGGGTACGCGTTAGGGTTAGGGTAGTTATTAAACCTATCCCACTCTCTAGATACCCCTTAGCACGTAAAGGAATATTATTTGGGGATCCAGCCATGGAGAAGAGTTTAGACACTAGGATCAGATAAGGAACACACCCATTATAAAGAAATCACATTAGGATTCTCTTTTTAAGCTGTTCCTTAAAACTCTAGTGCTTAGGAAATATATTGGAGGCAGAAGCAGTCAAGGGTAGCCTAGGGTTAGGGTTAGGCTTAGGGTTAGGCTTAGGGTACGGCTTAGGGTACGGGTTCGGGGAGGGCTTCGGGTACGGCGTAGGGTATGGGTTAGGGTTAGGGTTAGGGTTAGTGTTAGGGTTAGGGCTCGGTTTAGGTTACGGGTTAGGATTAGGGTACGTGTTAGGGTTAGGGTAGGGGTTAGCGTTAGGGTACGCGTTAGGGTTAGGGTAGTTATTAAACCTATCCCACTCTCTAGATACCCCTTAGCACGTAAAGTAATATTATTTGGGGGTCCAGCCATGGAGAAGAGTTTAGACACTAAGATAATATAAGGAACACACACATTATAAAGAAATCACATTAGGATTCTCTTTTTAAGCTGTTCCTTAAAACACTAGTGCTTAGGAAATCTATTAGAGGCAGAAGCAGTCAAGGGTAGCCTAGGGTTAGGGTTAGGCTTAGGGTTAGGCTTAGGGTACGGCTTAGGGTACGGATTCGGGGAGGGCTTCGGGTACGGCGTAGGGTATGGGTTAGGGTTAGGGTTAGGGTTAGTGTTAGGGTTAGGGCTCGGTTTAGGGTACGGGTTAGGATTAGGGTACGTGTTAGGGTTAGGGTAGGGGTTAGCGTTAGGGTACGCGTTAGGGTTAGGGTAGTTATTAAACCTATCCCACTCTCTAGTTACCCCTTAGCACGTAAAGGAATATTATTTGGGGGTCCAGCCATGGAGAAGAGTTTAGACACTAGGATAAGATAAGGAACACACCCATTATAAAGAAATCATATTAGGATTCTCTTTTTAAGCTGTTCCTTAAAACACTAGTGCTTAGGAAATCTATTGGAGGCAGAAGCCGTCAAGGGTAGCCTAGGGTTAGGGTTAGGCTTAGGGTACGGCTTAGGCTACGGCTTAGGGTACGGGTTCGCGGAGGGTTTCGGGTACGGCGTAGGGTATGGGTTAGGGTTAGGGTTAGGGATAGTGTTAGTGTTAGGGCTCGGTTTAGGGTACGGGTTAGGATTAGGGTACGTGTTAGGGTTAGGGTAGGGGTTAGGGTTAGAGTACGCGTTAGGGTTAGGGTAGTTATTAAACCTATCCCACTCTCTAGATACCCCTTAGCACGTAAAGGAATATTATTAGGGGGTCCAGCCACGGAGAAGAATTTAGACACTAAGATAATATAAGAAACACACACATTATAAAGAAATCACATTAGGATTCTCTTTTTAAGCTGTTCCTTAAAACACTAGTGCTTAGGAAATCTATTGGAGGCAGAAGCAGTCAAGGGTAGCCTAGGGTTAGGGTTAGGCTTACGGTTAGGCTTAGGGTACGGCTTAGGGTACGTGTTCGGGGAGGGCTTCGGGTACGGCGTAGGGTATGGGTTAGGGTTAGGCTTAGTGTTAGGGTTAGGACTCGGTTTAGGGTAAGGTTTAGGATTAGGGTACATGTTAGGTTTAGGGTAGGGGTTAGGGTTAGGGTACACGTTACGGTTAGGGTAGTTATTAAACATATCCCACTCTCTAGTTACCCCTTAGCACGTAAAGGAATATTATTTGGGGGTCCAGCCATGGAGAAGAGTTTAGACACTAGGATAAGATAAGGAACACACCCATTATAAAGAAATCACATTAGGATTCTCTTTTTAAGCTGTTCCTTAAAACACTAGTGCTTAGGAAATCTATTGGAGGCAGAAGCAGTCAAGGGTAGCCTAGGGTTAGGGTTAGGCTTAGGGTTAGGCTTAGGGTACGGCTTAGGGTACGGGTTCGGGGAGGGTTTCGGGTACGGCGTAGGGTATGGGTTAGGGTTAGGGTTAGGGTTAGTGTTAGTGTTAGGGCTCGGTTTAGGGTACGGGTTAGGATTAGGGTACGTGTTAGGGTTAGGGTAGGGGTTAGGGTTAGAGTACGCGTTAGGGTTAGGGTAGTTATTAAACCTATCCCACTCTCTAGATACCCCTTATTACGTAAAGGAATATTATTAGGGGGTCCAGCCACGGAGAAGAATTTAGACACTAAGATAATATAAGAAACACACACATTATAAAGAAATCACATTAGGATTCTCTTTTTAAGCTGTTCCTTAAAACACTAGTGCTTAGGAAATCTATTGGAGGCAGAAGCAGTCAAGGGTAGCCTAGGGTTAGGGTTAGGCTTACGGTTAGGCTTAGGGTACGGCTTAGGGTACGTGTTCGGGGAGGGCTTCGGGTACGGCGTAGGGTATGGGATAGGGTTAGGCTTAGTGTTAGGGTTAGGACTCGGTTTAGGGTAAGGTTTAGGATTAGGGTACATGTTAGGTTTAGGGTAGGGGTTAGGGTTAGGGTACACGTTACGGTTAGGGTAGTTATTAAACATATCCCACTCTCTAGATACCCCTTAGCACGTAAAGGAATATTATTTGGGGGTCCAGCCATGGAGAAGAGTTTAGACACTAGGATTAGATAAGGAACACACCCATTATAAAGAAATCACATTAGGATTCTCTTTTTAAGCTGTTCCTTAAAACACTAGTGCTTAGGAAATCTATTGGAGGCAGAAGCAGTCAAGGGTAGCCTAGGGTTAGGGTTAGGCTTAGGGTTAGGCTTAGGGTACGGCTTAGGGTATGGGTTCGGGGAGGGCTTCGGGTACGGCCTAGGGTACGGGTTAGTGTTAGGGTTAGGGTTAGGGTTAGGGCTCGGTTTAGGGTACGGGTTAGGATTAGGGTACATGTTAGGGTTAGGGTAGGGGTTAGGGTTAGGGTACGCGTTAGGGTTAGGGTAGTTATTAAACATATCCCACTCTCTAGATACCCCTTAGCACGTAAAGGAATATTATTTGGGGGTCCAGCCATGGAGAAGAGTTTAGACACTAGGATCAGATAAGGAACACACCCATTATAAAGAAATCACATTAGGATTCTCTTTTTAAGCTGTTCCTTAAAACTCTAGTGCTTAGGAAATATATTGGAGGCAGAAGCAGTCAAGGGTAGCCTAGGGTTAGGGTTAGGCTTAGGGTTAGGCTTAGGGTACGGCTTAGGGTACGGGTTCGGGGAGGGTTTCTGGTACGCCGTAGGGTATGGGTTAGGGTTAGGGTTAGGGTTAGTGTTAGTGTTAGGGCTCGGTTTAGGGTACGGGTTAGGATTAGGGTACGTGTTAGGGTTAGGGTAGGGGTTATGGTTAGTGTACGCGTTAGGGTTAGGGTAGTTATTAAACATATCCCACTCTCTAGATACCCCTTAGCACGTAAAGGAATATTATTTGGGGGTCCAGCCATGGAGAAGAGTTTAGACACTAAGATAATATAAGGAACACACACATTATAAAGAAATCACATTAGGATTCTCTTTTTAAGCTGTTCCTTAAAACACTAGTGCTTAGGAAATCTATTAGAGGCAGAAGCAGTCAAGGGTAGCCTAGGGTTAGGGTTAGGCTTAGGGTTAGGCTTAGGGTACGGCTTAGGGTACGGATTCGGGGAGGGCTTCGGGTACGGCGTAGGGTATGGGTTAGGGTTAGGGTTAGGGTTAGTGTTAGGGTTAGGGCTCGGTTTAGGGTACGGGTTAGGATTAGGGTACGTGTTAGGGTTAGTGTAGGGGTTAGCGTTAGGTTACGCGTTAGGGTTAGGGTAGTTATTAAACCTATCCCACTCTCTAGTTACCCCTTAGCACGTAAAGGAATATTATTTGGGGGTCCAGCCATGGAGAAGAGTTTAGACACTAGGATAAGATAAGGAACACACCCATTATAAAGAAATCATATTAGGATTCTCTTTTTAAGCTGTTCCTTAAAACACTAGTGCTTAGGAAATCTATTGGAGGCAGAAGCCGTCAAGGGTAGCCTAGGGTTAGGGTTAGGCTTAGGGTACGGCTTAGGCTACGGCTTAGGGTACGGGTTCGGGGAGGGTTTCGGGTACGGCGTAGGGTATGGGTTAGGGTTAGGGTTAGGGTTAGTGTTAGTGTTAGGGCTCGGTTTAGGGTACGGGTTAGGATTAGGGTACGTGTTAGGGTTAGGGTAGGGGTTAGGGTTAGAGTACGCGTTAGGGTTAGGGTAGTTATTAAACCTATCCCACTCTCTAGATACCCCTTAGCACGTAAAGGAATATTATTAGGGGGTCCAGCCACGGAGAAGAATTTAGACACTAAGATAATATAAGAAACACACACATTATAAAGAAATCACATTAGGATTCTCTTTTTAAGCTGTTCCTTAAAACACTAGTGCTTAGGAAATCTATTGGAGGCAGAAGCAGTCAAGGGTAGCCTAGGGTTAGGGTTAGGCTTACGGTTAGGCTTAGGGTACGGCTTAGGCTACGTGTTCGGGGAGGGCTTCGGGTACGGCGTAGGGTATGGGTTAGGGTTAGGCTTAGTGTTAGGGTTAGGACTCGGTTTAGGGTAAGGTTTAGGATTAGGGTACATGTTAGGTTTAGGGTAGGGGTTAGGGTTAGGGTACACGTTACGGTTAGGGTAGTTATTAAACATATCCCACTCTCTAGTTACCCCTTAGCACGTAAAGGAATATTATTTGGGGGTCCAGCCATGGAGAAGAGTTTAGACACTAGGATAAGATAAGGAACACACCCATTATAAAGAAATCACATTAGGATTCTCTTTTTAAGCTGTTCCTTAAAACACTAGTGCTTAGGAAATCTATTGGAGGCAGAAGCAGTCAAGGGTAGCCTAGGGTTAGGGTTAGGCTTAGGGGTAGGCTTAGGGTACGGCTTAGGGTACGGGTTCGGGGAGGGTTTCGGGTACGGCGTAGGGTATGGGTTAGGGTTAGGGTTAGGGTTAGTGTTAGTGTTAGGGCTCGGTTTAGGGTACGGGTTAGGATTAGGGTACGTGTTAGGGTTAGGGTAGGGGTTAGGGTTAGAGTACGCGTTAGGGTTAGGGTAGTTATTAAACCTATCCCACTCTCTAGATACCCCTTATTACGTAAAGGAATATTATTAGGGGGTCCAGCCACGGAGAAGAATTTAGACACTAAGATAATATAAGAAACACACACATTATAAAGAAATCACATTAGGATTCTCTTTTTAAGCTGTTCCTTAAAACACTAGTGCTTAGGAAATCTATTGGAGGCAGAAGCAGTCAAGGGTAGCCTAGGGTTAGGGTTAGGCTTACGGTTAGGCTTAGGGTACGGCTTAGGGTACGTGTTCGGGGAGGGCTTCGGGTACGGCGTAGGGTATGGGTTAGGGTTAGGCTTAGTGTTAGGGTTAGGACTCGGTTTAGGGTAAGGTTTAGGATTAGGGTACATGTTAGGTTTAGGGTAGGGGTTAGGGTTAGGGTACACGTTACGGTTAGGGTAGTTATTAAACATATCCCACTCTCTAGATACCCCTTAGCACGTAAAGGAATATTATTTGGGGGTCCAGCCATGGAGAAGAGTTTAGACACTAGGATCAGATAAGGAACACACCCATTATAAACAAATCACATTAGGATTCTCTTTTTAAGCTGTTCCTTAAAACTCTAGTGCTTAGGAAATCTATTGGAGGCAGAAGCAGTCAAGGGTAGCCTAGGGTTAGGGTTAGGCTTAGGGTTAGGCTTAGGGTACGGCTTAGGGTACGGGTTCGGGGAGGGTTTCTGGTACGCCGTAGGGTATGGGTTAGGGTTAGGGTTAGGGTTAGTGTTAGTGTTAGGGCTCGGTTTAGGGTACGGGTTAGGATTAGGGTACGTGTTAGGGTTAGGGTAGGGGTTATGGTTAGTGTACGCGTTAGGGTTAGGGTAGTTATTAAACATATCCCACTCTCTAGATACCCCTTAGCACGTAAAGGAATATTATTTGGGGGTCCAGCCATGGAGAAGAGTTTAGACACTAGGATCAGATAAGGAACACACCCATTATAAAGAAATCACATTAGGATTCTCTTTTTAAGCTGTTCCTTAAAACTCTAGTGCTTAGGAAATCTATTGGAGGCAGAAGCAGTCAAGGGTAGCCTAGGGTTAGGGTTAGGCTTAGGGTTAGGCTTAGGGTACGGCTTAGGGTACGGGTTCGGGGAGGGCTTCGGGTACGGCGTAGGGTATGGTTTAGGGTTAGAGTTAGGGTTAGTGTTAGGGTTAGGTCTCGGTTTAGGTTACGGGTTAGGATTAGGGTACGTGTTAGGGTTAGGGTAGGGGTTAGCGTTAGGGTACGCGTTAGGGTTAGGGTAGTTATTAAACCTATCCCACTCTCTAGTTACCCCTTAGCACGTAAAGGAATATTATTTGGGGGTCCAGCCATGGAGAAGTGTTTAGACACTAGGATAAGATAAGGAACACACCCATTATAAAGAAATCACATTAGGATTCTCTTTTTAAGCTGTTCCTTAAAACACTAGTGCTTAGGAAATCTATTGGAGGCAGAAGCAGTCAAGGGTAGCCTAGGGTTAGGGTTAGGCTTAGGGTTAGGCTTAGGGTACGGCTTAGGGTACGGGTTCGGGGAGGGCTTCGGGTACGGCGTAGGGTATGGGTTAGGTTTAGGGTTAGGGTTAGTGTTAGGGTTAGGGCTCGGTTTAGGTTACGGGTTAGGATTAGGGTACGTGTTAGGGTTAGGGTAGGGGTTAGGGTTAGGGTACGCGTTAGGGTTAGGGTAGTTATTAAACCTATCCCACTCTCTAGATACCCCTTAGCATGTAAAGGAATATTATTTGGGGGTCCAGCCATGGAGAAGAGTTTAGACACTAAGATAATATAAGGAACACACACATTATAAAGAAATCACATTAGGATTCTCTTTTTAAGCTGTTCCTTAAAACACTAGTGCTTAGGAAATCTTTTGGAGGCAGAAGCAGTCAAGGGTAGCCTAGGGTTAGGGTTAGGCTTAGGGTTAGGCTTAGGGTACGGCTTAGGGTACGTGTTCGGGGAGGGCTTCGGGTACGGCGTAGGGTTTGGGTTAAGGTTAGGCTTAGTGTTAGGGTTAGGACTCGGTTTAGGGTAAGCTTTAGGATTAGGGTACATGTTAGGTTTAGGGTAGGGGTTAGGGTTAGGGTACACGTTACGGTTAGGGTAGTTATTAAACCTATCCCACTCTCTAGATACCCCTTAGCACGTAAAGGAATATTATGTGGGGGTCCAGCCATGGAGAAGTGTTTAGACACTAGGATAAGATAAGGAACACACCCATTATAAAGAAATCACATTAGGATTCTCTTTTTAAGCTGTTCCTTAAAACACTAGTGCTTAGGAAATCTATTGGAGGCAGAAGCAGTCAAGGGTAGCCTAGGGTTAGGGTTAGGCTTAGGGTTAGGCTTAGGGTACGGCTTAGGGTACGGTTTCGGGGAGGGCTTCGGGTACGGCGTAGGGTATGGGTTAGGGTTAGGGTTAGGGTTAGTGTTACGGTTAGGGCTCGCTTTAGGGTACGGGTTAGGATTAGGGTACGTGTTAGGGTTAGGTTAGGGGTTAGGGTTAGGGTACGCGTTAGGGTTAGGGTAGTTATTAAACCTATCCCACTCTCTAGATACCCCTTAGCACGTAAAGGAATATTATTTGGGGGTCCAGCCATGGAGAAGAGTTTAGACACTAAGATAATATAAGGAACACACCCATTATAAAGAAATCACATTAGGATTCTCTTTTTAAGCTGTTCCTTAAAACACTAGTGCTTAGGAAATCTATTGGAGGCAGAAGCAGTCAAGGGTAGCCTAGGGTTAGGGTTAGGCTTAGGGGTAGGCTTAGGGTACGGCTTAGGGTACGGGTTCGGGGAGGGCTTCGGGTACGGCGTAGGGTATGGGTTAGGGTTAGGGTTAGGGTTAGTGTTAGGGTTAGGGCTCGGTTTAGGGTACGGGTTAGGATTAGGGTACGGGTTAGGATTATGGTACGTGTTAGGGTTAGGTTAGGGGTTAGGGTTAGGGTACGCATTAGGGTTAGGGTAGTTATTAAACCTATCCCTCTCTCTAGACACCCCTTAGCACGTAAAGGAATATTATTTGGGTGTCCAGCCATGGAGAAGAGTTTAGACACTAGGATAAGATAAGGAACACACACATTATAAAGAAATCACATTAGGATTCTCTTTTTAAGCTTTTCCTTAAAACACTAGTGCTTAGGAAATCTATTGGAGGCAAAAGCAGTCAAGGGTAGCCTACGGTTAGGGTTAGGCTTAGGGTTAGGCTTAGGGTACGGCTTAGGGTACGGGTTCGGGGAGGGCTTCGGGTACGGCGTAGGGTAAGGGTTAGTGTTAGGGTTAGGGTTAGTGTTAGGGTTAGGGCTCGGTTTAGGATACGGGTTAGGATTAGGGTAAGTGTTAGGGTTAGGGTAGGGGTTAGGGTTAGGGTACGCGTTAGGGTTAGGGTAGTTATTAAACATATCCCACTCTCTAGATACCGTTTAGCACGTAAAGGAATATTATTTGGGGGTCCAGCCATGGAGAAGAGTTTAGACACTAGGATAAGATAAGGAACACACCCATTATAAAGAAATCACATTTGATTCTCTTTTTAAGCTGTTCCTTAAAACACTAGTGCTTAGGAAATCTGTTGGAGGCAGAAGCAGTCAAGGGTAGCCTAGGGTTAGGGTTAGGCTTAGGGTTAGGCTTAGGGTATGGCTTAGGGTACGGGTTCGGGGAGGGCTTCGGGTACGGCCTAGGGTACGGGTTAGGGTTAGGGTTAGGGTTAGTGTTAGGGTTAGGGCTCGGTTTAGGGTACGGGTTAGGATTAGTGTACGTGTTAGGTTTAGGGTAGCGGTTAGCGTTAGGGTACGCGTTAGGGTTAGGGTAGTTATTAAACCTATCCCACTCTCTAGTTACCCCTTAGCACGAAAAGGAATATTATTTGGTGGTCCAGCCATGGAGAAGAGTTTAGACACTAGGATAAGATAAGGAACACACCCATTATAAAGAAATCACATTAGGATTCTCTTTTTAAGCTGTTCCTTAAAACACTAGTGCTTAGGAAATCTGTTGGAGGCAGAAGCAGTCAAGGGTAGCCTAGGGTTAGGGTTAGGCTTAGGGTTAGGCTTAGGGTACGGCTTAGGGTACGGGTTCGGGGAGGGCTTCGGGTACGGCGTAGGGTATGGGTTAGGGTTAGGGTTAGGGTTAGTGTTAGGGTTAGGGCTCGGTTTAGGGTACGGGTTAGGATTAGGGTACGTGTTAGGGTTAGGGTAGGGGTTAGGGTTAGGGTACGCGTTAGGGTTAGGGTAGTTATTAAACATATCCCACTCTCTAGATACCCCTTAGCACGTAAAGGAATATTATTTGGGGGTCCAGCCATGGAGAAGAGTTTAGACACTAGGATCAGATAAGGAACACACCCATTATAAAGAAATCACATTAGGATTCTCTTTTTAAGCTGTTCCTTAAAACTCTAGTGCTTAGGAAATATATTGGAGGCAGAAGCAGTCAAGGGTAGCCTAGGGTTAGGGTTAGGCTTAGGGTTAGGCTTAGGGTACGGCTTAGGGTACGGGTTCGGGGAGGGTTTCTGGTACGGCGTAGGGTATGGGTTAGGGTTAGGGTTAGTGTTAATGTTAGGGTTAGGGCTCGGTTTAGGGTACGGGTTAGGATTAGGGTACGTGTTAGGGTTATGGTAGGGGTTAGGGTTAGGGTACGCGTTAGGGTTAGGGTAGTTATTAAACCTATCCCACTCTCTAGATACCCCTTAGCACGTAAAGGAATATTATTTGGGGGTCCAGCCATGGAGAAGAGTTTAGACACTAAGATAATATAAGGAACACACACATTATAAAGAAATCACATTAGGATTCTCTTTTTAAGCTGTTCCTTAAAACACTAGTGCTTAGGAAATCTATTGGAGGCAGAAGCAGTCAAGGGTAGCCTAGGGTTAGGGTTAGGCTTAGGGGTAGGCTTAGGGTACGGCTTAGGGTACGGGTTCGGGGAGGGCTTCGGGTACGGCGTAGGGTATGGGTTAGGGTTAGGGTTAGGGTTAGTGTTAGGGTTAGGGCTCGGTTTAGGGTACGGGTTAGGATTAGGGTACGTGTTAGGGTTAGGTTAGGGGTTAGGGTTAGGGTACGCTTTAGGGTTAGGGTAGTTATTAAACCTATCCCTCTCTGTAGATACCCCTTAGCACGTAAAGGAATATTATTTGGGGGTCCAGCCATGGAGAAGAGTTTAGACACTAAGATAATATAAGGAACACACACATTATAAAGAAATCACATTAGGATTCTCTTTTTAAGCTGTTCCTTAAAACACTAGTGCTTAGGAAATCTATTGCAGGCAGAAGCAGTCAAGGGTAGCCTAGGGTTAGGGTTAGGCTTAGGGTACGGCTTAGGGTACGGGTTCGGGGAGGGCTTCGGGTACGGCGTAGGGTATGGGTTAGGGTTAGGGTTAGGGTTAGTGTTAGGGTTAGGGCTCGGTTTAGGGTACGGGTTAGGATTAGGGTACGTGTTAGGGTTAGGGTAGGGTTTAGGGTTATGTTACGCGTTAGGGTTAGGGTAGTGATTAAACCTATCCCACTCTCTAGATACCCCTTAGCACATAAAGGAATATTATTTGGGGGTCCAGCCATGGAGAAGAGTTTAGACACTAGGATTAGATAAGGAACACACCCATTATAAAGAAATCACATTAGGATTCTCTTTTTAAGCTGTTCCTTAAAACACTAGTGCTTAGGAAATCTATTGGAGGCAGAAGCAGTCAAGGGTAGCCTAGGGTTAGGGTTAGTCTTAGGGTTAGGCTTAGGGTACGGCTTAGGGTACGGTTTCGGGGAGGGCTTCGGGTACGGCGTAGGGTATGGGTTAGGGTTAGGGTTAGGGTTAGTGTTAGGGTTAGGGCTCGGTTTAGGGTACGGGTTAGGATTAGGGTACCTGTTAGGGTTAGGGTAGCGGTTAGCGTTAGGGTACGCATTAGGGTTAGGGTAGTTATTAAACCTATCCCACTCTCTAGTTACCCCTTAGCACGTAAAGGAATATTATTTGGGGGTCCAGCCATGGAGAAGAGTTTAGACACTAGGATAAGATAAGGAACACACCCATTATAAAGAAATCACATTAGGATTCTCTTTTTAAGCTGTTCCTTAAAACACTAGTGCTTAGGAAATCTATTGGAGGCAAAAGCAGTCAAGGGTAGCCTACGGTTAGGGTTAGGCTTAGGGTTAGGCTTAGGGTACGGCTTAGGGTACGGGTTCGGGGAGGGCTTCGGGTACGGCGTAGGGTATGGGTTAGGGTTAGGGTTAGGGTTAGTGTTAGGGTTAGGGCTCGGTTTAGGATACGGGTTAGGATTAGGGTACGTGTTAGGGTTAGGGTAGGGGTTAGGGTTAGGGTACGCGTTAGGGTTAGGGTAGTTATTAAACATATCCCACTCTCTAAATACCCCTTAGCACGTAAAGGAATATTATTTGGGGGTCCAGCCATGGAGAAGACTTTAGACACTAGGATAAGATAAGGAACACACCCATTATAAAGAAATCACATTAGGATTCTCTTTTTAAGCTGTTCCTTAAAACACTAGTGCTTAGGAAATCTGTTGGAGGCAGAAGCAGTCAAGGGTAGCCTAGGGTTAGGGTTAGGCTTAGGGTTAGGCTTAGGGTACGGCTTAGGGTACCGGTTCGGGGAGGGCTTCGGGTACGGCGTAGGGTATGGGTTAGGGTTAGGGTTAGGGTTAGTGTTAGTGTTAGGGCTCGGTTTAGGGTACGGGTTAGGATTAGGGTACGTGTTAGGGTTAGGGTAGGGGTTATGGTTAGTGTACGCGTTAGGGTTAGGGTAGTTATTAAACATATCCCACTCTCTAGATACCCCTTAGCACGTAAAGGAATATTATTTGGGGGTCCAGCCATGGAGAAGAGTTTAGACACTAGGATCAGATAAGGAACACACCCATTATAAAGAAATCACATTAGGATTCTCTTTTTAAGCTGTTCCTTAAAACTCTAGTGCTTAGGAAATCTATTGGAGGCAGAAGCAGTCAAGGGTAGCCTAGGGTTAGGGTTAGGCTTAGGGTTAGGCTTAGGGTACGGCTTAGGGTACGGGTTCGGGGAGGGCTTCGGGTACGGCGTAGGGTATGGTTTAAGGTTAGGGTTAGGGTTAGTGTTAGGGTTAGGGCTCGGTTTAGGTTACGGGTTAGGATTAGGGTACGTGTTAGGGTTAGGGTAGGGGTTAGCGTTAGGGTACGCGTTAGGGTTAGGGTAGTTATTAAACCTATCCCACTCTCTAGTTACCCCTTAGCACGTAAAGGAATATTATTTGGGGGTCCAGCCATGGAGAAGTGTTTAGACACTAGGATAAGATAAGGAACACACCCATTATAAAGAAATCACATTAGGATTCTCTTTTTAAGCTGTTCCTTAAAACACTAGTGCTTAGGAAATCTATTGGAGGCAGAAGCCGTCAAGGGTAGCCTAGGGTTAGGGTTAGGCTTAGGGTACGGCTTAGGCTACGGCTTAGGGTACGGGTTCGGGGAGGGTTTCGGGTACGGCGTAGGGTATGGGTTAGGGTTAGGGTTAGGGTTAGTGTTAGTGTTAGGGCTCGGTTTAGGGTACGGGTTAGGATTAGGGTACGTGTTAGGGTTAGGGTAGGGGTTAGGGTTAGAGTACGCGTTAGGGTTAGGGTAGTTATTAAACCTATCCCCCTCTCTAGATACCCCTTAGCACGTAAAGGAATATTATTAGGGGTTCCAGCCACGGAGAAGAATTTAGACACTAAGATAATATAAGAAACACACACATTATAAAGAAATCACATTAGGATTCTCTTTTTAAGCTGTTCCTTAAAACACTAGTGCTTAGGAAATCTATTGGAGGCAGAAGCAGTCAAGGGTAGCCTAGGGTTAGGGTTAGGCTTACGGTTAGGCTTAGGGTACGGCTTAGGGTACGTGTTCGGGGAGGGCTTCGCGTACGGCGTAGGGTATGGGTTAGGGTTAGGCTTAGTGTTAGGGTTAGGACTCGGTTTAGGGTAAGGTTTAGGATTAGGGTACATGTTAGGTTTAGGGTAGGGGTTAGGGTTAGGGTACACGTTACGGTTAGGGTAGTTATTAAACATATCCCACTCTCTAGTTACCCCTTAGCACGTAAAGGAATATTATTTGGGGGTCCAGCCATGGAGAAGAGTTTAGACACTAGGATAAGATAAGGAACACACCCATTATAAAGAAATCACATTAGGATTCTCTTTTTAAGCTGTTCCTTAAAACACTAGTGCTTAGGAAATCTATTGGAGGCAGAAGCAGTCAAGGGTAGCCTAGGGTTAGGGTTAGGCTTAGGGTTAGGCTTAGGGTACGGCTTAGGGTACGGGTTCGGGGAGGGTTTCGGGTACGGCGTAGGGTATGGGTTAGGGTTAGGGTTAGGGTTAGTGTTAGTGTTAGGGCTCGGTTTAGGGTACGGGTTAGGATTAGGGTACGTGTTAGGGTTAGGGTAGGGGTTAGGGTTAGAGTACGCGTTAGGGTTAGGGTAGTTATTAAACCTATCCCACTCTCTAGATACCCCTTATTACGTAAAGGAATATTATTAGGGGGTCCAGCCACGGAGAAGAATTTAGACACTAAGATAATATAAGAAACACACACATTATAAAGAAATCACATTAGGATTCTCTTTTTAAGCTGTTCCTTAAAACACTAGTGCTTAGGAAATCTATTGGAGGCAGAAGCAGTCAAGGGTAGCCTAGGGTTAGGGTTAGGCTTAGGGTTAGGCTTAGGGTACGGCTTAGGGTACGGTTTCGGGGAGGGCTTCGGGTACGGCGTAGGGTATGGGTTAGGGTTAGGGTTAGGGTTAGTGTTACGGTTAGGGCTCGCTTTAGGGTACGGGTTAGGATTAGGGTACGTGTTAGGGTTAGGTTAGGGGTTAGGGTTAGGGTACGCGTTAGGGTTAGGGTAGTTATTAAACCTATCCCACTCTCTAGATACCCCTTAGCACGTAAAGGAATATTATTTGGGGGTCCAGCCATGGAGAAGAGTTTAGACACTAAGATAATATAAGGAACACACCCATTATAAAGAAATCACATTAGGATTCTCTTTTTAAGCTGTTCCTTAAAACACTAGTGCTTAGGAAATCTATTGGAGGCAGAAGCAGTCAAGGGTAGCCTAGGGTTAGGGTTAGGCTTAGGGGTAGGCTTAGGGTACGGCTTAGGGTACGGGTTCGGGGAGGGCTTCGGGTACGGCGTAGGGTATGGGTTAGGGTTAGGGTTAGGGTTAGTGTTAGGGTTAGGGCTCGGTTTAGGGTACGGGTTAGGATTAGGGTACGGGTTAGGATTATGGTACGTGTTAGGGTTAGGTTAGGGGTTAGGGTTAGGGTACGCATTAGGGTTAGGGTAGTTATTAAACCTATCCCTCTCTCTAGACACCCCTTAGCACGTAAAGGAATATTATTTGGGTGTCCAGCCATGGAGAAGAGTTTAGACACTAGGATAAGATAAGGAACACACACATTATAAAGAAATCACATTAGGATTCTCTTTTTAAGCTTTTCCTTAAAACACTAGTGCTTAGGAAATCTATTGGAGGCAAAAGCAGTCAAGGGTAGCCTACGGTTAGGGTTAGGCTTAGGGTTAGGCTTAGGGTACGGCTTAGGGTACGGGTTCGGGGAGGGCTTCGGGTACGGCGTAGGGTAAGGGTTAGTGTTAGGGTTAGGGTTAGTGTTAGGGTTAGGGCTCGGTTTAGGATACGGGTTAGGATTAGGGTAAGTGTTAGGGTTAGGGTAGGGGTTAGGGTTAGGGTACGCGTTAGGGTTAGGGTAGTTATTAAACATATCCCACTCTCTAGATACCGTTTAGCACGTAAAGGAATATTATTTGGGGGTCCAGCCATGGAGAAGAGTTTAGACACTAGGATAAGATAAGGAACACACCCATTATAAAGAAATCACATTTGATTCTCTTTTTAAGCTGTTCCTTAAAACACTAGTGCTTAGGAAATCTGTTGGAGGCAGAAGCAGTCAAGGGTAGCCTAGGGTTAGGGTTAGGCTTAGGGTTAGGCTTAGGGTATGGCTTAGGGTACGGGTTCGGGGAGGGCTTCGGGTACGGCCTAGGGTACGGGTTAGGGTTAGGGTTAGGGTTAGTGTTAGGGTTAGGGCTCGGTTTAGGGTACGGGTTAGGATTAGTGTACGTGTTAGGTTTAGGGTAGCGGTTAGCGTTAGGGTACGCGTTAGGGTTAGGGTAGTTATTAAACCTATCCCACTCTCTAGTTACCCCTTAGCACGAAAAGGAATATTATTTGGTGGTCCAGCCATGGAGAAGAGTTTAGACACTAGGATAAGATAAGGAACACACCCATTATAAAGAAATCACATTAGGATTCTCTTTTTAAGCTGTTCCTTAAAACACTAGTGCTTAGGAAATCTGTTGGAGGCAGAAGCAGTCAAGGGTAGCCTAGGGTTAGGGTTAGGCTTAGGGTTAGGCTTAGGGTACGGCTTAGGGTACGGGTTCGGGGAGGGCTTCGGGTACGGCGTAGGGTATGGGTTAGGGTTAGGGTTAGGGTTAGTGTTAGGGTTAGGGCTCGGTTTAGGGTACGGGTTAGGATTAGGGTACGTGTTAGGGTTAGGGTAGGGGTTAGGGTTAGGGTACGCGTTAGGGTTAGGGTAGTTATTAAACATATCCCACTCTCTAGATACCCCTTAGCACGTAAAGGAATATTATTTGGGGGTCCAGCCATGGAGAAGAGTTTAGACACTAGGATCAGATAAGGAACACACCCATTATAAAGAAATCACATTAGGATTCTCTTTTTAAGCTGTTCCTTAAAACTCTAGTGCTTAGGAAATATATTGGAGGCAGAAGCAGTCAAGGGTAGCCTAGGGTTAGGGTTAGGCTTAGGGTTAGGCTTAGGGTACGGCTTAGGGTACGGGTTCGGGGAGGGTTTCTGGTACGGCGTAGGGTATGGGTTAGGGTTAGGGTTAGTGTTAATGTTAGGGTTAGGGCTCGGTTTAGGGTACGGGTTAGGATTAGGGTACGTGTTAGGGTTATGGTAGGGGTTAGGGTTAGGGTACGCGTTAGGGTTAGGGTAGTTATTAAACCTATCCCACTCTCTAGATACCCCTTAGCACGTAAAGGAATATTATTTGGGGGTCCAGCCATGGAGAAGAGTTTAGACACTAAGATAATATAAGGAACACACACATTATAAAGAAATCACATTAGGATTCTCTTTTTAAGCTGTTCCTTAAAACACTAGTGCTTAGGAAATCTATTGGAGGCAGAAGCAGTCAAGGGTAGCCTAGGGTTAGGGTTAGGCTTAGGGGTAGGCTTAGGGTACGGCTTAGGGTACGGGTTCGGGGAGGGCTTCGGGTACGGCGTAGGGTATGGGTTAGGGTTAGGGTTAGGGTTAGTGTTAGGGTTAGGGCTCGGTTTAGGGTACGGGTTAGGATTAGGGTACGTGTTAGGGTTAGGTTAGGGGTTAGGGTTAGGGTACGCTTTAGGGTTAGGGTAGTTATTAAACCTATCCCTCTCTGTAGATACCCCTTAGCACGTAAAGGAATATTATTTGGGGGTCCAGCCATGGAGAAGAGTTTAGACACTAAGATAATATAAGGAACACACACATTATAAAGAAATCACATTAGGATTCTCTTTTTAAGCTGTTCCTTAAAACACTAGTGCTTAGGAAATCTATTGCAGGCAGAAGCAGTCAAGGGTAGCCTAGGGTTAGGGTTAGGCTTAGGGTACGGCTTAGGGTACGGGTTCGGGGAGGGCTTCGGGTACGGCGTAGGGTATGGGTTAGGGTTAGGGTTAGGGTTAGTGTTAGGGTTAGGGCTCGGTTTAGGGTACGGGTTAGGATTAGGGTACGTGTTAGGGTTAGGGTAGGGTTTAGGGTTATGTTACGCGTTAGGGTTAGGGTAGTGATTAAACCTATCCCACTCTCTAGATACCCCTTAGCACATAAAGGAATATTATTTGGGGGTCCAGCCATGGAGAAGAGTTTAGACACTAGGATTAGATAAGGAACACACCCATTATAAAGAAATCACATTAGGATTCTCTTTTTAAGCTGTTCCTTAAAACACTAGTGCTTAGGAAATCTATTGGAGGCAGAAGCAGTCAAGGGTAGCCTAGGGTTAGGGTTAGTCTTAGGGTTAGGCTTAGGGTACGGCTTAGGGTACGGTTTCGGGGAGGGCTTCGGGTACGGCGTAGGGTATGGGTTAGGGTTAGGGTTAGGGTTAGTGTTAGGGTTAGGGCTCGGTTTAGGGTACGGGTTAGGATTAGGGTACCTGTTAGGGTTAGGGTAGCGGTTAGCGTTAGGGTACGCATTAGGGTTAGGGTAGTTATTAAACCTATCCCACTCTCTAGTTACCCCTTAGCACGTAAAGGAATATTATTTGGGGGTCCAGCCATGGAGAAGAGTTTAGACACTAGGATAAGATAAGGAACACACCCATTATAAAGAAATCACATTAGGATTCTCTTTTTAAGCTGTTCCTTAAAACACTAGTGCTTAGGAAATCTATTGGAGGCAAAAGCAGTCAAGGGTAGCCTACGGTTAGGGTTAGGCTTAGGGTTAGGCTTAGGGTACGGCTTAGGGTACGGGTTCGGGGAGGGCTTCGGGTACGGCGTAGGGTATGGGTTACGGTTAGGGTTAGGGTTAGTGTTAGGGTTAGGG
This sequence comes from Balaenoptera physalus, assembly GCF_965194825.1. Taxonomy (NCBI): domain Eukaryota; kingdom Metazoa; phylum Chordata; class Mammalia; order Artiodactyla; family Balaenopteridae; genus Balaenoptera; species Balaenoptera physalus. The sequence goes on along the minus strand of NW_028126322.1, from coordinate 314,936 downwards.
CTCGGTTTAGGATACGGGTTAGGATTAGGGTACGTGTTAGGGTTAGGGTAGGGGTTAGGGTTAGGGTACGCGTTAGGGTTAGGGTAGTTATTAAACATATCCCACTCTCTAAATACCCCTTAGCACGTAAAGGAATATTATTTGGGGGTCCAGCCATGGAGAAGACTTTAGACACTAGGATAAGATAAGGAACACACCCATTATAAAGAAATCACATTAGGATTCTCTTTTTAAGCTGTTCCTTAAAACACTAGTGCTTAGGAAATCTGTTGGAGGCAGAAGCAGTCAAGGGTAGCCTAGGGTTAGGGTTAGGCTTAGGGTTAGGCTTAGGGTACGGCTTAGGGTACGGGTTCGGGGAGGGCTTCGGGTACGGCGTAGGGTATGGGTTAGGGTTAGGGTTAGGGTTAGTGTTAGTGTTAGGGCTCGGTTTAGGGTACGGGTTAGGATTAGGGTACGTGTTAGGGTTAGGGTAGGGGTTATGGTTAGTGTACGCGTTAGGGTTAGGGTAGTTATTAAACATATCCCACTCTCTAGATACCCCTTAGCACGTAAAGGAATATTATTTGGGGGTCCAGCCATGGAGAAGAGTTTAGACACTAGGATCAGATAAGGAACACACCCATTATAAAGAAATCACATTAGGATTCTCTTTTTAAGCTGTTCCTTAAAACTCTAGTGCTTAGGAAATCTATTGGAGGCAGAAGCAGTCAAGGGTAGCCTAGGGTTAGGGTTAGGCTTAGGGTTAGGCTTAGGGTACGGCTTAGGGTACGGGTTCGGGGAGGGCTTCGGGTACGGCGTAGGGTATGGTTTAAGGTTAGGGTTAGGGTTAGTGTTAGGGTTAGGGCTCGGTTTAGGTTACGGGTTAGGATTAGGGTACGTGTTAGGGTTAGGGTAGGGGTTAGCGTTAGGGTACGCGTTAGGGTTAGGGTAGTTATTAAACCTATCCCACTCTCTAGTTACCCCTTAGCACGTAAAGGAATATTATTTGGGGGTCCAGCCATGGAGAAGTGTTTAGACACTAGGATAAGATAAGGAACACACCCATTATAAAGAAATCACATTAGGATTCTCTTTTTAAGCTGTTCCTTAAAACACTAGTGCTTAGGAAATCTATTGGAGGCAGAAGCCGTCAAGGGTAGCCTAGGGTTAGGGTTAGGCTTAGGGTACGGCTTAGGCTACGGCTTAGGGTACGGGTTCGGGGAGGGTTTCGGGTACGGCGTAGGGTATGGGTTAGGGTTAGGGTTAGGGTTAGTGTTAGTGTTAGCGCTCGGTTTAGGGTACGGGTTAGGATTAGGGTACGTGTTAGGGTTAGGGTAGGGGTTAGGGTTAGAGTACGCGTTAGGGTTAGGGTAGTTATTAAACCTATCCCACTCTCTAGATACCCCTTAGCACGTAAAGGAATATTATTAGGGGTTCCAGCCACGGAGAAGAATTTAGACACTAAGATAATATAAGAAACACACACATTATAAAGAAATCACATTAGGATTCTCTTTTTAAGCTGTTCCTTAAAACACTAGTGCTTAGGAAATCTATTGGAGGCAGAAGCAGTCAAGGGTAGCCTAGGGTTAGGGTTAGGCTTACGGTTAGGCTTAGGGTACGGCTTAGGGTACGTGTTCGGGGAGGGCTTCGCGTACGGCGTAGGGTATGGGTTAGGGTTAGGCTTAGTGTTAGGGTTAGGACTCGGTTTAGGGTAAGGTTTAGGATTAGGGTACATGTTAGGTTTAGGGTAGGGGTTAGGGTTAGGGTACACGTTACGGTTAGGGTAGTTATTAAACATATCCCACTCTCTAGTTACCCCTTAGCACGTAAAGGAATATTATTTGGGGGTCCAGCCATGGAGAAGAGTTTAGACACTAGGATAAGATAAGGAACACACCCATTATAAAGAAATCACATTAGGATTCTCTTTTTAAGCTGTTCCTTAAAACACTAGTGCTTAGGAAATCTATTGGAGGCAGAAGCAGTCAAGGGTAGCCTAGGGTTAGGGTTAGGCTTAGGGTTAGGCTTAGGGTACGGCTTAGGGTACGGGTTCGGGGAGGGTTTCGGGTACGGCGTAGGGTATGGGTTAGGGTTAGGGTTAGGGTTAGTGTTAGTGTTAGGGCTCGGTTTAGGGTACGGGTTAGGATTAGGGTACGTGTTAGGGTTAGGGTAGGGGTTAGGGTTAGAGTACGCGTTAGGGTTAGGGTAGTTATTAAACCTATCCCACTCTCTAGATACCCCTTATTACGTAAAGGAATATTATTAGGGGGTCCAGCCACGGAGAAGAATTTAGACACTAAGATAATATAAGAAACACACACATTATAAAGAAATCACATTAGGATTCTCTTTTTAAGCTGTTCCTTAAAACACTAGTGCTTAGGAAATCTATTGGAGGCAGAAGCAGTCAAGGGTAGCCTAGGGTTAGGGTTAGGCTTACGGTTAGGCTTAGGGTACGGCTTAGGGTACGTGTTCGGGGAGGGCTTCGGGTACGGCGTAGGGTATGGGTTAGGGTTAGGCTTAGTGTTAGGGTTAGGACTCGGTTTAGGGTAAGGTTTAGGATTAGGGTACATGTTAGGTTTAGGGTAGGGGTTAGGGTTAGGGTACACGTTACGGTTAGGGTAGTTATTAAACATATCCCACTCTCTAGATACCCCTTAGCACGTAAAGGAATATTATTTGGGGGTCCAGCCATGGAGAAGAGTTTAGACACTAGGATTAGATAAGGAACACACCCATTATAAAGAAATCACATTAGGATTCTCTTTTTAAGCTGTTCCTTAAAACACTAGTGCTTAGGAAATCTATTGGAGGCAGAAGCAGTGAAGGGTAGCCTAGGGTTAGGGTTAGGCTTAGGGTTAGGCTTAGGGTACGGCTTAGGGTACGGGTTCGGGGAGGGCTTCGGGTACGGCCTAGGGTACGGGTTAGGGTTAGGGTTAGGGTTAGGGTTAGGGCTCGGTTTAGGGTACGGGTTAGGATTAGGGTACATGTTAGGGTTAGGGTAGGGGTTAGGGTTAGGGTACGCGTTAGGGTTAGGGTAGTTATTAAACATATCCCACTCTCTAGATACCCCTTAGCACGTAAAGGAATATTATTTGGGGGTCCAGCCATGGAGAAGAGTTTAGACACTAGGATCAGATAAGGAACACACCCATTATAAAGAAATCACATTAGGATTCTCTTTTTAAGCTGTTCCTTAAAACTCTAGTGCTTAGGAAATATATTGGAGGCAGAAGCAGTCAAGGGTAGCCTAGGGTTAGGGTTAGGCTTAGGGTTAGGCTTAGGGTACGGCTTAGGGTACGGGTTCGGGGAGGGTTTCTGGTACGCCGTAGGGTATGGGTTAGGGTTAGGGTTAGGGTTAGTGTTAGTGTTAGGGCTCGGTTTAGGGTACGGGTTAGGATTAGGGTACGTGTTAGGGTTAGGGTAGTGGTTATGGTTAGTGTACGCGTTAGGGTTAGGGTAGTTATTAAACATATCCCACTCTCTAGATACCCCTTAGCACGTAAAGGAATATTATTTGGGGGTCCAGCCATGGAGAAGAGTTTAGACACTAAGATAATATAAGGAACACACACATTATAAAGAAATCACATTAGGATTCTCTTTTTAAGCTGTTCCTTAAAACACTAGTGCTTAGGAAATCTATTAGAGGCAGAAGCAGTCAAGGGTAGCCTAGGGTTAGGGTTAGGCTTAGGGTTAGGCTTAGGGTACGGCTTAGGGTACGGATTCGGGGAGGGCTTCGGGTACGGCGTACGGTATGGGTTACGGTTAGGGTTAGGGTTAGTGTTAGGGTTAGGGCTCGGTTTAGGGTACGGGTTAGGATTAGGGTACGTGTTAGGGTTAGGGTAGGGGTTAGCGTTAGGGTACGCGTTAGGGTTAGGGTAGTTATTAAACCTATCCCACTCTCTAGTTACCCCTTAGCACGTAAAGGAATATTATTTGGGGGTCCAGCCATGGAGAAGAGTTTAGACACTAGGATAAGATAAGGAACACACCCATTATAAAGAAATCATATTAGGATTCTCTTTTTAAGCTGTTCCTTAAAACACTAGTGCTTAGGAAATCTATTGGAGGCAGAAGCCGTCAAGGGTAGCCTAGGGTTAGGGTTAGGCTTAGGGTACGGCTTAGGCTACGGCTTAGGGTACGGGTTCGGGGAGGGTTTCGGGTACGGCGTAGGGTATGGGTTAGGGTTAGGGTTAGGGTTAGTGTTAGTGTTAGGGCTCGGTTTAGGGTACGGGTTAGGATTAGGGTACGTGTTAGGGTTAGGGTAGGGGTTAGGGTTAGAGTACGCGTTAGGGTTAGGGTAGTTATTAAACCTATCCCACTCTCTAGATACCCCTTAGCACGTAAAGGAATATTATTTGGGGGTCCAGCCATGGAGAAGAGTTTAGACACTAAGATAATATAAGGAACACACCCATTATAAAGAAATCACATTAGGATTCTCTTTTTAAGCTGTTCCTTAAAACACTAGTGCTTAGGAAATCTATTGGAGGCAGAAGCAGTCAAGGGTAGCCTAGGGTTAGGGTTAGGCTTAGGGGTAGGCTTAGGGTACGGCTTAGGGTACGGGTTCGGGGAGGGCTTCGGGTACGGCGTAGGGTATGGGTTAGGGATAGGGTTAGGGTTAGTGTTAGGGTTAGGGCTCGGTTTAGGGTACGGGTTAGGATTAGGGTACGTGTTAGGGTTAGGGTAGGGGTTAGGGTTAGGGTACGCGTTAGGGTTAGGGTAGTTATTAAACATATCCCACTCTCTAGATACCCCTTAGCACGTAAAGGAATATTATTTGGGGGTCCAGCCATGGAGAAGAGTTTAGACACTAGGATCAGATAAGGAACACACCCATTATAAAGAAATCACATTAGGATTCTCTTTTTAAGCTGTTCCTTAAAACTCTAGTGCTTAGGAAATATATTGGAGGCAGAAGCAGTCAAGGGTAGCCTAGGGTTAGGGTTAGGCTTAGGGTTAGGCTTAGGGTACGGCTTAGGGTACGGGTTCGGGGAGGGTTTCTGGTACGGCGTAGGGTATGGGTTAGGGTTAGGGTTAGTGTTAATGTTAGGGTTAGGGCTCGGTTTAGGGTACGGGTTAGGATTAGGGTACGTGTTAGGGTTATGGTAGGGGTTAGGGTTAGGGTACGCGTTAGGGTTAGGGTAGTTATTAAACCTATACCAATCTCTAGATACCCCTTAGCACGTAAAGGAATATTATTTGGGGGTCCAGCCATGGAGAAGAGTTTAGACACTAAGATAATATAAGGAACACACACATTATAAAGAAATCACATTAGGATTCTCTTTTTAAGCTGTTCCTTAAAACACTAGTGCTTAGGAAATCTATTGGAGGCAGAAGCAGTCAAGGGTAGCCTAGGGTTAGGGTTAGGCTTAGGGGTAGGCTTAGGGTACGGCTTAGGGTACGGGTTCGGGGAGGGCTTCGGGTACGGCGTAGGGTATGGGTTAGGGTTAGGGTTAGGGTTAGTGTTAGGGTTAGGGCTCGGTTTAGGGTACGGGTTAGGATTAGGGTACGTGTTAGGGTTAGGTTAGGGGTTAGGGTTAGGGTACGCTTTAGGGTTAGGGTAGTTATTAAACCTATCCCTCTCTGTAGATACCCCTTAGCACGTAAAGGAATATTATTTGGGGGTCCAGCCATGGAGAAGAGTTTAGACACTAAGATAATATAAGGAACACACACATTATAAAGAAATCACATTAGGATTCTCTTTTTAAGCTGTTCCTTAAAACACTAGTGCTTAGGAAATCTATTGCAGGCAGAAGCAGTCAAGGGTAGCCTAGGGTTAGGGTTAGGCTTAGGGTACGGCTTAGGGTACGGGTTCGGGGAGGGCTTCGGGTACGGCGTAGGGTATGGGTTAGGGTTAGGGTTAGGGTTAGTGTTAGGGTTAGGGCTCGGTTTAGGGTACGGGTTAGGATTAGGGTACGTGTTAGGGTTAGGGTAGGGTTTAGGGTTATGTTACGCGTTAGGGTTAGGGTAGTGATTAAACCTATCCCACTCTCTAGATACCCCTTAGCACATAAAGGAATATTATTTGGGGGTCCAGCCATGGAGAAGAGTTTAGACACTAGGATTAGATAAGGAACACACCCATTATAAAGAAATCACATTAGGATTCTCTTTTTAAGCTGTTCCTTAAAACACTAGTGCTTAGGAAATCTATTGGAGGCAGAAGCAGTCAAGGGTAGCCTAGGGTTAGGGTTAGTCTTAGGGTTAGGCTTAGGGTACGGCTTAGGGTACGGTTTCGGGGAGGGCTTCGGGTACGGCGTAGGGTATGGGTTAGGGTTAGGGTTAGGGTTAGTGTTAGGGTTAGGGCTCGGTTTAGGGTACGGGTTAGGATTAGGGTACCTGTTAGGGTTAGGGTAGCGGTTAGCGTTAGGGTACGCATTAGGGTTAGGGTAGTTATTAAACCTATCCCACTCTCTAGTTACCCCTTAGCACGTAAAGGAATATTATTTGGGGGTCCAGCCATGGAGAAGAGTTTAGACACTAGGATAAGATAAGGAACACACCCATTATAAAGAAATCACATTAGGATTCTCTTTTTAAGCTGTTCCTTAAAACACTAGTGCTTAGGAAATCTATTGGAGGCAAAAGCAGTCAAGGGTAGCCTACGGTTAGGGTTAGGCTTAGGGTTAGGCTTAGGGTACGGCTTAGGGTACGGGTTCGGGGAGGGCTTCGGGTACGGCGTAGGGTATGGGTTAGGGTTAGGGTTAGGGTTAGTGTTAGGGTTAGGGCTCGGTTTAGGATACGGGTTAGGATTAGGGTACGTGTTAGGGTTAGGGTAGGGGTTAGCGTTAGGGTACGCGTTAGGGTTAGGGTAGTTATTAAACCTATCCCACTCTCTAGTTACCCCTTAGCACGTAAAGGAATATTATTTGGGGGTCCAGCCATGGAGAAGTGTTTAGACACTAGGATAAGATAAGGAACACACCCATTATAAAGAAATCACATTAGGATTCTCTTTTTAAGCTGTTCCTTAAAACACTAGTGCTTAGGAAATCTATTGGAGGCAGAAGCAGTCAAGGGTAGCCTAGGGTTAGGGTTAGGCTTAGGGTTAGGCTTAGGGTACGGCTTAGGGTACGGGTTCGGGGAGGGCTTCGGGTACGGCGTAGGGTATGGGTTAGGGTTAGGGTTAGGGTTAGTGTTAGGGTTAGGGCTCGGTTTAGGGTACGGGTTAGGATTAGGGTACGTGTTAGGGTTAGGGTAGGGGTTAGGGTTAGGGTACGCGTTAGGGTTAGGGTAGTTATTAAACCTATCCCACTCTCTAGATACCCCTTAGCACGTAAAGGAATATTATTTGGGGGTCCAGCCATGGAGAAGAGTTTAGACACTAAGATAATATAAGGAACACACACATTATAAAGAAATCACATTAGGATTCTCTTTTTAAGCTGTTCCTTAAAACACTAGTGCTTAGGAAATCTATTGGAGGCAGAAGCAGTCAAGGGTAGCCTAGGGTTAGGGTTAGGCTTAGGGTTAGGCTTAGGGTACGGCTTAGGGTACGGGTTCGGGGAGGGCTTCGGGTACGGCGTAGGGTATGGGTTAGGGTTAGGGTTAGGGTTAGTGTTAGGGTTAGGGCTGGGTTTAGGGTACGGGTTAGGATTAGGGTACGTGTTAGGGTTAGGGTAGGGGTTAGGGTTAGAGTACGCGTTAGGGTTAGGGTAGTTATTAAACCTATCCCACTCTCTAGTTACCCCTTAGCACGTAAAGGAATATTATTTGGGGGTCCAGCCATGGAGAAGAGTTTAGACACTAGGATAAGATAAGGAACACACCCAATATAAAGAAATCACATAAGGATTCTCTTTTTAAGCTGTTCCTTAAAACACTAGTGCTTAGGAAATCTGTTGGAGGCAGAAGCAGTCAAGGGTAGCCTAGGGTTAGGGTTAGGCTTAGGGTTAGGCTTAGGGTACGGCTTAGGGTACGGGTTCGGGGAGGGTTTCTGGTACGGCGTAGGGTATGGGTTAGGGTTAGGGTTAGGTTTAGTGTTAGGGTTAGGGCTCGGTTTAGGGTACGGGTTAGGATTAGGGTACGTGTTAGGGTTAAGGTAGGGGTTAGGGTTAGGGTACGCGTTAGGGTTAGGGTAGTTATTAAACCTATCCCACTCTCTAGATACCCCTTAGCACGTAAAGGAATATTATTAGGGGGTCCAGCCATGGAGAAGAGTTTAGACACTAAGATAATATAAGGAACACACACATTATAAAGAAATCACATTAGGATTCTCTTTTTAAGCTGTTCCTTAAAACACTAGTGCTTAGGAAATCTATTGGAGGCAGAAGCAGTCAAGGGTAGCCTAGGGTTAGGGTTAGGCTTAGGGTTAGGCTTAAGGTACGGCTTAGGGTACGGGTTCGGGGAGGGCTTCGGGTACGGCGTAGAGTATGGGTTAGGGTTAGGGTTAGGGTTAGTGTTAGGGTTAGGGCTCGGTTTAGGTTACGGGTTAGGATTAGGGTACGTGTTAGGGTTAGGGTAGGGGTTAGCGTTAGGGTACGCGTTAGGGTTAGGGTAGTTATTAAACCTATCCCACTCTCTAGTTACCCCTTATCACGTAAAGGAATATTATTTGGGGGTCCAGCCATGGAGAAGTGTTTAGACACTAGGATAAGATAAGGAACACACCCATTATAAAGAAATCACATTAGGATTCCCTTTTTAAGCTGTTCCTTAAAACACTAGTGCTTAGGAAATCTATTGGAGGCAGAAGCAGTCAAGGGTAGCCTAGGGTTAGGGTTAGGCTTAGGGTTAGGCTTAGGGTACGGCTTAGGGTACGGGTTCGGGGAGGGCTTCGGGTACGGCGTAGGGTATGGGTTAGGTTTATGGTTAGGGTAGTGTTAGGGTTAGGGCTCGGTTTAGGGTACGGGTTAGGATTAGGTTACGTGTTAGGGTTAGGGTAGGGGTTAGGGTTAGGGTACGCGTTAGGGTTAGGGTAGTGATTAAACCTATCCCACTCTCTAGATACCCCTTAGCACGTAAAGGAATATTATTAGGGGGTCCAGCCACGGAGAAGAATTTAGACACTAAGATAATATAAGAAACACACACATTATAAAGAAATCACATTAGGATTCTCTTTTTAAGCTGTTCCTTAAAACACTAGTGCTTAGGAAATCTATTGGAGGCAGAAGCAGTCAAGGGTAGCCTAGGGTTAGGGTTAGGCTTACGGTTATGCTTAGGATACGGCTTAGGGTACGTGTTCGGGGAGGGCTTCGGGTACGGCGTAGGGTTTGGGTTAAGGTTAGGCTTAGTGTTAGGGTTAGGACTCGGTTTAGGGTAAGCTTTAGGATTAGGGTACATGTTAGGTTTAGGGTAGGGGTTAGGGTTAGGGTACACGTTACGGTTAGGGTAGTTATTAAACCTATCCCACTCTCTAGATACCCCTTAGCACGTAAAGGAATATTATGTGGGGGTCCAGCCATGGAGAAGTGTTTAGACACTAGGATAAGATAAGGAACACACCCATTATAAAGAAATCACATTAGGATTCTCTTTTTAAGCTGTTCCTTAAAACACTAGTGCTTAGGAAATCTATTGGAGGCAGAAGCAGTCAAGGGTAGCCTAGGGTTAGGGTTAGGCTTAGGGTTAGGCTTAGGGTACGGCTTAGGGTACGGTTTCGGGGAGGGCTTCGGGTACGGCGTAGGGTATGGGTTAGGGTTAGGGTTAGGGTTAGTGTTAGGGTTAGGGCTCGGTTTAGGGTACGGGTTAGGATTAGGGTACGTGTTAGGGTTAGGTTAGGGGTTAGGGTTAGGGTACGCGTTAGGGTTAGGGTAGTTATTAAACCTATCCCACTCTCTAGATACCCCTTAGCACGTAAAGGAATATTATTTGGGGGTCCAGCCATGGAGAAGAGTTTAGACACTAAGATAATAGAAGGAACACACCCATTATAAAGAAATCACATTAGGATTCTCTTTTTAAGCTGTTCCTTAAAACACTAGTGCTTAGGAAATCTATTGGAGGCAGAAGCAGTCAAGGGTAGCCTAGGGTTAGGGTTAGGCTTAGGTTTAGGCTTAGGGTACGGCTTAGGGTACGGTTTCGGGGAGGGCTTCGGGTACGGCGTAGGGTATGGGTTAGGGTTAGTGTTAGGGTTAGTGTTAGGGTTAGGGCTCGGTTTAGGGTACGGGTTAGGATTAGGGTACCTGTTAGGGTTAGGGTAGCGGTTAGCGTTAGGGTACGCGTTAGGGTTAGGGTAGTTATTAAACCTATCCCACTCTCTAGTTACCCCTTAGCACGTAAAGGAATATTATTTGGGGGTCCAGCCATGGAGAAGAGTTTAGACACTAGGATAAGATAAGGAACACACCCATTATAAAGAAATCACATTAGGATTCTCTTTTTAAGCTGTTCCTTAAAACACTAGTGCTTAGGAAATCTATTGGAGGCAAAAGCAGTCAAGGGTAGCCTACGGATAGGGTTAGGCTTAGGGTTAGGCTTAGGGTACGGCTTAGGGTACGGGTTCGGGGAGGGCTTCGGGTACGGCGTAGGGTATGGGTTAGGGTTAGGGTTAGGGTTAGTGTTAGGGTTAGGGCTCGGTTTAGGATACGGGTTAGGATTAGGGTAAGTGTTAGGGTTAGGGTAGGGGTTAGGTTTAGGGTACGCGTTAGGGTTAGGGTAGTTATTAAACATATCCCACTCTCTAGATACCGTTTAGCACGTAAAGGAATATTATTTGGGGGTCCAGCCATGGAGAAGAGTTTAGACACTAGGATAAGATAAGGAACACACCCATTATAAAGAAATCACATTTGATTCTCTTTTTAAGCTGTTCCTTAAAACACTAGTGCTTAGGAAATCTGTTGGAGGCAGAAGCAGTCAAGGGTAGCCTAGGGTTAGGGTTAGGCTTAGGGTTAGGCTTAGGGTATGGCTTAGGGTACGGGTTCGGGGAGGGCTTCGGGTACGGCCTAGGGTACGGGTTAGGGTTAGGGTTAGGGTTAGTGTTAGGGTTAGGGCTCGGTTTAGGGTACGGGTTAGGATTAGTGTACGTGTTAGGTTTAGGGTAGCGGTTAGCGTTAGGGTACGCGTTAGGGTTAGGGTAGTTATTAAACCTATCCCACTCTCTAGTTACCCCTTAGCACGTAAAGGAATATTATTTGGTGGTCCAGCCATGGAGAAGAGTTTAGACACTAGGATAAGATAAGGAACACACCCATTATAAAGAAATCACATTAGGATTCTCTTTTTAAGCTGTTCCTTAAAACACTAGTGCTTAGGAAATCTGTTGGAGGCAGAAGCAGTCAAGGGTAGCCTAGGGTTAGGGTTAGGCTTAGGGTTAGGCTTAGGGTACGGATTAGGGTACGGGTTCGGGGAGGGCTTCGGGTACGGCGTAGGGTATGGGTTAGGGTTAGGGTTAGGGTTAGTGTTAGGGTTAGGGCTCGGTTTAGGGTACGGGTTAGGATTAGGGTACGTGTTAGGGTTAGGGTAGGGGTTAGGGTTAGGGTACGCGTTAGGGTTAGGGTAGTTATTAAACATATCCCACTCTCTAGATACCCCTTAGCACGTAAAGGAATATTATTTGGGGGTCCAGCCATGGAGAAGAGTTTAGACACTAGGATCAGATAAGGAACACACCCATTATAAAGAAATCACATTAGGATTCTCTTTTTAACCTGTTCCTTAAAACTCTAGTGCTTAGGAAATATATTGGAGGCAGAAGCAGTCAAGGGTAGCCTAGGGTTAGGGTTAGGCTTAGGGTTAGGCTTAGGGTACGGCTTAGGGTACGGGTTCGGGGAGGGTTTCTGGTACGGCGTAGGGTATGGGTTAGGGTTAGGGTTAGGGTTAGTGTTAGGATTAGGGCTCGGTTTAGGGTACGGGTTAGGATTAGGGTACGTGTTAGGGTTATGGTAGGGGTTAGGGTTAGGGTACGCGTTAGGGTTAGGGTAGTTATTAAACCTATCCCACTCTCTAGATACCCCTTGGCAAGTAAAGGAATATTATTTGGGGGTCCAGCCATGGAGAAGAGTTTAGACACTAAGATAATATAAGGAACACACACATTATAAAGAAATCACATTAGGATTCTCTTTTTAAGCTGTTCCTTAAAACACTAGTGCTTAGGAAATCTATTGGAGGCAGAAGCAGTCAAGGGTAGCCTAGGGTTAGGGTTCGGCTTAGGGGTAGGCTTAGGGTACGGCTTAGGGTACGGGTTCGGGGAGGGCTTCGGGTACGGCGTAGGGTATGGGTTAGGGTTAGGGTTAGGGTTAGTGTTAGGGTTAGGGCTCGGTTTAGGGTACGGGTTAGGATTAGGGTACGTGTTAGGGTTAGGTTAGTGGTTAGGGTTAGGGTACGCTTTAGGGTTAGGGTAGTTATTAAACCTATCCCTCTCTGTAGATACCCCTTAGCACGTAAAGGAATATTATTTGGGGGTCCAGCCATGGAGAAAAGTTTAGACACTAAGATAATATAAGGAACACACACATTATAAAGAAATCACATTAGGATTCTCTTTTTAAGCTGTTCCTTAAAACACTAGTGCTTAGGAAATCTATTGGAGGCAGAAGCAGTCAAGGGTAGCCTAGGGTTAGGGTTAGGCTTAGGGTACGGCTTAGGGTACGGGTTCGGGGAGGGCTTCGGGTACGGCGTAGGGTATGGGTTAGGGTTAGGGTTAGGGTTAGTGTTAGGGTTAGGGCTCGGTTTAGGGTACGGGTTAGGATTAGGGTACGTGTTAGGGTTAGGGTAGGGGTTAGGGTTACGTTACGCGTTAGGTTTAGGGTAGTGATTAAACCTATCCCACTCTCTAGATACCCCTTAGCACATAAAGGAATATTATTTGGGGGTCCAGCCATGGAGAAGAGTTTAGACACTAGGATTAGATAAGGAACACACCCATTATAAAGAAATCACATTAGGATTCTCTTTTTAAGCTGTTCCTTAAAACACTAGTGCTTAGGAAATCTATTGGAGGCAGAAGCAGTCAAGGGTAGCCTAGGGTTAGGGTTAGGCTTAGGGTTAGGCTTAGGGTACGGCTTAGGGTACGGTTTCGGGGAGGGCTTCGGGTACGGCGTAGGGTATGGGTTAGGGTTAGGGTTAGGGTTAGTGTTAGGGTTAGGGCTCGGTTTAGGGTACGGGTTAGGATTAGGGTACCTGTTAGTGTTAGGGTAGCGGTTAGCGTTAGGGTACGCATTAGGGTTAGGGTAGTTATTAAACCTATCCCACTCTCTAGTTACCCCTTAGCACGTAAAGGAATATTATTTGGGGGTCCAGCCATGGAGAAGAGTTTAGACACTAGGATAAGATAAGGAACACACCCATTATAAAGAAATCACATTAGGATTCTCTTTTTAAGCTGTTCCTTAAAACACTAGTGCTTAGGAAATCTATTGGAGGCAAAAGCAGTCAAGGGTAGCCTACGGATAGGGTTAGGCTTAGGGTTAGGCTTAGGGTACGGCTTAGGGTACGGGTTCGGGGAGGGCTTCGGGTACGGCGTAGGGTATGGGTTAGGGTTAGGGTTAGGGTTAGTGTTAGGGTTAGGGCTCGGTTTAGGATACGGGTTAGGATTAGGGTAAGTGTTAGGGTTAGGGTAGGGGTTAGGTTTAGGGTACGCGTTAGGGTTAGGGTAGTTATTAAACATATCCCACTCTCTAGATACCGTTTAGCACGTAAAGGAATATTATTTGGGGGTCCAGCCATGGAGAAGAGTTTAGACACTAGGATAAGATAAGGAACACACCCATTATAAAGAAATCACATTTGATTCTCTTTTTAAGCTGTTCCTTAAAACACTAGTGCTTAGGAAATCTGTTGGAGGCAGAAGCAGTCAAGGGTAGCCTAGGGTTAGGGTTAGGCTTAGGGTTAGGCTTAGGGTATGGCTTAGGGTACGGGTTCGGGGAGGGCTTCGGGTACGGCCTAGGGTACGGGTTAGGGTTAGGGTTAGGGTTAGTGTTAGGGTTAGGGCTCGGTTTAGGGTACGGGTTAGGATTAGTGTACGTGTTAGGTTTAGGGTAGCGGTTAGCGTTAGGGTACGCGTTAGGGTTAGGGTAGTTATTAAACCTATCCCACTCTCTAGTTACCCCTTAGCACGTAAAGGAATATTATTTGGTGGTCCAGCCATGGAGAAGAGTTTAGACACTAGGATAAGATAAGGAACACACCCATTATAAAGAAATCACATTAGGATTCTCTTTTTAAGCTGTTCCTTAAAACACTAGTGCTTAGGAAATCTGTTGGAGGCAGAAGCAGTCAAGGGTAGCCTAGGGTTAGGGTTAGGCTTAGGGTTAGGCTTAGGGTACGGCTTAGGGTACGGGTTCGGGGAGGGCTTCGGGTACGGCGTAGGGTATGGGTTAGGGTTAGGGTTAGGGTTAGTGTTAGGGTTAGGGCTCGGTTTAGGGTACGGGTTAGGATTAGGGTACGTGTTAGGGTTAGGGTAGGGGTTAGGGTTAGGGTACGCGTTAGGGTTAGGGTAGTTATTAAACATATCCCACTCTCTAGATACCCCTTAGCACGTAAAGGAATATTATTTGGGGGTCCAGCCATGGAGAAGAGTTTAGACACTAGGATCAGATAAGGAACACACCCATTATAAAGAAATCACATTAGGATTCTCTTTTTAACCTGTTCCTTAAAACTCTAGTGCTTAGGAAATATATTGGAGGCAGAAGCAGTCAAGGGTAGCCTAGGGTTAGGGTTAGGCTTAGGGTTAGGCTTAGGGTACGGCTTAGGGTACGGGTTCGGGGAGGGTTTCTGGTACGGCGTAGGGTATGGGTTAGGGTTAGGGTTAGGGTTAGTGTTAGGATTAGGGCTCGGTTTAGGGTACGGGTTAGGATTAGGGTACGTGTTAGGGTTATGGTAGGGGTTAGGGTTAGGGTACGCGTTAGGGTTAGGGTAGTTATTAAACCTATCCCACTCTCTAGATACCCCTTGGCAAGTAAAGGAATATTATTTGGGGGTCCAGCCATGGAGAAGAGTTTAGACACTAAGATAATATAAGGAACACACACATTATAAAGAAATCACATTAGGATTCTCTTTTTAAGCTGTTCCTTAAAACACTAGTGCTTAGGAAATCTATTGGAGGCAGAAGCAGTCAAGGGTAGCCTAGGGTTAGGGTTCGGCTTAGGGGTAGGCTTAGGGTACGGCTTAGGGTACGGGTTCGGGGAGGGCTTCGGGTACGGCGTAGGGTATGGGTTAGGGTTAGGGTTAGGGTTAGTGTTAGGGTTAGGGCTCGGTTTAGGGTACGGGTTAGGATTAGGGTACGTGTTAGGGTTAGGTTAGTGGTTAGGGTTAGGGTACGCTTTAGGGTTAGGGTAGTTATTAAACCTATCCCTCTCTGTAGATACCCCTTAGCACGTAAAGGAATATTATTTGGGGGTCCAGCCATGGAGAAAAGTTTAGACACTAAGATAATATAAGGAACACACACATTATAAAGAAATCACATTAGGATTCTCTTTTTAAGCTGTTCCTTAAAACACTAGTGCTTAGGAAATCTATTGGAGGCAGAAGCAGTCAAGGGTAGCCTAGGGTTAGGGTTAGGCTTAGGGTACGGCTTAGGGTACGGGTTCGGGGAGGGCTTCGGGTACGGCGTAGGGTATGGGTTAGGGTTAGGGTTAGGGTTAGTGTTAGGGTTAGGGCTCGGTTTAGGGTACGGGTTAGGATTAGGGTACGTGTTAGGGTTAGGGTAGGGGTTAGGGTTATGTTACGCGTTAGGTTTAGGGTAGTGATTAAACCTATCCCACTCTCTAGATACCCCTTAGCACATAAAGGAATATTATTTGGGGGTCCAGCCATGGAGAAGAGTTTAGACACTAGGATTAGATAAGGAACACACCCATTATAAAGAAATCACATTAGGATTCTCTTTTTAAGCTGTTCCTTAAAACACTAGTGCTTAGGAAATCTATTGGAGGCAGAAGCAGTCAAGGGTAGCCTAGGGTTAGGGTTAGGCTTAGGGTTAGGCTTAGGGTATGGCTTAGGGTACGGGTTCGGGGAGGGCTTCAGGTACGGCCTAGGGTACGGGTTAGGGTTAGGGTTAGGGTTAGTGTTAGGGTTAGGGCTCGGTTTAGGGTACGGGTTAGGATTAGTGTACGTGTTAGGTTTAGGGTAGCGGTTAGCGTTAGGGTACGCGTTAGGGTTAGGGTAGTTATTAAACCTATCCCACTCTCTAGTTACCCCTTAGCACGTAAAGGAATATTATTTGGTGGTCCAGCCATGGAGAAGAGTTTAGACACTAGGATAAGATAAGGAACACACCCATTATAAAGAAATCACATTAGGATTCTCTTTTTAAGCTGTTCCTTAAAACACTAGTGCTTAGGAAATCTGTTGGAGGCAGAAGCAGTCAAGGGTAGCCTAGGGTTAGGGTTAGGCTTAGGGTTAGGCTTAGGGTACGGCTTAGGGTACGGGTTCGGGGAGGGCTTCGGGTACGGCGTAGGGTATGGGTTAGGGTTAGGGTTAGGGTTAGTGTTAGGGTTAGGGCTCGGTTTAGGGTACGGGTTAGGATTAGGGTACGTGTTAGGGTTAGGGTAGGGGTTAGGGTTAGGGTACGCGTTAGGGTTAGGGTAGTTATTAAACATATCCCACTCTCTAGATACCCCTTAGCACGTAAAGGAATATTATTTGGGGGTCCAGCCATGGAGAAGAGTTTAGACACTAGGATCAGATAAGGAACACACCCATTATAAAGAAATCACATTAGGATTCTCTTTTTAAGCTGTTCCTTAAAACTCTAGTGCTTAGGAAATATATTGGAGGCAGAAGCAGTCAAGGGTAGCCTAGGGTTAGGGTTAGACTTAGGGTTAGGCTTAGGGTACGGCTTAGGGTACGGGTTCGGGGAGGGTTTCTGGTACGGCGTAGGGTATGGGTTAGGGTTAGGGTTAGGGTTAGTGTTAGGATTAGGGCTCGGTTTAGGGTACGGGTTAGGATTAGGGTACGTGTTAGGGTTATGGTAGGGGTTAGGGTTAGGGTACGCGTTAGGGTTAGGGTAGTTATTAAACCTATCCCACTCTCTAGATACCCCTTGGCACGTAAAGGAATATTATTTGGGGGTCCAGCCATGGAGAAGAGTTTAGACACTAAGATAATATAAGGAACACACACATTATAAAGAAATCACATTAGGATTCTCTTTTTAAGCTGTTCCTTAAAACACTAGTGCTTAGGAAATCTATTGGAGGCAGAAGCAGTCAAGGGTAGCCTAGGGTTAGGGTTAGGCTTAGGGGTAGGCTTAGGGTACGGCTTAGGGTACGGGTTCGGGGAGGGCTTCGGGTACGGCGTAGGGTATGGGTTAGGGTTAGGGTTAGGGTTAGTGTTAGGGTTAGGGCTCGGTTTAGGGTACGGGTTAGGATTAGGGTACGTGTTAGGGTTAGGTTAGTGGTTAGGGTTAGGGTACGCTTTAGGGTTAGGGTAGTTATTAAACCTATCCCTCTCTGTAGATACCCCTTAGCACGTAAAGGAATATTATTTGGGGGTCCAGCCATGGAGAAGAGTTTAGACACTAAGATAATATAAGGAACACACACATTATAAAGAAATCACATTAGGATTCTCTTTTTAAGCTGTTCCTTAAAACACTAGTGCTTAGGAAATCTATTGGAGGCAGAAGCAGTCAAGGGTAGCCTAGGGTTAGGGTTAGGCTTAGGTTACGGCTTAGGGTACGGGTTCGGGGAGGGCTTCGGGTACGGCGTAGGGTATGGGTTAGGGTTAGGGTTAGGGTTAGTGTTTGGGTTAGGGCTCGGTTTAGGGTACGGGTTAGGATTAGGGTACGTGTTAGGGTTAGGGTAGGGGTTAGGGTTATGTTACGCGTTAGGGTTAGGGTAGTGATTAAACCTATCCCACTCTCTAGATACCCCTTAGCACATAAAGGAATATTATTTGGGGGTCCAGCCATGGAGAAGAGTTTAGACACTAGGATTAGATAAGGAACACACCCATTATAAAGAAATCACATTAGGATTCTCTTTTTAAGCTGTTCCTTAAAACACTAGTGCTTAGGAAATCTATTGGAGGCAGAAGCAGTCAAGGGTAGCCTAGGGTTAGGGTTAGGCTTAGGGTTAGGCTTAGGGTACGGCTTAGGGTACGGTTTCGGGGAGGGCTTCGGGTACGGCGTAGGGTATGGGTTAGGGTTAGGGTTAGTGTTAGTGTTAGGGTTAGGGCTCGGTTTAGGGTACGGGTTAGGATTAGGGTACCTGTTAGGGTTAGGGTAGCGGTTAGCGTTAGGGTACGCATTAGGGTTAGGGTAGTTATTAAACCTATCCCACTCTCTAGTTACCCCTTAGCACGTAAAGGAATATTATTTGGGGGTCCAGCCATGGAGAAGAGTTTAGACACTAGGATAAGATAAGGAACACACCCATTATAAAGAAATCACATTAGGATTCTCTTTTTAAGCTGTTCCTTAAAACACTAGTGCTTAGGAAATCTATTGGAGGCAAAAGCAGTCAAGGGTAGCCTACGGTTAGGGTTAGGCTTAGGGTTAGGCTTAGGGTACGGCTTAGGGTACGGGTTCGGGGAGGGCTTCGGGTACGGCGTAGGGTATGGGTTAGGGTTAGGGTTAGGGTTAGTGTTAGGGTTAGGGCTCGGTTTAGGATACGGGTTAGGATTAGGGTACGTGTTAGGGTTAGGGTAGGGGTTAGGGTTAGGGTACGCGTTAGGGTTAGGGTAGTTATTAAACATATCCCACTCTCTAAATACCCCTTAGCACGTAAAGGAATATTATTTGGGGGTCCAGCCATGGAGAAGACTTTAGACACTAGGATAAGATAAGGAACACACCCATTATAAAGAAATCACATAAGGATTCTCTTTTTAAGCTGTTCCTTAAAACACTAGTGCTTAGGAAATCTGTTGGAGGCAGAAGCAGTCAAGGGTAGCCTAGGGTTAGGGTTAGGCTTAGGGTTAGGCTTAGGGTACGGCTTAGGGTACGGGTTCGGGGAGGGCTTCGGTTACGGCGTAGGGTATGGGTTAGGGTTAGGGTTAGGGTTAGTGTTAGTGTTAGGGCTCGGTTTAGGGTACGGGTTAGGATTAGGGTACGTGTTAGGGTTAGGGTAGGGGTTATGGTTAGTGTACGCGTTAGGGTTAGGGTAGTTATTAAACATATCCCACTCTCTAGATACCCCTTAGCACGTAAAGGAATATTATTTGGGGGTCCAGCCATGGAGAAGAGTTTAGACACTAGGATCAGATAAGGAACACACCCATTATAAAGAAATCACATTAGGATTCTCTTTTTAAGCTGTTCCTTAAAACTCTAGTGCTTAGGAAATCTATTGGAGGCAGAAGCAGTCAAGGGTAGCCTCGGGTTAGGGTTAGGCTTAGGGTTAGGCTTAGGGTACGGCTTAGGGTACGGGTTCGGAGAGGGCTTCGGGTACGGCGTAGGGTATGGGTTAGGGTTAGGGTTAGGGTTAGTGTTAGGGTTAGGACTCGGTTTAGGGTACGGGTTAGGATTAGGGTACGTGTTAGGGTTAGGGTAGGGGTTAGGGTTATGGTACGCGTTAGGGTTAGGGTAGTGATTAAACCTATCCCACTCTCTAGATACCCCTTAGCACATAAAGGAATATTATTTGGGGGTCCAGCCATGGAGAAGAGTTTAGACACTAGGATTAGATAAGGAACACACCCATTATAAAGAAATCACATTAGGATTCTCTTTTTAAGCTGTTCCTTAAAACACTAGTGCTTAGGAAATCTATTGGAGGCAGAAGCAGTCAAGGGTAGCCTAGGGTTAGGGTTAGCCTTAGGTTTAGGCTTAGGGTACGGCTTAGGGTACGGTTTCGGGGAGGGCTTCGGGTACGGCGTAGGGTATGGGTTAGGGTTAGTGTTAGGGTTAGTGTTAGGGTTAGGGCTCGGTTTAGGGTACGGGTTAGGATTAGGGTACCTGTTAGGGTTAGGGTAGCGGTTAGCGTTAGGGTACGCGTTAGGGTTAGGGTAGTTATTAAACATATCCCACTCTCTAGATACCCCTTAGCACGTAAAGGAATATTATTTGGGGGTCCAGCCATGGAGAAGAGTTTAGACACTAGGATCAGATAAGGAACACACCCATTATAAAGAAATCACATTAGGAATCTCTTTTTAAGCTGTTCCTTAAAACTCTAGTGCTTAGGAAATATATTGGAGGCAGAAGCAGTCAAGGGTAGCCTAGGGTTAGGGTTAGGCTTAGGGTTAAGCTTAGGGTACGGCTTAGGGTACGGGTTCGGGGAGGGGTTCGGGTACGGCGTAGGGTATGGGTTAGGGTTAGGGTTAGGGTTAGTGTTAGGGTTAGGGCTCGGTTTAGGGTACGGGTTAGGATTAGGGTACGTGTGAGGGTTATGGTAGGGGTTAGGGTTAGGGTACGCGTTAGGGTTAGGGTAGTTATTAAACCTATCCCACTTTCTAGATACCCCTTAGCACGTAAAGGAATATTATTTGGGGGTCCAGCCATGGAGAAGAGTTTAGACACTAAGATAATATAAGGAACACACACATTATAAAGAAATCACATTAGGATTATCTTTTTAAGCTGTTCCTTAAAACACTAGTGCTTAGGAAATCTATTGGAGGCAGAAGCAGTGAAGGGTAGCCTAGGGTTAGGGTTAGGCTTAGGGTTAGGCTTAGGGTACGGATTAGGGTACGGGTTCGGGGAGGGCTTCGGGTACGGCGTAGGGTATGGGTTAGGGTTAGGGTTAGGGTTAGTGTTAGGGTTAGGGCTCGGTTTAGGGTACGGGTTAGGATTAGGGTACGTGTTAGGGTTAGGGTAGGGGTTAGGGTTAGGGTACGCGTTAGGGTTAGGGTAGTGATTAAACCTATCCCACTCCCTAGATACCCCTTAGCACATAAAGGAATATTATTTGGGGGTCCAGCCATGGAGAAGAGTTTAGACACTAGGATTAGATAAGGAACACACCCATTATAAAGAAATCACATTAGGATTCTCTTTTTAAGCTGTTCCTTAAAACACCAGTGCTTAGGAAATCTATTGGAGGCAGAAGCAGTCAAGGGTAGCCTAGGGTTAGGGTTAGGCTTAGGGTTAGGCTTAGGGTACGGCTTAGGGTACGGTTTCGGGGAGGGCTTCGGGTACGGCGTAGGGTATGGGTTAGGGTTAGGGTTAGGGTTAGTGTTAGGGTTAGGGCTCGGTTTAGGGTACGGGTTAGGATTAGGGTACCTGTTAGGGTTAGGGTAGCGGTTAGCGTTAGGGTACGCATTAGGGTTAGGGTAGTTATTAAACCTATCCCACTCTCTAGTTACCCCTTAGCACGTAAAGGAATATTATTTGGGGGTCCAGCCATGGAGAAGAGTTTAGACACTAGGATAAGATAAGGAACACACCCATTATAAAGAAATCACATTAGGATTCTCTTTTTAAGCTGTTCCTTAAAACACTAGTGCTTAGGAAATCTATTGGAGGCAAAAGCAGTCAAGGGTAGCCTACGGTTAGTGTTAGGCTTAGGGTTAGGCTTAGGGTACGGCTTAGGGTACGGGTTCGGGGAGGGCTTCGGGTACGGCGTAGGGTATGGGTTAGGGTTAGGGTTAGGGTTAGTGTTAGGGTTAGGGCTCGGTTTAGGATACGGGTTAGGATTAGGGTACGTGTTAGGGTAGGGGTTAGGGTTAGGGTACGCGTTAGGGTTAGGGTAGTTATTAAACATATCCCACTCTCTAAATACCCCTTAGCACGTAAAGGAATATTACTTGGGGGTCCAGCCATGGAGAAGACTTTAGACACTAGGATAAGATAAGGAACACACCCATTATAAAGAAATCACATAAGGATTCTCTTTTTAAGCTGTTCCTTAAAACACTAGTGCTTAGGAAATCTGTTGGAGGCAGAAGCAGTCAAGGGTAGCCTAGGGTTAGGGTTAGGCTTAGGGTTAGGCTTAGGGTACGGCTTAGGGTACGGGTTCGGGGAGGGCTTCGGGTACGGCGTAGGGTATGGGTTAGGGTTAGGGTTAGGGTTAGTGTTAGTGTTAGGGCTCGGTTTAGGGTACGGGTTAGGATTAGGGTACGTGTTAGGGTTAGGGTAGGGGTTATGGTTAGTGTACGCGTTAGGGTTAGGGTAGTTATTAAACATATCCCACTCTCTAGATACCCCTTAGCACGTAAAGGAATATTATTTGGGGGTCCAGCCATGGAGAAGAGTTTAGACACTAGGATCAGATAAGGAACACACCCATTATAAAGAAATCACATTAGGATTCTCTTTTTAAGCTGTTCCTTAAAACTCTAGGGCTTAGGAAATCTATTGGAGGCAGAAGCAGTCAAGGGTAGCCTAGGGTTAGATTAGGCTTAGGGTTAGGCTTAGGGTACGGCTTAGGGTACGGGTTCGGGGAAGGCTTCGGGTACGGCGTAGGGTATGGTTTAGGGTTAGGGTTAGGGTTAGTGTTAGGGTTAGGGCTCGGTTTAGGTTACGGGTTAGGATTAGGGTACGTGTTAGGGTTAGGGTAGGGGTTAGCGTTAGGGTACGCGTTAGCGTTAGGGTAGTTATTAAACCTATCCCACTCTCTAGTTACCCCTTAGCACGTAAAGGAATATTATTTGGGGGTCCAGCCATGGAGAAGTGTTTAGACACTAGGATAAGATAAGGAACACACCCATTATAAAGAAATCACATTAGGATTCTCTTTTTAAGCTGTTCCTTAAAACACTAGTGCTTAGGAAATCTATTGGAGGCAGAAGCAGTCAAGGGTAGCCTAGGGTTAGGGTTAGGCTTAGGGTTAGGCTTAGGGTACGGCTTAGGGTACGGGTTCGGGGAGGGCTTCGGGTACGGCGTAGGGTATGGGTTAGGGTTAGGGTTAGGGTTTGTGTTAGGGTTAGGGCTCGGTTTAGGGTACGGGTTAGGATTAGGGTACGTGTTAGGGTTAGGTTAGGGGTTAGGGTTAGGGTACGCGTTAGGGTTAGGGTAGTTATTAAACCTATCCCTCTCTCTAGATACCCCTTGGCAAGTAAAGGAATATTATTTGGGTGTCCAGCCATGGAGAAGAGTTTAGACACTAAGATAATATAAGGAACACACACATTATAAAGAAATCACATTAGGATTCTCTTTTTAAGCTGTTCCTTAAAACACTAGTGCTTAGGAAATCTATTGGAGGCAGAAGCAGTCAAGGGTAGCCTAGGGTTAGGGTTAGGCTTAGGGTTAGGCTTAGGGTACGGCTTAGGGTACGGGTTCGGGGAGGGCTTCGGGTACGGCGTAGGGTATGGGTTAGGGTTAGGGTTAGGGTTAGTGTTAGGGTTAGGGCTCGGTTTAGGGTACGGGTTAGGATTAGGGTACGTGTTAGGGTTAGGGTAGGGGTTAGGGTTATGGTACGCGTTAGGGTTAGGGTAGTGATTAAACCTATCCCACTCTCTAGATACCCCTTAGCACATAAAGGAATATTATTTGGGGGTCCAGCCATGGAGAAGAGTTTAGACACTAGGATTAGATAAGGAACACACCCATTATAAAGAAATCACATTAGGATTCTCTTTTTAAGCTGTTCCTTAAAACACTAGTGCTTAGGAAATCTATTGGAGGCAGAAGCAGTCAAGGGTAGCCTAGGGTTAGGGTTAGCCTTAGGTTTAGGCTTAGGGTACGGCTTAGGGTACGGTTTCGGGGAGGGCTTCGGGTACGGCGTAGGGTATGGGTTAGGGTTAGTGTTAGGGTTAGTGTTAGGGTTAGGGCTCGGTTTAGGGTACGGGTTAGGATTAGGGTACCTGTTAGGGTTAGGGTAGCGGTTAGCGTTAGGGTACGCGTTAGGGTTAGGGTAGTTATTAAACATATCCCACTCTCTAGATACCCCTTAGCACGTAAAGGAATATTATTTGGGGGTCCAGCCATGGAGAAGAGTTTAGACACTAGGATCAGATAAGGAACACACCCATTATAAAGAAATCACATTAGGAATCTCTTTTTAAGCTGTTCCTTAAAACTCTAGTGCTTAGGAAATATATTGGAGGCAGAAGCAGTCAAGGGTAGCCTAGGGTTAGGGTTAGGCTTAGGGTTAAGCTTAGGGTACGGCTTAGGGTACGGGTTCGGGGAGGGGTTCGGGTACGGCGTAGGGTATGGGTTAGGGTTAGGGTTAGGGTTAGTGTTAGGGTTAGGGCTCGGTTTAGGGTACGGGTTAGGATTAGGGTACGTGTGAGGGTTATGGTAGGGGTTAGGGTTAGGGTACGCGTTAGGGTTAGGGTAGTTATTAAACCTATCCCACTTTCTAGATACCCCTTAGCACGTAAAGGAATATTATTTGGGGGTCCAGCCATGGAGAAGAGTTTAGACACTAGGATAAGATAAGGAACACACCCATTATAAAGAAATCACATTAGGATTCTCTTTTTAAGCTGTTCCTTAAAACACTAGTGCTTAGGAAATCTATTGGAGGCAAAAGCAGTCAAGGGTAGCCTACGGTTAGTGTTAGGCTTAGGGTTAGGCTTAGGGTACGGCTTAGGGTACGGGTTCGGGGAGGGCTTCTGGTACGGCGTAGGGTATGGGTTAGGGTTAGGGTTAGGGTTAGTGTTAGGGTTAGGGCTCGGTTTAGGATACGGGTTAGGATTAGGGTACGTGTTAGGGTTAGGGTAGGGGTTAGGGTTAGGGTACGCGTTAGGGTTAGGGTAGTTATTAAACATACCCCACTCTCTAAATACCCCTTAGCACGTAAAGGAATATTATTTGGGGGTCCAGCCATGGAGAAGACTTTAGACACTAGGATAAGATAAGGAACACACCCATTATAAAGAAATCACATAAGGATTCTCTTTTTAAGCTGTTCCTTAAAACACTAGTGCTTAGGAAATCTGTTGGAGGCAGAAGCAGTCAAGGGTAGCCTAGGGTTAGGGTTAGGCTTAGGGTTAGGCTTAGGGTACGGCTTAGGGTACGGGTTCGGGGAGGGCTTCGGGTACGGCATAGGGTACGGGTTAGGGTTAGGGTTAGTGTTAGTGTTAGGGCTCGGTTTAGGGTACGGGTTAGGATTAGGGTACGTGTTAGGGTTAGGGTAGGGGTTATGGTTAGTGTACGCGTTAGGGTTAGGGTAGTTATTAAACATATCCCACTCTCTAGATACCCCTTAGCACGTAAAGGAATATTATTTGGGGGTCCAGCCATGGAGAAGAGTTTAGACACTAGGATCAGATAAGGAACACACCCATTATAAAGAAATCACATTAGGATTCTCTTTTTAAGCTGTTCCTTAAAACTCTAGTGCTTAGGAAATCTATTGGAGGCAGAAGCAGTCAAGGGTAGCCTAGGGTTAGGGTTAGGCTTAGGGTTAGGCTTAGGGTACGGCTTAGGGTACGGTTTCGGGGAAGGCTTCGGGTACGGCGTAGGGTATGGTTTAGGGTTAGGGTTAGGGTTAGTGTTAGGGTTAGGGCTCGGTTTAGGTTACGGGTTAGGATTAGGGTACGTGTTAGGGTTAGGGTAGGGGTTAGCGTTAGGGTACGCGTTAGCGTTAGGGTAGTTATTAAACCTATCCCACTCTCTAGTTACCCCTTAGCACGTAAAGGAATATTATTTGGGGGTCCAGCCATGGAGAAGTGTTTAGACACTAGGATAAGATAAGGAACACACCCATTATAAAGAAATCACATTAGGATTCTCTTTTTAAGCTGTTCCTTAAAACACTAGTGCTTAGGAAATCTATTGCAGGCAGAAGCAGTCAAGGGTAGCCTAGGGTTAGGGTTAGGCTTAGGGTTAGGCTTAGGGTACGGCTTAGGGTACGGGTTCGGGGAGGGCTTCGGGTACGGCGTAGGGTATGGGTTAGGGTTAGGGTTAGGGTTTGTGTTAGGGTTAGGGCTCGGTTTAGGGTACGGGTTAGGATTAGGGTACGTGTTAGGGTTAGGTTAGGGGTTAGGGTTAGGGTACGCGTTAGGGTTAGGGTAGTTATTAAACCTATCCCTCTCTCTAGATACCCCTTAGCACGTAAAGGAATATTATTTGGGTGTCCAGCCATGGAGAAGAGTTTAGACACTAAGATAATATAAGGAACACACACATTATAAAGAAATCACATTAGGATTCTCTTTTTAAGCTGTTACTTAAAACACTAGTGCTTAGGAAATCTATTGGAGGCAGAAGCAGTCAAGGGTAGCCTAGGGTTAGGGTTAGGCTTAGGGTTAGGCTTAGGGTACGGCTTAGGGTACGGGTTCGGGGAGGGCTTCGGGTACGGCGTAGGGTATGGGTTAGGGTTAGGGTTAGGGTTAGTGTTAGGGTTAGGGCTCGGTTTAGGGTACGGGTTAGGATTAGGGTACGTGTTAGGGTTAGGGTAGGGGTTAGGGTTATGGTACGCGTTAGGGTTAGGGTAGTGATTAAACCTATCCCACTCTCTAGATACCCCTTAGCACATAAAGGAATATTATTTGGGGGTCCAGCCATGGAGGAGAGTTTAGACACTAGGATTAGATAAGGAACACACCCATTATAAAGAAATCACATTAGGATTCTCTTTTTAAGCTGTTCCTTAAAACACTAGTCCTTAGGAAATCTATTGGAGGCAGAAGCAGTCAAGGGTAGCCTAGGGTTAGGGTTAGGCTTAGGTTTAGGCTTAGGGTACGGCTTAGGGTACGGTTTCGGGGAGGGCTTCGGGTACGGCGTAGGGTATGGGTTAGGGTTAGTGTTAGGGTTAGTGTTAGGGTTAGGGCTCGGTTTAGGGTACGGGTTAGGATTAGGGTACCTGTTAGGGTTAGGGTAGCGGTTAGCGTTAGGGTACGCGTTAGGGTTAGGGTAGTTATTAAACATATCCCACTCTCTAGATACCCCTTAGCACGTATAGGAATATTATTTGGGGGTCCAGCCATGGAGAAGAGTTTAGACACTAGGATCAGATAAGGAACACACCCATTATAAAGAAATCACATTAGGAATCTCTTTTTAAGCTGTTCCTTAAAACTCTAGTGCTTAGGAAATATATTGGAGGCAGAAGCAGTCAAGGGTACCCTAGGGTTAGGGTTAGGCTTAGGGTTAGGCTTAGGGTACGGCTTAGGGTACGGGTTCGGGGAGGGGTTCGGGTACGGCGTAGGGTATGGGTTAGGGTTAGGGTTAGGGTTAGTGTTAGGGTTAGGGCTCCGTTTAGGGTACGGGTTAGGATTAGGGTACGTGTGAGGGTTATGGTAGGGGTTAGGGTTAGGGTACGCGTTAGGGTTAGGGTAGTTATTAAACCTATCCCACTTTCTAGATACCCCTTAGCACGTAAAGGAATATTATTTGGGGGTCCAGCCATGGAGAAGAGTTTAGACACTAAGATAATATAAGGAACACACACATTATAAAGAAATCACATTAGGATTATCTTTTTAAGCTGTTCCTTAAAACACTAGTGCTTAGGAAATCTATTGGAGGCAGAAGCAGTGAAGGGTAGCCTAGGGTTAGGGTTAGGCTTAGGGTTAGGCTTAGGGTACGGATTAGGGTACGGGTTCGGGGAGGGCTTCGGGTACGGCGTAGGGTATGGGTTAGGGTTAGGGTTAGGGTTAGTGTTAGGGTTAGGGCTCGGTTTAGGGTTCGGGTTAGGATTAGGGTACGTGTTAGGGTTAGGGTAGGGGTTAGGGTTAGGGTACGCGTTAGGGTTAGGGTAGTGATTAAACCTATCCCACTCTCTAGATACCCCTTAGCACATAAAGGAATATTATTTGGGGGTCCAGCCATGGAGAAGAGTTTAGACACTAGGATTAGATAAGGAACACACCCATTATAAAGAAATCACATTAGGATTCTCTTTTTAAGCTGTTCCTTAAAACACCAGTGCTTAGGAAATCTATTGGAGGCAGAAGCAGTCAAGGGTAGCCTAGGGTTAGTGTTAGGCATAGGGTTAGGCTTAGGGTACGGCTTAGGGTACGGGTTCGGGGAGGGGTTCGTGTACGGCGTAAGGTATGGGTTAGGGTTAGGGTTTGGGTTAGTGTTAGGGTTAGGGCTCGGTTTAGGGTACGGGTTAGGATTAGGGTACGTGTTAGGGTTAGGGTAGGGGTTAGGGTTAGGGTACGCGTTAGTGTTAGGGTAGGGGTTAGGGTTAGGGTACGTGTTAGGGTTAGGGTAGTTACTAAACCTATCATACTCTCTAGATAAACATTAGCACGTAAAGGAATATTATTTGGGGGTCCAGCCATGGAGAAGAGTTTAGACACTAAGATAATATAAGGAACACACACATTATAAAGAAATCACATTAGGATTCTCTTTTTAAGCTGTTCCTTAAAACACTAGTGCTTAGGAAATCTATTGGAGGCAGAAGAAGTCAAGGGTAGCCTAGGGTTAGGGTTAGGCTTAAGGTTAGGCTTAGGGTACGGCTTAGGGTATGGGTTCGGGGAGGGCTTCGGGTACGGCGTAGGGTATGGGTTAGGGTTAGGGTTAGGGTTAGTGTTAGGGTTAGGGCTCGGTTTAGGGTACGGGTTAGGATTAGGGTACGTGCTAGGGTTAGGGTAGGGGTTAGGGTTAGGGTACGCTTTAGGGTTAGGTTAGTTATTAAACCTATCCCACTCTCTAGATACCCCTTAGCACGTAAAGGAATATTATTTGGGGGTCCAGCCATGGAGAAGAGTTTAGACACTAGGATAAGATAAGGAACACACCCATTATAAAGAAATCACATTAGGATTCTCTTTTTAAGCTGTTCCTTAAAACACTAGTGCTTAGGAAATCTGTTGGAGGCAGAAGCCGTCAAGGGTAGCCTAGGGTTAGTGTTAGGCTTAGGGTTAGGCTTAGGGTACTGCTTAGGTTACGGGTTCGGGGAGGGCTTCGGGTACGGCGTAGGGTATGGGTTAGGGTTAGGGTTAGGGTTAGTGTTAGGGTTAGGGCTCGGTTTAGGTTACGGGTTAGGATTAGGGTACATGTTAGGGTTAGGGTAGGGGTTAGCGTTAGGGTACGCGTTAGGGTTAGGGTAGTTATTAAACCTATCCCACTCTCTAGTTACCCCTTAGCACGTAAAGGAATATTATGTGGGGGTCCAGCCATGGAGAAGTGTTTAGACACTAGGATAAGATAAGGAACACACCCATTATAAAGAAATCACATTAGGATTCTCTTTTTAAGCTTTTCCTTAAAACACTAGTGCTTAGGAAATCTATTGGAGGCAGAAGCAGTCAAGGGTAGCCTAGGGTTAGGGTTAGGCTTAGGGTTAGGCTTAGGGTACGGCTTAGGGTACGGGTTCGGGGAGGGCTTCGGGTACGGCGTAGGGTATGGGTTAGGGTTAGGGTTAGGGTTAGTGTTAGGGTTAGGGCTCGGTTTAGGGTACGGGTTAGGATTAGGGTACGTGTTAGGGTTAGGTTAGGGGTTAGGGTTAGGGTACGCGTTAGGGTTAGGGTAGTTATTAAACCTATCCCACTCTCTAGATACCCCTTAGCACGTAAAGGAATATTATTTGGGGGTCCAGCCATGGAGAAGACTTTAGACACTAAGATAATATAAGGAACACACCCATTATAAAGAAATCACATTAGGATTATCTTTTTAAGCTGTTCCTTAAAACACTAGTGCTTAGGAAATCTATTGGAGGCAGAAGCAGTGAAGGGTAGCCTAGGGTTAGGGTTAGGCTTAGGGTTAGGCTTAGGGTACGGATTAGGGTACGGGTTCGGGGAGGGCTTCGGGTACGGCGTAGGGTATGGGTTAGGGTTAGTGTTAGGGTTAGTGTTAGAGTTAGGGCTCGGTTTAGGGTACGGGTTAGGATTAGGGTACGTGTTAGGGTTAGGGTAGGGGTTAGGGTTAGGGTACGCGTTAGGGTTAGGGTAGTGATTAAACCTATCCCACTCTCTAGATACCCCTTAGCACATAAAGGAATATTATTTGGGGGTCCAGCCATGGAGAAGAGTTTAGACACTAGGATTAGATAAGGAACACACCCATTATAAAGAAATCACATTAGGATTCTCTTTTTAAGCTGTTCCTTAAAACACCAGTGCTTAGGAAATCTATTGGAGGCAGAAGCAGTCAAGGGTAGCCTAGGGTTAGGGTTAGGCTTAGGGTTAGGCTTAGGGTACGGCTTAGGGTACGGTTTCGGGGAGGGCTTCGGGTACGGCGTAGGGTATGGGTTAGGGTTAGGGTTAGGGTTAGTGTTAGGGTTAGGGCTCGGTTTAGGGTACGGGTTAGGATTAGGGTACCTGTTAGGGTTAGGGTAGCGGTTAGCGTTAGGGTACGCATTAGGGTTAGGGTAGTTATTAAACCTATCCCACTCTCTAGTTACCCCTTAGCACGTAAAGGAATATTATTTGGGGGTCCAGCCATGGAGAAGAGTTTAGACACTAGGATAAGATAAGGAACACACCCATTATAAAGAAATCACATTAGGATTCTCTTTTTAAGCTGTTCCTTAAAACACTAGTGCTTAGGAAATCTATTGGAGGCAAAAGCAGTCAAGGGTAGCCTACGGTTAGGGTTAGGCTTAGGGTTAGGCTTAGGGTACGGCTTAGGGTACGGGTTCGGGGAGGGCTTCGGGTACGGCGTAGGGTATGGGTTAGGGTTAGGGTTAGGGTTAGTGTTAGGGTTAGGGCTCGGTTTAGGATACGGGTTAGGATTAGGGTACGTGTTAGGGTTAGGGTAGGGGTTAGGGTTAGGGTACGCGTTAGGGTTAGGGTAGTTATTAAACATATCCCACTCTATAAATACCCCTTAGCACGTAAAGGAATATTATTTGGGGGTCCAGCCATGGAGAAGACTTTAGACACTAGGATAAGATAAGGAACACACCCATTATAAAGAAATCACATAAGGATTCTCTTTTTAAGCTGTTCCTTAAAACACTAGTGCTTAGGAAATCTGTTGGAGGCAGAAGCAGTCAAGGGTAGCCTAGGGTTAGGGTTAGGCTTAGGGTTAGGCTTAGGGTACGGCTTAGGGTACGGGTTCGGGGAGGGCTTCGGGTACGGCGTAGGGTATGGGTTAGGGTTAGGGTTAGGGTTAGTGTTAGTGTTAGGGCTCGGTTTAGGGTACGGGTTAGGATTAGGGTACGTGTTAGGGTTAGGGTAGGGGTTATGGTTAGTGTACGCGTTAGGGTTAGGGTAGTTATTAAACATATCCCACTCTCTAGATACCCCTTAGCACGTAAAGGAATATTATTTGGGGGTCCAGCCATGGAGAAGAGTTTAGACACTAGGATCAGATAAGGAACACACCCATTATAAAGAAATCACATTAGGATTCTCTTTTTAAGCTGTTCCTTAAAACTCTAGTGCTTAGGAAATCTATTGGAGGCAGAAGCAGTCAAGGGTAGCCTAGGGTTAGGGTTAGGCTTAGGGTTAGGCTTAGGGTACGGCTTAGGGTACGGGTTCGGGGAAGGCTTCGGGTACGGCGTAGGGTATGGTTTAGGGTTAGGGTTAGGGTTAGTGTTAGGGTTAGGGCTCGGTTTAGGTTACGGGTTAGGATTAGGGTACGTGTTAGGGTTAGGGTAGGGGTTAGCGTTAGGGTACGCGTTAGCGTTAGGGTAGTTATTAAACCTATCCCACTCTCTAGTTACCCCTTAGCACGTAAAGGAATATTATTTGGGGGTCCAGCCATGGAGAAGTGTTTAGACACTAGGATAAGATAAGGAACACACCCATTATAAAGAAATCACATTAGGATTCTCTTTTTAAGCTGTTCCTTAAAACACTAGTGCTTAGGAAATCTATTGGAGGCAGAAGCAGTCAAGGGTAGCCTAGGGTTAGGGTTAGGCTTAGGGTTAGGCTTAGGGTACGGCTTAGGGTACGGGTTCGGGGAGGGCTTCGGGTACGGCGTAGGGTATGGGTTAGGGTTAGGGTTAGGGTTTGTGTTAGGGTTAGGGCTCGGTTTAGGGTACGGGTTAGGATTAGGGTACGTGTTAGGGTTAGGTTAGGCGTTAGGGTTAGGGTACGCGTTAGGGTTAGGGTAGTTATTAAACCTATCCCTCTCTCTAGATACCCCTTAGCACGTAAAGGAATATTATTTGGGTGTCCAGCCATGGAGAAGAGTTTAGACACTAAGATAATATAAGGAACACACACATTATAAAGAAATCACATTAGGATTCTCTTTTTAAGCTGTTCCTTAAAACACTAGTGCTTAGGAAATCTATTGGAGGCAGAAGCAGTCAAGGGTAGCCTCGGGTTAGGGTTAGGCTTAGGGTTAGGCTTAGGGTATGGCTTAGGGTACGGGTTCGGAGAGGGCTTCGGGTACGGCGTAGGGTATGGGTTAGGGTTAGGGTTAGGGTTAGTGTTAGGGTTAGGACTCGGTTTAGGGTACGGGTTAGGATTAGGGTACGTGTTAGGGTTAGGGTAGGGGTTAGGGTTATGGTACGCGTTAGGGTTAGGGTAGTGATTAAACCTATCCCACTCTCTAGATACCCCTTAGCACATAAAGGAATATTATTTGGGGGTCCAGCCATGGAGAAGAGTTTAGACACTAGGATTAGATAAGGAACACACCCATTATAAAGAAATCACATTAGGATTCTCTTTTTAAGCTGTTCCTTAAAACACTAGTGCTTAGGAAATCTATTGGAGGCAGAAGCAGTCAAGGGTAGCCTAGGGTTAGGGTTAGCCTTAGGTTTAGGCTTAGGGTACGGCTTAGGGTACGGTTTCGGGGAGGGCTTCGGGTACGGCGTAGGGTATGGGTTAGGGTTAGTGTTAGGGTTAGTGTTAGGGTTAGGGCTCGGTTTAGGGTACGGGTTAGGATTAGGGTACCTGTTAGGGTTAGGGTAGCGGTTAGCGTTAGGGTACGCGTTAGGGTTAGGGTAGTTATTAAACATATCCCACTCTCTAGATACCCCTTAGCACGTAAAGGAATATTATTTGGGGGTCCAGCCATGGAGAAGAGTTTAGACACTAGGATCAGATAAGGAACACACCCATTATAAAGAAATCACATTAGGAATCTCTTTTTAAGCTGTTCCTTAAAACTCTAGTGCTTAGGAAATATATTGGAGGCAGAAGCAGTCAAGGGTAGCCTAGGGTTAGGGTTAGGCTTAGGGTTAAGCTTAGGGTACGGCTTAGGGTACGGGTTCGGGGAGGGGTTCGGGTACGGCGTAGGGTATGGGTTAGGGTTAGGGTTAGGGTTAGTGTTAGGGTTAGGGCTCGGTTTAGGGTACGGGTTAGGATTAGGGTACGTGTGAGGGTTATGGTAGGGGTTAGGGTTAGGGTACGCGTTAGGGTTAGGGTAGTTATTAAACCTATCCCACTTTCTAGATACCCCTTAGCACGTAAAGGAATATTATTTGGGGGTCCAGCCATGGAGAAGAGTTTAGACACTAAGATAATATAAGGAACACACACAATATAAAGAAATCACATTAGGATTATCTTTATAAGCTGTTCCTTAAAACACTAGTGCTTAGGAAATCTATTGGAGGCAGAAGCAGTGAAGGGTAGCCTAGGGTTAGGGTTAGGCTTAGGGTTAGGCTTAGGGTACGGATTAGGGTACGGGTTCGGGGAGGGCTTCGGGTACGGCGTAGGGTATGGGTTAGTGTTAGGGTTAGGGTTAGTGTTAGGGTTAGGGCTCGGTTTAGGGTACGGGTTAGGATTAGGGTACGTGTTAGGGTTAGGGTAGGGGTTAGGGTTAGGGTACGCGTTAGGGTTAGGCTAGTGATTAAACCTATCCCACTCTCTAGATACCCCTTAGCACATAAAGGAATATTATTTGGGGGTCCAGCCATGGAGAAGAGTTTAGACACTAGGATTAGATAAGGAACACACCCATTATAAAGAAATCACATTAGGATTCTCTTTTTAAGCTGTTCCTTAAAACACCAGTGCTTAGGAAATCTATTGGAGGCAGAAGCAGTCAAGGGTAGCCTAGGGTTAGGGTTAGGCTTAGGGTTAGGCTTAGGGTACGGCTTAGGGTACGGTTTCGGGGAGGGCTTCGGGTACGGCGTAGGGTATGGGTTAGGGTTAGGGTTAGGGTTAGTGTTAGGGTTAGGGCTCGGTTTAGGGTACGGGTTAGGATTAGGGTACCTGTTAGGGTTAGGGTAGCGGTTAGCGTTAGGGTACGCATTAGGGTTAGGGTAGTTATTAAACCTATCCCACTCTCTAGTTACCCCTTAGCACGTAAAGGAATATTATTTGGGGGTCCAGCCATGGAGAAGAGTTTAGACACTAGGATAAGATAAGGAACACACCCATTATAAAGAAATCACATTAGGATTCTCTTTTTAAGCTGTTCCTTAAAACACTAGTGCTTAGGAAATCTATTGGAGGCAAAAGCAGTCAAGGGTAGCCTACGGTTAGTGTTAGGCTTAGGGTTAGGCTTAGGGTACGGCTTAGGGTACGGGTTCGGGGAGGGCTTCGGGTACGGCGTAGGGTATGGGTTAGGGTTAGGGTTAGGGTTAGTGTTAGGGTTAGGGCTCGGTTTAGGATACGGGTTAGGATTAGGGTACGTGTTAGGGTTAGGGTAGGGGTTAGGGTTAGGGTACGCGTTAGGGTTAGGGTAGTTATTAAACATATCCCACTCTCTAAATACCCCTTAGCACGTAAAGGAATATTATTTGGGGGTCCAGCCATGGAGAAGACTTTAGACACTAGGATAAGATAAGGAAAACACCCATTATAAAGAAATCACATAAGGATTCTCATTTTAAGCTGTTCCTTAAAACACTAGTGCTTAGGAAATCTGTTGGAGGCAGAAGCAGTCAAGGGTAGCCTAGGGTTAGGGTTAGGCTTAGGGTTAGGCTTAGGGTACGGCTTAGGGTACGGGTTCGGGGAGGGCTTCGGGTACGGCGTAGGGTATGGGTTAGGGTTAGGGTTAGGGTTAGTGTTAGGGTTAGCGCTCGGTTTAGGGTACGGGTTAGGATTAGGGTACGTGTTAGGGTTAGGGTAGGGGTTAGGGTTATGGTACGCGTTAGGGTTAGGGTAGTGATTAAACCTATCCCACTCTCTAGATACCCCTTAGCACATAAAGGAATATTATTTGGGGGTCCAGCCATGGAGGAGAGTTTAGACACTAGGATTAGATAAGGAACACACCCATTATAAAGAAATCACATTAGGATTCTCTTTTTAAGCTGTTCCTTAAAACACTAGTCCTTAGGAAATCTATTGGAGGCAGAAGCAGTCAAGGGTAGCCTAGGGTTAGGGTTAGGCTTAGGTTTAGGCTTAGGGTACGGCTTAGGGTACGGTTTCGGGGAGGGCTTCGGGTACGGCGTAGGGTATGGGTTAGGGTTAGTGTTAGGGTTAGTGTTAGGGTTAGGGCTCGGTTTAGGGTACGGGTTAGGATTAGGGTACCTGTTAGGGTTAGGGTAGCGGTTAGCGTTAGGGTACGCGTTAGGGTTAGGGTAGTTATTAAACATATCCCACTCTCTAGATACCCCTTAGCACGTATAGGAATATTATTTGGGGGTCCAGCCATGGAGAAGAGTTTAGACACTAGGATCAGATAAGGAACACACCCATTATAAAGAAATCACATTAGGAATCTCTTTTTAAGCTGTTCCTTAAAACTCTAGTGCTTAGGAAATATATTGGAGGCAGAAGCAGTCAAGGGTACCCTAGGGTTAGGGTTAGGCTTAGGGTTAGGCTTAGGGTACGGCTTAGGGTACGGGTTCGGGGAGGGGTTCGGGTACGGCGTAGGGTATGGGTTAGGGTTAGGGTTAGGGTTAGTGTTAGGGTTAGGGCTCCGTTTAGGGTACGGGTTAGGATTAGGGTACGTGTGAGGGTTATGGTAGGGGTTAGGGTTAGGGTACGCGTTAGGGTTAGGGTAGTTATTAAACCTATCCCACTTTCTAGATACCCCTTAGCACGTAAAGGAATATTATTTGGGGGTCCAGCCATGGAGAAGAGTTTAGACACTAAGATAATATAAGGAACACACACATTATAAAGAAATCACATTAGGATTATCTTTTTAAGCTGTTCCTTAAAACACTAGTGCTTAGGAAATCTATTGGAGGCAGAAGCAGTGAAGGGTAGCCTAGGGTTAGGGTTAGGCTTAGGGTTAGGCTTAGGGTACGGATTAGGGTACGGGTTCGGGGAGGGCTTCGGGTACGGCGTAGGGTATGGGTTAGGGTTAGGGTTAGGGTTAGTGTTAGGGTTAGGGCTCGGTTTAGGGTTCGGGTTAGGATTAGGGTACGTGTTAGGGTTAGGGTAGGGGTTAGGGTTAGGGTACGCGTTAGGGTTAGGGTAGTGATTAAACCTATCCCACTCTCTAGATACCCCTTAGCACATAAAGGAATATTATTTGGGGGTCCAGCCATGGAGAAGAGTTTAGACACTAGGATTAGATAAGGAACACACCCATTATAAAGAAATCACATTAGGATTCTCTTTTTAAGCTGTTCCTTAAAACACCAGTGCTTAGGAAATCTATTGGAGGCAGAAGCAGTCAAGGGTAGCCTAGGGTTAGTGTTAGGCATAGGGTTAGGCTTAGGGTACGGCTTAGGGTACGGGTTCGGGGAGGGGTTCGTGTACGGCGTAAGGTATGGGTTAGGGTTAGGGTTTGGGTTAGTGTTAGGGTTAGGGCTCGGTTTAGGGTACGGGTTAGGATTAGGGTACGTGTTAGGGTTAGGGTAGGGGTTAGGGTTAGGGTACGCGTTAGTGTTAGGGTAGGGGTTAGGGTTAGGGTACGTGTTAGGGTTAGGGTAGTTACTAAACCTATCATACTCTCTAGATAAACATTAGCACGTAAAGGAATATTATTTGGGGGTCCAGCCATGGAGAAGAGTTTAGACACTAAGATAATATAAGGAACACACACATTATAAAGAAATCACATTAGGATTCTCTTTTTAAGCTGTTCCTTAAAACACTAGTGCTTAGGAAATCTATTGGAGGCAGAAGAAGTCAAGGGTAGCCTAGGGTTAGGGTTAGGCTTAAGGTTAGGCTTAGGGTACGGCTTAGGGTATGGGTTCGGGGAGGGCTTCGGGTACGGCGTAGGGTATGGGTTAGGGTTAGGGTTAGGGTTAGTGTTAGGGTTAGGGCTCGGTTTAGGGTACGGGTTAGGATTAGGGTACGTGCTAGGGTTAGGGTAGGGGTTAGGGTTAGGGTACGCTTTAGGGTTAGGTTAGTTATTAAACCTATCCCACTCTCTAGATACCCCTTAGCACGTAAAGGAATATTATTTGGGGGTCCAGCCATGGAGAAGAGTTTAGACACTAGGATAAGATAAGGAACACACCCATTATAAAGAAATCACATTAGGATTCTCTTTTTAAGCTGTTCCTTAAAACACTAGTGCTTAGGAAATCTGTTGGAGGCAGAAGCCGTCAAGGGTAGCCTAGGGTTAGTGTTAGGCTTAGGGTTAGGCTTAGGGTACTGCTTAGGTTACGGGTTCGGGGAGGGCTTCGGGTACGGCGTAGGGTATGGGTTAGGGTTAGGGTTAGGGTTAGTGTTAGGGTTAGGGCTCGGTTTAGGTTACGGGTTAGGATTAGGGTACATGTTAGGGTTAGGGTAGGGGTTAGCGTTAGGGTACGCGTTAGGGTTAGGGTAGTTATTAAACCTATCCCACTCTCTAGTTACCCCTTAGCACGTAAAGGAATATTATGTGGGGGTCCAGCCATGGAGAAGTGTTTAGACACTAGGATAAGATAAGGAACACACCCATTATAAAGAAATCACATTAGGATTCTCTTTTTAAGCTTTTCCTTAAAACACTAGTGCTTAGGAAATCTATTGGAGGCAGAAGCAGTCAAGGGTAGCCTAGGGTTAGGGTTAGGCTTAGGGTTAGGCTTAGGGTACGGCTTAGGGTACGGGTTCGGGGAGGGCTTCGGGTACGGCGTAGGGTATGGGTTAGGGTTAGGGTTAGGGTTAGTGTTAGGGTTAGGGCTCGGTTTAGGGTACGGGTTAGGATTAGGGTACGTGTTAGGGTTAGGTTAGGGGTTA
Source organism: Balaenoptera physalus (assembly GCF_965194825.1). Classification (NCBI taxonomy): domain Eukaryota; kingdom Metazoa; phylum Chordata; class Mammalia; order Artiodactyla; family Balaenopteridae; genus Balaenoptera; species Balaenoptera physalus. The sequence continues at coordinate 277,337 of NW_028126322.1, read as the reverse complement.
GGGTTAGGGTACGCGTTAGGGTTAGGGTAGTTATTAAACCTATCCCACTCTCTAGATACCCCTTAGCACGTAAAGGAATATTATTTGGGGGTCCAGCCATGGAGAAGACTTTAGACACTAAGATAATATAAGGAACACACCCATTATAAAGAAATCACATTAGGATTATCTTTTTAAGCTGTTCCTTAAAACACTAGTGCTTAGGAAATCTATTGGAGGCAGAAGCAGTGAAGGGTAGCCTAGGGTTAGGGTTAGGCTTAGGGTTAGGCTTAGGGTACGGATTAGGGTACGGGTTCGGGGAGGGCTTCGGGTACGGCGTAGGGTATGGGTTAGGGTTAGGGTTAGGGTTAGTGTTAGAGTTAGGGCTCGGTTTAGGGTACGGGTTAGGATTAGGGTACGTGTTAGGGTTAGGGTAGGGGTTAGGGTTAGGGTACGCGTTAGGGTTAGGGTAGTGATTAAACCTATCCCACTCTCTAGATACCCCTTAGCACATAAAGGAATATTATTTGGGGGTCCAGCCATGGAGAAGAGTTTAGACACTAGGATTAGATAAGGAACACACCCATTATAAAGAAATCACATTAGGATTCTCTTTTTAAGCTGTTCCTTAAAACACCAGTGCTTAGGAAATCTATTGGAGGCAGAAGCAGTCAAGGGTAGCCTAGGGTTAGGGTTAGGCTTAGGGTTAGGCTTAGGGTACGGCTTAGGGTACGGTTTCGGAGAGGGCTTCGGGTACGGCGTAGGGTATGGGTTAGGGTTAGGGTTAGGGTTAGTGTTAGGGTTAGGGCTCGGTTTAGGGTACGGGTTAGGATTAGGGTACCTGTTAGGGTTAGGGTAGCGGTTAGCGTTAGGGTACGCATTAGGGTTAGGGTAGTTATTAAACCTATCCCACTCTCTAGTTACCCCTTAGCACGTAAAGGAATATTATTTGGGGGTCCAGCCATGGAGAAGTGTTTAGACACTAGGATAAGATAAGGAACACACCCATTATAAAGAAATCACATTAGGATTCTCTTTTTAAGCTGTTCCTTAAAACACTAGTGCTTAGGAAATCTATTGGAGGCAGAAGCAGTCAAGGGTAGCCTAGGGTTAGGGTTAGGCTTAGGGTTAGGCTTAGGGTACGGCTTAGGGTACGGGTTCGGGGAGGGCTTCGGGTACGGCGTAGGGTATGGGTTAGGGTTAGGGTTAGGGTTTGTGTTAGGGTTAGGGCTCGGTTTAGGGTACGGGTTAGGATTAGGGTACGTGTTAGGGTTAGGTTAGGGGTTAGGGTTAGGGTACGCGTTAGGGTTAGGGTAGTTATTAAACCTATCCCTCTCTCTAGATACCCCTTAGCACGTAAAGGAATATTATTTGGGTGTCCAGCCATGGAGAAGAGTTTAGACACTAAGATAATATAAGGAACACACACATTATAAAGAAATCACATTAGGATTCTCTTTTTAAGCTGTTCCTTAAAACACTAGTGCTTAGGAAATCTATTGGAGGCAGAAGCAGTCAAGGGTAGCCTCGGGTTAGGGTTAGGCTTAGGGTTAGGCTTAGGGTATGGCTTAGGGTACGGGTTCGGAGAGGGCTTCGGGTACGGCGTAGGGTATGGGTTAGGGTTAGGGTTAGGGTTAGTGTTAGGGTTAGGACTCGGTTTAGGGTACGGGTTAGGATTAGGGTACGTGTTAGGGTTAGGGTAGGGGTTAGGGTTATGGTACGCGTTAGGGTTAGGGTAGTGATTAAACCTATCCCACTCTCTAGATACCCCTTAGCACATAAAGGAATATTATTTGGGGGTCCAGCCATGGAGAAGAGTTTAGACACTAGGATTAGATAAGGAACACACCCATTATAAAGAAATCACATTAGGATTCTCTTTTTAAGCTGTTCCTTAAAACACTAGTGCTTAGGAAATCTATTGGAGGCAGAAGCAGTCAAGGGTAGCCTAGGGTTAGGGTTAGCCTTAGGTTTAGGCTTAGGGTACGGCTTAGGGTACGGTTTCGGGGAGGGCTTCGGGTACGGCGTAGGGTATGGGTTAGGGTTAGTGTTAGGGTTAGTGTTAGGGTTAGGGCTCGGTTTAGGGTACGGGTTAGGATTAGGGTACCTGTTAGGGTTAGGGTAGCGGTTAGCGTTAGGGTACGCGTTAGGGTTAGGGTAGTTATTAAACATATCCCACTCTCTAGATACCCCTTAGCACGTAAAGGAATATTATTTGGGGGTCCAGCCATGGAGAAGAGTTTAGACACTAGGATCAGATAAGGAACACACCCATTATAAAGAAATCACATTAGGAATCTCTTTTTAAGCTGTTCCTTAAAACTCTAGTGCTTAGGAAATATATTGGAGGCAGAAGCAGTCAAGGGTAGCCTAGGGTTAGGGTTAGGCTTAGGGTTAAGCTTAGGGTACGGCTTAGGGTACGGGTTCGGGGAGGGGTTCGGGTACGGCGTAGGGTATGGGTTAGGGTTAGGGTTAGGGTTAGTGTTAGGGTTAGGGCTCGGTTTAGGGTACGGGTTAGGATTAGGGTACGTGTGAGGGTTATGGTAGGGGTTAGGGTTAGGGTACGCGTTAGGGTTAGGGTAGTTATTAAACCTATCCCACTTTCTAGATACCCCTTAGCACGTAAAGGAATATTATTTGGGGGTCCAGCCATGGAGAAGAGTTTAGACACTAAGATAATATAAGGAACACACACAATATAAAGAAATCACATTAGGATTATCTTTATAAGCTGTTCCTTAAAACACTAGTGCTTAGGAAATCTATTGGAGGCAGAAGCAGTGAAGGGTAGCCTAGGGTTAGGGTTAGGCTTAGGGTTAGGCTTAGGGTACGGATTAGGGTACGGGTTCGGGGAGGGCTTCGGGTACGGCGTAGGGTATGGGTTAGTGTTAGGGTTAGGGTTAGTGTTAGGGTTAGGGCTCGGTTTAGGGTACGGGTTAGGATTAGGGTACGTGTTAGGGTTAGGGTAGGGGTTAGGGTTAGGGTACGCGTTAGGGTTAGGCTAGTGATTAAACCTATCCCACTCTCTAGATACCCCTTAGCACATAAAGGAATATTATTTGGGGGTCCAGCCATGGAGAAGAGTTTAGACACTAGGATTAGATAAGGAACACACCCATTATAAAGAAATCACATTAGGATTCTCTTTTTAAGCTGTTCCTTAAAACACCAGTGCTTAGGAAATCTATTGGAGGCAGAAGCAGTCAAGGGTAGCCTAGGGTTAGGGTTAGGCTTAGGGTTAGGCTTAGGGTACGGCTTAGGGTACGGTTTCGGGGAGGGCTTCGGGTACGGCGTAGGGTATGGGTTAGGGTTAGGGTTAGGGTTAGTGTTAGGGTTAGGGCTCGGTTTAGGGTACGGGTTAGGATTAGGGTACCTGTTAGGGTTAGGGTAGCGGTTAGCGTTAGGGTACGCATTAGGGTTAGGGTAGTTATTAAACCTATCCCACTCTCTAGTTACCCCTTAGCACGTAAAGGAATATTATTTGGGGGTCCAGCCATGGAGAAGAGTTTAGACACTAGGATAAGATAAGGAACACACCCATTATAAAGAAATCACATTAGGATTCTCTTTTTAAGCTGTTCCTTAAAACACTAGTGCTTAGGAAATCTATTGGAGGCAAAAGCAGTCAAGGGTAGCCTACGGTTAGTGTTAGGCTTAGGGTTAGGCTTAGGGTACGGCTTAGGGTACGGGTTCGGGGAGGGCTTCGGGTACGGCGTAGGGTATGGGTTAGGGTTAGGGTTAGGGTTAGTGTTAGGGTTAGGGCTCGGTTTAGGATACGGGTTAGGATTAGGGTACGAGTTAGGGTTAGGGTAGGGGTTAGGGTTAGGGTACGCGTTAGGGTTAGGGTAGTTATTAAACATATCCCACTCTCTAAATACCCCTTAGCACGTAAAGGAATATTATTTGGGGGTCCAGCCATGGAGAAGACTTTAGACACTAGGATAAGATAAGGAAAACACCCATTATAAAGAAATCACATAAGGATTCTCATTTTAAGCTGTTCCTTAAAACACTAGTGCTTAGGAAATCTGTTGGAGGCAGAAGCAGTCAAGGATAGCCTAGGGTTAGGGTTAGGCTTAGGGTTAGGCTTAGGGTACGGCTTAGGGTACGGGTTCGGGGAGGGCTTCGGGTACGGCGTAGGGTATGGGTTAGGGTTAGGGTTAGGGTTAGTGTTAGTGTTAGGGCTCGGTTTAGGGTACGGGTTAGGATTAGGGTACGTGTTAGGGTTAGGGTAGGGGTTATGGTTAGTGTACGCGTTAGGGTTAGGGTAGTTATTAAACATATCCCACTCTCTAGATACCCCTTAGCACGTAAAGGAATATTATTTGGGGGTCCAGCCATGGAGAAGAGTTTAGACACTAGGATCAGATAAGGAACACACCCATTATAAAGAAATCACATTAGGATTCTCTTTTTAAGCTGTTCCTTAAAACTCTAGTGCTTAGGAAATCTATTGGAGGCAGAAGCAGTCAAGGGTAGCCTAGGGTTAGGGTTAGGCTTAGGGTTAGGCTTAGGGTACGGCTTAGGGTACGGGTTCGGGGAAGGCTTCGGGTACGGCGTAGGGTATGGTTTAGGGTTAGGGTTAGGGTTAGTGTTAGGGTTAGGGCTCGGTTTAGGTTACGGGTTAGGATTAGGGTACGTGTTAGGGTTAGGGTAGGGGTTAGCGTTAGGGTACGCGTTAGCGTTAGGGTAGTTATTAAACCTATCCCACTCTCTAGTTACCCCTTAGCACGTAAAGGAATATTATTTGGGGGTCCAGCCATGGAGAAGTGTTTAGACACTAGGATAAGATAAGGAACACACCCATTATAAAGAAATCACATTAGGATTCTCTTTTAAGCTGTTCCTTAAAACACTAGTGCTTAGGAAATCTATTGGAGGCAGAAGCAGTCAAGGGTAGCCTAGGGTTAGGGTTAGGCTTAGGGTTAGGCTTAGGGTACGGCTTAGGGTACGGGTTAGGGGAGGGCTTCGGGTACGGCGTAGGGTATGGGTTAGGGTTAGGGTTACGGTTTGTGTTAGGGTTAGGGCTCGGTTTAGGGTACGGGTTAGGATTAGGGTACGTGTTAGGGTTAGGTTAGGGGTTAGGGTTAGGGTACGCGTTAGGGTTAGGGTAGTTATTAAACCTATCCCTCTCTCTAGATACCCCTTAGCACGTAAAGGAATATTATTTGGGTGTCCAGCCATGGAGAAGAGTTTAGACACTAAGATAATATAAGGAACACACACATTATAAAGAAATCACATTAGGATTCTCTTTTTAAGCTGTTCCTTAAAACACTAGTGCTTAGGAAATCTATTGGAGGCAGAAGCAGTCAAGGGTAGCCTAGGGTTAGGGTTAGGCTTAGGGTTAGGCTTAGGGTACGGCTTAGGGTACGGGTTCGGGGAGGGCTTCGGGTACGGCGTAGGGTATGGGTTAGGGTTAGGGTTAGGGTTAGTGTTAGGGTTAGGGCTCGGTTTAGGGTACGGGTTAGGATTAGGGTACGTGTTAGGGTTAGGGTAGGGGTTAGGGTTATGGTACGCGTTAGGGTTAGGGTAGTGATTAAACCTATCCCACTCTCTAGATACCCCTTAGCACATAAAGGAATATTATTTGGGGGTCCAGCCATGGAGAAGAGTTTAGACACTAGGATTAGATAAGGAACACACCCATTATAAAGAAATCACATTAGGATTCTCTTTTTAAGCTGTTCCTTAAAACACTAGTGCTTAGGAAATCTATTGGAGGCAGAAGCAGTCAAGGGTAGCCTAGGGTTAGGGTTAGGCTTAGGTTTAGGCTTAGGGTACGGCTTAGGGTACGGTTTCGGGGAGGGCTTCGGGTACGGCGTAGGGTATGGGTTAGGGTTAGTGTTAGGGTTAGTGTTAGGGTTAGGGCTCGGTTTAGGGTACGGGTTAGGATTAGGGTACCTGTTAGGGTTAGGGTAGCGGTTAGCGTTAGGGTACGCGTTAGGGTTAGGGTAGTTATTAAACATATCCCACTCTCTAGATACCCCTTAGCACGTAAAGGAATATTATTTGGGGGTCCAGCCATGGAGAAGAGTTTAGACACTAGGATCAGATAAGGAACACACCCATTATAATGAAATCACATTAGGAATCTCTTTTTAAGCTGTTCCTTAAAACTCTAGTGCTTAGGAAATATATTGGAGGCAGAAGCAGTCAAGGGTACCCTAGGGTTAGGGTTAGGCTTAGGGTTAGGCTTAGGGTACGGCTTAGGGTACGGGTTCGGGGAGGGGTTCGGGTACGGCGTAGGGTATGGGTTAGGGTTAGGGTTAGGGTTAGTGTTAGGGTTAGGGCTCCGTTTAGGGTACGGGTTAGGATTAGGGTACGTGTGAGGGTTATGGTAGGGGTTAGGGTTAGGGTACGCGTTAGGGTTAGGGTAGTTATTAAACCTATCCCACTTTCTAGATACCCCTTAGCACGTAAAGGAATATTATTTGGGGGTCCAGCCATGGAGAAGAGTTTAGACACTAAGATAATATAAGGAACACACACATTATAAAGAAATCACATTAGGATTATCTTTTTAAGCTGTTCCTTAAAACACTAGTGCTTAGGAAATCTATTGGAGGCAGAAGCAGTGAAGGGTAGCCTAGGGTTAGGGTTAGGCTTAGGGTTAGGCTTAGGGTACGGATTAGGGTACGGGTTCGGGGAGGGCTTCGGGTACGGCGTAGGGTATGGGTTAGGGTTAGGGTTAGGGTTAGTGTTAGGGTTAGGGCTCGGTTTAGGGTACGGGTTAGGATTAGGGTACGTGTTAGGGTTAGGGTAGGGGTTAGGGTTAGGGTACGCGTTAGGGTTAGGGTAGTGATTAAACCTATCCCACTCTCTAGATACCCCTTAGAACATAAAGGAATATTATTTGGGGGTCTAGCCATGGAGAAGAGTTTAGACACTAGGATTAGATAAGGAACACACCCATTATAAAGAAATCACATTAGGATTCTCTTTTTAAGCTGTTCCTTAAAACACCAGTGCTTAGGAAATCTATTGGAGGCAGAAGCAGTCAAGGGTAGCCTAGGGTTAGTGTTAGGCATAGGGTTAGGCTTAGGGTACGGCTTAGGGTACGGGTTCGGGGAGGGGTTCGTGTACGGCGTAAGGTATGGGTTAGGGTTAGGGTTTGGGTTAGTGTTAGGGTTAGGGCTCGGTTTAGGGTACGGGTTAGGATTAGGGTACGTGTTAGGGTTAGGGTAGGGGTTAGGGTTAGGGTACGCGTTAGTGTTAGGGTAGGGGTTAGGGTTAAGGTACGTGTTAGGGTTAGGGTAGTTACTAAACCTATCATACTCTCTAGATAAACATTAGCACGTAAAGGAATATTATTTGGGGGTCCAGCCATGGAGAAGAGTTTAGACACTAAGATAATATAAGGAACACACACATTATAAAGAAATCACATTAGGATTCTCTTTTTAAGCTGTTCCTTAAAACACTAGTGCTTAGGAAATCTATTGGAGGCAGAAGAAGTCAAGGGTAGCCTAGGGTTAGGGTTAGGCTTAGGGTTAGGCTTAGGGTACGGCTTAGGGTATGGGTTCGGGGAGGGCTTCGGGTACGGCGTAGGGTATGGGTTAGGGTTAGGGTTAGGGTTAGTGTTAGGGTTAGGGCTCGGTTTAGGGTACGGGTTAGGATTAGGGTACGTGCTAGGGTTAGGGTAGGGGTTAGGGTTAGGGTACGCTTTAGGGTTAGGTTAGTTATTAAACCTATCCCACTCTCTAGATACCCCTTAGCACGTAAAGGAATATTATTTGGGGGTCCAGCCATGGAGAAGAGTTTAGACACTAGGATAAGATAAGGAACACACCCATTATAAAGAAATCACATTAGGATTCTCTTTTTAAGCTGTTCCTTAAAACACTAGTGCTTAGGAAATCTGTTGGAGGCAGAAGCCGTCAAGGGTAGCCTAGGGTTAGGGTTAGGCTTAGGGTTAGGCTTAGGGTACGGCTTAGGGTACGGGTTCGGGGAGGGCTTCGGGTACGGCGTAGGGTATGGGTTAGGGTTAGGGTTAGGGTTAGTGTTAGGGTTAGGGCTCGGTTTAGGTTACGGGTTAGGATTAGGGTACATGTTAGGGTTAGGGTAGGGGTTAGCGTTAGGGTACGCGTTAGGGTTAGGGTAGTTATTAAACCTATCCCACTCTCTAGTTACCCCTTAGCACGTAAAGGAATATTATGTGGGGGTCCAGCCATGGAGAAGTGTTTAGACACTAGGATAAGATAAGGAACACACCCATTATAAAGAAATCACATTAGGATTCTCTTTTTAAGCTTTTCCTTAAAACACTAGTGCTTAGGAAATCTATTGGAGGCAGAAGCAGTCAAGGGTAGCCTAGGGTTAGGGTTAGGCTTAGGGTTAGGCTTAGGGTACGGCTTAGGGTACGTTTTCGGGGAGGGCTTCGGGTACGGCGTAGGGTATGGGTTAGGGTTAGGGTTAGGGTTAGTGTTAGGGTTAGGGCTCGGTTTAGGGTACGGGTTAGGATTAGGGTACGTGTTAGGGTTAGGGTAGGGGTTAGGGTTAGGGTATGCGTTAGGGTTAGGGTAGTGATTAAACCTATCCCACTCTCTAGATACCCCTTAGAACATAAAGGAATATTATTTGGGGGTCCAGCCATGGAGAAGAGTTTAGACACTAGGATTAGATAAGGAACACACCCATTATAAAGAAATCACATTAGGATTCTCTTTTTAAGCTGTTCCTTAAAACACCAGTGCTTAGGAAATCTATTGGAGGCAGAAGCAGTCAAGGGTAGCCTAGGGTTAGGGTTAGGCTTAGGGTTAGGCTTAGGGTACGGCTTAGGGTACGGTTTCGGGGAGGGCTTCGGGTACGGCGTAGGGTATGGGTTAGGGTTAGGGTTAGGGTTAGTGTTAGGGTTAGGGCTCGGTTTAGGGTACGGGTTAGGATTAGGGTACGTGTTAGGGTTAGGGTAGGGGTTAGCGTTAGGGTACGCGTTAGCGTTAGGTTAGTTATTAAACCTATCCCACTCTCTAGTTACCCCTTAGCACGTAAAGGAATATTATTTGGGGGTCCAGCCATGGAGAAGTGTTTAGACACTAGGATAAGATAAGGAACACACCCATTATAAAGAAATCACATTAGGATTCTCTTTTTAAGCTGTTCCTTAAAACACTAGTGCTTAGGAAATCTATTGGAGGCAGAAGCAGTCAAGGGTAGCCTAGGGTTAGGGTTAGGCTTAGGGTTAGGCTTAGGGTACGGCTTAGGGTACGGGTTCGGGGAGGGCTTCGGGTACGGCGTAGGGTATGGGTTAGGGTTAGGGTTAGGGTTTGTGTTAGGGTTAGGGCTCGGTTTAGGGTACGGGTTAGGATTAGGGTACGTGTTAGGGTTAGGTTAGGGGTTAGGGTTAGGGTACGCGTTAGGGTTAGGGTAGTTATTAAACCTATCCCTCTCTCTAGATACCCCTTAGCACGTAAAGGAATATTATTTGGGTGTCCAGCCATGGAGAAGAGTTTAGACACTAAGATAATATAAGGAACACACACATTATAAAGAAATCACATTAGGATTCTCTTTTTAAGCTGTTCCTTAAAACACTAGTGCTTAGGAAATCTATTGGAGGCAGAAGCAGTCAAGGGTAGCCTAGGGTTAGGGTTAGGCTTAGGGTTAGGCTTAGGGTACGGCTTAGGGTACGGGTTCGGGGAGGGCTTCGGGTACGGCGTAGGGTATGGGTTAGGGTTAGGGTTAGGGTTAGTGTTAGGGTTAGGGCTCGGTTTAGGGTACGGGTTAGGATTAGGGTACGTGTTAGGGTTAGGGTAGGGGTTAGGGTTATGGTACGCGTTAGGGTTAGGGTAGTGATTAAACCTATCCCACTCTCTAGATACCCCTTAGCACATAAAGGAATATTATTTGGGGGTCCAGCCATGGAGAAGAGTTTAGACACTAGGATTAGATAAGGAACACACCCATTATAAAGAAATCACATTAGGATTCTCTTTTTAAGCTGTTCCTTAAAACACTAGTGCTTAGGAAATCTATTGGAGGCAGAAGCAGTCAAGGGTAGCCTAGGGTTAGGGTTAGGCTTAGGTTTAGGCTTAGGGTACGGCTTAGGGTATGGTTTCGGGGAGGGCTTCGGGTACGGCGTAGGGTATGGGTTAGGGTTAGTGTTAGGGTTAGTGTTAGGGTTAGGGCTCGGTTTAGGGTACGGGTTAGGATTAGGGTACCTGTTAGGGTTAGGGTAGCGGTTAGCGTTAGGGTACGCGTTAGGGTTAGGGTAGTTATTAAACATATCCCACTCTCTAGATACCCCTTAGCACGTAAAGGAATATTATTTGGGGGTCCAGCCATGGAGAAGAGTTTAGACACTAGGATCAGATAAGGAACACACCCATTATAAAGAAATCACATTAGGAATCTCTTTGTAAGCTGTTCCTTAAAACTCTAGTGCTTAGGAAATATATTGGAGGCAGAAGCAGTCAAGGGTAGCCTAGGGTTAGGGTTAGGCTTAGGGTTAGGCTTAGGGTACGGCTTAGGGTACGGGTTCGGGGAGGGGTTCGGGTACGGCGTAGGGTATGGGTTAGGGTTAGGGTTAGGGTTAGTGTTAGGGTTAGGGCTCCGTTTAGGGTACGGGTTAGGATTAGGGTACGTGTGAGGGTTATGGTAGGGGTTAGGGTTAGGGTACGCGTTAGGGTTAGGGTAGTTATTAAACCTATCCCACTTTCTAGATACCCCTTAGCACGTAAAGGAATATTATTTGGGGGTCCAGCCATGGAGAATAGTTTAGACACTAAGATAATATAAGGAACACACACATTATAAAGAAATCACATTAGGATTCTCTTTTTAAGCTGTTCCTTAAAACACTAGTGCTTAGGAAATCTATTGGAGGCTTAAGAAGTCAAGGGTAGCCTAGGGTTAGGGTTAGGCTTAGGGTTAGGCTTAGGGTACGGCTTAGGGTATGGGTTCGGGGAGGGCTTCGGGTACGGCGTAGGGTATGGGTTAGGGTTAGGGTTAGGGTTAGTGTTAGGGTTAGGGCTCGGTTTAGGGTACGGGTTAGGATTAGGGTACGTGCTAGGGTTAGGGTAGGGGTTAGGGTTAGGGTACGCTTTAGGGTTAGGGTAGTTATTAAACCTATCCCACTCTCTAGATACCCCTTAGCACGTAAAGGAATATTATTTGGGGGTCCAGCCATGGAGAAGAGTTTAGACACTAGGATAAGATAAGGAACACACCCATTATAAAGAAATCACATTAGGATTCTCTTTTTAAGCTGTTCCTTAAAACACTAGTGCTTAGGAAATCAGTTGGAGGCAGAAGCAGTCAAGGGTAGCCTAGGGTTAGGGTTAGGCTTAGGGTTAGGCTTAGGGTACGGCTTAGGGTACGGGTTCGGGGAGGGCTTCGGGTACGGCGTAGGGTATGGGTTAGGGTTAGGGTTAGGGTTAGTGTTAGGGTTAGGGCTCGGTTTAGGTTACGGGTTAGGATTAGGGTACATGTTAGGGTTAGGGTAGGGGTTAGCGTTAGGGTACGCGTTAGGGTTAGGGTAGTTATTAAACCTATCCCACTCTCTAGTTACCCCTTAGCACGTAAAGGAATATTATGTGGGGGTCCAGCCATGGAGAAGTGTTTAGACACTAGGATAAGATAAGGAACACACCCATTATAAAGAAATCACATTAGGATTCTCTTTTTAAGCTTTTCCTTAAAACACTAGTGCTTAGGAAATCTATTGGAGGCAGAAGCAGTCAAGGGTAGCCTAGGGTTAGGGTTAGGCTTAGGGTTAGGCTTAGGGTACGGCTTAGGGTACGTTTTCGGGGAGGGCTTCGGGTACGGCGTAGGGTATGGGTTAGGGTTAGGGTTAGGGTTAGTGTTAGGGTTAGGGCTCGGTTTAGGGTACGGGTTAGGATTAGGGTACGTGTTAGGGTTAGGTTAGGGGTTAGGGTTAGGGTACGCGTTAGGGTTAGGGTAGTTATTAAACCTATCCCACTCTCTAGATACCCCTTAGCACGTAAAGGAATATTATTTGGGGGTCCAGCCATGGAGAAGACTTTAGACACTAAGATAATATAAGGAACACACCCATTATAAAGAAATCACATTAGGATTCTCTTTTTAAGGTGTTCCTTAAAACACTAGTGCTTAGGAAATCTATTGGAGGCAGAAGCAGTCAAGGGTAGCCTAGGGTTAGGGTTAGGCTTAGGGTTAGGCTTAGGGTACGGCTTAGGGTAAGGTTTCGGGGAGGGCTTCGGGTACGGCGTAGGGTATGGGTTAGGGTTAGTGTTAGGGTTAGTGTTAGGGTTAGGGCTCGGTTTAGGGTACGGGTTAGGATTAGGGTACCTGTTAGGGTTAGGGTAGCGGTTAGCGTTAGGGTACGCGTTAGGGTTAGGGTAGTTATTAAACCTATCCCACTCTCTAGATACCCCTTAGCACGTAAAGGAATATTATGTGGGGGTCCAGCCATGGAGAAGAGTTTAGACACTAGGATAAGATAAGGAACACACCCATTATAAAGAAATCACATTAGGATTCTCTTTTTAAGCTGTTCCTTAAAACTCTAGTGCTTAGGAAATCTATTGGAGGCAGAAGCAGTCAAGGGTAGCCTAGGGTTAGGGTTAGGCTTAGGGTTAGGCTTAGGGTACGGCTTAGGGTACGGGTTCGGGGAGGGCTTCGGGTACGGCGTAGGGTATGGGTTAGGGTTAGGGTTAGGGTTGGTGTTAGGGTTAGGGTTCGGTTTAGGGTACGGGTTAGGATTAGGGTACGTGTTAGGGTTAGGGTAGGCGTTAGGGTTAGGGTACGCGTTAGGGTTAGGGTAGTTATTAAACCTATCCCTCTCTCTAGATACCCCTTAGCACGTAAAGGAATATTATTTGGGTGTCCAGCCATGGAGAAGAGTTTAGACACTAAGATAATATAAGGAACACACACATTATAAAGAAATCACATTAGGATTCTCTTTTTAAGCTGTTCCTTAAAACACTAGTGCTTAGGAAATCTATTGGAGGCAGAAGCAGTCAAGGGTAGCCTAGGGTTAGGGTTAGGCTTAGGGTTAGGCTTAGGGTACGGCTTAGGGTACGGGTTCGGGGAGGGCTTCGGGTACGGCGTAGGGTATGGGTTAGGGTTAGGGTTAGGGTTAGTGTTAGGGTTAGGACTCGGTTTAGGGTACGGGTTAGGATTAGGGTACGTGTTAGGGTTAGGGTAGGGGTTAGGGTTATGGTACAAGTTAGGGTTAGGGTAGTGATTAAACCTATCCCACTCTCTAGATACCCCTTAGCACATAAAGGAATATTATTTGGGGGTCCAGCCATGGAGAAGAGTTTAGACACTAGGATTAGATAAGGAACACACCCATTATAAAGAAATCACATTAGGATTCTCTTTTTAAGCTGTTCCTTAAAACACTAGTGCTTAGGAAATCTATTGGAGGCAGAAGCAGTCAAGGGTAGCCTAGGGTTAGGGTTAGGCTTAGGGTTAGGCTTAGGGTACGGCTTAGGGTACGGGTTCGGGGAGGGGTTCGGGTACGGCGTAGGGTATGGGTTAGGGTTAGGGTTAGGGTTAGTGTTAGGGTTAGGGCTCGGTTTAGGGTACGGGTTAGGATTAGGGTACGTGTGAGGGTTATGGTAGGGGTTAGGGTTAGGGTACGCGTTAGGGTTAGGGTAGTTATTAAACCTATCCCACTTTCTAGATACCCCTTAGCACGTAAAGGAATATTATTTGGGGGTCCAGCCATGGAGAAGAGTTTAGACACTAAGATAATATAAGGAACACACACATTATAAAGAAATCACATTAGGATTATCTTTTTAAGCTGTTCCTTAAAACACTAGTGCTTAGGAAATCTATTGGAGGCAGAAGCAGTGAAGGGTAGCCTAGGGTTAGGGTTAGGCTTAGGGTTAGGCTTAGGGTACGGATTAGGGTACGGGTTCGGGGAGGGCTTCGGGTACGGCGTAGGGTATGGGTTAGGGTTAGGGTTAGGGTTAGTGTTAGGGTTAGGGCTCGGTTTACGGTACGGGTTAGGATTAGGGTACGTGTTAGGGTTAGGGTAGGGGTTAGGGTTAGGGTACGCGTTAGGGTTAGGGTAGTGATTAAACCTATCCCACTCTCTAGATACCCCTTAGCACATAAAGGAATATTATTTGGGGGTCCAGCCATGGAGAAGAGTTTAGACACTAGGATTAGATAAGGAACACACCCATTATAAAGAAATCACATTAGGATTCTCTTTTTAAGCTGTTCCTTAAAACACCAGTGCTTAGGAAATCTATTGGAGGCAGAAGCAGTCAAGGGTAGCCTAGGGTTACTGTTAGGCATAGGGTTAGGCTTAGGGTACGGCTTAGGGTACGGGTTCGGGGAGGGGTTCGGGTACGGCGTAAGGTATGGGTTAGGGTTAGGGTTTGGGTTAGTGTTAGGGTTAGGGCTCGGTTTAGGGTACGGGTTAGGATTAGGGTACGTGTTAGGGTTAGGGTAGGGGTTAGGGTTAGGGTACGCGTTAGTGTTAGGGTAGGGGTTAGGGTTAGGGTACGTGTTAGGGTTAGGGTAGTTATTAAACCTATCATACTCTCTAGATAAACATTAGCACGTAAAGGAATATTATTTGGGGGTACAGCCATGGAGAAGAGTTTAGACACTAAGATAATATAAGGAACACACACATTATAAAGAAATCACATTAGGATTCTCTTTTTAAGCTGTTCCTTAAAACACTAGTGCTTAGGAAATCTATTGGAGGCAGAAGAAGTCAAGGGTAGCCTAGGGTTAGGGTTAGGCTTAGGGTTAGGCTTAGGGTACGGCTTAGGGTATGGGTTCGGGGAGGGCTTCGGGTACGGCGTAGGGTATGGGTTAGGGTTAGGGTTAGGGTTAGTGTTAGGGTTAGGGCTCGGTTTAGGGTACGGGTTAGGATTAGGGTACGTGTTAGGGTTAGGGTAGGGGTTAGGGTTAAGGTACGCGTTAGGGTTAGGGTAGTTATTAAACCTATCCCACTCTCTAGATACCCCTTAGCACGTAAAGGAATATTATTTGGGGGTCCAGCCATGGAGAAGAGTTTAGACACTAGGATAAGATAAGGAACACACCCATTATAAAGAAATCACATTAGGATTCTCTTTTTAAGCTGTTCCTTAAAACACTAGTGCTTAGGAAATCTGTTGGAGGCAGAAGCAGTCAAGGGTAGCCTAGGGTTAGGGTTAGGCTTAGGGTTAGGCTTAGGGTACGGCTTAGGGTACGGGTTCGGGGAGGGCTTCGGGTACGGCGTAGGGTATGGGTTAGGGTTAGGGTTAGGGTTAGTGTTAGGGTTAGGGCTCGGTTTAGGGTACGGGTTAGGATTAGGGTACGTGTTAGGGTTAGGTTAGGGGTTAGGGTTAGGGTACGCGTTAGGGTTAGGGTAGTTATTAAACCTATCCCACTCTCTAGATACCCCTTAGCACGTAAAGGAATATTATTTGGGGGTCCAGCCATGGAGAAGACTTTAGACACTAAGATAATATAAGGAACACACACATTATAAAGAAATCACATTAGGATTCTCTTTTTAAGCTGTTCCTTAAAACACTAGTTCTTAGGAAATCTATTGGAGGCAGAAGCAGTCAAGGGTAGCCTAGGGTTAGGGTTAGGCTTAGGGTTAGGCTTAGGGTATGGCTTAGGGTACGGGTTCGGGGAGGGCTTCGGGTACGGCATAGGGTATGGGTTAGGGTTAGGGTTAGGGTTAGTGTTAGGGTTAGGACTCGGTTTAGGGTACGGGTTAGGATTAGGGTACGTGTTAGGGTTAGGGTAGGGGTTAGGGTTATGGTACGCGTTAGGGTTAGGGTAGTGATTAAACCTATCCCACTCTCTAGATACCCCTTAGCACATAAAGGAATATTATTTGGGGGTCCAGCCATGGAGAAGAGTTTAAACACTAGGATTAGATAAGGAACACACCCATTATAAAGAAATCACATTAGGATTCTCTTTTTAAGCTGTTCCTTAAAACACTAGTGCTTAGGAAATCTATTGGAGGCAGAAGCAGTCAAGGGTAGCCTAGGGTTAGGGTTAGGCTTAGGTTTAGGCTTAGGGTACGGCTTAGGGTACGGTTTCGGGGAGGGCTTCGGGTACGGCGTAGGGTATGGGTTAGGGTTAGTGTTAGGGTTAGTGTTAGGGTTAGGGCTCGGTTTAGGGTACGGGTTAGGATTAGGGTACCTGTTAGGGTTAGGGTAGCGGTTAGCGTTAGGGTACGCGTTAGGGTTAGGGTAGTTATTAAACCTATCCCACTCTCTAGTTACCCCTTAGCACGTAAAGGAATATTATTTGGGGGTCCAGCCATGGAGAAGAGTTTAGACTCTAAGATAATATAAGGAACACACACATTATAAAGAAATCACATTAGGATTCTCTTTTTAAGCTGTTCCTTAAAACACTAGTGCTTAGGAAATCTATTGGAGGCAGAAGCAGTCAAGGGTAGCCTAGGGTTAGGGTTAGGCTTAGGGGTAGGCTTAGGGTACGGCTTAGGGTACGGGTTCGGGGAGGTCTTCGGGTGCGGCGTAGGGTATGGGTTAGGGTTAGGGTTAGGGTTAGTGTTAGGGTTAGGGCTCGGTTTAGGGTACGGGTTAGGATTAGGGTACGTGTTAGGGTTAGGGTAGGGGTTAGGGTTATGATACGCGTTAGGGTTAGGGTAGTGATTAAACCTATCCCACTCTCTAGATACCCCTTAGCATGTAAAGGAATATTATTTGGGGGTCCAGCCATGGAGAAGAGTTTAGACACTAAGATAATATAAGGAACACACACATTATAAAGAAATCACATTAGGATTCTCTTTTTAAGCTGTTCCTTAAAACACTAGTGCTTAGGAAATCTATTGGAGGCAGAAGCAGTCAAGGGTAGCCTAGGGTTAGGGTTAGGCTTAGGGTTAGGCTTAGGGTACGGCTTAGGGTACGGGTTCGGGGAGGGCTTCGGGTACGGCGTAGGGTATGGGTTAGGGTTAGGGTTAGGGTTGGTGTTAGGGTTAGGGTTCGGTTTAGGGTACGGGTTAGGATTAGGGTACGTGTTAGGGTTAGGGTAGGGGTTAGGGTTAGGGTACGCGTTAGGGTTAGGGTAGTTATTAAACCTATCCCTCTCTCTAGATACCCCTTAGCACGTAAAGGAATATTATTTGGGTGTCCAGCCATGGAGAAGAGTTTAGACACTAAGATAATATAAGGAACACACACATTATAAAGAAATCACATTAGGATTCTCTTTTTAAGCTGTTCCTTAAAACACTAGTGCTTAGGAAATCTATTGGAGGCAGAAGCAGTCAAGGGTAGCCTAGGGTTAGGGTTAGGCTTAGGGTTAGGCTTAGGGTACGGCTTAGGGTACGGGTTCGGGGAGGGCTTCGGGTACGGCGTAGGGTATGGGTTAGGGTTAGGGTTAGGGTTAGTGTTAGGGTTAGGACTCGGTTTAGGGTACGGGTTAGGATTAGGGTACGTGTTAGGGTTAGGGTAGGGGTTAGGGTTATGGTACGCGTTAGGGTTAGGGTAGTGATTAAACCTATCCCACTCTCTAGATACCCCTTAGCACATAAAGGAATATTATTTGGGGGTCCAGCCATGGAGAAGAGTTTAGACACTAGGATTAGATAAGGAACACACCCATTATAAAGAAATCACATTAGGATTCTCTTTTTAAGCTGTTCCTTAAAACACTAGTGCTTAGGAAATCTATTGGAGGCAGAAGCAGTCAAGGGTAGCCTAGGGTTAGGGTTAGGCTTAGGTTTAGGCTTAGGGTACGGCTTAGGGTACGGTTTCGGGGAGGGCTTCGGATACGGCGTAGGGTATGGGTTAGGGTTAGGGTTAGGGTTAGTGTTAGGGTTAGGGCTCGGTTTAGGGTACGGGTTAGGATTAGGGTACCTGTTAGGGTTAGGGTAGCGGTTAGCGTTAGGGTACGCGTTAGGGTTAGGGTAGTTATTAAACCTATCCCACTCTCTAGTTACCCCTTAGCACGTAAAGGAATATTATTTGGGGGTCCAGCCATGGAGAAGAGTTTAGACACTAGGATAAGATAAGGAACACACCCATTATAAAGAAATCACATTAGGATTCTCTTTTTAAGCTGTTCCTTAAAACACTAGTGCTTAGGAAATCTATTGGAGGCAAAAGCAGTCAAGGGTAGCCTACGGTTAGGGTTAGGCTTTGGGTTAGGCTTAGGGTACGGCTTAGGGTACGGGTTCGGGGAGGGCTTCGGGTACGGCGTAGGGTATGGGTTAGGGTTAGGGTTAGTGTTAGGGTTAGGGCTCGGTTTAGGGTACGGGTTAGGATTAGGGTTCGTGTTAGGGTTAGGGTAGGGGTTAGGGTTAGGGTACGCGTTAGTGTTAGTGTAGGGGTTAGGGTTAGGGTACGTGTTAGGGTTAGGGTAGTTACTAAACCTATCATACTCTCTAGATAAACATTAGCACGTAAAGGAATATTATTTGGGGGTCCAGCCATGGAGAAGAGTTTAGACACTAGGATAAGATAAGGAACACACCCATTATAAAGAAATCACATTAGGATTCTCTTTTTAAGCTGTTCCTTAAAACACTAGTGCTTAGGAAATCTATTGGAGGCAGAAGCAGTCAAGGGTAGCCTAGGGTTAGGGTTAGGCTTAGGGTTAGGCTTAGGGTACAGCTTAGGGTACGGGTTCGGGGAGGGCTTCGGGTACGGCGTAGGGTATGGTTTAGGGTTAGGGTTAGGGTTAGTGTTAGGGTTAGGGCTCGGTTTAGGGTACGGGTTAGGATTAGGGTACGTGTTAGGGTTAGGGTAGGGGTTAGGGTTAGGGTACGCGTTAGGGTTAGGGTAGTGATTAAACCTATCCCACTCTCTAGATACCCCTTAGCACATAAAGGAATATTATTTGGGGGTCCAGCCATGGAGAAGAGTTTAGACACTAGGATTAGATAAGGAACACACCCATTATAAAGAAATCATATTAGGATTCTCTTTTTAAGCTGTTCCTTAAAACACTAGTGCTTAGGAAATCTATTGGAGGCAGAAGCAGTCAAGGGTAGCGTAGGGTTAGTGTTAGGCATATGGTTAGGCTTAGGGTACGGCTTAGGGTACGGGTTCGGGGAGGGGTTCGGGTACGGCGTAATGTATGGGTTAGGATTAGGGTTTGGGTTAGTGTTAGTTTTAGGGCTCGGTTTAGGATACGGGTTAGGATTAGGGTACGTGTTAGGGTTAGGGTAGGGGTTAGGGTTAGGGTACGCGTTAGTGTTAGGGTAGGGGTTAGGGTTAGGGTATGTGTTAGGGTTAGGGTAGTTATTAAACCTATCATACTCTCTAGATAAACATTAGCACGTAAAGGAATATTATTTGGGGGTCCAGCCATGGAGAAGAGTTTAGACACTAGGATAAGATAAGGAACACACCCATTATAAAGAAATCACATTAGGATTCTCTTTTTAAGCTGTTCCTTAAAACACTAGTGCTTAGGAAATCTATTGGAGGCAGAAGAAGTCAAGGGTAGCCTAGGGTTAGGGTTAGGCTTAGGGTTAGGCTTAGGGTACGGCTTAGGGTACGGGTTCGGGGAGGGCTTCCGGTACGGCGTAGGGTATGGGTTAGGGTTAGGGTTAGGGTTAGTGTTAGGGTTAGGGCTCGGTTTAGGGTACGGGTTAGGATTAGGGTACGTGTTAGGGTTAGGGTAGGGGTTAGGGTTAGGGTACGCGTTAGGGTTAGGGTAGTTATTAAACATATCCCACTCTCTAGATACCCCTTAGCACGTAAAGGAATATTATTTGGGGGTCCTGCCATGGAGAAGAGTTTAGACACTAGGATCAGATAAGAACACACCCATTATAAAGAAATCACATTAGGATTCTCTTTTTAAGCTGTTCCTTAAAACACTAGTGCTTAGGAAATCTATTGGAGGCAGAAGCAGTCAAGGGTAGCCTAGGGTTAGGGTTAGGCTTAGGGTTAGGCTTAGGGTACGGCTTAGGGTACGGGTTCGGGGAGGGCTTCGGGTACGGCGTAGGGTATGGGTTAGGGTTAGGGTTAGGGTTAGTGTTAGGGTTAGGACTCGGTTTAGGTTACGGGTTAGGATTAGGGTACGTGTTAGGGTTAGGGTAGGGGTTAGGGTTATGGTACGCGTTAGGGTTAGGGTAGTGATTAAACCTATCCCACTCTCTAGATACCCCTTAGCACATAAAGGAATATTATTTGGGGGTCCAGCCATGGAGAAGAGTTTAGACACTAGGATTAGGTAAGGAACACACCCATTATAAAGAAATCACATTAGGATTCTCTTTTTAAGCTGTTCCTTAAAACACTAGTGCTTAGGAAATGTATTGGAGGCAGAAGCAGTCAAGGGTAGCCTAGGGTTAGGGTTAGGCTTAGGTTTAGGCTTAGGGTACGGCTTAGGGTACGGTTTCGGGGAGGGCTTCGGGTACGGCGTAGGGTATGGGTTAGGGTTAGTGTTAGGGTTAGTGTTAGGGTTAGGGCTCGGTTTAGGGTACGGGTTAGGATTAGGGTACCTGTTAGGGTTAGGGTAGCGGTTAGCGTTAGGGTACGCGTTAGGGTTAGGGTAGTTATTAAACCTATCCCACTCTCTAGTTACCCCTTAGCACGTAAAGGAATATTATTTGGGGGTCCAGCCATGGAGAAGAGTTTAGACACTAGGATAAGATAAGGAACACACCCATTATAAAGAAATCACATTAGGATTCTCTTTTTAAGCTGTTCCTTAAAACTCTAGTGCTTAGGAAATCTATTGGAGGCAGAAGCAGTCAAGGGTAGCCTAGGGTTAGGGTTAGGCTTAGGGTTAGGCTTAGGGTACGGCTTAGGGTACGGGTTCGGGGAGGGCTTCGGGTACGGCGTAGGGTATGGGTTAGGGTTAGGGTTAGGGTTAGTGTTAGGGTTAGGGCTCGGTTTAGGGTACGGGTTAGGATTAGGGTACGTGTTAGGGTTAGGGTAGGGGTTAGGGTTAGGGTACGCGTTAGGGTTAGGGTAGTTATTAAACCTATCCCTCTCTCTAGATACCCCTTAGCACGTAAAGGAATATTATTTGGGTGTCCAGCCATGGAGAAGAGTTTAGACACTAAGATAATATAAGGAACACACACATTATAAAGAAATCACATTAGGATTCTCTTTTTAAGCTGTTCCTTAAAACACTAGTGCTTAGGAAATCTATTGGAGGCAGAAGCAGTCAAGGGTAGCCTAGGGTTAGGGTTAGGCTTAGGGTTAGGCTTAGGGTACGGCTTAGGGTACGGGTTCGGGGAGGGCTTCGGGTACGGCGTAGGGTATGGGTTAGGGTTAGGGTTAGGGTTAGTGTTAGGGTTAGGACTCGGTTTAGGGTACGGGTTAGGATTAGGGTACGTGTTAGGGTTAGGGTAGGGGTTAGGGTTATGGTACGCGTTAGGGTTAGGGTAGTGATTAAACCTATCCCACTCTCTAGATACCCCTTAGCACATAAAGGAATATTATTTGGGGGTCCAGCCATGGAGAAGAGTTTAGACACTAGGATTAGATAAGGAACACACCCATTATAAAGAAATCACATTAGGATTCTCTTTTTAAGCTGTTCCTTAAAACACTAGTGCTTAGGAAATCTATTGGAGGCAGAAGCAGTCAAGGGTAGCCTAGGATTAGGGTTAGGCTTAGGGTTAGGCTTAGGGTACGGCTTAGGGTACGGTTTCGGGGAGGGCTTCGGGTACGGCGTAGGGTATGGGTTAGGGTTAGTGTTAGGGTTAGTGTTAGGGTTAGGGCTCGGTTTAGGGTACGGGTTAGGATTAGGGTACCTGTTAGGGTTAGGGTAGCGGTTAGCGTTAGGGTACGCGTTAGGGTTAGGGTAGTTATTAACCCTATCCCACTCTCTAGTTACCCCTTAGCACGTAAAGGAATATTATTTGGGGGTCCAGCCATGGAGAAGAGTTTAGACACTAGGATAAGATAAGGAACACACCCATTATAAAGAAATCACATTAGGATTCTCTTTTTAAGCTGTTCCTTAAAACACTAGTGCTTAGGAAATCTATTGGAGGCAAAAGCAGTCAAGGGTAGCCTACGGTTAGGGTTAGGCTTTGGGTTAGGCTTAGGGTACGGCTTAGGGTACGGGTTCGGGGAGGGCTTCGGGTACGGCGTAGGGTATGGGTTAGGGTTAGGGTTAGGGTTAGTGTTAGGGTTAGGGCTCGGTTTAGGGTACGGGTTAGGATTAGGGTACGTGTTAGGGTTAGGGTAGGGGTTAGGGTTAGGGTACGCGTTAGTGTTAGGGTAGGGGTTAGGGTTAGGGTACGTGTTAGGGTTAGGGTAGTTACTAAACCTATCATACTCTCTAGATAAACATTAGCACGTAAAGGAATATTATTTGGGGGTCCAGCCATGGAGAAGAGTTTAGACACTAGGATAAGATAAGGAACACACCCATTATAAAGAAATCACATTAGGATTCTCTTTTTAAGCTGTTCCTTAAAACACTAGTGCTTAGGAAATCTATTGGAGGCAGAAAAAGTCAAGGGTAGCCTAGGGTTAGGGTTAGGCTTAGGGTTAGGCTTAGGGTACGGCTTAGGGTACGGGTTCGGGGAGGGCTTCGGGTACGGCGTAGGGTATGGGTTAGGGTTAGGGTTAGGGTTAGTGTTAGGGTTAGGGCTCGGTTTAGGGTACGGGTTAGGATTAGGGTATGTGTTAGGGTTAGGGTAGGGGTTAGGGTTAGGGTACGCGTTAGGGTTAGGGTAGTTATTAAACCTATCCCACTCTCTAGATACCCCTTAGCACGTAAAGGAATATTATTTGGGGGTCCAGCCATGGAGAAGAGTTTAGACTCTAAGATAATATAAGGAACACACACATTATAAAGAAATCACATTAGGATTCTCTTTTTAAGCTGTTCCTTAAAACACTAGTGCTTAGGAAATCTATTGGAGGCAGAAGCAGTCAAGGGTAGCCTAGGGTTAGGGTTAGGCTTAGGGTTAGGCTTAGGGTACGGCTTAGGGTACGGGTTCGGGGAGGGCTTCGGGTGCGGCGTAGGGTATGGGTTAGGGTTAGGGTTAGGGTTAGTGTTAGCGTTAGGGCTCGGTTTAGGGTACGGGTTAGGATTAGGGTACGTGTTAGGGTTAGGGTAGGGGTTAGGGTTATGATACGCGTTAGGGTTAGGGTAGTGATTAAACCTATCCCACTCTCTAGATACCCCTTAGCACGTAAAGGAATATTATTTGGGGGTCCAGCCATGGAGAAGAGTTTAGACACTAAGATAATATAAGGAACACACACATTATAAAGAAATCACATTAGGATTCTCTTTTTAAGCTGTTCCTTAAAACACTAGTACTTAGGAAATCTATTGGAGGCAGAAGCAGTCAAGGGTAGCCTAGGGTTAGGGTTAGGGTTAGGGTTAGGCTTAGGGTACGGCTTAGGTTACGGGTTCGGGGAGGGCTTCGGGTACGGCGTAGGGTATGGGTTAGGGTTAGGGTTAGGGTTAGTGTTAGGGTTAGGGCTCGGTTTAGGGTACGGGTTAGGATTAGGGTACGTGTGAGGGTTATGGTAGGGGTTAGGGTTAGGGTACGCGTTAGGGTTAGGGTAGTTATTAAACCTATCCCACTTTCTAGATACCCCTTAGCACGTAAAGGAATATTATTTGGGGGTCCAGCCATGGAGAAGAGTTTAGACACTAAGATAATATAAGGAACACACACATTATAAAGAAATCACATTAGGATTCTCTTTTTAAGCTGTTCCTTAAAACACTAGTGCTTAGGAAATCTATTGGAGGCAGAAGCAGTGAAGGGTAGCCTAGGGTTAGGGTTAGGCTTAGGGTTAGGCTTAGGGTACGGCTTAGGTTACGGGTTCGGGGAGGGCTTCGGGTAAGGCGTAGGGTATGGGTTAGGGTTAGGGTTAGGGTTAGTGTTAGGGTTAGGGCTCGGTTTAGGGTACGGGTTAGGATTAGGGTACGTGTTAGGGTTAGGGTAGGGGTTAGGGTTAGGGTACGCGTTAGGGTTAGGGTAGTGATTAAACCTATCCCACTCTCTAGATACCCCTTAGCACATAAAGGAATATTATTTGGGGGTCCAGCCATGGAGAAGAGTTTAGACACTAGGATTAGATAAGGAACACACCCATTATAAAGAAATCACATTAGGATTCTCTTTTTAAGCTGTTCCTTAAAACACTAGTGCTTAGGAAATCTATTGGAGGCAAAAGCAGTCAAGGGTAGCCTAGGGTTAGGGTTAGGGTTAGGGTTAGGCTTAGGGTACGGCTTAGGGTACGGGTTCGGGGAGGGGTTCGGGTACGGCGTAATGTATGGGTTAGGATTAGGGTTTGGGTTAGTGTGAGTTTTAGGGCTCGGTTTAGGGTACGGGTTAGGATTAGGGTACGTGTTAGGGTTAGGGTAGGGGTTAGGGTTAGGGTACGCGTTAGTGTTAGGGTAGGGGTTAGGGTTAGGGTATGTGTTAGGGTTAGGGTAGTTATTAAACCTATCATACTCTCTAGATAAACATTAGCACGTAAAGGAATATTATTTGGGGGTCCAGCCATGGAGAATAGTTTAGACACTAGGATAAGATAAGGAACACACCCATTATAAAGAAATCACATTAGGATTCTCTTTTTAAGCTGTTCCTTAAAACACTAGTGCTTAGGAAATCTATTGGAGGCAGAAGAAGTCAAGGGTAGCCTAGGGTTAGGGTTAGGCTTAGGGTTAGGCTTAGGGTACGGCTTAGGGTACGGTTTCGGGGAGGGCTTCGGGTACGGCGTAGGGTATGGGTTAGGGTTAGTGTTAGGGTTAGTGTTAGGGTTAGGGCTCGGTTTAGGGTACGGGTTAGGATTAGGGTACCTGTTAGGGTTAGGGTAGCGGTTAGCGTTAGGGTACGCGTTAGGGTTAGGGTTGTTATTAAACCTATCCCACTCTCTAGTTACCCCTTAGCACGTAAAGGAATATTATTTGGGGGTCCAGCCATGGAGAAGAGTTTAGACACTAGGATAAGATAAGGAACACACCCATTATAAAGAAATCACATTAGGATTCTCTTTTTAAGCTGTTCCTTAAAACACTAGTGCTTAGGAAATCTATTGGAGGCAAAAGCAGTCAAGGGTAGCCTACGGTTAGGGTTAGGCTTTGGGTTAGGCTTAGGGTACGGCTTAGGGTACGGGTTCGGGGAGGGCTTCGGGTACGGCGTAGGGTATGGGTTAGGGTTAGGGTTAGGGTTAGTGTTAGGGTTAGGGCTCGGTTTAGGGTACGGGTTAGGATTAGGGTACGTGTTAGGGTTAGGGTAGGGGTTAGGGTTAGGGTACGCGTTAGTGTTAGGGTAGGGGTTAGGGTTAGGGTACGTGTTAGGTTTAGGGTAGTTACTAAACCTATCATACTCTCTAGATAAACATTAGCACGTAAAGGAATATTATTTGGGGGTCCAGCCATGGAGAAGAGTTTAGACACTAGGATAAGATAAGGAACACACCCATTATAAAGAAATCACATTAGGATTCTCTTTTTAAGCTGTTCCTTAAAACACTAGTGCTTAGGAAATCTATTGGAGTCAGAAGAAGTCAAGGGTAGCCTAGGGTTAGGGTTAGGCTTAGGGTTAGGCTTAGGGTACGGCTTAGGGTACGGGTTCGGGGAGGGCTTCGGGTACGGCGTAGGGTATGGGTTAGGGTTAGGGTTAGGGTTAGTGTTAGGGTTAGGGCTCGGTTTAGGGTACGGGTTAGGATTAGGGTACGTGTTAGGGTTAGGGTAGGGGTTAGGGTTAGGGTACGCGTTAGGGTTAGGGTAGTTATTAAACCTATCCCACTCTCTAGATACCCCTTAGCACGTAAAGGAATATTATTTGGGGGTCCAGCCATGGAGAAGAGTTTAGACTATAAGATAATATAAGGAACACACACATTATAAAGAAATCACATTAGGATTCTCTTTTTAAGCTGTTCCTTAAAACACTAGTGCTTAGGAAATCTATTGGAGGCAGAAGCAGTCAAGGGTAGCCTAGGGTTAGGGTTAGGCTTAGGGGTAGGCTTAGGGTACGGCTTAGGGTACGGGTTCGGGGAGGGCTTCGGGTGCGGCGTAGGGTATGGGTTAGGGTTAGGGTTAGGGTTAGTGTTAGGGTTAGGGCTCGGTTTAGGGTAAGGGTTAGGATTAGGGTACGTGTTAGGGTTAGGGTAGGGGTTAGGGTTATGATACGCGTTAGGGTTAGGGTAGTGATTAAACCTATCCCACTCTCTAGATACCCCTTAGCACGTAAAGGAATATTATTTGGGGGTCCAGCCATGGAGAAGAGTTTAGACACTAAGATAATATAAGGAACACACACATTATAAAGAAATCACATTAGGATTCTCTTTTTAAGCTGTTCCTTAAAACACTAGTACTTAGGAAATCTATTGGAGGCAGAAGCAGTCAAGGGTAGCCTAGGGTTAGGGTTAGGGTTAGGGTTAGGCTTAGGGTACGGCTTAGGGTACGGGTTCGGGGAGGGCTTCGGGTACGGCGTAGGGTATGGGTTAGGGTTAGGGTTAGGGTTAGTGTTAGGGTTAGGGCTCGGTTTAGGGTACGGGTTAGGATTAGGGTACGTGTGAGGGTTATGGTAGGGGTTAGGGTTAGGGTACGCGTTAGGGTTAGGGTAGTTATTAAACCTATCCCACTTTCTAGATACCCCTTAGCACGTAAAGGAATATTATTTGGGGGTCCAGCCATGGAGAAGAGTTTAGACACTAAGATAATATAAGGAACACACACATTATAAAGAAATCACATTAGGATTCTCTTTTTAAGCTGTTCCTTAAAACACTAGTGCTTAGGAAATCTATTGGAGGCAGAAGCAGTGAAGGGTAGCCTAGGGTTAGGGTTAGGCTTAGGGTTAGGCTTAGGGTACGGCTTAGGGTACGGGTTCGGGGAGGGCTTCGGGTAAGGCGTAGGGTATGGGTTAGGGTTAGGGTTAGGGTTAGTGTTAGGGTTAGGGCTCGGTTTAGGGTACGGGTTAGGATTAGGGTACGTGTTAGGGTTAGGGTAGGGGTTAGGGTTAGGGTACGCGTTAGGGTTAGGGTAGTGATTAAACCTATCCCACTCTCTAGATACCCCTTAGCACATAAAGGAATATTATTTGGGGGTCCAGCCATGGAGAAGAGTTTAGACACTAGGATTAGATAAGGAACACACCCATTATAAAGAAATCACATTAGGATTCTCTTTTTAAGCTGTTCCTTAAAACACTAGTGCTTAGGAAATCTATTGGAGGCAGAAGCAGTCAAGGGTAGCCTAGGGTTAGTGTTAGGCATAGGGTTAGGCTTAGGGTACGGCTTAGGGTACGGGTTCGGGGAGGGGTTCGGGTACGGCGTAATGTATGGGTTAGGATTAGGGTTTGGGTTAGTGTGAGTTTTAGGGCTCGGTTTAGGGTACGGGTTAGGATTAGGGTACGTGTTAGGGTTAGGGTAGGGGTTAGGGTTAGGGTACGCGTTAGTGTTAGGGTAGGGGTTAGGGTTAGGGTATGTGTTAGGGTTAGGGTAGTTATTAAACCTATCATACTCTCTAGATAAACATTAGCACGTAAAGGAATATTATTTGGGGGTCCAGCCATGGAGAATAGTTTAGACACTAGGATAAGATAAGGAACACACCCATTATAAAGAAATCACATTAGGATTCTCTTTTTAAGCTGTTCCTTAAAACACTAGTGCTTAGGAAATCTATTGGAGGCAGAAGAAGTCAAGGGTAGCCTAGGGTTAGGGTTAGGCTTAGGGTTAGGCTTAGGGTACGGCTTAGGGTACGGTTTCGGGGAGGGCTTCGGGTACGGCGTAGGGTATGGGTTAGGGTTAGTGTTAGGGTTAGTGTTAGGGTTAGGGCTCGGTTTAGGGTACGGGTTAGGATTAGGGTACCTGTTAGGGTTAGGGTAGCGGTTAGCGTTAGGGTACGCGTTAGGGTTAGGGTAGTTATTAAACCTATCCCACTCTCTAGTTACCCCTTAGCACGTAAAGGAATATTATTTGGGGGTCCAGCCATGGAGAAGAGTTTAGACACTAGGATAAGATAAGGAACACACCCATTATAAAGAAATCACATTAGGATTCTCTTTTTAAGCTGTTCCTTAAAACACTAGTGCTTAGGAAATCTATTGGAGGCAAAAGCAGTCAAGGGTAGCCTACGGTTAGGGTTAGGCTTTGGGTTAGGCTTAGGGTACGGCTTAGGGTACGGGTTCGGGGAGGGCTTCGGGTACGGCGTAGGGTATGGGTTAGGGTTAGGGTTAGGGTTAGTGTTAGGGTTAGGGCTCGGTTTAGGGTACGGGTTAGGATTAGGGTACGTGTTAGGGTTAGGGTAGGGGTTAGGGTTAGGGTACGTGTTAGTGTTAGGGTAGGGGTTAGGGTTAGGGTACGTGTTAGGGTTAGGGTAGTTACTAAACCTATCATACTCTCTAGATAAACATTAGCACGTAAAGGAATATTATTTGGGGGTCCAGCCATGGAGAAGAGTTTAGACACTAGGATAAGATAAGGAACACACCCATTATAAAGAAATCACATTAGGATTCTCTTTTTAAGCTGTTCCTTAAAACACTAGTGCTTAGGAAATCTATTGGAGGCAGAAGAAGTCAAGGGTAGCCTAGGGTTAGGGTTAGGCTTAGGGTTAGGCTTAGGGTACGGCTTAGGGTACGGGTTCGGGGAGGGCTTCGGGTACGGCGTAGGGTATGGGTTAGGGTTAGGGTTAGGGTTAGTGTTAGGGTTAGGGCTCGGTTTAGGGTACGGGTTAGGATTAGGGTACGTGTTAGGGTTAGGGTAGGGGTTAGGGTTAGGGTACGCGTTAGGGTTAGGGTAGTTATTAAACTTATCCCACTCTCTAGATACCCCTTAGCACGTAAAGGAATATTATTTGGGGGTCCAGCCATGGAGAAGAGTTTAGACTCTAAGATAATATAAGGAACACACACATTATAAAGAAATCACATTAGGATTCTCTTTTTAAGCTGTTCCTTAAAACACTAGTGCTTAGGAAATCTATTGGAGGCAGAAGCAGTCAAGGGTAGCCTAGGGTTAGGGTTAGGCTTAGGAGTAGGCTTAGGGTACGGCTTAGGGTACGGGTTCGGGGAGGGCTTCGGGTGCGGCGTAGGGTATGGGTTAGGGTTAGGGTTAGGGTTAGTGTTAGGGTTAGGGCTCGGTTTAGGGTACGGGTTAGGATTAGGGTACGTGTTAGGGTTAGGGTAGGGGTTAGGGTTATGATACGCGTTAGGGTTAGGGTAGTGATTAAACCTATCCCACTCTCTAGATAGCCCTTAGCACGTAAAGGAATATTATTTGGGGGTCCAGCCATGGAGAAGAGTTTAGACACTAAGATAATATAAGGAACACACACATTATAAAGAAATCACATTAGGATTCTCTTTTTAAGCTGTTCCTTAAAACACTAGTGCTTAGGAAATCTATTGGAGGCAGAAGCAGTCAAGGGTAGCCTAGGGTTAGGGTTAGGCTTAGGGTTAGGCTTAGGGTACGGCTTAGGGTACGGGTTCGGGGAGGGCTTCAGGTACGGCGTAGGGTATGGATTAGGGTTAGGGTTAGGGTTAGTGTTAGGGTTAGGGCTCGGTTTAGGGTACGGGTTAGGATTAGGGTACGTGTGAGGGTTATGGTAGGGGTTAGGGTTAGGGTACGCGTTAGGGTTAGGGTAGTTATTAAACCTATCCCACTTTCTAGATACCCCTTAGCACGTAAAGGAATATTATTTGGGGGTCCAGCCATGGAGAAGAGTTTAGACACTAAGATAATATAAGGAACACACACATTATAAAGAAATCACATTAGGATTCTCTTTTTAAGCTGTTCCTTAAAACACTAGTGCTTAGGAAATCTATTGGAGGCAGAAGCAGTGAAGGGTAGCCTAGGGTTAGGGTTAGGCTTAGGGTTAGGCTTAGGGTACGGGTTCGGGGAGGGCTTCGGGTACGGCGTAGGGTATGGGTTAGGGTTAGGGTTAGGGTTAGTGTTAGGGTTAGGGCTCGGTTTAGGGTACGGGTTAGGATTAGGGTACGTGTTAGGGTTAGGGTAGGGGTTAGGGTTAGGTTACGCGTTAGGGTTAGGGTAGTGATTAAACCTATCCCACTCTCTAGATACCCCTTAGCACATAAAGGAATATTATTTGGGGGTCCAGCCATGGAGAAGAGTTTAGACACTAGGATTAGATAAGGAACACACCCATTATAAAGAAATCACATTAGGATTCTCTTTTTAAGCTGTTCCTTAAAACACTAGTGCTTAGGAAATCTATTGGAGGCAGAAGCAGTCAAGGGTAGCCTAGGATTAGGGTTAGGCTTAGGTTTAGGCTTAGGGTACGGCTTAGGGTACGGTTTCGGGGAGGGCTTCGGGTACGGCGTAGGGTATGGGTTAGGGTTAGTGTTAGGGTTAGTGTTAGGGTTAGGGCTCGGTTTAGGGTACGGGTTAGGATTAGGGTACCTGTTAGGGTTAGGGTAGCGGTTAGCGTTAGGGTACGCGTTAGGGTTAGGGTAGTTATTAAACCTATCCCACTCTCTAGTTACCCCTTAGCACGTAAAGGAATATTATTTGGGGGTCCAGCCATGGAGAAGAGTTTAGACACTAGGATAAGATAAGGAACACACCCATTATAAAGAAATCACATTAGGATTCTCTTTTTAAGCTGTTCCTTAAAACACTAGTGCTTAGGAAATCTATTGGAGGCAAAAGCAGTCAAGGGTAGCCTACGGTTAGGGTTAGGCTTTGGGTTAGGCTTAGGGTACGGCTTAGGGTACGGGTTCGGGGAGGGCTTCGGGTACGGCGTAGGGTATGGGTTAGGGTTAGGGTTAGGGTTAGTGTTAGGGTTAGGGCTCGGTTTAGGGTACGGGTTAGGATTAGGGTACGTGTTAGGGTTAGGGTAGGGGTTAGGGTTAGGGTACGCGTTAGTGTTAGGGTAGGGGTTAGGGTTAGGGTACGTGTTAGGGTTAGGGTAGTTACTAAACCTATCATACTCTCTAGATAAACATTAGCACGTAAAGGAATATTATTTGGGGGTCCAGCCATGGAGAAGAGTTTAGACACTAGGATAAGATAAGGAACAAACCCATTATAAAGAAATCACATTAGGATTCTCTTTTTAAGCTGTTCCTTAAAACACTAGTGCTTAGGAAATCTATTGGAGGCAGAAGCAGTCAAGGGTAGCCTAGGGTTAGGGTTAGGGTTAGGGTAAGGCTTAGGGTACGGCTTAGGGTACGGGTTCGGGGAGGGCTTCGGGTACGGCGTAGGGTATGGGTTAGGGTTAGGGTTAGGGTTAGTGTTAGGGTTAGGGCTCGGTTTAGGGTACAGGTTAGGATTAGGGTACGTGTTAGGGTTAGGGTAGGGGTTAGGGTTAGGGTACGCGTTAGGGTTAGGGTAGTGATTAAACCTATCCCACTCTCTAGATACCCCTTAGCACATAAAGGAATATTATTTGGGGGTCCAGCCATGGAGAAGAGTTTAGACACTAGGATTAGATAAGGAACACACCCATTATAAAGAAATCACATTAGGATTCTCTTTTTAAGCTGTTCCTTAAAACACTAGTGCTTAGGAAATCTATTGGAGGCAGAAGCAGTCAAGGGTAGCCTAGGGTTAGTGTTAGGCATAGGGTTAGGCTTAGGGTACGGCTTAGGGTACGGGTTCGGGGAGGGGTTCGGGTACGGCGTAATGTATGGGTTAGGATTAGGGTTTGGGTTAGTGTGAGTTTTAGGGCTCGGTTTAGGGTACGGGTTAGGATTAGGGTACGTGTTAGGGTTAGGGTAGGGGTTAGGGTTAGGGTACGCGTTAGTGTTAGGGTAGGGGTTAGGGTTAGGGTATGTGTTAGGGTTAGGGTAGTTATTAAACCTATCATACTCTCTAGATAAACATTAGCACGTAAAGGAATATTATTTGGGGGTCCAGCCATGGAGAAGAGTTTAGACACTAGGATAAGATAAGGAACACACCCATTATAAAGAAATCACATTAGGATTCTCTTTTTAAGCTGTTCCTTAAAACACTAGTGCTTAGGAAATCTATTGGAGGCAGAAGAAGTCAAGGGTAGCCTAGGGTTAGGGTTAGGCTTAGGGTTAGGCTTAGGGTACGGCTTAGGGTACGGTTTCGGGGAGGGCTTCGGGTACGGCGTAGGGTATGGGTTAGGGTTAGTGTTAGGGTTAGTGTTAGGGTTAGGGCTCGGTTTAGGGTACGGGTTAGGATTAGGGTACCTGTTAGGGTTAGGGTAGCGGTTAGCGTTAGGGTACGCGTTAGGTTTAGGGTAGTTATTAAACCTATCCCACTCTCTAGTTACCCCTTAGCACGTAAAGGAATATTATTTGGGGGTCCAGCCATGGAGAAGAGTTTAGACACTAGGATAAGATAAGGAACACACCCATTATAAAGAAATCACATTAGGATTCTCTTTTTAAGCTGTTCCTTAAAACACTAGTGCTTAGGAAATCTATTGGAGGCAAAAGCAGTCAAGGGTAGCCTACGGTTAGGGTTAGGCTTTGGGTTAGGCTTAGGGTACGGCTTAGGGTACGGGTTCGGGGAGGGCTTCGGGTACGGCGTAGGGTATGGGTTAGGGTTAGGGTTAGGGTTAGTGTTAGGGTTAGGGCTCGGTTTAGGGTACGGGTTAGGATTAGGGTACGTGTTAGGGTTAGGGTAGGGGTTAGGGTTAGGGTACGCGTTAGTGTTAGGGTAGGGGTTAGGGTTAGGGTATGTGTTAGGGTTAGGGTAGTTATTAAACCTATCATACTCTCTAGATAAACATTAGCACGTAAAGGAATATTATTTGGGGGTCCAGCCATGGAGAAGAGTTTAGACACTAGGATAAGATAAGGAACACACCCATTATAAAGAAATCACATTAGGATTCTCTTTTTAAGCTGTTCCTTAAAACACTAGTGCTTAGGAAATCTATTGGAGGCAGAAGCAGTCAAGGGTAGCCTAGGGTTAGGGTTAGGCTTAGGGTTAGGCTTAGGGTACGGGTTAGGGTACGTTTTCGGGGAGGGCTTCGGGTACGGCGTAGGGTATGGGTTAGGGTTAGGGTTAGGGTTAGTGTTAGGGTTAGGGCTCGGTTTAGGGTACGGGATAGGATTAGGGTACGTGTTAGGGTTAGGTTAGGGGTTAGGGTTAGGGTACGCGTTAGGGTTAGGGTAGTTATTAAACCTATCCCACTCTCTAGATACCCCTTAGCACGTAAAGGAATATTATTTGGGGGTCCAGCCATGGAGAAGAGTTTAGACACTAAGATAATATAAGGAACACACACATTATAAAGAAATCACATTAGGATTCTCTTTTTAAGCTTTTCCTTAAAACACTAGTGCTTAGGAAATCTATTGGAGGCAGAAGCAGTCAAGGGTAGCCTAGGGTTAGTGTTAGGCATAGGGTTAGTCTTAGGGTTCGGCTTAGGGTACGGGTTCGGGGTGGGGTTCGGGTACGGCGTAATGTATGGGTTAGGATTAGGGTTTGGGTTAGTGTGAGTTTTAGGGCTCGGTTTAGGGTACGGGTTAGGATTAGGGTACGTGTTAGGGTTAGGGTAGGGGTTAGGGTTAGGGTACGCGTTAGTGTTATGGTAGGGGTTAGGGTTAGGGTATGTGTTAGGGTTAGGGTAGTTATTAAACCTATCATACTCTCTAGATAAACATTAGCACGTAAAGGAATATTATTTGGGGGTCCAGCCATGGAGAAGAGTTTAGACACTAGGATAAGATAAGGAACACACCCATTATAAAGAAATCACATTAGGATTCTCTTTTTAAGCTGTTCCTTAAAACACTAGTGCTTAGGAAATCTATTGGAGGCAGAAGAAGTCAAGGGTAGCCTAGGGTTAGGGTTAGGCTTAGGGTTAGGCTTAGGGTACGGCTTAGGGTACGGGTTCGGGGAGGGCTTCGGGGACGGCGTAGGGTATGGGTTAGGGTTAGGGTTAGGGTTAGTGTTAGGGTTAGGACTCGGTTTAGGGTACGGGTTAGGATTAGGGTACGTGTTAGGGTTAGGGTAGGGGTTAGGGTTATGGTACGCGTTAGGGTTAGGGTAGTGATTAAACCTATCCCACTCTCTAGATACCCCTTAGCACATAAAGGAATATTATTTGGGGGTCCAGCCATGGAGAAGAGTTTAGACACTAGGATTAGATAAGGAACACACCCATTATAAAGAAATCACATTAGGATTCTCTTTTTAAGCTGTTCCTTAAAACACTAGTGCTTAGGAAATCTATTGGAGGCAGAAGCAGTCAAGGGTAGCCTAGGGTTAGGGTTAGGCTTAGGTTTAGGCTTAGGGTACGGCTTAGGGTACGGTTTCGGGGAGGGCTTCGGGTACGGCGTAGGGTATGGGTTAGGGTTAGTGTTAGGGTTAGTGTTAGGGTTAGGGCTCGGTTTAGGGTACGGGTTAGGATTAGGGTACCTGTTAGGGTTAGGGTAGCGGTTAGCGTTAGGGTACGCTTTAGGGTTAGGGTAGTTATTAAACCTATCCCACTCTCTAGTTACCCCTTAGCACGTAAAGGAATATTATTTGGGGGTCCAGCCATGGAGAAGAGTTTAGACACTAGGATAAGATAAGGAACACACCCATTATAAAGAAATCACATTAGGATTCTCTTTTTAAGCTGTTCCTTAAAACACTAGTGCTTAGGAAATCTATTGGAGGCAAAAGCAGTCAAGGGTAGCCTACGGTTAGGGTTAGGCTTTGGGTTAGGCTTAGGGTACGGCTTAGGGTACGGGTTCGGGGAGGGCTTCGGGTACGGCGTAGGGTATGGGTTAGGGTTAGGGTTAGGGTTAGTGTTAGGGTTAGGGCTCGGTTTAGGGTACGGGTTAGGATTAGGGTACGTGTTAGGGTTAGGGTAGGGGTTAGGGTTAGGGTACGCGTTAGTGTTAGGGTAGGGGTTAGGGTTAGGGTACGTGTTAGGGTTAGGGTAGTTACTAAACCTATCATACTCTCTAGATAAACATTAGCACGTAAAGGAATATTATTTGGGGGTCCAGCCATGGAGAAAAGTTTAGACACTAGGATAAGATAAGGAACACACCCATTATAAAGAAATCACATTAGGATTCTCTTTTTAAGCTGTTCCTTAAAACACTAGTGCTTAGGAAATCTATTGGAGGCAGAAGAAGTCAAGGGTAGCCTAGGGTTAGGGTTAGGCTTAGGGTTAGGCTTAGGGTACGGCTTAGGGTACGGGTTCGGGGAGGGCTTCGGGTACGGCGTAGGGTATGGGTTAGGGTTAGGGTTAGGGTTAGTGTTAGGGTTAGGGCTCGGTTTAGGGTACGGGTTAGGATTAGGGTACGTGTTAGGGTTAGGGTAGTGGTTAGGGTTAGGGTACGCGTTAGGGTTAGGGTAGTTATTAAACTTATCCCACTCTCTAGATACCCCTTAGCACGTAAAGGAATATTATTTGGGGGTCCAGCCATGGAGAAGAGTTTAGACTCTAAGATAATATAAGGAACACACACATTATAAAGAAATCACATTAGGATTCTCTTTTTAAGCTGTTCCTTAAAACACTAGTGCTTAGGAAATCTATTGGAGGCAGAAGCAGTCAAGGGTAGCCTAGGGTTAGGGTTAGGCTTAGGGGTAGGCTTACGGTACGGCTTAGGGTACGGGTTCGGGGAGGGCTTCGGGTGCGGCGTAGGGTATGGGTTAGGGTTAGGGTTAGTGTTAGGGTTAGGGCTCGGTTTAGGGTACGGGTTAGGATTAGGGTACGTGTTAGGGTTAGGGTAGGGGTTAGGGTTATGATACGCGTTAGGGTTAGGGTAGTGATTAAACCTATCCCACTCTCTAGATACCCCTTAGCACGTAAAGGAATATTATTTGGGGGTCCAGCCATGGAGAAGAGTTTAGACACTAAGATAATATAAGGAACACACACATTATAAAGAAATCACATTAGGATTCTCTTTTTAAGCTGTTCCTTAAAACACTAGTGCTTAGGAAATCTATTGGAGGCAGAAGCAGTCAAGGGTAGCCTAGGGTTAGGGTTAGGCTTAGGGTTAGGCTTAGGGTACGGCTTAGGGTACGGGTTCGGGGAGGGCTTCGGGTACAGCGTAGGGTATGGGTTAGGGTTAGGGTTAGGGTTAGTGTTAGGGTTAGGGCTCGGTTTAGGGTACGGGTTAGGATTAGGGTACGTGTGAGGGTTATGGTAGGGGTTAGGGTTAGGGTACGCGTTAGGGATAGGGTAGTTATTAAACCTACCCACTTTCTAGATACCCCTTAGCACGTAAAGGAATATTATTTGGGGGTCTAGCCATGGAGAAGAGTTTAGACACTAAGATAATATAAGGAACACACACATTATAAAGAAATCACATTAGGATTCTCTTTTTAAGCTGTTCCTTAAAACACTAGTGCTTAGGGAATCTATTGGAGGCAGAAGCAGTGAAGGGTAGCCTAGGGTTAGGGTTAGGCTTAGGGTTAGGCTTAGGGTACGGCTTAGGGTACGGGTTCGGGGAGGGCTTCGGGTACGGCGTAGGGTATGGGTTAGGGTTAGGGTTAGGGTTAGTGTTAGGGTTAGGGCTCGGTTTAGGGTACGGGTTAGGATTAGGGTACGTGTTAGGGTTAGGGTAGGGGTTAGGGTTAGGGTACGCGTTAGGGTTAGGGTAGTGATTAAACCTATCCCACTCTCTAGATACCCCTTAGCACATAAAGGAATATTATTTGGGGGTCCAGCCATGGAGAAGAGTTTAGACACTAGGATTAGATAAGGAACACACCCATTATAAAGAAATCACATTAGGATTCTCTTTTTAAGCTGTTCCTTAAAACACTAGTGCTTAGGAAATCTATTGGAGGCAGAAGCAGTCAAGGGTAGCCTAGGGTTAGTGTTAGGCATAGGGTTAGGCTTAGGGTACGGCTTAGGGTACGGGTTCGGGGAGGGGTTCGGGTACGGCGTAATGTATGGGTTAGGATTAGGGTTTGGGTTAGTGTTAGTTTTAGGGCTCGGTTTAGGGTACGGGTTAGGATTAGGGTACGTGTTAGGGTTAGGGTAGGGGTTAGGGTTAGGGTACGCGTTAGTGTTAGGGTAGGGGTTAGGGTTAGGGTATGTGTTAGGGTTAGGGTAGTTATTAAACCTATCATACTCTCTAGATAAACATTAGCACGTAAAGGAATATTATTTGGGGGTCCAGCCATGGAGAAGAGTTTAGACACTAGGATAAGATAAGGAACACACCCATTATAAAGAAATCACATTAGGATTCTCTTTTTAAGCTGTTCCTTAAAACACTAGTGCTTAGGAAATCTATTGGAGGCAGAAGAAGTCAAGGGTAGCCTAGGGTTAGGGTTAGGCTTAGGGTTAGGCTTAGGGTACGGCTTAGGGTACGGGTTCGGGGAGGGCTTCCGGTACGGCGTAGGGTATGGGTTAGGGTTAGGGTTAGGGTTAGTGTTAGGGTTAGGGCTCGGTTTAGGGTACGGGTTAGGATTAGGGTACGTGTTAGGGTTAGGGTAGGGGTTAGGGTTAGGGTACGCGTTAGGGTTAGGGTAGTTATTAAACATATCCCACTCTCTAGATACCCCTTAGCACGTAAAGGAATATTATTTGGGAGTCCTGCCATGGAGAAGAGTTTAGACACTAGGATCAGATAAGAACACACCCATTATAAAGAAATCACATTAGGATTCTCTTTTTAAGCTGTTCCTTAAAACACTAGTGCTTAGGAAATATATTGGAGGCAGAAGCAGTCAAGGGTAGCCTAGGGTTAGGGTTAGGCTTAGGGTTAGGCTTAGGGTACGGCTTAGGGTACGGGTTCGGGTAGGGTTTCGGGTACGGCGTAGGGTATGGGTGAGGGTTAGGGTTAGGGCTCGGTTTATGGTACAGGTTAGGATTAGGGTACGTGTTAGGGTTAGGGTAGGGGTTAGGGTTAGGTTACGCGTTAGGGTTAGGGTAGTTATTAAACCTATCCCACTCTCTAGATACCCCTTAGCACGTAAAGGAATATTATTTGGGGGTCCAGCCATGGAGAAGAGTTTAGACTCTAAGATAATATAAGGAACACACACATTATAAAGAAATCACATTAGGATTCTCTTTTTAAGCTGTTCCTTAAAACACTAGTGCTTAGGAAATCTATTGGAGGCAGAAGCAGTCAAGGGTAGCCTAGGGTTAGGGTTAGGCTTAGGTTTAGGCTTAGGGTACGGCTTAGGGTACGGTTTCGGGGAGGGCTTCGGGTACGGCGTAGGGTATGGGTTAGGGTTAGTGTTAGGGTTAGTGTTAGGGTTAGGGCTCGGTTTAGGGTACGGGTTAGGATTAGGGTACCTGTTAGGGTTAGGGTAGCGGTTAGCGTTAGGGTACGCGTTAGGGTTAGGGTAGTTATTAAACCTATCCCACTCTCTAGTTACCCCTTAGCACGTAAAGGAATATTATTTGGGGGTCCAGCCATGGAGAAGAGTTTAGACACTAGGATAAGATAAGGAACACACCCATTATAAAGAAATCACATTAGGATTCTCTTTTTAAGCTGTTCCTTAAAACACTAGTGCTTAGGAAATCTATTGGAGGCAAAAGCAGTCAAGGGTAGCCTACGGTTAGGGTTAGGCTTTGGGTTAGGCTTAGGGTACGGCTTAGGGTACGGGTTCGGGGAGGGCTTCGGGTACGGCGTAGGGTATGGGTTAGGGTTAGGGTTAGGGTTAGTGTTAGGGTTAGGGCTCGGTTTAGGGTACGGGTTAGGATTAGGGTACGTGTTAGGGTTAGGGTAGGGTTTAGGGTTAGGGTACGCGTTAGTGTTAGGGTAGGGGTTAGGGTTAGGGTACGTGTTAGGGTTAGGGTAGTTACTAAACCTATCATACTCTCTAGATAAAC
Organism: Balaenoptera physalus; assembly: GCF_965194825.1. Taxonomy (NCBI): domain Eukaryota; kingdom Metazoa; phylum Chordata; class Mammalia; order Artiodactyla; family Balaenopteridae; genus Balaenoptera; species Balaenoptera physalus. The sequence goes on along the minus strand of NW_028126322.1, from coordinate 238,766 downwards.
ATTAGCACGTAAAGGAATATTATTTGGGGGTCCAGCCATGGAGAAGAGTTTAGACACTAGGATAAGATAAGGAACACACCCATTATAAAGAAATCACATTAGGATTCTCTTTTTAAGCTGTTCCTTAAAACACTAGTGCTTAGGAAATCTATTGGAGGCAGAAGAAGTCAAGGGTAGCCTAGGGTTAGGGTTAGGCTTAGGGTTAGGCTTAGGGTACGGCTTAGGGTACGGGTTCGGGGAGGGCTTCGGGTACGGCGTAGGGTATGGGTTAGGGTTAGGGTTAGGGTTAGTGTTAGGGTTAGGGCTCGGTTTAGGGTACGGGTTAGGATTAGGGTACGTGTTAGGGTTAGGGTAGGGGTTAGGGTTAGGGTACGCGTTAGGGTTAGGGTAGTTATTAAACCTATCCCACTCTCTAGATACCCCTTAGCACGTAAAGGAATATTATTTGGGGGTCCAGCCATGGAGAAGAGTTTAGACTCTAAGATAATATAAGGAACACACACATTATAAAGAAATCACATTAGGATTCTCTTTTTAAGCTGTTCCTTAAAACACTAGTGCTTAGGAAATCTATTGGAGGCAGAAGCAGTCAAGGGTAGCCTAGGGTTAGGGTTAGGCTTAGGGGTAGGCTTAGGGTACGGCTTAGGGTACGGGTTCGGGGAGGGCTTCGGGTGCGGCGTAGGGTATGGGTTAGGGTTAGTGTTAGGGTTAGTGTTAGGGTTAGGGCTCGGTTTAGGGTACGGGTTAGGATTAGGGTACGTGTTAGGGTTAGGGTAGGGGTTAGGGTTAGGGTACGCGTTAGGGTTAAGGTAGTGATTAAACCTATCCCACTCTCTAGATACCCCTTAGCACATAAAGGAATATTATTTGGGGGTCCAGCCATGGAGAAGAGTTTAGACACTAGGATTAGATAAGGAACACACCCATTATAAAGAAATCACATTAGGATTCTCTTTTTAAGCTGTTCCTTAAAACACTAGTGCTTAGGAAATCTATTGGAGGCAGAAGAAGTCAAGGGTAGCCTAGGGTTAGGGTTATGCTTAGGGTTAGGCTTAGGGTACGGCTTAGGGTACGGGTTCGGGGAGGGCTTCCGGTACGGCGTAGGGTATGGGTTAGGGTTAGGGTTAGGGTTAGTGTTAGGGTTAGGGCTCGGTTTAGGGTACGGGTTAGGATTAGGGTACGTGTTAGGGTTAGGGTAGGGGTTAGGGTTAGGGTACGCGTTAGGGTTAGGGTAGTTATTAAACATATCCCACTCTCTAGATACCCCTTAGCACGTAAAGGAATATTATTTGGGGGTCCTGCCATGGAGAAGAGTTTAGACACTAGGATCAGATAAGAACACACCCATTATAAGGAAATCACATTAGGATTCTCTTTTTAAGCTGTTCCTTAAAACACTAGTGCTTAGGAAATATATTGGAGGCAGAAGCAGTCAAGGGTAGCCTAGGGTTAGGGTTAGGCTTAGGGTTAGGCTTAGGGCACGGCTTAGGGTACGGGTTTGGGTAGGGTTTCGGGTACGGCGTAGGGTATGGGTGAGGGTTAGGGTTAGGGCTCGGTTTAGGGTACAGGTTAGGATTAGGGTACGCGTTAGTGTTAGGGTAGGTGTTAGGGTTAGGTTACGCGTTAGGGTTAGAGTAGTTATTAAACCTATCCCACTCTCTAGATACCCCTTAGCACGTAAAGGAATATTATTTGGGGGTCCAGCCATGGAGAAGAGTTTAGACTCTAAGATAATATAAGGAACACACACATTATAAAGAAATCACATTAGGATTCTCTTTTTAAGCTGTTCCTTAAAACACTAGTGCTTAGGAAATCTATTGGAGGCAGAAGCAGTCAAGGGTAGCCTAGGGTTAGGGTTAGGCTTAGGGTTAGGCTTAGGGTACGGCTTAGGGTACGGGTTCGGGGAGGGCTTCGGGTGCGGCGTAGGGTATGGGTTAGGGTTAGGGTTAGGGTTAGTGTTAGGGTTAGGGCTCGGTTTAGGGTACGGGTTAGGATTAGGGTACGTGTTAGGGTTAGGGTAGGGGTTAGGGTTATGGTACGCGTTAGGGTTAGGGTAGTGATTAAACCTATCCCACTCTCTAGATACCCCTTAGCACGTAAAGGAATATTATTTGGGGGTCCAGCCATGGAGAAGAGATTAGACACTAAGATAATATAAGGAACACACACATTATAAAGAAATCACATTAGGATTCTCTTTTTAAGCTGTTCCTTAAAACACTAGTGCTTAGGAAATCTATTGGAGGCAGAAGCAGTCAAGGGTAGCCTAGGGTTAGGGTTAGGCTTAGGGGTAGGCTTAGGGTACGGCTTAGGGTACGGGTTCAGGGAGGGCTTCGGGTACGGCGTAGGGTATGGGTTAGGGTTAGGGTTAGGGTTAGTGTTAGGGTTAGGGCTCGGTTTAGTGTACGGGTTAGGATTAGGGTACGTGTTAGGGTTAGGTTAGGGGTTAGGGTTAGGGTACGTGTTAGGGTTAGGGTAGTTATTAAACCTATCCCTCTCTCTAGATACCCCTTAGCACGTAAAGGAATATTATTTGGGGGTCCAGCCATGGAGAAGAGTTTAGACACTAAGATAATATAAGGAACACACACATTATAAAGAAATCACATTAGGATTCTCTTTTTAAGCTGTTCCTTAAAACACTAGTGCTTAGGAAATCTATTGGAGGCAGAAGCAGTCAAGGGTAGCCTAGGGTTAGGGTTAGGCTTAGGGTACGGCTTAGGGTACGGGTTCGGGGAGGGCTTCGGGTACGGCGTAGGGTATGGGTTAGGGTTAGGTTTAGGGTTAGTGATAGGGTTAGGACTCGGTTTAGGGTATGGGTTAGGATTAGGGTACGTGTTAGGGTTAGGGTAGGGGTTAGGGTTATGTTACGCGTTAGGGTTAGGGTAGTGATTAAACCTATCCCACTCTCTAGATACCCCTTAGCACGTAAAGGAATATTATTTGGGGGTCCAACCATGGAGAAGAGTTTAGACACTAAGATAATATAAGGAACACACACATTATAAAGAAATCACATTAGGATTCTCTTTTTAAGCTGTTCCTTAAAACACTAGTGCTTAGGAAATCTATTGGAGGCAGAAGCAGTCAAGGGTAGCCTAGGGTTAGGGTTAGGCTTAGGGGTAGGCTTAGGGTACGGCTTAGGGTACGGGTTCGGGGAGGGCTTCGGGTACGGCGTAGGGTATGGGTTAGGGTTAGGGTTAGGGTTAGTGTTAGGGTTAGGGCTCGGTTTAGGCTACGCGTTAGGATTAGGGTACGTGTTAGGGTTAGGGTAGCGGTTAGGGTTATGGTACGCGTTAGGGTTAGGGTAGTGATTAAACCTATCCCACTCTCTAGATACCCCTTAGCACATAAAGGAATATTATTTGGGGGTCCAGCCATGGAGAAGAGTTTAGACACTAGGATTAGATAAGGAACACACCCATTATAAAGAAATCACATTAGGATTCTCTTTTTAAGCTGTTCGATAAAACACTAGTGCTTAGGAAATCTATTGGAGGCAGAAGCAGTCAAGGGTAGCCTAGGGTTAGGGTTAGGCTTAGGTTTAGGCTTAGGGTACGGCTTAGGGTATGGGTTCGGGGAGGGCTTCGGATACGGTGTAGGGTATGTGTTAGGGTTAGGGTTAGGGTTAGTGTTAGGGTTAGGGCTCGGTTTAGGGTACGGGTTAGGATTAGGGTACGTGTTAGGGATAGGGTAGCGGTTAGCGTTAGGGTACGCGTTAGGGTTAGGGTAGTTATTAAACCTATCCCACTCTCTAGTTACCCCTTAGCCCGTAAAGGAATATTATTTGGGGGTCCAGCCATGGAGAAGAGTTTAGACACTAGTATAAGATAAGGAACACACCCATTATAAAGAAATCACATTAGGATTCTCTTTTTAAGCTGTTCCTTAAAACACTAGTGCTTAGGAAATCTATTGGAGGCAGAAGCAGTCAAGGGTAGCCTAGGGTTAGGGTTAGGCTTAGGGTACGGGTTCGGGGAGGGCTTCGGGTACGGCGTAGGGTATGGGTTAGGGTTAGGGTTAGGGTTGGTTTTAGGGTTAGGGCTCGGTTTAGGGTACGGGTTAGGATTAGGGTACGTGTTATGGTTAGGGTAGGGGTTAGGGTTAGGGTACGCGTTAGGGTTAGGGTTGTTATTAAACATATCCCACTCTCTAGATACCCCTTAGCACGTAAAGGAATATTATTTGGGGGTCCAGCCATGGAGAAGAGTTTAGACACTAGGATCAGATAAGGAACACACCCATTATAAAGAAATCACATTAGGATTCTCTTTTTAAGCTGTTCCTTAAAACTATAGTGCTTAGGAAATCTATTGGAGGCAGAAGCAGTCAAGGGTAGCCTAGGGTTAGGGTTAGGCTTAGGGTTAGGCTTAGGGTACGGATTAGGGTACGGGTTCGGGGAGGGTTTCGGGTACGGCGTAGGGTATGGGTTAGGGTTAGGGTTAGGGTTAGTGTTACGCTTAGGGCTCGGTTTAGGGTACGGGTTAGGATTAGGGTACGTGTTAGGGATATGGTAGGGGTTAGGGTTAGGGTACGCGTTAGGGTTAGGGTAGTTATTAAACCTATCCCACTTTCTAGATACCCCTTAGCACGTAAAGGAATATTATTTGGGGGTCCAGCCATGGAGAAGAGTTTAGACACTAAGATAATATAAGGAACACACACATTATAAAGAAATCACATTAGGATTCTCTTTTTAAGCTGTTCCTTAAAACACTAGTGCTTAGGAAATCTATTGGAGGCAGAAGCAGTGAAGGATAGCCTAGGGTTAGGGTTAGGCTTAGGGTTAGGCTTAGGGTACGGCTTAGGGTACGGGTTCAGGGAGGGCTTCGGGTACGGCGTAGGGTATGGGTTAGGGTTAGGGTTAGGGTTAGTGTTAGGGTTAGGGCTCGGTTTAGGGTACGGGTTAGGATTAGGGTACGTGTTAGGGTTAGGGTAGGGGTTAGGGTTAGGGTACGCGTTAGGGTTAGGGAAGTGATTAAACCTATCCCACTCTCTAGATACCCCTTAGCACATAAAGGAATATTATTTGGGGGTCCAGCCATGGAGAAGAGTTTAGACACTAGGATTAGATAAGGAACACACCCATTATAAAGAAATCACATTAGGATTCTCTTTTTAAGCTGTTCCTTAAAACACTAGTGCTTAGGAAATCTCTTGGAGGCAGAAGAAGTCAAGGGTAGCCTAGGGTTAGGGTTAGGCTTAGGGTTAGGCTTAGGGTACGGCTTAGGGTACGGGTTCGGGGAGGGCTTCGGGTACGGCGTAGGGTATGGGTTAGGGTTAGGGTTAGGGTTAGTGTTAGGGTTAGGGCTCGGTTTAGGGTACGGGTTAGGATTAGGGTACGTGTTAGGGTTAGGGTAGGGGTTAGGGTTAGGGTACGCGTTAGGGTTAGGGTAGTTATTAAACCTATCCCACTCTCTAGATACCCCTTAGCACGTAAAGGAATATTATTTGGGGGTCCAGCCATGGAGAAGAGTTTAGACTCTAAGATAATATAAGGAACACACACATTATAAAGAAATCACATTAGGATTCTCTTTTTAAGCTGTTCCTTAAAACACTAGTGCTTAGGAAATCTATTGGAGGCAGAAGCAGTCAAGGGTAGCCTAGGGTTAGGGTTAGGCTTAGGGGTAGGCTTAGGGTACGGCTTAGGGTACGGGTTCGGGGAGGGCTTCGGGTGCGGCGTAGGGTATGGGTTAGGGTTAGTGTTAGGGTTAGTGTTAGGGTTAGGGCTCGGTTTAGGGTACGGGTTAGGATTAGGGTACGTGTTAGGGTTAGGGTAGGGGTTAGGGTTAGGGTACGCGTTAGGGTTAAGGTAGTGATTAAACCTATCCCACTCTCTAGATACCCCTTAGCACATAAAGGAATATTATTTGGGGGTCCAGCCATGGAGAAGAGTTTAGACACTAGGATTAGATAAGGAACACACCCATTATAAAGAAATCACATTAGGATTCCCTTTTTAAGCTTTTCCTTAAAACACTAGTGCTTAGGAAATCTATTGGAGGCAGAAGCAGTCAAGGGTAGCCTAGGGTTAGTGTTAGGCATAGGGTTAGGCTTAGGGTACGGCTTAGGGTACGGGTTCGGGGAGGGGTTCGGGTACGGCGTAATGTATGGGTTAGGATTAGGGTTTGGGTTAGTGTTAGTGTTAGGGCTCGGTTTAGGGTACGGGTTAGGATTAGGGTACGTGTTAGGGTTAGGGTAGGGGTTAGGGTTAGGGTACGCGTTAGTGTTAGGGTAGGGGTTAGGGTTAGGGTATGTGTTAGGGTTAGGGTAGTTATTAAACCTATCATACTCTCTAGATAAACATTAGCACGTAAAGGAATATTATTTGGGGGTCCAGCCATGGAGAAGAGTTTACACACTAGGATAAGATAAGGAACACACCCATTATAAAGAAATCACATTAGGATTCTCTTTTTAAGCTGTTCCTTAAAACACTAGTGCTTAGGAAATCTATTGGAGGCAGAAGAAGTCAAGGGTAGCCTAGGGTTAGGGTTATGCTTAGGGTTAGGCTTAGGGTACGGCTTAGGGTACGGGTTCGGGGAGGGCTTCCGGTACGGCGTAGGGTATGGGTTAGGGTTAGGGTTAGGGTTAGTGTTAGGGTTAGGGCTCGGTTTAGGGTACGGGTTAGGATTAGGGTACGTGTTAGGGTTAGGGTAGGGGTTAGGGTTAGGGTACGCGTTAGGGTTAGGGTAGTTATTAAACATATCCCACTCTCTAGATACCCCTTAGCACGTAAAGGAATATTATTTGGGGGTCCTGCCATGGAGAAGAGTTTAGACACTAGGATCAGATAAGAACACACCCATTATAAAGAAATCACATTAGGATTCTCTTTTTAAGCTGTTCCTTAAAACACTAGTGCTTAGGAAATATATTGGAGGCAGAAGCAGTCAAGGGTAGCCTAGGGTTAGGGTTAGGCTTAGGGTTAGGCTTAGGCCACGGCTTAGGGTACGGGTTTGGGTAGGGTTTCGGGTACGGCGTAGGGTATGGGTGAGGGTTAGGGTTAGGGCTCGGTTTAGGGTACAGGTTAGGATTAGGGTACGTGTTAGGGTTAGGGTAGGTGTTAGGGTTAGGTTACGCGTTAGGGTTAGAGTAGTTATTAAACCTATCCCACTCTCTAGATACCCCTTAGCACGTAAAGGAATATTATTTGGGGGTCCAGCCATGGAGAAGAGTTTAGACTCTAAGATAATATAAGGAACACACACATTATGAAGAAATCACATTAGGATTCTCTTTTTAAGCTGTTCCTTAAAACACTAGTGCTTAGGAAATCTATTGGAGGCAGAAGCAGTCAAGGGTAGCCTAGGGTTAGGGTTAGGCTTAGGGTTAGGCTTAGGGTACGGCTTAGGGTACGGGTTCGGGGAGGGCTTCGGGTGCGGCGTAGGGTATGGGTTAGGGTTAGGGTTAGGGTTAGTGTTAGGGTTAGGGCTCGGTTTAGGGTACGGGTTAGGATTAGGGTACGTGTTAGGGTTAGGGTAGGGGTTAGGGTTATGGTACGCGTTAGGGTTAGGGTAGTGATTAAACCTATCCCACTCTCTAGATACCCCTTAGCACGTAAAGGAATATTATTTGGGGGTCCAGCCATGGAGAAGAGATTAGACACTAAGATAATATAAGGAACACACACATTATAAAGAAATCACATTAGGATTCTCTTTTTAAGCTGTTCCTTAAAACACTAGTGCTTAGGAAATCTATTGGAGGCAGAAGCAGTCAAGGGTAGCCTAGGGTTAGGGTTAGGCTTAGGGGTAGGCTTAGGGTACGGCTTAGGGTACGGGTTCAGGGAGGGCTTCGGGTACGGCGTAGGTTATGGGTTAGGGTTAGGGTTAGGGTTAGTGTTAGGGTTAGGGCTCGGTTTAGTGTACGGGTTAGGATTAGGGTACGTGTTAGGGTTAGGTTAGGGGTTAGGGTTAGGGTACGTGTTAGGGTTAGGGTAGTTATTAAACCTATCCCTCTCTCTAGATACCCCTTAGCACGTAAAGGAATATTATTTGGGGGTCCAGCCATGGAGAAGAGTTTAGACACTAAGATAATATAAGGAACACACACATTATAAAGAAATCACATTAGGATTCTCTTTTTAAGCTGTTCCTTAAAACACTAGTGCTTAGGAAATCTATTGGAGGCAGAAGCAGTCAAGGGTAGCCTAGGGTTAGGGTTAGGCTTAGGGTACGGCTTAGGGTACGGGTTCGGGGAGGGCTTCGGGTACGGCGTAGGGTATGGGTTAGGGTTAGGTTTAGGGTTAGTGATAGGGTTAGGACTCGGTTTAGGGTATGGGTTAGGATTAGGGTACGTGTTAGGGTTAGGGTAGGGGTTAGGGTTATGTTACGCGTTAGGGTTAGGGTAGTGATTAAACCTATCCCACTCTCTAGATACCCCTTAGCACATAAAGGAATATTATTTGGGGGTCCAGCCATGGAGAAGAGTTTAGACACTAGGATTAGATAAGGAACACACCCATTATAAAGAAATCACATTAGGATTCTCTTTTTAAGCTGTTCGATAAAACACTAGTGCTTAGGAAATCTATTGGAGGCAGAAGCAGTCAAGGGTAGCCTAGGGTTAGGGTTAGGCTTAGGTTTAGGCTTAGGGTACGGCTTAGGGTATGGGTTCGGGGAGGGCTTCGGATACGGCGTAGGGTATGTGTTAGGGTTAGGGTTAGGGTTAGTGTTAGGGTTAGGGCTCGGTTTAGGGTACGGGTTAGGATTAGGGTACGTGTTAGGGATAGGGTAGCGGTTAGCGTTAGGGTACGCGTTAGGGTTAGGGTAGTTATTAAACCTATCCCACTCTCTAGTTACCCCTTAGCCCGTAAAGGAATATTATTTGGGGGTCCAGCCATGGAGAAGAGTTTAGACACTAGTATAAGATAAGGAACACACCCATTATAAAGAAATCACATTAGGATTCTCTTTTTAAGCTGTTCCTTAAAACACTAGTGCTTAGGAAATCTATTGGAGGCAGAAGCAGTCAAGGGTAGCCTAGGGTTAGGGTTAGGCTTAGGGTACGGGTTCGGGGAGGGCTTCGGGTACGGCGTAGGGTATGGGTTAGGGTTAGGGTTAGGGTTGGTTTTAGGGTTAGGGCTCGGTTTAGGGTACGGGTTAGGATTAGGGTACGTGTTATGGTTAGGGTAGGGGTTAGGGTTAGGGTACGCGTTAGGGTTAGGGTTGTTATTAAACATATCCCACTCTCTAGATACCCCTTAGCACGTAAAGGAATATTATTTGGGGGTCCAGCCATGGAGAAGAGTTTAGACACTAGGATCAGATAAGGAACACACCCATTATAAAGAAATCACATTAGGATTCTCTTTTTAAGCTGTTCCTTAAAACTATAGTGCTTAGGAAATCTATTGGAGGCAGAAGCAGTCAAGGGTAGCCTAGGGTTAGGGTTAGGCTTAGGGTTAGGCTTAGGGTACGGATTAGGGTACGGGTTCGGGGAGGGTTTCGGGTACGGCGTAGGGTATGGGTTAGGGTTAGGGTTAGGGTTAGTGTTAGGGTTAGGGCTCGGTTTAGGGTACGGGTTAGGATTAGGGTACGTGTTAGGGTTAGGGTAGGGGTTAGGGTTAGGGTACGCGTTAGGGTTAGGGTAGTGATTAAACCTATCCCACTCTCTAGATACCCCTTAGCACATAAAGGAATATTATTTGGGGGTCCAGCCATGGAGAAGAGTTTAGACACTAGGATTAGATAAGGAACACACCCATTATAAAGAAATCACATTAGGATTCTCTTTTTAAGCTGTTCCTTAAAACACTAGTGCTTAGGAAATCTATTGGAGGCAGAAGCAGTCAAGGGTAGCCAAGGGTTAGTGTTAGGCATAGGGTTAGGCTTAGGGTACGGCTTAGGGTACGGGTTCAGGGAGGGGTTCGGGTACGGCGTAAGGTATGGGTTAGGGTTAGGGTATGGTTTAGTGTTAGTGTTAGGGCTCGGTTTAGGGTACGGGTTAGGATTAGGGTACGTGTTAGGGTTAGGGTAGGGGTTAGGGTTAGGGTACGCATTAGTGTTAGGGTAGGGGTTAGGGTTACGGTAGGTGTTAGGGTTAGGGTAGTTATTAAACCTATCATACTCTCTAGATAAACATTAGCACGTAAAGGAATATTATTTGGGGGTCCAGCCATGGAGAAGAGTTTAGACACTAGGATAAGATAAGGAACACACCCATTATAAAGAAATCACATTAGGATTCTCTTTTTAAGCTGTTCCTTAAAACACTAGTGCTTAGGAAATATATTGGAGGCAGAAGCAGTCAATGGTAGCCTAGGGTTAGGGTTAGGCTTTGGGTTAGGCTTAGGGTTCGGCTTAGGGTACGGGTTCGGGGAGGGTTTCGGGTACGGCGTAGGGTATGGGTGAGGGTTAGGGTTAGGGCTCGGTTTAGGGTACAGGTTAGGATTAGGGTACGTGTTAGGGTTAGGGTAGGGGTTAGGGTTAGGTTACGCGTTAGGGTTAGGGTAGTTATTAAACCTATCCCACTCTCTAGATACCCCTTAGCACGTAAAGGAATATTATTTGGGGTTTCAGCCATGGAGAAGAGTTTAGACTCTAAGATAATATAAGGAACACACACATTATAAAGAAATCACATTAGGATTCTCTTTTTAAGCTGTTCCTTAAAACACTAGTGCTTAGGAAATCTATTGGAGGCAGAAGAAGTCAAGGGTAGCCTAGGGTTAGGGTTAGGCTTAGGTTTAGGCTTAGGGTACGGCTTAGGGTACGGGTTCGGGGAGGGCTTCGGGTACGGCGTAGGGTATGGGTTAGGGTTAGGGTTAGGGTTGGTTTTAGGGTTAGGGCTCGGTTTAGGGTACGGGTTAGGATTAGGGTACGTGTTATGGTTAGGGTAGGGTTTAGGGTTAGGGTACGCGTTAGGGTTAGGGTTGTTATTAAACATATCCCACTCTCTAGATACCCCTTAGCACGTAAAGGAATATTATTTGGGGGTCCAGCCATGGAGAAGAGTTTAGACACTAGGATCAGATAAGGAACACACCCATTATAAAGAAATCACATTAGGATTCTCTTTTTAAGCTGTTCCTTAAAACTATAGTGCTTAGGAAATCTATTGGAGGCAGAAGCAGTCAAGGGTAGCCTAGGGTTAGGTTTAGGCTTAGGGTTAGGCTTAGGGTACGGCTTAGGGTACGGGTTCGGGGAGGGTTTCGGGTACGGCGTAGGGTATGGGTTAGGGTTAGGGTTAGGGTTAGTGTTACGCTTAGGGCTCGGTTTAGGGTACGGGTTAGGATTAGGGTACGTGTTAGGGATATGGTAGGGGTTAGGGTTAGGGTACGCGTTAGGGTTAGGGTAGTTATTAAACCTATCCCACTTTCTAGATACCCCTTAGCACGTAAAGGAATATTATTTGGGGGTCCAGCCATGGAGAAGAGTTTAGACACTAAGATAATATAAGGAACACACACATTATAAAGAAATCACATTAGGATTCTCTTTTTAAGCTGTTCCTTAAAACACTAGTGCTTAGGAAATCTATTGGAGGCAGAAGCAGTGAAGGATAGCCTAGGGTTAGGGTTAGGCTTAGGGTTAGGCTTAGGGTACGGCTTAGGGTACGGGTTCAGGGAGGGCTTCGGGTACGGCGTAGGGTATGGGTTAGGGTTAGGGTTAGGGTTAGTGTTAGGGTTAGGGCTCGGTTTAGGGTACGGGTTAGGATTAGGGTACGTGTTAGGGTTAGGGTAGGGGTTAGGGTTAGGGTACGCGTTAGGGTTAGGGTAGTGATTACACCTATCCCACTCTCTAGATACCCCTTAGCACATAAAGGAATATTATTTGGGGGTCCAGCCATGGAGAAGAGTTTAGACACTAGGATTAGATAAGGAACACACCCATTATAAAGAAATCACATTAGGATTCTCTTTTTAAGCTGTTCCTTAAAACACTAGTGCTTAGGAAATCTATTGGAGGCAGAAGCAGTCAAGGGTAGCCAAGGGTTAGTGTTAGGCATAGGGTTAGGCTTAGGGTACGGCTTAGGGTACGGGTTCAGGGAGGGGTTCGGGTACGGCGTAAGGTATGGGTTAGGGTTAGGGTTTGGTTTAGTGTTAGTGTTAGGGCTCGGTTTAGGGTACGGGTTAGGATTAGGGTACGTGTTAGGGTTAGGGTAGGGGTTAGGGTTAGGGTACGCGTTAGTGTTAGGGTAGGGGTTAGGGTTACGGTAGGTGTTAGGGTTAGGGTAGTTATTAAACCTATCATACTCTCTAGATAAACATTAGCACGTAAAGGAATATTATTTGGGGGTCCAGCCATGGAGAAGAGTTTAGACACTAGGATAAGATAAGGAACACACCCATTATAAAGAAATCACATTAGGATTCTCTTTTTAAGCTGTTCCTTAAAACACTAGTGCTTAGGAAATATATTGGAGGCAGAAGCAGTCAATGGTAGCCTAGGGTTAGGGTTAGGCTTTGGGTTAGGCTTAGGGTACGGCTTAGGGTACGGGTTCGGGGAGGGTTTCGGGTACGGCGTAGGGTATGGGTGAGGGTTAGGGTTAGGGCTCGGTTTAGGGTACAGGTTAGGATTAGGGTACGTGTTAGGGTTAGGGTAGGGGTTAGGGTTAGGTTACGCGTTAGGGTTAGGGTAGTTATTAAACCTATCCCACTCTCTAGATACCCCTTAGCACGTAAAGGAATATTATTTGGGATTTCAGCCATGGAGAAGAGTTTAGACTCTAAGATAATATAAGGAACACACACATTATAAAGAAATCACATTAGGATTCTCTTTTTAAGCTGTTCCTTAAAACACTAGTGCTTAGGAAATCTATTGGAGGCAGAAGAAGTCAAGGGTAGCCTAGGGTTAGGGTTAGGCTTAGGTTTAGGCTTAGGGTACGGCTTAGGGTACGGGTTCGGGGAGGGCTTCGGGTACGGCGTAGGGTATGGGTTAGGGTTAGGGTTAGGGTTGGTTTTAGGGTTAGGGCTCGGTTTAGGGTACGGGTTAGGATTAGGGTACGTGTTATGGTTAGGGTAGGGTTTAGGGTTAGGGTACGCGTTAGGGTTAGGGTTGTTATTAAACATATCCCACTCTCTAGATACCCCTTAGCACGTAAAGGAATATTATTTGGGGGTCCAGCCATGGAGAAGAGTTTAGACACTAGGATCAGATAAGGAACACACCCATTATAAAGAAATCACATTAGGATTCTCTTTTTAAGCTGTTCCTTAAAACTATAGTGCTTAGGAAATCTATTGGAGGCAGAAGCAGTCAAGGGTAGCCTAGGGTTAGGGTTAGGCTTAGGGTTAGGCTTAGGGTACGGCTTAGGGTACGGGTTCGGGGAGGGTTTCGGGTACGGCGTAGGGTATGGGTTAGGGTTAGGGTTAGGGTTAGTGTTACGCTTAGGGCTCGGTTTAGGGTACGGGTTAGGATTAGGGTACGTGTTAGGGATATGGTAGGGGTTAGGGTTAGGGTACGCGTTAGGGTTAGGGTAGTTATTAAACCTATCCCACTTTCTAGATACCCCTTAGCACGTAAAGGAATATTATTTGGGGGTCCAGCCATGGAGAAGAGTTTAGACACTAAGATAATATAAGGAACACACACATTATAAAGAAATCACATTAGGATTCTCTTTTTAAGCTGTTCCTTAAAACACTAGTGCTTAGGAAATCTATTGGAGGCAGAAGCAGTGAAGGATAGCCTAGGGTTAGGGTTAGGCTTAGGGTTAGGCTTAGGGTAGGGCTTAGGGTACGGGTTCAGGGAGGGCATCGGGTACGACGTAGGGTATGGGTTAGGGTTAGGGTTAGGGTTAGTGTTAGGGTTAGGGCTCGGTTTAGGGTACGGGTTAGGATTAGGGTACGTGTTAGGGTTAGGGTAGGGGTTAGGGTTAGGGTACGCGTTAGGGTTAGGGTAGTGATTAAACCTATCCCACTCTCTAGATACCCCTTAGCACATAAAGGAATATTATTTGGGGGTCCAGCCATGGAGAAGAGTTTAGACACTAGGATTACATAAGGAACACACCCATTATAAAGAAATCACATTAGGATTCTCTTTTTAAGCTGTTCCTTAAAACACTAGTGCTTAGGAAATCTATTGGAGGCAGAAGCAGTCAAGGGTAGCCTAGGGTTAGTGTTAGGCATAGGGTTAGGCTTAGGGTACGGCTTAGGGTACGGGTTCAGGGAGGGGTTCGGGTACGGCGTAAGGTATGGGTTAGGGTTAGGGTTTGGTTTAGTGTTAGTGTTAGGGCTCGGTTTAGGGTACGGGTTAGGATTAGGGTACGTGTTAGGGTTAGGGTAGGGGTTAGGGTTAGGGTACGCGTTAGTGTTAGGGTAGGGGTTAGGGTTAGGGTACGTGTTAGGGTTAGGGTAGTTATTAAACCTATCATACTCTCTAGATAAACATTAGCACGTAAAGGAATATTATTTGGGGGTCCAGCCATGGAGAAGAGTTTAGACACTAGGATAAGATAAGGAACACACCCATTATAAAGAAATCACATTAGGATTCTCTTTTTAAGCTGTTCCTTAAAACACTAGTGCTTAGGAAATATATTGGAGGCAGAAGCAGTCAAGGGTAGCCTAGGGTTAGTGTTAGGCTTTGGGTTAGGCTTAGGGTACGGCTTAGGGTACGGGTTCGGGGAGGGTTTCGGGTACAGCGTAGGGTATGGGTGAGGGTTAGGGTTAGGGCTCGGTTTAGGGTACAGGTTAGGATTAGGGTACGTGTTAGGGTTAGGGTAGGGGTTAGGGTTAGGTTACGCGTTAGGGTTAGGGTAGTTATTAAACCTATCCCACTCTCTAGATACCCCTTAGCACGTAAAGGAATATTATTTGGGGTTTCAGCCATGGAGAAGAGTTTAGACTCTAAGATAATATAAGGAACACACACATTATAAAGAAATCACATTAGGATTGTCTTTTTAAGCTGTTCCTTAAAACACTAGTGGTTAGGAAATCTATTGGAGGCAGAAGCAGTCAAGGGTAGCCTAGGGTTAGGGTTAGGCTTAGGGTACGGCTTAGGGTACGGCTTAGGGTACGGGTTCGGGGAGGGCTTCGGGTACGGCGTAGGGTTTGGGTTAGGGTTAGGGTTAGGGTTAGTGTTAGGGTTAGGGCTCGGTTTAGGGTACGGGTTAGGATTAGGGTACGTGTTAGGGTTAGGGTAGGGGTTAGGGTTATGGTACGCGTTAGGGTTAGGGTAGTGATTAAACCTATCCCACTCTCTAGATACCCCTTAGCACGTAAAGGAATATTATTTGGGGGTCCAGCCATGGAGAAGAGTTTAGACACTAAGATAATATAAGGAACACACACATTATAAAGAAATCACATTAGGATTGTCTTTTTAAGCTGTTCATTAAAACACTAGTGCTTAGGAAATCTATTGGAGGCAGAAGCAGTCAAGGGTAGCCTAGGGTTAGGGTTAGGCTTAGGTTTAGGCTTAGGGTACGGCTTAGGGTACGGGTTCGGGGAGGGCTTCGGGTACGGCGTAGGGTATGGGTTAGGGTTAGGGTTAGGGTTAGTGTTAGGGTTAGGGCTCGGTTTAGGGTACGGGTTAGGATTAGGGTACGTGTTAGGGTTAGGGTAGTGGTTAGCGTTAGGGTACGCGTTAGGGTTAGGGTAGTTATTAAACCTATCCCACTCTCTAGTTACCCCTTAGCACGTAAAGGAATATTATTTGGGGGTCCAGCCATGGAGAATAGTTTAGACACTAGGATAAGATAAGGAACACACCCATTATAAAGAAATCACATTAGGATTCTCTTTTTAAGCTGTTCCTTAAAACACTAGTGCTTAGGAAATCTATTGGAGGCAGAAGAAGTCAAGGGTAGCCTAGGGTTAGGGTTAGGCTTAGGGTTAGGCTTAGGGTACGGCTTAGGGTATGGGTTCGGGGAGGGCTTCGGGTACGGCGTAGGGTATGTGTTAGGGTTAGGGTTAGGGCTCGGTTTAGGGTACAGGTTAGGATTAGGGTACGTGTTAGGGTTAGGGTAGGGGTTAGGGTTAGGGTACGCGTTAGGGTTAGGGTAGTGATTAAACCTATCCCACTCTCTAGATACCCCTTAGCACGTAAAGGAATATTATTTGGGGGTCCAGCCATGGAGAAGAGTTTAGACTCTAAGATAATATAAGGAACACACACATTATAAAGAAATCACATTAGGATTCTCTTTTTAAGCTGTTCCTTAAAACACTAGTGCTTAGGAAATCTATTGGAGGCAGAAGCAGTCAAGGGTAGCCTAGAGTTAGGGTTAGGCTTAGGGGTAGGCTTAGGGTACGGCTTAGGGTACGGGTTCGGGGAGGGCTTCGGGTACGGTGTAGGGTATGGGTTAGGGTTAGGGTTAGGGTTAGTGTTAGGGTTAGGGCTCGGTTTAGGGTACGGGTTAGGATTAGGGTACGTGTTAGGGTTAGGGTAGGGGTTAGGGTTATGGTACGCGTTAGGGTTAGGGTAGTGATTAAACCTATCCCACTCTCTAGATACCCCTTAGCACGTAAAGGAATATTATTTGGGGGTCCAGACATGGAGAAGAGTTTAGACACTAGGATTAGATAAGGAACACACCCGTTATAAAGAAATCACATTAGGATTCTCTTTTTAAGCTGTTCCTTAAAACACTAGTGCTTAGGAAATCTATTGGAGGCAGAAGCAGTCAAGGGTAGCCTAGGGTTTGGGTTAGGCTTAGGGTTAGGCTTAGGGTACGGCTTAGGGTACGGGTTCGGGGAGGGCTTCGGGTACGGCGTAGGGTATGGGTTAGGGTTAGGGTTAGGGTTAGTGCTAGGATTAGGGCTCGGTTTAGGGTACGGGTTAGGATTAGGGTACGTGTTAGGGTTAGGGTAGCGGTTAGCGTTAGGGTACGCGTTAGGGTTAGGGTAGTTATTAAACCTATCCCACTCTCTAGTTACCCCTTAGCCTGTAAAGGAATATTATTTGGGGGTCCAGCCATGGAGAAGAGTTTAGACACTAGGATAAGATAAGGAACACACCCATTATAAAGAAATCACATTAGGATGCTCTTTTTAAGCTGTTCCTTAAAACACTAGTGCTTAGGAAATCTATTGGAGGCAGAAGAAGTCAAGGGTAGCCTAGGGTTAGGGTTAGGCTTAGGGTACGGCTTAGGGTACGGGTTCGGGGAGGGCTTCGGGTACGGCGTAGGGTATGGGTTAGGGTTAGGGTTAGGGTTAGTTTTAGGGTTAGGGCTCGGTTTAGGGTACGGGTTAGGATTAGGGTACGTGTTAGGGTTAGGGTAGTTATTAAACATATCCCACTCTCTAGATACCCCTTAGCACGTAAAGGAATATTATTTGGGGGTCCTGCCATGGAGAAGTGTTTAGACACTAGGATCAGATAAGAACACACCCATTATAAAGAAATCACATTAGGATTCTCTTTTTAAGCTGTTCCTTAAAACACTAGTGCTTAGGAAATATATTGGAGGCAGAAGCAGTCAAGGGTAGCCTAGGGTTAGGGTTAGGCTTAGGGTTAGGCTTAGGGTACGGCTTAGGGTACGGGTTCGGGGAGGGTTTTGGGTACGGCGTAGGGTATGGGTTAGGGTTAGGGTTAGGGCTCGGTTTAGGGTACAGGTTAGGATTAGGGTACGTGTTAGGGTTAGGGTAGGGGTTAGGGTTAGGGTACGCGTTAGGGTTAGGGTAGTTATTAAACCTATCCCACTCTCTAGATACCCCTTAGCACGTAAAGGAATATTATTTGGGAGTCCAGCCATGGAGAAGAGTTTAGACTCTAAGATAATATAAGGAACACACACATTATAAAGAAATCACATTAGGATTCTCTTTTTAAGCTGTTCCTTAAAACACTAGTGCTTAGGAAATCTATTGGAGGCAGAAGCAGTCAAGGGTAGCCTAGGGTTAGGGTTAGGCTTAGGGGTAGGCTTAGGGTACGGCTTAGGGTACGGGTTCGGGGAGGGCTTCGGGTACGGCGTAGGGTATGGGTTAGGGTGAGGGTTAGGGTTAGTGTTAGGTTTAGGGCTCGGTTTAGGGTACGGGTTAGGATTAGGGTACGTGTTAGGGTTAGGTTAGGGGTTAGGGTTATGGTACGCGTTAGGGTTAGGGTAGTGATTAAACCTATCCCACTCTCTAGATACCCCTTAGCACATAAAGGAATATTATTTGGGCGTCCAGCCATGGAGAAGAGTTTAGACACTAGGATTAGATAAGGAACACACCCATTATAAAGAAATCACATTAGGATTCTCTTTTTAAGCTATTCCTTAAAACACTAGTGCTTAGGAAATCTATTGGAGGCAGAAGCAGTCAAGGGTAGCCTAGGGTTAGGGTAAGGCTTAGGGTTAGGCTTAGGGTACGGCTTAGGGTACGGGTTCGGGGAGGGCTTCGGGTACGGCGTAGGGTATGGTTTAGGGTTAGGGTTAGGGTTAGTGTTAGGGTTGGGGCTCGGTTTAGGTTACGGGTTAGGATTAGGGTACGTGTTAGGGTTAGGGTAGGGGTTAGCGTTAGGGTACGCGTTACGTTTAGGGTAGTTGTTAAACCTATCCCACTCTCTAGTTACCCCTTAGCACGTAAAGGAATATTATTTGGGGGTCCAGCCATGGAGAACAGTTTAGACACTAGGATAAGATAAGCAACACACCCATTATAAAGAAATCACATTAGGATTCTCTTTTTAAGCTGTTCCTTAAAACACTAGTGCTTAGGAAATCTATTGGAGGCAGAAGCAGTCAAGGGTAGCCTAGGGTTAGGGTTAGGCTTAGGTTTAGGCTTAGGGTACGGCTTAGGGTACGGGTTCGTGGAGGGCTTCGGGTACGGCGTAGGGTATGGGTTAGGGTTAGGGTTAGGGTTAGTGTTAGGGTTAGGGCTCGGTTTAGGGTACGGGTTAGGATTAGGGTACGTGTTAGGGTTAGGGTAGCGGTTAGCGTTAGGGTACGCGTTAGGGTTAGGGTAGTTATTAAACCTATCCCACTCTCTAGTTACCCCTTAGCACGTAAAGGAATATTATTTGGGGGTCCAGCCATGGAGAATAGTTTAGACACTAGGATAAGATAAGGAACACACCCATTATAAAGAAATCACATTAGGATTCTCTTTTTAAGCTGTTCCTTAAAACACTAGTGCTTAGGAAATCTATTGGAGGCAGAAGAAGTCAAGGGTAGCCTAGGGTTAGGGTTAGGCTTAGGGTTAGGCTTAGGGTACGGCTTAGGGTACGGGTTCGGGGAGGGCTTCGGGTACGGCGTAGGGTATGGGTTAGGGTTAGGGTTAGGGCTCGGTTTAGGGTACAGGTTAGATTTAGGGTACGTGTTAGGGTTAGGGTACGGGTTAGGGTTAGGGTACGCGTTAGGGTTAGGGTAGTTATTAAACCTATCCCACTCTCTAGATACCCCTTAGCACGTAAAGGAATATTATTTGGGGGTCCAGCCATGGAGAAGAGTTTAGACTCTAAGATAATATAAGGAACACACACATTATAAAGAAATCACATTAGGATTCTCTTTTTAAGCTGTTCCTTAAAACACTAGTGCTTAGGAAATCTATTGGAGGCAGAAGCAGTCAAGGGTAGCCTAGGGTTAGGGTTAGGCTTAGGGGTAGGCTTAGGGTACGGCTTAGGGTACGGGTTCGGGGAGGGCTTCGGGTACGGCGTAGGGTATGGTTTAGGGTTAGGGTTAGGGTTAGTGTTAGGGTTGGGGCTCGGTTTAGGTTACGGGTTAGGATTAGGGTACGTGTTAGGGTTAGGGTAGGGGTTAGCGTTAGGGTACGCGTTACGTTTAGGGTAGTTGTTAAACCTATCCCACTCTCTAGTTACCCCTTAGCACGTAAAGGAATATTATTTGGGGGTCCAGCCATGGAGAACAGTTTAGACACTAGGATAAGATAAGCAACACACCCATTATAAAGAAATCACATTAGGATTCTCTTTTTAAGCTGTTCCTTAAAACACTAGTGCTTAGGAAATCTATTGGAGGCAGAAGCAGTCAAGGGTAGCCTAGGGTTAGGGTTAGGCTTAGGTTTAGGCTTAGGGTACGGCTTAGGGTACGGGTTCGTGGAGGGCTTCGGGTACGGCGTAGGGTATGGGTTAGGGTTAGGGTTAGGGTTAGTGTTAGGGTTAGGGCTCGGTTTAGGGTACGGGTTAGGATTAGGGTACGTGTTAGGGTTAGGGTAGCGGTTAGCGTTAGGGTACGCGTTAGGGTTAGGGTAGTTATTAAACCTATCCCACTCTCTAGTTACCCCTTAGCACGTAAAGGAATATTATTTGGGGGTCCAGCCATGGAGAATAGTTTAGACACTAGGATAAGATAAGGAACACACCCATTATAAAGAAATCACATTAGGATTCTCTTTTTAAGCTGTTCCTTAAAACACTAGTGCTTAGGAAATCTATTGGAGGCAGAAGCAGTCAAGGGTAGCCTAGGGTTAGGGTTAGGCTTAGGGGTAGGCTTAGGGTACGGCTTAGGGTACGGGTTCAGGGAGGGCTTCGGGTACGGCGTAGGGTATGGGTTAGGGTTAGGGTTAGGGTTAGTGTTAGGGTTAGGGCTCGGTTTAGTGTACGGGTTAGGATTAGGGTACGTGTTAGGGTTAGGTTAGGGGTTAGGGTTAGGGTACGTGTTAGGGTTAGGGTAGTTATTAAACCTATCCCTCTCTCTAGATACCCCTTAGCACGTAAAGGAATATTATTTGGGGGTCCAGCCATGGAGAAGAGTTTAGACACTAAGATAATATAAGGAACACACACATTATAAAGAAATCACATTAGGATTCTCTTTTTAAGCTGTTCCTTAAAACACTAGTGCTTAGGAAATCTATTGGAGGCAGAAGCAGTCAAGGGTAGCCTAGGGTTAGGGTTAGGCTTAGGGTACGGCTTAGGGTACGGGTTCGGGGAGGGCTTCGGGTACGGCGTAGGGTATGGGTTAGGGTTAGGTTTAGGGTTAGTGATAGGGTTAGGACTCGGTTTAGGGTATGGGTTAGGATTAGGGTACGTGTTAGGGTTAGGGTAGGGGTTAGGGTTATGTTACGCGTTAGGGTTAGGGTAGTGATTAAACCTATCCCACTCTCTAGATACCCCTTAGCACGTAAAGGAATATTATTTGGGGGTCCAACCATGGAGAAGAGTTTAGACACTAAGATAATATAAGGAACACACACATTATAAAGAAATCACATTAGGATT
Organism: Balaenoptera physalus; assembly: GCF_965194825.1. Taxonomy (NCBI): domain Eukaryota; kingdom Metazoa; phylum Chordata; class Mammalia; order Artiodactyla; family Balaenopteridae; genus Balaenoptera; species Balaenoptera physalus. Next base: position 217,695 of record NW_028126322.1, on the reverse strand, counting down.
CTCTTTTTAAGCTGTTCCTTAAAACACTAGTGCTTAGGAAATCTATTGGAGGCAGAAGCAGTCAAGCGTAGCCTAGGGTTAGGGTTAGGCTTAGGGGTAGGCTTAGGGTACGGCTTAGGGTACGGGTTCGGGGAGGGCTTCGGGTACGGCGTAGGGTATGGGTTAGTGTTAGGGTTAGGGTTAGTGTTAGGGTTAGGGCTCGGTTTAGGCTACGCGTTAGGATTAGGGTACGTGTTAGGGTTAGGGTAGCGGTTAGGGTTATGGTACGCGTTAGGGTTAGGGTAGTGATTAAACCTATCCCACTCTCTAGATACCCCTTAGCACATAAAGGAATATTATTTGGGGGTCCAGCCATGGAGAAGAGTTTAGACACTAGGATTAGATAAGGAACACACCCATTATAAAGAAATCACATTAGGATTCTCTTTTTAAGCTGTTCGATAAAACACTAGTGCTTAGGAAATCTATTGGAGGCAGAAGCAGTCAAGGGTAGCCTAGGGTTAGGGTTAGGCTTAGGTTTAGGCTTAGGGTACGGCTTAGGGTATGGGTTCGGGGAGGGCTTCGGATACGGTGTAGGGTATGTGTTAGGGTTAGGGTTAGGGTTAGTGTTAGGGTTAGGGCTCGGTTTAGGGTACGGGTTAGGATTAGGGTACGTGTTAGGGATAGGGTAGCGGTTAGCGTTAGGGTACGCGTTAGGGTTAGGGTAGTTATTAAACCTATCCCACTCTCTAGTTACCCCTTAGCCCGTAAAGGAATATTATTTGGGGGTCCAGCCATGGAGAAGAGTTTAGACACTAGTATAAGATAAGGAACACACCCATTATAAAGAAATCACATTAGGATTCTCTTTTTAAGCTGTTCCTTAAAACACTAGTGCTTAGGAAATCTATTGGAGGCAGAAGCAGTCAAGGGTAGCCTAGGGTTAGGGTTAGGCTTAGGGTACGGGTTCGGGGAGGGCTTCGGGTACGGCGTAGGGTATGGGTTAGGGTTAGGGTTAGGGTTGGTTTTAGGGTTAGGGCTCGGTTTAGGGTACGGGTTAGGATTAGGGTACGTGTTATGGTTAGGGTAGGGGTTAGGGTTAGGGTACGCGTTAGGGTTAGGGTTGTTATTAAACATATCCCACTCTCTAGATACCCCTTAGCACGTAAAGGAATATTATTTGGGGGTCCAGCCATGGAGAAGAGTTTAGACACTAGGATCAGATAAGGAACACACCCATTATAAAGAAATCACATTAGGATTCTCTTTTTAAGCTGTTCCTTAAAACTATAGTGCTTAGGAAATCTATTGGAGGCAGAAGCAGTCAAGGGTAGCCTAGGGTTAGGGTTAGGCTTAGGGTTAGGCTTAGGGTACGGATTAGGGTACGGGTTCGGGGAGGGTTTCGGGTACGGCGTAGGGTATGGGTTAGGGTTAGGGTTAGGGTTAGTGTTACGCTTAGGGCTCGGTTTAGGGTACGGGTTAGGATTAGGGTACGTGTTAGGGATATGGTAGGGGTTAGGGTTAGGGTACGCGTTAGGGTTAGGGTAGTTATTAAACCTATCCCACTTTCTAGATACCCCTTAGCACGTAAAGGAATATTATTTGGGGGTCCAGCCATGGAGAAGAGTTTAGACACTAAGATAATATAAGGAACACACACATTATAAAGAAATCACATTAGGATTCTCTTTTTAAGCTGTTCCTTAAAACACTAGTGCTTAGGAAATCTATTGGAGGCAGAAGCAGTGAAGGATAGCCTAGGGTTAGGGTTAGGCTTAGGGTTAGGCTTAGGGTACGGCTTAGGGTACGGGTTCAGGGAGGGCTTCGGGTACGGCGTAGGGTATGGGTTAGGGTTAGGGTTAGGGTTAGTGTTAGGGTTAGGGCTCGGTTTAGGGTACGGGTTAGGATTAGGGTACGTGTTAGGGTTAGGGTAGGGGTTAGGGTTAGGGTACGCGTTAGGGTTAGGGTAGTGATTAAACCTATCCCACTCTCTAGATACCCCTTAGCACATAAAGGAATATTATTTGGGGGTCCAGCCATGGAGAAGAGTTTAGACACTAGGATTAGATAAGGAACACACCCATTATAAAGAAATCACATTAGGATTCTCTTTTTAAGCTGTTCCTTAAAACACTAGTGCTTAGGAAATCTATTGGAGGCAGAAGCAGTCAAGGGTAGCCAAGGGTTAGTGTTAGGCATAGGGTTAGGCTTAGGGTACGGCTTAGGGTACGGGTTCAGGGAGGGGTTCGGGTACGGCGTAAGGTATGGGTTAGGGTTAGGGTTTGGTTTAGTGTTAGTGTTAGGGCTCGGTTTAGGGTACGGGTTAGGATTAGGGTACGTGTTAGGGTTAGGGTAGGGGTTAGGGTTAGGGTACGCATTAGTGTTAGGGTAGGGGTTAGGGTTACGGTAGGTGTTAGGGTTAGGGTAGTTATTAAACCTATCATACTCTCTAGATAAACATTAGCACGTAAAGGAATATTATTTGGGGGTCCAGCCATGGAGAAGAGTTTAGACACTAGGATAAGATAAGGAACACACCCATTATAAAGAAATCACATTAGGATTCTCTTTTTAAGCTGTTCCTTAAAACACTAGTGCTTAGGAAATATATTGGAGGCAGAAGCAGTCAATGGTAGCCTAGGGTTAGGGTTAGGCTTTGGGTTAGGCTTAGGGTACGGCTTAGGGTACGGGTTCGGGGAGGGTTTCGGGTACGGCGTAGGGTATGGGTGAGGGTTAGGGTTAGGGCTCGGTTTAGGGTACAGGTTAGGATTAGGGTACGTGTTAGGGTTAGGGTAGGGGTTAGGGTTAGGTTACGCGTTAGGGTTAGGGTAGTTATTAAACCTATCCCACTCTCTAGATACCCCTTAGCACGTAAAGGAATATTATTTGGGGTTTCAGCCATGGAGAAGAGTTTAGACTCTAAGATAATATAAGGAACACACACATTATAAAGAAATCACATTAGGATTCTCTTTTTAAGCTGTTCCTTAAAACACTAGTGCTTAGGAAATCTATTGGAGGCAGAAGAAGTCAAGGGTAGCCTAGGGTTAGGGTTAGGCTTAGGTTTAGGCTTAGGGTACGGCTTAGGGTACGGGTTCGGGGAGGGCTTCGGGTACGGCGTAGGGTATGGGTTAGGGTTAGGGTTAGGGTTGGTTTTAGGGTTAGGGCTCGGTTTAGGGTACGGGTTAGGATTAGGGTACGTGTTATGGTTAGGGTAGGGTTTAGGGTTAGGGTACGCGTTAGGGTTGTTATTAAACATATCCCACTCTCTAGATACCCCTTAGCACGTAAAGGAATATTATTTGGGGGTCCAGCCATGGAGAAGAGTTTAGACACTAGGATCAGATAAGGAACACACCCATTATAAAGAAATCACATTAGGATTCTCTTTTTAAGCTGTTCCTTAAAACTATAGTGCTTAGGAAATCTATTGGAGGCAGAAGCAGTCAAGGGTAGCCTAGGGTTAGGTTTAGGCTTAGGGTTAGGCTTAGGGTACGGCTTAGGGTACGGGTTCGGGGAGGGTTTCGGGTACGGCGTAGGGTATGGGTTAGGGTTAGGGTTAGGGTTAGTGTTACGCTTAGGGCTCGGTTTAGGGTACGGGTTAGGATTAGGGTACGTGTTAGGGATATGGTAGGGGTTAGGGTTAGGGTACGCGTTAGGGTTAGGGTAGTTATTAAACCTATCCCACTTTCTAGATACCCCTTAGCACGTAAAGGAATATTATTTGGGGGTCCAGCCATGGAGAAGAGTTTAGACACTAAGATAATATAAGGAACACACACATTATAAAGAAATCACATTAGGATTCTCTTTTTAAGCTGTTCCTTAAAACACTAGTGCTTAGGAAATCTATTGGAGGCAGAAGCAGTGAAGGATAGCCTAGGGTTAGGGTTAGGCTTAGGGTTAGGCTTAGGGTACGGCTTAGGGTACGGGTTCAGGGAGGGCTTCGGGTACGGCGTAGGGTATGGGTTAGGGTTAGGGTTAGGGTTAGTGTTAGGGTTAGGGCTCGGTTTAGGGTACGGGTTAGGATTAGGGTACGTGTTAGGGTTAGGGTAGGGGTTAGGGTTAGGGTACGCGTTAGGGTTAGGGTAGTGATTAAACCTATCCCACTCTCTAGATACCCCTTAGCACATAAAGGAATATTATTTGGGGGTCCAGCCATGGAGAAGAGTTTAGAAACTAGGATTAGATAAGGAACACACCCATTATAAAGAAATCACATTAGGATTCTCTTTTTAAGCTGTTCCTTAAAACACTAGTGCTTAGGAAATCTATTGGAGGCAGAAGCAGTCAAGGGTAGCCAAGGGTTAGTGTTAGGCATAGGGTTAGGCTTAGGGTACGGCTTAGGGTACGGGTTCAGGGAGGGGTTCGGGTACGGCGTAAGGTATGGGTTAGGGTTAGGGTTTGGTTTAGTGTTAGTGTTAGGGCTCGGTTTAGGGTACGGGTTAGGATTAGGGTACGTGTTAGGGTTAGGGTAGGGGTTAGGGTTAGGGTACGCGTTAGTGTTAGGGTAGGGGTTAGGGTTACGGTAGGTGTTAGGGTTAGGGTAGTTATTAAACCTATCATACTCTCTAGATAAACATTAGCACGTAAAGGAATATTATTTGGGGGTCCAGCCATGGAGAAGAGTTTAGACACTAGGATAAGATAAGGAACACACCCATTATAAAGAAATCACATTAGGATTCTCTTTTTAAGCTGTTCCTTAAAACACTAGTGCTTAGGAAATATATTGGAGGCAGAAGCAGTCAATGGTAGCCTAGGGTTAGGGTTAGGCTTTGGGTTAGGCTTAGGGTACGGCTTAGGGTACGGGTTCGGGGAGGGTTTCGGGTACGGCGTAGGGTATGGGTGAGGGTTAGGGTTAGGGCTCGGTTTAGGGTACAGGTTAGGATTAGGGTACGTGTTAGGGTTAGGGTAGGGGTTAGGGTTAGGTTACGCGTTAGGGTTAGGGTAGTTATTAAACCTATCCCACTCTCTAGATACCCCTTAGCACGTAAAGGAATATTATTTGGGATTTCAGCCATGGAGAAGAGTTTAGACTCTAAGATAATATAAGGAACACACACATTATAAAGAAATCACATTAGGATTCTCTTTTTAAGCTGTTCCTTAAAACACTAGTGCTTAGGAAATCTATTGGAGGCAGAAGAAGTCAAGGGTAGCCTAGGGTTAGGGTTAGGCTTAGGTTTAGGCTTAGGGTACGGCTTAGGGTACGGGTTCGGGGAGGGCTTCGGGTACGGCGTAGGGTATTGGTTAGGGTTAGGGTTAGGGTTGGTTTTAGGGTTAGGGCTCGGTTTAGGGTACGGGTTAGGATTAGGGTACGTGTTATGGTTAGGGTAGGGTTTAGGGTTAGGGTACGCGTTAGGGTTAGGGTTGTTATTAAACATATCCCACTCTCTAGATACCCCTTAGCACGTAAAGGAATATTATTTGGGGGTCCAGCCATGGAGAAGAGTTTAGACACTAGGATCAGATAAGGAACACACCCATTATAAAGAAATCACATTAGGATTCTCTTTTTAAGCTGTTCCTTAAAACTATAGTGCTTAGGAAATCTATTGGAGGCAGAAGCAGTCAAGGGTAGCCTAGGGTTAGGGTTAGGCTTAGGGTTAGGCTTAGGGTACGGCTTAGGGTACGGGTTCGGGGAGGGTTTCGGGTACGGCGTAGGGTATGGGTTAGGGTTAGGGTTAGGGTTAGTGTTACGCTTAGGGCTCGGTTTAGGGTACGGGTTAGGATTAGGGTACGTGTTAGGGATATGGTAGGGGTTAGGGTTAGGGTACGCGTTAGGGTTAGGGTAGTTATTAAACCTATCCCACTTTCTAGATACCCCTTAGCACGTAAAGGAATATTATTTGGGGGTCCAGCCATGGAGAAGAGTTTAGACACTAAGATAATATAAGGAACACACACATTATAAAGAAATCACATTAGGATTCTCTTTTTAAGCTGTTCCTTAAAACACTAGTGCTTAGGAAATCTATTGGAGGCAGAAGCAGTGAAGGATAGCCTAGGGTTAGGGTTAGGCTTAGGGTTAGGCTTAGGGTACGGCTTAGGGTACGGGTTCAGGGAGGGCTTCGGGTACGACGTAGGGTATGGGTTAGGGTTAGGGTTAGGGTTAGTGTTAGGGTTAGGGCTCGGTTTAGGGTACGGGTTAGGATTAGGGTACGTGTTAGGGTTAGGGTAGCGGTTAGCGTTACGGTACGCGTTAGGGTTAGGGTAGTTATTAAACCTATCCCACTCTCTAGTTACCCCTTAGCACGTAAAGGAATATTATTTGGGGGTCCAGCCATGGAGAATAGTTTAGACACTAGGATAAGATAAGGAACACACCCATTATAAAGAAATCACATTAGGATTCTCTTTTTAAGCTGTTCCTTAAAACACTAGTGCTTAGGAAATCTATTGGAGGCAGAAGCAGTCAAGGGTAGCCTAGGGTTAGGGTTAGGCTTAGGGGTAGGCTTAGGGTACGGCTTAGGGTACGGGTTCAGGGAGGGCTTCGGGTACGGCGTAGGGTATGGGTTAGGGTTAGGGTTAGGGTTAGTGTTAGGGTTAGGGCTCGGTTTAGTGTACGGGTTAGGATTAGGGTACGTGTTAGGGTTAGGTTAGGGGTTAGGGTTAGGGTACGTGTTAGGGTTAGGGTAGTTATTAAACCTATCCCTCTCTCTAGATACCCCTTAGCACGTAAAGGAATATTATTTGGGGGTCCAGCCATGGAGAAGAGTTTAGACACTAAGATAATATAAGGAACACACACATTATAAAGAAATCACATTAGGATTCTCTTTTTAAGCTGTTCCTTAAAACACTAGTGCTTAGGAAATCTATTGGAGGCAGAAGCAGTCAAGGGTAGCCTAGGGTTAGGGTTAGGCTTAGGGTACGGCTTAGGGTACGGGTTCGGGGAGGGCTTCGGGTACGGCGTAGGGTATGGGTTAGGGTTAGGTTTAGGGTTAGTGATAGGGTTAGGACTCGGTTTAGGGTATGGGTTAGGATTAGGGTACGTGTTAGGGTTAGGGTAGGGGTTAGGGTTATGTTACGCGTTAGGGTTAGGGTAGTGATTAAACCTATCCCACTCTCTAGATACCCCTTAGCACGTAAAGGAATATTATTTGGGGGTCCAACCATGGAGAAGAGTTTAGACACTAAGATAATATAAGGAACACACACATTATAAAGAAATCACATTAGGATTCTCTTTTTAAGCTGTTCCTTAAAACACTAGTGCTTAGGAAATCTATTGGAGGCAGAAGCAGTCAAGCGTAGCCTAGGGTTAGGGTTAGGCTTAGGGGTAGGCTTAGGGTACGGCTTAGGGTACGGGTTCGGGGAGGGCTTCGGGTACGGCGTAGGGTATGGGTTAGTGTTAGGGTTAGGGTTAGTGTTAGGGTTAGGGCTCGGTTTAGGCTACGCGTTAGGATTAGGGTACGTGTTAGGGTTAGGGTAGCGGTTAGGGTTATGGTACGCGTTAGGGTTAGGGTAGTGATTAAACCTATCCCACTCTCTAGATACCCCTTAGCACATAAAGGAATATTATTTGGGGGTCCAGCCATGGAGAAGAGTTTAGACACTAGGATTAGATAAGGAACACACCCATTATAAAGAAATCACATTAGGATTCTCTTTTTAAGCTGTTCGATAAAACACTAGTGCTTAGGAAATCTATTGGAGGCAGAAGCAGTCAAGGGTAGCCTAGGGTTAGGGTTAGGCTTAGGTTTAGGCTTAGGGTACGGCTTAGGGTATGGGTTCGGGGAGGGCTTCGGATACGGTGTAGGGTATGTGTTAGGGTTAGGGTTAGGGTTAGTGTTAGGGTTAGGGCTCGGTTTAGGGTACGGGTTAGGATTAGGGTACGTGTTAGGGATAGGGTAGCGGTTAGCGTTAGGGTACGCGTTAGGGTTAGGGTAGTTATTAAACCTATCCCACTCTCTAGTTACCCCTTAGCCCGTAAAGGAATATTATTTGGGGGTCCAGCCATGGAGAAGAGTTTAGACACTAGTATAAGATAAGGAACACACCCATTATAAAGAAATCACATTAGGATTCTCTTTTTAAGCTGTTCCTTAAAACACTAGTGCTTAGGAAATCTATTGGAGGCAGAAGCAGTCAAGGGTAGCCTAGGGTTAGGGTTAGGCTTAGGGTACGGGTTCGGGGAGGGCTTCGGGTACGGCGTAGGGTATGGGTTAGGGTTAGGGTTAGGGTTGGTTTTAGGGTTAGGGCTCGGTTTAGGGTACGGGTTAGGATTAGGGTACGTGTTATGGTTAGGGTAGGGGTTAGGGTTAGGGTACGCGTTAGGGTTAGGGTTGTTATTAAACATATCCCACTCTCTAGATACCCCTTAGCACGTAAAGGAATATTATTTGGGGGTCCAGCCATGGAGAAGAGTTTAGACACTAGGATCAGATAAGGAACACACCCATTATAAAGAAATCACATTAGGATTCTCTTTTTAAGCTGTTCCTTAAAACTATAGTGCTTAGGAAATCTATTGGAGGCAGAAGCAGTCAAGGGTAGCCTAGGGTTAGGGTTAGGCTTAGGGTTAGGCTTAGGGTACGGATTAGGGTACGGGTTCGGGGAGGGTTTCGGGTACGGCGTAGGGTATGGGTTAGGGTTAGGGTTAGGGTTAGTGTTACGCTTAGGGCTCGGTTTAGGGTACGGGTTAGGATTAGGGTACGTGTTAGGGATATGGTAGGGGTTAGGGTTAGGGTACGCGTTAGGGTTAGGGTAGTTATTAAACCTATCCCACTTTCTAGATACCCCTTAGCACGTAAAGGAATATTATTTGGGGGTCCAGCCATGGAGAAGAGTTTAGACACTAAGATAATATAAGGAACACACACATTATAAAGAAATCACATTAGGATTCTCTTTTTAAGCTGTTCCTTAAAACACTAGTGCTTAGGAAATCTATTGGAGGCAGAAGCAGTGAAGGATAGCCTAGGGTTAGGGTTAGGCTTAGGGTTAGGCTTAGGGTACGGCTTAGGGTACGGGTTCAGGGAGGGCTTCGGGTACGGCGTAGGGTATGGGTTAGGGTTAGGGTTAGGGTTAGTGTTAGGGTTAGGGCTCGGTTTAGGGTACGGGTTAGGATTAGGGTACGTGTTAGGGTTAGGGTAGGGGTTAGGGTTAGGGTACGCGTTAGGGTTAGGGTAGTGATTAAACCTATCCCACTCTCTAGATACCCCTTAGCACATAAAGGAATATTATTTGGGGGTCCAGCCATGGAGAAGAGTTTAGACACTAGGATTAGATAAGGAACACACCCATTATAAAGAAATCACATTAGGATTCTCTTTTTAAGCTGTTCCTTAAAACACTAGTGCTTAGGAAATCTATTGGAGGCAGAAGCAGTCAAGGGTAGCCAAGGGTTAGTGTTAGGCATAGGGTTAGGCTTAGGGTACGGCTTAGGGTACGGGTTCAGGGAGGGGTTCGGGTACGGCGTAAGGTATGGGTTAGGGTTAGGGTTTGGTTTAGTGTTAGTGTTAGGGCTCGGTTTAGGGTACGGGTTAGGATTAGGGTACGTGTTAGGGTTAGGGTAGGGGTTAGGGTTAGGGTACGCATTAGTGTTAGGGTAGGGGTTAGGGTTACGGTAGGTGTTAGGGTTAGGGTAGTTATTAAACCTATCATACTCTCTAGATAAACATTAGCACGTAAAGGAATATTATTTGGGGGTCCAGCCATGGAGAAGAGTTTAGACACTAGGATAAGATAAGGAACACACCCATTATAAAGAAATCACATTAGGATTCTCTTTTTAAGCTGTTCCTTAAAACACTAGTGCTTAGGAAATATATTGGAGGCAGAAGCAGTCAATGGTAGCCTAGGGTTAGGGTTAGGCTTTGGGTTAGGCTTAGGGTACGGCTTAGGGTACGGGTTCGGGGAGGGTTTCGGGTACGGCGTAGGGTATGGGTGAGGGTTAGGGTTAGGGCTCGGTTTAGGGTACAGGTTAGGATTAGGGTACGTGTTAGGGTTAGGGTAGGGGTTAGGGTTAGGTTACGCGTTAGGGTTAGGGTAGTTATTAAACCTATCCCACTCTCTAGATACCCCTTAGCACGTAAAGGAATATTATTTGGGGTTTCAGCCATGGAGAAGAGTTTAGACTCTAAGATAATATAAGGAACACACACATTATAAAGAAATCACATTAGGATTCTCTTTTTAAGCTGTTCCTTAAAACACTAGTGCTTAGGAAATCTATTGGAGGCAGAAGAAGTCAAGGGTAGCCTAGGGTTAGGGTTAGGCTTAGGTTTAGGCTTAGGGTACGGCTTAGGGTACGGGTTCGGGGAGGGCTTCGGGTACGGCGTAGGGTATGGGTTAGGGTTAGGGTTAGGGTTGGTTTTAGGGTTAGGGCTCGGTTTAGGGTACGGGTTAGGATTAGGGTACGTGTTATGGTTAGGGTAGGGTTTAGGGTTAGGGTACGCGTTAGGGTTAGGGTTGTTATTAAACATATCCCACTCTCTAGATACCCCTTAGCACGTAAAGGAATATTATTTGGGGGTCCAGCCATGGAGAAGAGTTTAGACACTAGGATCAGATAAGGAACACACCCATTATAAAGAAATCACATTAGGATTCTCTTTTTAAGCTGTTCCTTAAAACTATAGTGCTTAGGAAATCTATTGGAGGCAGAAGCAGTCAAGGGTAGCCTAGGGTTAGGTTTAGGCTTAGGGTTAGGCTTAGGGTACGGCTTAGGGTACGGGTTCGGGGAGGGTTTCGGGTACGGCGTAGGGTATGGGTTAGGGTTAGGGTTAGGGTTAGTGTTACGCTTAGGGCTCGGTTTAGGGTACGGGTTAGGATTAGGGTACGTGTTAGGGATATGGTAGGGGTTAGGGTTAGGGTACGCGTTAGGGTTAGGGTAGTTATTAAACCTATCCCACTTTCTAGATACCCCTTAGCACGTAAAGGAATATTATTTGGGGGTCCAGCCATGGAGAAGAGTTTAGACACTAAGATAATATAAGGAACACACACATTATAAAGAAATCACATTAGGATTCTCTTTTTAAGCTGTTCCTTAAAACACTAGTGCTTAGGAAATCTATTGGAGGCAGAAGCAGTGAAGGATAGCCTAGGGTTAGGGTTAGGCTTAGGGTTAGGCTTAGGGTACGGCTTAGGGTACGGGTTCAGGGAGGGCTTCGGGTACGGCGTAGGGTATGGGTTAGGGTTAGGGTTAGGGTTAGTGTTAGGGTTAGGGCTCGGTTTAGGGTACGGGTTAGGATTAGGGTACGTGTTAGGGTTAGGGTAGGGGTTAGGGTTAGGGTACGCGTTAGGGTTAGGGTAGTGATTAAACCTATCCCACTCTCTAGATACCCCTTAGCACATAAAGGAATATTATTTGGGGGTCCAGCCATGGAGAAGAGTTTAGACACTAGGATTAGATAAGGAACACACCCATTATAAAGAAATCACATTAGGATTCTCTTTTTAAGCTGTTCCTTAAAACACTAGTGCTTAGGAAATCTATTGGAGGCAGAAGCAGTCAAGGGTAGCCAAGGGTTAGTGTTAGGCATAGGGTTAGGCTTAGGGTACGGCTTAGGGTACGGGTTCAGGGAGGGGTTCGGGTACGGCGTAAGGTATGGGTTAGGGTTAGGGTTTGGTTTAGTGTTAGTGTTAGGGCTCGGTTTAGGGTACGGGTTAGGATTAGGGTACGTGTTAGGGTTAGGGTAGGGGTTAGGGTTAGGGTACGCGTTAGTGTTAGGGTAGGGGTTAGGGTTACGGTAGGTGTTAGGGTTAGGGTAGTTATTAAACCTATCATACTCTCTAGATAAACATTAGCACGTAAAGGAATATTATTTGGGGGTCCAGCCATGGAGAAGAGTTTAGACACTAGGATAAGATAAGGAACACACCCATTATAAAGAAATCACATTAGGATTCTCTTTTTAAGCTGTTCCTTAAAACACTAGTGCTTAGGAAATATATTGGAGGCAGAAGCAGTCAATGGTAGCCTAGGGTTAGGGTTAGGCTTTGGGTTAGGCTTAGGGTACGGCTTAGGGTACGGGTTCGGGGAGGGTTTCGGGTACGGCGTAGGGTATGGGTGAGGGTTAGGGTTAGGGCTCGGTTTAGGGTACAGGTTAGGATTAGGGTACGTGTTAGGGTTAGGGTAGGGGTTAGGGTTAGGTTACGCGTTAGGGTTAGGGTAGTTATTAAACCTATCCCACTCTCTAGATACCCCTTAGCACGTAAAGGAATATTATTTGGGATTTCAGCCATGGAGAAGAGTTTAGACTCTAAGATAATATAAGGAACACACACATTATAAAGAAATCACATTAGGATTCTCTTTTTAAGCTGTTCCTTAAAACACTAGTGCTTAGGAAATCTATTGGAGGCAGAAGAAGTCAAGGGTAGCCTAGGGTTAGGGTTAGGCTTAGGTTTAGGCTTAGGGTACGGCTTAGGGTACGGGTTCGGGGAGGGCTTCGGGTACGGCGTAGGGTATGGGTTAGGGTTAGGGTTAGGGTTGGTTTTAGGGTTAGGGCTCGGTTTAGGGTACGGGTTAGGATTAGGGTACGTGTTATGGTTAGGGTAGGGTTTAGGGTTAGGGTACGCGTTAGGGTTAGGGTTGTTATTAAACATATCCCACTCTCTAGATACCCCTTAGCACGTAAAGGAATATTATTTGGGGGTCCAGCCATGGAGAAGAGTTTAGACACTAGGATCAGATAAGGAACACACCCATTATAAAGAAATCACATTAGGATTCTCTTTTTAAGCTGTTCCTTAAAACTATAGTGCTTAGGAAATCTATTGGAGGCAGAAGCAGTCAAGGGTAGCCTAGGGTTAGGGTTAGGCTTAGGGTTAGGCTTAGGGTACGGCTTAGGGTACGGGTTCGGGGAGGGTTTCGGGTACGGCGTAGGGTATGGGTTAGGGTTAGGGTTAGGGTTAGTGTTACGCTTAGGGCTCGGTTTAGGGTACGGGTTAGGATTAGGGTACGTGTTAGGGATATGGTAGGGGTTAGGGTTAGGGTACGCGTTAGGGTTAGGGTAGTTATTAAACCTATCCCACTTTCTAGATACCCCTTAGCACGTAAAGGAATATTATTTGGGGGTCCAGCCATGGAGAAGAGTTTAGACACTAAGATAATATAAGGAACACACACATTATAAAGAAATCACATTAGGATTCTCTTTTTAAGCTGTTCCTTAAAACACTAGTGCTTAGGAAATCTATTGGAGGCAGAAGCAGTGAAGGATAGCCTAGGGTTAGGGTTAGGCTTAGGGTTAGGCTTAGGGTACGGCTTAGGGTACGGGTTCAGGGAGGGCTTCGGGTACGACGTAGGGTATGGGTTAGGGTTAGGGTTAGGGTTAGTGTTAGGGTTAGGGCTCGGTTTAGGGTACGGGTTAGGATTAGGGTACGTGTTAGGGTTAGGGTAGGGGTTAGGGTTAGGGTGCGCGTTAGGGTTAGGGTAGTGATTAAACCTATCCCACTCTCTAGATACCCCTTAGCACATAAAGGAATATTATTTGGGGGTCCAGCCATGGAGAAGAGTTTAGACACTAGGATTAGATAAGGAACACACCCATTATAAAGAAATCACATTAGGATTCTCTTTTTAAGCTGTTCCTTAAAACACTAGTGCTTAGGAAATCTATTGGAGGCAGAAGCAGTCAAGGGTAGCCTAGGGTTAGTGTTAGGCATAGGGTTAGGCTTAGGGTACGGCTTAGGGTACGGGTTCAGGGAGGGGTTCGGGTACGGCGTAAGGTATGGGTTAGGGTTAGGGTTTGGTTTAGTGTTAGTGTTAGGGCTCGGTTTAGGGTACGGTTTAGGATTAGGGTACGTGTTAGGGTTAGGGTAGGGGTTAGGGTTAGGGTACGCGTTAGTGTTAGGGTAGGGGTTAGGGTTAGGGTACGTGTTAGGGTTAGGGTAGTTATTAAACCTATCATACTCTCTAGATAAACATTAGCACGTAAAGGAATATTATTTGGGGGTCCAGCCATGGAGAAGAGTTTAGACACTAGGATAAGATAAGGAACACACCCATTATAAAGAAATCACATTAGGATTCTCTTTTTAAGCTGTTCCTTAAAACACTAGTGCTTAGGAAATATATTGGAGGCAGAAGCAGTCAAGGGTAGCCTAGGGTTAGTGTTAGGCTTTGGGTTAGGCTTAGGGTACGGCTTAGGGTACGGGTTCGGGGAGGGTTTCGGGTACAGCGTAGGGTATGGGTGAGGGTTAGGGTTAGGGCTCGGTTTAGGGTACAGGTTAGGATTAGGGTACGTGTTAGGGTTAGGGTAGGGGTTAGGGTTAGGTTACGCGTTAGGGTTAGGGTAGTTATTAAACCTATCCCACTCTCTAGATACCCCTTAGCACGTAAAGGAATATTATTTGGGGTTTCAGCCATGGAGAAGAGTTTAGACTCTAAGATAATATAAGGAACACACACATTATAAAGAAATCACATTAGGATTGTCTTTTTAAGCTGTTCCTTAAAACACTAGTGGTTAGGAAATCTATTGGAGGCAGAAGCAGTCAAGGGTAGCCTAGGGTTAGGGTTAGGCTTAGGGTACGGCTTAGGGTACGGCTTAGGGTACGGGTTCGGGGAGGGCTTCGGGTACGGCGTAGGGTTTGGGTTAGGGTTAGGGTTAGGGTTAGTGTTAGGGTTAGGGCTCGGTTTAGGGTACGGGTTAGGATTAGGGTACGTGTTAGGGTTAGGGTAGGGGTTAGGGTTATGGTACGCGTTAGGGTTAGGGTAGTGATTAAACCTATCCCACTCTCTAGATACCCCTTAGCACGTAAAGGAATATTATTTGGGGGTCCAGCCATGGAGAAGAGTTTAGACACTAAGATAATATAAGGAACACACACATTATAAAGAAATCACATTAGGATTGTCTTTTTAAGCTGTTCATTAAAACACTAGTGCTTAGGAAATCTATTGGAGGCAGAAGCAGTCAAGGGTAGCCTAGGGTTAGGGTTAGGCTTAGGTTTAGGCTTAGGGTACGGCTTAGGGTACGGGTTCGGGGAGGGCTTCGGGTACGGCGTAGGGTATGGGTTAGGGTTAGGGTTAGGGTTAGTGTTAGGGTTAGGGCTCGGTTTAGGGTACGGGTTAGGATTAGGGTACGTGTTAGGGTTAGGGTAGTGGTTAGCGTTAGGGTACGCGTTAGGGTTAGGGTAGTTATTAAACCTATCCCACTCTCTAGTTACCCCTTAGCACGTAAAGGAATATTATTTGGGGGTCCAGCCATGGAGAATAGTTTAGACACTAGGATAAGATAAGGAACACACCCATTATAAAGAAATCACATTAGGATTCTCTTTTTAAGCTGTTCCTTAAAACACTAGTGCTTAGGAAATCTATTGGAGGCAGAAGAAGTCAAGGGTAGCCTAGGGTTAGGGTTAGGCTTAGGGTTAGGCTTAGGGTACGGCTTAGGGTATGGGTTCGGGGAGGGCTTCGGGTACGGCATAGGGTATGTGTTAGGGTTAGGGTTAGGGCTCGGTTTAGGGTACAGGTTAGGATTAGGGTACGTGTTAGGGTTAGGGTAGGGGTTAGGGTTAGGGTACGCGTTAGGGTTAGGGTAGTGATTAAACCTATCCCACTCTCTAGATACCCCTTAGCACGTAAAGGAATATTATTTGGGGGTCCAGCCATGGAGAAGAGTTTAGACTCTAAGATAATATAAGGAACACACACATTATAAAGAAATCACATTAGGATTCTCTTTTTAAGCTGTTCCTTAAAACACTAGTGCTTAGGAAATCTATTGGAGGCAGAAGCAGTCAAGGGTAGCCTAGAGTTAGGGTTAGGCTTAGGGGTAGGCTTAGGGTACGGCTTAGGGTACGGGTTCGGGGAGGGCTTCGGGTACGGTGTAGGGTATGGGTTAGGGTTAGGGTTAGGGTTAGTGTTAGGGTTAGGGCTCGGTTTAGGGTACGGGTTAGGATTAGGGTACGTGTTAGGGTTAGGGTAGGGGTTAGGGTTATGGTACGCGTTAGGGTTAGGGTAGTGATTAAACCTATCCCACTCTCTAGATACCCCTTAGCACGTAAAGGAATATTATTTGGGGGTCCAGACATGGAGAAGAGTTTAGACACTAGGATTAGATAAGGAACACACCCGTTATAAAGAAATCACATTAGGATTCTCTTTTTAAGCTGTTCCTTAAAACACTAGTGCTTAGGAAATCTATTGGAGGCAGAAGCAGTCAAGGGTAGCCTAGGGTTAGGGTTAGGCTTAGGGTTAGGCTTAGGGTACGGCTTAGGGTACGGGTTCGGGGAGGGCTTCGGGTACGGCGTAGGGTATGGGTTAGGGTTAGGGTTAGGGTTAGTGCTAGGATTAGGGCTCGGTTTAGGGTACGGGTTAGGATTAGGGTACGTGTTAGGGTTAGGGTAGCGGTTAGCGTTAGGGTACGCGTTAGGGTTAGGGTAGTTATTAAACCTATCCCACTCTCTAGTTACCCCTTAGCCTGTAAAGGAATATTATTTGTGGGTCCAGCCATGGAGAAGAGTTTAGACACTAGGATAAGATAAGGAACACACCCATTATAAAGAAATCACATTAGGATTCTCTTTTTAAGCTGTTCCTTAAAACACTAGTGCTTAGGAAATCTATTGGAGGCAGAAGAAGTCAAGGGTAGCCTAGGGTTAGGGTTAGGCTTAGGGTACGGCTTAGGGTACGGGTTCGGGGAGGGCTTCGGGTACGGCGTAGGGTATGGGTTAGGGTTAGGGTTAGGGTTAGTTTTAGGGTTAGGGCTCGGTTTAGGGTACGGGTTAGGATTAGGGTACGTGTTAGGGTTAGGGTAGCTATTAAACATATCCCACTCTCTAGATACCCCTTAGCACGTAAAGGAATATTATTTGGGGGTCCTGCCATGGAGAAGTGTTTAGACACTAGGATCAGATAAGAACACACCCATTATAAAGAAATCACATTAGGATTCTCTTTTTAAGCTGTTCCTTAAAACACTAGTGCTTAGGAAATATATTGGAGGCAGAAGCAGTCAAGGGTAGCCTAGGGTTAGGGTTAGGCTTAGGGTTAGGCTTAGGGTACGGCTTAGGGTACGGGTTCGGGGAGGGTTTTGGGTACGGCGTAGGGTATGGCTTAGGGTTAGGGTTAGGGCTCGGTTTAGGGTACAGGTTAGGATTAGGGTACGTGTTAGGGTTAGGGTAGGGGTTAGGGTTAGGGTACGCGTTAGGGTTAGGGTAGTTATTAAACCTATCCCACTCTCTAGATACCCCTTAGCACGTAAAGGAATATTATTTGGGAGTCCAGCCATGGAGAAGAGTTTAGACTCTAAGATAATATAAGGAACACACACATTATAAAGAAATCACATTAGGATTCTCTTTTTAAGCTGTTCCTTAAAACACTAGTGCTTAGGAAATCTATTGGAGGCAGAAGCAGTCAAGGGTAGCCTAGGGTTAGGGTTAGGCTTAGGGGTAGGCTTAGGGTACGGCTTAGGGTACGGGTTCGGGGAGGGCTTCGGGTACGGCGTAGGGTATGGGTTAGGGTGAGGGTTAGGGTTAGTGTTAGGTTTAGGGCTCGGTTTAGGGTACGGGTTAGGATTAGGGTACGTGTTAGGGTTAGGTTAGGGGTTAGGGTTATGGTACGCGTTAGGGTTAGGGTAGTGATTAAACCTATCCCACTCTCTAGATACCCCTTAGCACATAAAGGAATATTATTTGGGCGTCCAGCCATGGTGAAGAGTTTAGACACTAGGATTAGATAAGGAACACACCCATTATAAAGAAATCACATTAGGATTCTCTTTTTAAGCTATTCCTTAAAACACTAGTGCTTAGGAAATCTATTGGAGGCAGAAGCAGTCAAGGGTAGCCTAGGGTTAGGGTAAGGCTTAGGGTTAGGCTTAGGGTACGGCTTAGGGTACGGGTTCGGGGAGGGCTTCGGGTACGGCGTAGGGTATGGTTTAGGGTTAGGGTTAGGGTTAGTGTTAGGGTTGGGGCTCGGTTTAGGTTACGGGTTAGGATTAGGGTACGTGTTAGGGTTAGGGTAGGGGTTAGCGTTAGGGTACGCGTTACGTTTAGGGTAGTTGTTAAACCTATCCCACTCTCTAGTTACCCCTTAGCACGTAAAGGAATATTATTTGGGGGTCCAGCCATGGAGAACAGTTTAGACACTAGGATAAGATAAGCAACACACCCATTATAAAGAAATCACATTAGGATTCTCTTTTTAAGCTGTTCCTTAAAACACTAGTGCTTAGGAAATCTATTGGAGGCAGAAGCAGTCAAGGGTAGCCTAGGGTTAGGGTTAGGCTTAGGTTTAGGCTTAGGGTACGGCTTAGGGTACGGGTTCGTGGAGGGCTTCGGGTACGGCGTAGGGTATGGGTTAGGGTTAGGGTTAGGGTTAGTGTTAGGGTTAGGGCTCGGTTTAGGGTACGGGTTAGGATTAGGGTACGTGTTAGGGTTAGGGTAGCGGTTAGCGTTAGGGTACGCGTTAGGGTTAGGGTAGTTATTAAACCTATCCCACTCTCTAGTTACCCCTTAGCACGTAAAGGAATATTATTTGGGGGTCCAGCCATGGAGAATAGTTTAGACACTAGGATAAGATAAGGAACACACCCATTATAAAGAAATGACATTAGGATTCTCTTTTTAAGCTGTTCCTTAAAACACTAGTGCTTAGGAAATCTATTGGAGGCAGAAGAAGTCAAGGGTAGCCTAGGGTTAGGGTTAGGCTTAGGGTTAGGCTTAGGGTACGGCTTAGGGTACGGGTTCGGGGAGGGCTTCGGGTACGGCGTAGGGTATGGGTTAGGGTTAGGGTTAGGGCTCGGTTTAGGGTACAGGTTAGGATTAGGGTACGTGTTAGGGTTAGGGTACGGGTTAGGGTTAGGGTACGCGTTAGGGTTAGGGTAGTTATTAAACCTATCCCACTCTCTAGATACCCCTTAGCACGTAAAGGAATATTATTTGGGGGTCCAGCCATGGAGAAGAGTTTAGACTCTAAGATAATATAAGGAACACACACATTATAAAGAAATCACATTAGGATTCTCTTTTTAAGCTGTTCCTTAAAACACTAGTGCTTAGGAAATCTATTGGAGGCAGAAGCAGTCAAGGGTACCCTAGGGTTAGGGTTAGGCTTAGGGGTAGGCTTAGGGTACGGCTTAGGGTACGGGTTCGGGGAGGGCTTCGGGTACGGCGTAGGGTATGGGTTAGGGTTAGGGTTAGGGTTAGTGTTAGGGTTACGGCTCGGTTTAGGGTACGGGTTAGGATTAGGGTACGTGTTAGGGTTAGGGTAGGGGTTAGGGTTATGGTACGCGTTAGGGTTAGGGTAGTGATTAAACCTATCCCACTCTCTAGATACCCCTTAGCACGTAAAGGAATATTATTTGGGGGTCCAGCCATGGAGAAGAGTTTAGACACTAGGATAAGATAAGCAACACACCCATTATAAAGAAATCACATTAGGATTCTCTTTTTAAGCTGTTCCTTAAAACACTAGTGCTTAGGAAATCTATTGGAGGCAGAAGCAGTCAAGGGTAGCCTAGGGTTAGGATTAGGCTTAGGGGTAGGCTTAGGGTACGGCTTAGGGTACGGGTTCGCGGAGGGCTTCGGGTACGGCGTAGGGTATGGGTTAGGGTTAGGGTTAGGGTTAGTGTTAGGGTTAGGGCTCGGTTTAGGGTACGGGTTAGGATTAGGGTACGTGTTAGGGTTAGGGTAGGGGTTAGTGTTATGGTACGCGTTAGGGTTAGGGTAGTGATTAAACCTATCCCACTCTCTAGATACCCCTTAGCATATAAAGGAATATTATTTGGGGGTCCACCCATGGTGAAGAGTTTAGACACTAGGATTAGATAAGGAACACACCCATTATAAAGAAATCACATTAGGATTCTCTTTTTAAGCTGTTCCTTAAAACACTAGTGCTTAGGAAATCTATTGGAGGCAGAAGCAGTCAAGGGTAGCCTAGGGTTAGGGTTAGGCTTAGGTTTAGGCTTAGGGTACGGCTTAGGGTACGGGTTCGGGGAGGGCTTCGGGTACGGCGTAGGGTATGGGTTAGGGTTAGGGTTAGGGTGAGGGTTAGGGTTAGAGCTCGGTTTAGGGTACGGGTTAGGATTAGGGTACGTGTTAGGGTTAGGGTAGGGGTTAGGGTTAGGGTACGCGTTAGGGTTAGGGTAGTTATTAAACCTATCCCACTCTCTAGATACCCCTTAGCACGTAAAGGAATATTATTTGGGGGTCCAGCCATGGAGAAGAGTTTAGACTCTAAGATAATATAAGGAACACTTACATTATAAAGAAATCACATTAGGATTCTCTTTTTAAGCTGTTCCTTAAAACACTAGTGGTTAGGAAATCTATTGGAGGCAGAAGCAGTCAAGGGTAGCCTAGTGTTAGGGTTAGGCTTAGGGTTAGGCTTAGGGTACGGCTTAGGGTACGGGTTCGGGGAGGGCTTCGGGTACAGCGTAGGGTTTGGGTTAGGGTTAGGGTTAGGGTTAGTGTTAGGGTTAGGGCTCGGTTTAGGGTACGGGTTAGGATTAGGGTACGTGTTAGGGTTAGGGTAGGGGTTAGGGTTATGGTACGCGTTAGGGTTAGGGTAGTGATTAAACCTATCCCACTCTCTAGATACCCCTTAGCACGTAAAGGAATATTATTTGGGGGTCCAGCCATGGAGAAGAGTTTAGACACTAAGATAATATAAGGAACACACACATTATAAAGAAATCACATTAGGATTCTCTTTTTAAGCTGTTCCTTAAAACACTAGTGCTTAGGAAATCTATTGGAGGCAGAAGCAGTCAAGGGTAGCCTAGGGTTAGGGTTAGGCTTAGGGTTAGGCTTAGGGTACGGCTTAGGGTACGGGTTCGGGGAGGGCTTCGGGTACGGCGTAGGGTATGGGTTAGGGTTAGGGTTAGGGTTAGTGTTAGGGTTAGGGCTCGGTTTAGGTTACGGGTTAGGATTAGGGTACGTGTTAGGGTTAGGGTAGGGGTTAGCGTTAGGGTACGCGTTAGGGTTAGGGTAGTTATTAAACCTATCCCACTCTCTAGTTACCCCTTAGCACGTAAAGGAATATTATTTGGGGGTCCAGCCATGGAGAAGTGTTTAGACACTAGGATAAGATAAGGAACACACCCATTATAAAGAAATCACATTAGGATTCTCTTTTTAAGCTGTTCCTTAAAACACTAGTGCTTAGGAAATCTATTGGATGCAGAAGCAGTCAAGGGTAGCCTAGGGTTAGGGTTAGGCTTAGGGTTAGGCTTATGGTACGGCTTAGGGTACGGGTTCGGGGAGGGCTTCGGGTACGGCGTAGGGTATGGGTTAGGGTTAGGGTTAGGGTTAGTGTTAGGGTTAGGGCTCGGTTTAGGGTACGGGTTAGGATTAGGGTACGTGTTAGGGTTAGGTTAGGGGTTAGGGTTAGGGTACGCGTTAGGGTTAGCGTAGTTATTAAACCTATCCCACTCTCTAGATACCCCTTAGCACGTAAAGGAATATTATTTGGGGGTCCAGCCATGGAGAAGAGTTTAGACACTAAGATAATATAAGGAACACACACATTATAAAGAAATCACATTAGGATTCTCTTTTTAAGCTGTTCCTTAAAACACTTGTGCTTAGGAAATCTATTGGAGGCAGAAGCAGTCAAGGGTAGCCTAGGGTTAGGGTTAGGCTTAGGGGTAGGCTTAGGGTACGGCTTAGGGTACGGGTTCGGGGAGGGCTTCGGGTACGGCGTAGGGTATGGGTTAGGGTTAGGGTTAGGGTTAGTGTTAGGGTTAGGGCTCGGTTTAGGGTACGGGTTAGGATTAGGGTACGTGTTAGGGTTAGGGTAGCGGTTAGGGTTATGGTACGCGTTAGGGTTAGGGTAGTGATTAAACCTATCCCACTCTCTAGATACCCCTTAGCACATAAAGGAATATTATTTGGGGGTCCAGCCATGGAGAAGAGTTTAGACTCTAAGATAATATAAGGAACACTTACATTATAAAGAAATCACATTAGGATTCTCTTTTTAAGCTGTTCCTTAAAACACTAGTGGTTAGGAAATCTATTGGAGGCAGAAGCAGTCAAGGGTAGCCTAGTGTTAGGGTTAGGCTTAGGGTTAGGCTTAGGGTACGGCTTAGGGTACGGGTTCGGGGAGGGCTTCGGGTACAGCGTAGGGTTTGGGTTAGGGTTAGGGTTAGGGTTAGTGTTAGGGTTAGGGCTCGGTTTAGGGTACGGGTTAGGATTAGGGTACGTGTTAGGGTTAGGGTAGGGGTTAGGGTTATGGTACGCGTTAGGGTTAGGGTAGTGATTAAACCTATCCCACTCTCTAGATACCCCTTAGCACGTAAAGGAATATTATTTGGGGGTCCAGCCATGGAGAAGAGTTTAGACACTAAGATAATATAAGGAACACACACATTATAAAGAAATCACATTAGGATTCTCTTTTTAAGCTGTTCCTTAAAACACTAGTGCTTAGGAAATCTATTGGAGGCAGAAGCAGTCAAGGGTAGCCTAGGGTTAGGGTTAGGCTTAGGGTTAGGCTTAGGGTACGGCTTAGGGTACGGGTTCGGGGAGGGCTTCGGGTACGGCGTAGGGTATGGGTTAGGGTTAGGGTTAGGGTTAGTGTTAGGGTTAGGGCTCGGTTTAGGTTACGGGTTAGGATTAGGGTACGTGTTAGGGTTAGGGTAGGGGTTAGCGTTAGGGTACGCGTTAGGGTTAGGGTAGTTATTAAACCTATCCCACTCTCTAGTTACCCCTTAGCACGTAAAGGAATATTATTTGGGGGTCCAGCCATGGAGAAGTGTTTAGACACTAGGATAAGATAAGGAACACACCCATTATAAAGAAATCACATTAGGATTCTCTTTTTAAGCTGTTCCTTAAAACACTAGTGCTTAGGAAATCTATTGGATGCAGAAGCAGTCAAGGGTAGCCTAGGGTTAGGGTTAGGCTTAGGGTTAGGCTTATGGTACGGCTTAGGGTACGGGTTCGGGGAGGGCTTCGGGTACGGCGTAGGGTATGGGTTAGGGTTAGGGTTAGGGTTAGTGTTAGGGTTAGGGCTCGGTTTAGGGTACGGGTTAGGATTAGGGTACGTGTTAGGGTTAGGTTAGGGGTTAGGGTTAGGGTACGCGTTAGGGTTAGCGTAGTTATTAAACCTATCCCACTCTCTAGATACCCCTTAGCACGTAAAGGAATATTATTTGGGGGTCCAGCCATGGAGAAGAGTTTAGACACTAAGATAATATAAGGAACACACACATTATAAAGAAATCACATTAGGATTCTCTTTTTAAGCTGTTCCTTAAAACACTTGTGCTTAGGAAATCTATTGGAGGCAGAAGCAGTCAAGGGTAGCCTAGGGTTAGGGTTAGGCTTAGGGGTAGGCTTAGGGTACGGCTTAGGGTACGGGTTCGGGGAGGGCTTCGGGTACGGCGTAGGGTATGGGTTAGGGTTAGGGTTAGGGTTAGTGTTAGGGTTAGGGCTCGGTTTAGGGTACGGGTTAGGATTAGGGTACGTGTTAGGGTTAGGGTAGCGGTTAGGGTTATGGTACGCGTTAGGGTTAGGGTAGTGATTAAACCTATCCCACTCTCTAGATACCCCTTAGCACATAAAGGAATATTATTTGGGGGTCCAGCCATGGAGAAGAGTTTAGACACTAGGATTAGATAAGGAACACACCCATTATAAAGAAATCACATGAGGATTCTCTTTTTAAGCTGTTCGTTAAAACACTAGTGCTTAGGAAATCTATTGGAGGCAGAAGCAGTCAAGGGTAGCCTAGGGTTAGGGTTAGGCTTAGGTTTAGGCTTAGGGTACGGCTTAGGGTACGGGTTCGGGGAGGGCTTCGGGTACGGCGTAGGGTATGGGTTAGGGTTAGGGTTAGGGCTCGGTTTAGGGTACAGGTTAGGATTAGGGTACGTGTTAGGGTTAGGGTAGGGGTTAGGGTTAGGGTACGCGTTAGGGTTAGGGTAGTTATTAAACCTATCCCACTCTCTAGATACCCCTTAGCACGTAAAGGAATATTATTTGGGGGTCCAGCCATGGAGAAGAGTTTAGACTCTAAGATAATATAAGGAACACACACATTATAAAGAAATCACATTAGGATTCTCTTTTTAAGCTGTTCCTTAAAACACTAGTGCTTAGGAAATCTATTGGAGGCAGAAGCAGTCAAGGGTAGCCTAGGGTTAGGGTTAGGCTTAGGGTTAGGCTTAGGGTACGGCTTAGGGTACGGGTTCGGGGAGGGCTTCGGGTACGGCGTAGGGTATGGTTTAGGGTTAGGGTTAGGGTTAGTGTTAGGGTTGGGGCTCGGTTTAGGTTACGGGTTAGGATTAGGGTTCGTGTTAGGGTTAGGGTAGGGGTTAGCGTTAGGTTACGCGTTAGGTTTAGGGTAGTTATTAAACCTATCCCACTCTCTAGTTACCCCTTAGCACGTAAAGGAATATTATTTGAGGGTCCAGCCATGGAGAAGAGTTTAGACACTAGGATAAAATAAGCAACACACCCATTATAAAGAAATCACATTAGGATTCTCTTTTTAAGCTGTTCCTTAAAACACTAGTGCTTAGGAAATCTATTGGAGGCAGAAGCAGTCAAGGGTAGCCTAGGGTTAGGATTAGGCTTAGGGGTAGGCTTAGGGTACGGCTTAGGGTAGGGGTTCGGGGAGGGCTTCGGGTACGGCGTAGGGTATGGGTTAGGGTTAGGGTTAGGGTTAGTGTTAGGGTTAGGGCTCGGTTTAGGGTACGGGTTAGGATTAGGGTACGTGTTAGGGTTATGGTAGGGGTTAGTGTTATGGTACGCGTTAGGGTTAGGGTAGTGATTAAACCTATCCCACTCTCTAGATACCCCTTAGCACATAAAGGAATATTATTTGGGGGTCCAGCCATGGTGAAGAGTTTAGACACTAGGATTAGATAAGGAACACACCCATTATAAAGAAATCACATTAGGATTCTCTTTTTAAGCTGTTCATTAAAACACTAGTGCTTAGGAAATCTATTGGAGGCAGAAGCAGTCAAGGGTAGCCTAGGGTTAGGGTTAGGCTTAGGTTTAGGCTTAGGGTACGGCTTAGGGTACGGGTTCGGGGAGGGCTTCGGGTATGGCGTAGGGTATGGGTTAGGGTTAGGGTTAGGGTTAGTGTTAGGGTTAGGGCTCGGTTTAGGGTACGGGTTAGGATTAGGGTACGTGTTAGGGTTAGGGTAGCGGTTAGCGTTAGGGTACGCGTTAGGGTTAGGGTAGTTATTAAACCTATCCCACTCTCTAGTTACCCCTTAGCACGTAAAGGAATATTATTTTGGGGTCCAGCCATGGAGAATAGTTTAGACACTAGGATAAGATAAGGAACACACCCATTATAAAGAAATCACATTAGGATTCTCTTTTTAAGCTGTTCCTTAAAACACTAGTGCTTAGGAAATCTATTGGAGGCAGAAGAAGTCAAGGGTAGCCTAGGGTTAGGGTTAGGCTTAGGGTTAGGCTTAGGGTACGGCTTAGGGTATGGGTTCGGGGAGGGCTTCGGGTACGGCGTAGGGTATGTGTTAGGGTTAGGGTTAGGGCTCGGTTTAGGGTACAGGTTAGGATTAGGGTACGTGTTAGGGTTAGGGTAGGGGTTAGGGTTAGGGTACGCGTTAGGGTTAGGGTAGTTATTAAACCTATCCCACTCTCTAGATACCCCTTAGCACGTAAAGGAATATTATTTGGGGGTCCAGCCATGGAGAAGAGTTTAGACTCTAAGATAATATAAAGAACACACACATTATAAAGAAATCACATTAGGATTCTCTTTTTAAGCTGTTCCTTAAAACACTAGTGCTTAGGAAATCTATTGGAGGCAGAAGCAGTCAAGGGTAGCCTAGAGTTAGGGTTAGGCTTAGGGGTAGGCTTAGGGTACGGCTTAGGGTACGGGTTCGGGGAGGGCTTCGGGTACGGTGTAGGGTATGGGTTAGGGATAGGGTTAGGGTTAGTGTTAGGGTTAGGGCTCGGTTTAGGGTACGGGTTAGGATTAGGGTACGTGTTAGGGTTAGGGTAGGGGTTAGGGTTATGGTACGCGTTAGGGTTAGGGTAGTGATTAAACCTATCCCACTCTCTAGATACCCCTTAGCACGTAAAGGAATATTTTTTGGGGGTCCAGCCATGGAGAAGAGTTTAGACACTAGGATTAGATAAGGAACACACCCGTTATAAAGAAATCACATTAGGATTCTCTTTTTAAGCTGTTCCTTAAAACACTAGTGCTTAGGAAATCTATTGGAGGCAGAAGCAGTCAAGGGTAGCCTAGGGTTAGGGTTAGGCTTAGGGTTAGGCTTAGGGTACGGCGTAGGGTACAGGTTCGGGGAGGGCTTCGGGTACGGCGTAGGGTATGGTTTAGGGTTAGGGTTAGGGTTAGTGTTAGGGTTGGGGCTCGGTTTAGGTTACGGGTTAGGATTAGGGTACATGTTAGGGTTAGGGTAGGGGTTAGCGTTAGGGTACGCGTTAGGTTTAGGGTCGTTATTAAACCTATCCCACTCTCTAGTTACCCCTTAGCACGTAAAGGAA
The DNA here is from genome assembly GCF_965194825.1 of Balaenoptera physalus. NCBI lineage: Eukaryota > Metazoa > Chordata > Mammalia > Artiodactyla > Balaenopteridae > Balaenoptera > Balaenoptera physalus. The sequence continues at coordinate 191,313 of NW_028126322.1, read as the reverse complement.
TATTATTTGGGGGTCCAGCCATGGAGAAGAGTTTAGACACTAGGATAAGATAAGCAACACACCCATTATAAAGAAATCACATTAGGATTCTCTTTTTAAGCTGTTCCTTAAAACACTAGTGCTTAGGAAATCTATTGGAGGCAGAAGCAGTCAAGGGTAGCCTAGGGTTAGGATTAGGCTTAGGGGTAGGCTTAGGGTACGGCTTAGGGTACGGGTTCGCGGAGGGCTTCGGGTACGGCGTAGGGTATGGGTTAGGGTTAGGGTTAGGGTTAGTGTTAGGGTTAGGGCTCGGTTTAGGGTACGGGTTAGGATTAGGGTACGTGTTAGGGTTAGGGTAGGGGTTAGTGTTATGGTACGCGTTAGGGTTAGGGTAGTGATTAAACCTATCCCACTCTCTAGATACCCCTTAGCATATAAAGGAATATTATTTGGGGGTCCACCCATGGTGAAGAGTTTAGACACTAGGATTAGATAAGGAACACACCCATTATAAAGAAATCACATTAGGATTCTCTTTTTAAGCTGTTCCTTAAAACACTAGTGCTTAGGAAATCTATTGGAGGCAGAAGCAGTCAAGGGTAGCCTAGGGTTAGGGTTAGGCTTAGGGTTAGGCTTATGGTACGGCTTAGGGTACGGGTTCGGGGAGGGCTTCGGGTACGGCGTAGGGTATGGGTTAGGGTTAGGGTTAGGGTTAGTGTTAGGGTTAGGGCTCGGTTTAGGGTACGGGTTAGGATTAGGGTACGTGTTAGGGTTAGGTTAGGGGTTAGGGTTAGGGTACGCGTTAGGGTTAGCGTAGTTATTAAACCTATCCCACTCTCTAGATACCCCTTAGCACGTAAAGGAATATTATTTGGGGGTCCAGCCATGGAGAAGAGTTTAGACACTAAGATAATATAAGGAACACACACATTATAAAGAAATCACATTAGGATTCTCTTTTTAAGCTGTTCCTTAAAACACTTGTGCTTAGGAAATCTATTGGAGGCAGAAGCAGTCAAGGGTAGCCTAGGGTTAGGGTTAGGCTTAGGGGTAGGCTTAGGGTACGGCTTAGGGTACGGGTTCGGGGAGGGCTTCGGGTACGGCGTAGGGTATGGGTTAGGGTTAGGGTTAGGGTTAGTGTTAGGGTTAGGGCTCGGTTTAGGGTACGGGTTAGGATTAGGGTACGTGTTAGGGTTAGGGTAGCGGTTAGGGTTATGGTACGCGTTAGGGTTAGGGTAGTGATTAAACCTATCCCACTCTCTAGATACCCCTTAGCACATAAAGGAATATTATTTGGGGGTCCAGCCATGGAGAAGAGTTTAGACACTAGGATTAGATAAGGAACACACCCATTATAAAGAAATCACATGAGGATTCTCTTTTTAAGCTGTTCGTTAAAACACTAGTGCTTAGGAAATCTATTGGAGGCAGAAGCAGTCAAGGGTAGCCTAGGGTTAGGGTTAGGCTTAGGTTTAGGCTTAGGGTACGGCTTAGGGTACGGGTTCGGGGAGGGCTTCGGGTACGGCGTAGGGTATGGGTTAGGGTTAGGGTTAGGGCTCGGTTTAGGGTACAGGTTAGGATTAGGGTACGTGTTAGGGTTAGGGTAGGGGTTAGGGTTAGGGTACGCGTTAGGGTTAGGGTAGTTATTAAACCTATCCCACTCTCTAGATACCCCTTAGCACGTAAAGGAATATTATTTGGGGGTCCAGCCATGGAGAAGAGTTTAGACTCTAAGATAATATAAGGAACACACACATTATAAAGAAATCACATTAGGATTCTCTTTTTAAGCTGTTCCTTAAAACACTAGTGCTTAGGAAATCTATTGGAGGCAGAAGCAGTCAAGGGTAGCCTAGGGTTAGGGTTAGGCTTAGGGTTAGGCTTAGGGTACGGCTTAGGGTACGGGTTCGGGGAGGGCTTCGGGTACGGCGTAGGGTATGGTTTAGGGTTAGGGTTAGGGTTAGTGTTAGGGTTGGGGCTCGGTTTAGGTTACGGGTTAGGATTAGGGTTCGTGTTAGGGTTAGGGTAGGGGTTAGCGTTAGGTTACGCGTTAGGTTTAGGGTAGTTATTAAACCTATCCCACTCTCTAGTTACCCCTTAGCACGTAAAGGAATATTATTTGAGGGTCCAGCCATGGAGAAGAGTTTAGACACTAGGATAAAATAAGCAACACACCCATTATAAAGAAATCACATTAGGATTCTCTTTTTAAGCTGTTCCTTAAAACACTAGTGCTTAGGAAATCTATTGGAGGCAGAAGCAGTCAAGGGTAGCCTAGGGTTAGGATTAGGCTTAGGGGTAGGCTTAGGGTACGGCTTAGGGTAGGGGTTCGGGGAGGGCTTCGGGTACGGCGTAGGGTATGGGTTAGGGTTAGGGTTAGGGTTAGTGTTAGGGTTAGGGCTCGGTTTAGGGTACGGGTTAGGATTAGGGTACGTGTTAGGGTTATGGTAGGGGTTAGTGTTATGGTACGCGTTAGGGTTAGGGTAGTGATTAAACCTATCCCACTCTCTAGATACCCCTTAGCACATAAAGGAATATTATTTGGGGGTCCAGCCATGGTGAAGAGTTTAGACACTAGGATTAGATAAGGAACACACCCATTATAAAGAAATCACATTAGGATTCTCTTTTTAAGCTGTTCATTAAAACACTAGTGCTTAGGAAATCTATTGGAGGCAGAAGCAGTCAAGGGTAGCCTAGGGTTAGGGTTAGGCTTAGGTTTAGGCTTAGGGTACGGCTTAGGGTACGGGTTCGGGGAGGGCTTCGGGTATGGCGTAGGGTATGGGTTAGGGTTAGGGTTAGGGTTAGTGTTAGGGTTAGGGCTCGGTTTAGGGTACGGGTTAGGATTAGGGTACGTGTTAGGGTTAGGGTAGCGGTTAGCGTTAGGGTACGCGTTAGGGTTAGGGTAGTTATTAAACCTATCCCACTCTCTAGTTACCCCTTAGCACGTAAAGGAATATTATTTTGGGGTCCAGCCATGGAGAATAGTTTAGACACTAGGATAAGATAAGGAACACACCCATTATAAAGAAATCACATTAGGATTCTCTTTTTAAGCTGTTCCTTAAAACACTAGTGCTTAGGAAATCTATTGGAGGCAGAAGAAGTCAAGGGTAGCCTAGGGTTAGGGTTAGGCTTAGGGTTAGGCTTAGGGTACGGCTTAGGGTATGGGTTCGGGGAGGGCTTCGGGTACGGCGTAGGGTATGTGTTAGGGTTAGGGTTAGGGCTCGGTTTAGGGTACAGGTTAGGATTAGGGTACGTGTTAGGGTTAGGGTAGGGGTTAGGGTTAGGGTACGCGTTAGGGTTAGGGTAGTTATTAAACCTATCCCACTCTCTAGATACCCCTTAGCACGTAAAGGAATATTATTTGGGGGTCCAGCCATGGAGAAGAGTTTAGACTCTAAGATAATATAAAGAACACACACATTATAAAGAAATCACATTAGGATTCTCTTTTTAAGCTGTTCCTTAAAACACTAGTGCTTAGGAAATCTATTGGAGGCAGAAGCAGTCAAGGGTAGCCTAGAGTTAGGGTTAGGCTTAGGGGTAGGCTTAGGGTACGGCTTAGGGTACGGGTTCGGGGAGGGCTTCGGGTACGGTGTAGGGTATGGGTTAGGGTTAGGGTTAGGGTTAGTGTTAGGGTTAGGGCTCGGTTTAGGGTACGGGTTAGGATTAGGGTACGTGTTAGGGTTAGGGTAGGGGTTAGGGTTATGGTACGCGTTAGGGTTAGGGTAGTGATTAAACCTATCCCACTCTCTAGATACCCCTTAGCACGTAAAGGAATATTTTTTGGGGGTCCAGCCATGGAGAAGAGTTTAGACACTAGGATTAGATAAGGAACACACCCGTTATAAAGAAATCACATTAGGATTCTCTTTTTAAGCTGTTCCTTAAAACACTAGTGCTTAGGAAATCTATTGGAGGCAGAAGCAGTCAAGGGTAGCCTAGGGTTAGGGTTAGGCTTAGGGTTAGGCTTAGGGTACGGCGTAGGGTACAGGTTCGGGGAGGGCTTCGGGTACGGCGTAGGGTATGGTTTAGGGTTAGGGTTAGGGTTAGTGTTAGGGTTGGGGCTCGGTTTAGGTTACGGGTTAGGATTAGGGTACATGTTAGGGTTAGGGTAGGGGTTAGCGTTAGGGTACGCGTTAGGTTTAGGGTCGTTATTAAACCTATCCCACTCTCTAGTTACCCCTTAGCACGTAAAGGAATATTATTTGGGGGTCCAGCCATGGAGAAGAGTTTAGACACTAGGATAAGATAAGCAACACACCCATTATAAAGAAATCACATTAGGATTCTCTTTTTAAGCTGTTCCTTAAAACACTAGTGCTTAGGAAATCTATTGGAGGCAGAAGCAGTCAAGGGTAGCCTAGGGTTAGGATTAGGCTTAGGGGTAGGCTTAGGGTACGGCTTAGGGTACGGGTTCGCGGAGGGCTTCGGGTACGGCGTAGGGTATGGGTTAGGGTTAGGGTTAGGGTTAGTGTTAGGGTTAGGGCTCGGTTTAGGGTACGGGTTAGGATTAGGGTACGTGTTAGGGTTAGGGTAGGGGTTAGTGTTATGGTACGCGTTAGGGTTAGGGTAGTGATTAAACCTATCCCACTCTCTAGATACCCCTTAGCATATAAAGGAATATTATTTGGGGGTCCACCCATGGTGAAGAGTTTAGACACTAGGATTAGATAAGGAACACACCCATTATAAAGAAATCACATTAGGATTCTCTTTTTAAGCTGTTCCTTAAAACACTAGTGCTTAGGAAATCTATTGGAGGCAGAAGCAGTCAAGGGTAGCCTAGGGTTAGGGTTAGGCTTAGGGTTAGGCTTATGGTACGGCTTAGGGTACGGGTTCGGGGAGGGCTTCGGGTACGGCGTAGGGTATGGGTTAGGGTTAGGGTTAGGGTTAGTGTTAGGGTTAGGGCTCGGTTTAGGGTACGGGTTAGGATTAGGGTACGTGTTAGGGTTAGGTTAGGGGTTAGGGTTAGGGTACGCGTTAGGGTTAGCGTAGTTATTAAACCTATCCCACTCTCTAGATACCCCTTAGCACGTAAAGGAATATTATTTGGGGGTCCAGCCATGGAGAAGAGTTTAGACACTAAGATAATATAAGGAACACACACATTATAAAGAAATCACATTAGGATTCTCTTTTTAAGCTGTTCCTTAAAACACTTGTGCTTAGGAAATCTATTGGAGGCAGAAGCAGTCAAGGGTAGCCTAGGGTTAGGGTTAGGCTTAGGGGTAGGCTTAGGGTACGGCTTAGGGTACGGGTTCGGGGAGGGCTTCGGGTACGGCGTAGGGTATGGGTTAGGGTTAGGGTTAGGGTTAGTGTTAGGGTTAGGGCTCGGTTTAGGGTACGGGTTAGGATTAGGGTACGTGTTAGGGTTAGGGTAGCGGTTAGGGTTATGGTACGCGTTAGGGTTAGGGTAGTGATTAAACCTATCCCACTCTCTAGATACCCCTTAGCACATAAAGGAATATTATTTGGGGGTCCAGCCATGGAGAAGAGTTTAGACACTAGGATTAGATAAGGAACACACCCATTATAAAGAAATCACATGAGGATTCTCTTTTTAAGCTGTTCGTTAAAACACTAGTGCTTAGGAAATCTATTGGAGGCAGAAGCAGTCAAGGGTAGCCTAGGGTTAGGGTTAGGCTTAGGTTTAGGCTTAGGGTACGGCTTAGGGTACGGGTTCGGGGAGGGCTTCGGGTACGGCGTAGGGTATGGGTTAGGGTTAGGGTTAGGGCTCGGTTTAGGGTACAGGTTAGGATTAGGGTACGTGTTAGGGTTAGGGTAGGGGTTAGGGTTAGGGTACGCGTTAGGGTTAGGGTAGTTATTAAACCTATCCCACTCTCTAGATACCCCTTAGCACGTAAAGGAATATTATTTGGGGGTCCAGCCATGGAGAAGAGTTTAGACTCTAAGATAATATAAGGAACACACACATTATAAAGAAATCACATTAGGATTCTCTTTTTAAGCTGTTCCTTAAAACACTAGTGCTTAGGAAATCTATTGGAGGCAGAAGCAGTCAAGGGTAGCCTAGGGTTAGGGTTAGGCTTAGGGTTAGGCTTAGGGTACGGCTTAGGGTACGGGTTCGGGGAGGGCTTCGGGTACGGCGTAGGGTATGGTTTAGGGTTAGGGTTAGGGTTAGTGTTAGGGTTGGGGCTCGGTTTAGGTTACGGGTTAGGATTAGGGTTCGTGTTAGGGTTAGGGTAGGGGTTAGCGTTAGGTTACGCGTTAGGTTTAGGGTAGTTATTAAACCTATCCCACTCTCTAGTTACCCCTTAGCACGTAAAGGAATATTATTTGAGGGTCCAGCCATGGAGAAGAGTTTAGACACTAGGATAAAATAAGCAACACACCCATTATAAAGAAATCACATTAGGATTCTCTTTTTAAGCTGTTCCTTAAAACACTAGTGCTTAGGAAATCTATTGGAGGCAGAAGCAGTCAAGGGTAGCCTAGGGTTAGGATTAGGCTTAGGGGTAGGCTTAGGGTACGGCTTAGGGTAGGGGTTCGGGGAGGGCTTCGGGTACGGCGTAGGGTATGGGTTAGGGTTAGGGTTAGGGTTAGTGTTAGGGTTAGGGCTCGGTTTAGGGTACGGGTTAGGATTAGGGTACGTGTTAGGGTTATGGTAGGGGTTAGTGTTATGGTACGCGTTAGGGTTAGGGTAGTGATTAAACCTATCCCACTCTCTAGATACCCCTTAGCACATAAAGGAATATTATTTGGGGGTCCAGCCATGGTGAAGAGTTTAGACACTAGGATTAGATAAGGAACACACCCATTATAAAGAAATCACATTAGGATTCTCTTTTTAAGCTGTTCATTAAAACACTAGTGCTTAGGAAATCTATTGGAGGCAGAAGCAGTCAAGGGTAGCCTAGGGTTAGGGTTAGGCTTAGGTTTAGGCTTAGGGTACGGCTTAGGGTACGGGTTCGGGGAGGGCTTCGGGTATGGCGTAGGGTATGGGTTAGGGTTAGGGTTAGGGTTAGTGTTAGGGTTAGGGCTCGGTTTAGGGTACGGGTTAGGATTAGGGTACGTGTTAGGGTTAGGGTAGCGGTTAGCGTTAGGGTACGCGTTAGGGTTAGGGTAGTTATTAAACCTATCCCACTCTCTAGTTACCCCTTAGCACGTAAAGGAATATTATTTTGGGGTCCAGCCATGGAGAATAGTTTAGACACTAGGATAAGATAAGGAACACACCCATTATAAAGAAATCACATTAGGATTCTCTTTTTAAGCTGTTCCTTAAAACACTAGTGCTTAGGAAATCTATTGGAGGCAGAAGAAGTCAAGGGTAGCCTAGGGTTAGGGTTAGGCTTAGGGTTAGGCTTAGGGTACGGCTTAGGGTATGGGTTCGGGGAGGGCTTCGGGTACGGCGTAGGGTATGTGTTAGGGTTAGGGTTAGGGCTCGGTTTAGGGTACAGGTTAGGATTAGGGTACGTGTTAGGGTTAGGGTAGGGGTTAGGGTTAGGGTACGCGTTAGGGTTAGGGTAGTTATTAAACCTATCCCACTCTCTAGATACCCCTTAGCACGTAAAGGAATATTATTTGGGGGTCCAGCCATGGAGAAGAGTTTAGACTCTAAGATAATATAAAGAACACACACATTATAAAGAAATCACATTAGGATTCTCTTTTTAAGCTGTTCCTTAAAACACTAGTGCTTAGGAAATCTATTGGAGGCAGAAGCAGTCAAGGGTAGCCTAGAGTTAGGGTTAGGCTTAGGGGTAGGCTTAGGGTACGGCTTAGGGTACGGGTTAGGGGAGGGCTTCGGGTACGGTGTAGGGTATGGGTTAGGGTTAGGGTTAGGGTTAGTGTTAGGGTTAGGGCTCGGTTTAGGGTACGGGTTAGGATTAGGGTACGTGTTAGGGTTAGGGTAGGGGTTAGGGTTATGGTACGCGTTAGGGTTAGGGTAGTGATTAAACCTATCCCACTCTCTAGATACCCCTTAGCACGTAAAGGAATATTTTTTGGGGGTCCAGCCATGGAGAAGAGTTTAGACACTAGGATTAGATAAGGAACACACCCGTTATAAAGAAATCACATTAGGATTCTCTTTTTAAGCTGTTCCTTAAAACACTAGTGCTTAGGAAATCTATTGGAGGCAGAAGCAGTCAAGGGTAGCCTAGGGTTAGGGTTAGGCTTAGGGTTAGGCTTAGGGTACGGCGTAGGGTACAGGTTCGGGGAGGGCTTCGGGTACGGCGTAGGGTATGGTTTAGGGTTAGGGTTAGGGTTAGTGTTAGGGTTGGGGCTCGGTTTAGGTTACGGGTTAGGATTAGGGTACATGTTAGGGTTAGGGTAGGGGTTAGCGTTAGGGTACGCGTTAGGTTTAGGGTCGTTATTAAACCTATCCCACTCTCTAGTTACCCCTTAGCACGTAAAGGAATATTATTTGGGGGTCCAGCCATGGAGAAGAGTTTAGACACTAGGATAAGATAAGCAACACACCCATTATAAAGAAATCACATTAGGATTCTCTTTTTAAGCTGTTCCTTAAAACACTAGTGCTTAGGAAATCTATTGGAGGCAGAAGCAGTCAAGGGTAGCCTAGGGTTAGGATTAGGCTTAGGGGTAGGCTTAGGGTACGGCTTAGGGTACGGGTTCGCGGAGGGCTTCGGGTACGGCGTAGGGTATGGGTTAGGGTTAGGGTTAGGGTTAGTGTTAGGGTTAGGGCTCGGTTTAGGGTACGGGTTAGGATTAGGGTACGTGTTAGGGTTAGGGTAGGGGTTAGTGTTATGGTACGCGTTAGGGTTAGGGTAGTGATTAAACCTATCCCACTCTCTAGATACCCCTTAGCATATAAAGGAATATTATTTGGGGGTCCACCCATGGTGAAGAGTTTAGACACTAGGATTAGATAAGGAACACACCCATTATAAAGAAATCACATTAGGATTCTCTTTTTAAGCTGTTCCTTAAAACACTAGTGCTTAGGAAATCTATTGGAGGCAGAAGCAGTCAAGGGTAGCCTAGGGTTAGGGTTAGGCTTAGGTTTAGGCTTAGGGTACGGCTTAGGGTACGGGTTCGGGGAGGGCTTCGGGTACGGCGTAGGGTATGGGTTAGGGTTAGGGTTAGGGTGAGGGTTAGGGTTAGAGCTCGGTTTAGGGTACGGGTTAGGATTAGGGTACGTGTTAGGGTTAGGGTAGGGGTTAGGGTTAGGGTACGCGTTAGGGTTAGGGTAGTTATTAAACCTATCCCACTCTCTAGATACCCCTTAGCACGTAAAGGAATATTATTTGGGGGTCCAGCCATGGAGAAGAGTTTAGACTCTAAGATAATATAAGGAACACTCACATTATAAAGAAATCACATTAGGATTCTCTTTTTAAGCTGTTCCTTAAAACACTAGTGGTTAGGAAATCTATTGGAGGCAGAAGCAGTCAAGGGTAGCCTAGTGTTAGGGTTAGGCTTAGGGTTAGGCTTAGGGTACGGCTTAGGGTACGGGTTCGGGGAGGGCTTCGGGTACAGCGTAGGGTTTGGGTTAGGGTTAGGGTTAGGGTTAGTGTTAGGGTTAGGGCTCGGTTTAGGGTACGGGTTAGGATTAGGGTACGTGTTAGGGTTAGGGTAGGGGTTAGGGTTATGGTACGCGTTAGGGTTAGGGTAGTGATTAAACCTATCCCACGCTCTAGATACCCCTTAGCACGTAAAGGAATATTATTTGGGGGTCCAGCCATGGAGAAGAGTTTAGACACTAAGATAATATAAGGAACACACACATTATAAAGAAATCACATTAGGATTCTCTTTTTAAGCTGTTCCTTAAAACACTAGTGCTTAGGAAATCTATTGGAGGCAGAAGCAGTCAAGGGTAGCCTAGGGTTAGTGTTAGGCTTAGGGTTAGGCTTAGGGTACGGCTTAGGGTACGGGTTCGGGGAGGGCTTCGGGTACGGCGTAGGGTATGGGTTAGGGTTAGGGTTAGGGTTAGTGTTAGGGTTAGGGCTCGGTTTAGGGTACGGGTTAGGATTAGGGTACGTGTTAGGGTTAGGTTAGGGGTTAGGGTTAGGGTACGCGTTAGGGTTAGGGTAGTTATTAAACCTATCCCACTCTCTAGATACCCCTTAGCACGTAAAGGAATATTATTTGGGGGTCCAGCCATGGAGAAGAGTTTAGACACTAAGATAATATAAGGAACACACACATTATAAAGAAATCACATTAGGATTCTCTTTTTAAGCTGTTCCTTAAAACACTTGTGCTTAGGAAATCTATTGGAGGCAGAAGCAGTCAAGGGTAGCCTAGGGTTAGGGTTAGGCTTAGGGGTAGGCTTAGGGTACGGCTTAGGGTACGGGTTCGGGGAGGGCTTCGGGTACGGCGTAGGGTATGGGTTAGGGTTAGGGTTAGTGTTAGGGTTAGGGCTCGGTTTAGGGTACGGGTTAGGATTAGGGTACGTGTTAGGGTTAGGGTAGCGGTTAGGGTTATGGTACGCGTTAGGGTTAGGGTAGTGATTAAACCTATCCCACTCTCTAGATACCCCTTAGCACATAAAGGAATATTATTTGGGGGTCCAGCCATGGAGAAGAGTTTAGACACTAGGATTAGATAAGGAACACACCCATTATAAAGAAATCACATTAGGATTCTCTTTTTAAGCTGTTCGTTAAAACACTAGTGCTTAGGAAATCTATTGGAGGCAGAAGCAGTCAAGGGTAGCCTAGGGTTAGGGTTAGGCTTAGGTTTAGGCTTAGGGTACGGCTTAGGGTACGGGTTCGGGGAGGGCTTCGGGTACGGCGTAGGGTATGGGTTAGGGTTAGGGTTAGGGTGAGGGTTAGGGTTAGAGCTCGGTTTAGGGTACGGGTTAGGATTAGGGTACGTGTTAGGGTTAGGGTAGGGGTTAGGGTTAGGGTACGCGTTAGGGTTAGGGTAGTTATTAAACCTATCCCACTCTCTAGATACCCCTTAGCACGTAAAGGAATATTATTTGGGGGTCCAGCCATGGAGAAGAGTTTAGACTCTAAGATAATATAAGGAACACTCACATTATAAAGAAATCACATTAGGATTCTCTTTTTAAGCTGTTCCTTAAAACACTAGTGGTTAGGAAATCTATTGGAGGCAGAAGCAGTCAAGGGTAGCCTAGTGTTAGGGTTAGGCTTAGGGTTAGGCTTAGGGTACGGCTTAGGGTACGGGTTCGGGGAGGGCTTCGGGTACAGCGTAGGGTTTGGGTTAGGGTTAGGGTTAGGGTTAGTGTTAGGGTTAGGGCTCGGTTTAGGGTACGGGTTAGGATTAGGGTACGTGTTAGGGTTAGGGTAGGGGTTAGGGTTATGGTACGCGTTAGGGTTAGGGTAGTGATTAAACCTATCCCACGCTCTAGATACCCCTTAGCACGTAAAGGAATATTATTTGGGGGTCCAGCCATGGAGAAGAGTTTAGACACTAAGATAATATAAGGAACACACACATTATAAAGAAATCACATTAGGATTCTCTTTTTAAGCTGTTCCTTAAAACACTAGTGCTTAGGAAATCTATTGGAGGCAGAAGCAGTCAAGGGTAGCCTAGGGTTAGTGTTAGGCTTAGGGTTAGGCTTAGGGTACGGCTTAGGGTACGGGTTCGGGGAGGGCTTCGGGTACGGCGTAGGGTATGGGTTAGGGTTAGGGTTAGGGTTAGTGTTAGGGTTAGGGCTCGGTTTAGGGTACGGGTTAGGATTAGGGTACGTGTTAGGGTTAGGTTAGGGGTTAGGGTTAGGGTACGCGTTAGGGTTAGGGTAGTTATTAAACCTATCCCACTCTCTAGATACCCCTTAGCACGTAAAGGAATATTATTTGGGGGTCCAGCCATGGAGAAGAGTTTAGACACTAAGATAATATAAGGAACACACACATTATAAAGAAATCACATTAGGATTCTCTTTTTAAGCTGTTCCTTAAAACACTTGTGCTTAGGAAATCTATTGGAGGCAGAAGCAGTCAAGGGTAGCCTAGGGTTAGGGTTAGGCTTAGGGGTAGGCTTAGGGTACGGCTTAGGGTACGGGTTCGGGGAGGGCTTCGGGTACGGCGTAGGGTATGGGTTAGGGTTAGGGTTAGTGTTAGGGTTAGGGCTCGGTTTAGGGTACGGGTTAGGATTAGGGTACGTGTTGGGTTAGGGTAGCGGTTAGGGTTATGGTACGCGTTAGGGTTAGGGTAGTGATTAAACCTATCCCACTCTCTAGATACCCCTTAGCACATAAAGGAATATTATTTGGGGGTCCAGCCATGGAGAAGAGTTTAGACACTAGGATTAGATAAGGAACACACCCATTATAAAGAAATCACATTAGGATTCTCTTTTTAAGCTGTTCGTTAAAACACTAGTGCTTAGGAAATCTATTGGAGGCAGAAGCAGTCAAGGGTAGCCTAGGGTTAGGGTTAGGCTTAGGTTTAGGCTTAGGGTACGGCTTAGGGTACGGGTTCGGGGAGGGCTTCGGGTACGGCGTAGGGTATGGGTTAGGGTTAGGGTTAGGGCTCGGTTTAGGGTACGGGTTAGGATTAGGGTACGTGTTAGGGTTAGGGTAGCGGTTAGCGTTAGGGTACGCGTTAGGGTTAGGGTAGTTATTAAACCTATCCCACTCTCTAGTTACCCCTTAGCACGTAAAGGAATATTATTTTGGGGTCCAGCCATGGAGAATAGTTTAGACACTAGGATAAGATAAGGAACACACCCATTATAAAGAAATCACATTAGGATTCTCTTTTTAAGCTGTTCCTTAAAACACTAGTGCTTAGGAAATCTATTGGAGGCAGAAGAAGTCAAGGGTAGCCTAGGGTTAGGGTTAGGCTTAGGGTTAGGCTTAGGGTACGGCTTAGGGTATGGGTTCGGGGAGGGCTTCGGGTACGGCGTAGGGTATGTGTTAGGGTTAGGGTTAGGGCTCGGTTTAGGGTACAGGTTAGGATTAGGGTACGTGTTAGGGTTAGGGTAGGGGTTAGGGTTAGGGTACGCGTTAGGGTTAGGGTAGTTATTAAACCTATCCCACTCTCTAGATACCCCTTAGCACGTAAAGGAATATTATTTGGGGGTCCAGCCATGGAGAAGAGTTTAGACTCTAAGATAATATAAGGAACACACACATTATAAAGAAATCACATTAGGATTCTCTTTTTAAGCTGTTCCTTAAAACACTAGTGCTTAGGAAATCTATTGGAGGCAGAAGCAGTCAAGGGTAGCCTAGAGTTAGGGTTAGGCTTAGGGGTAGGCTTCGGGTACGGCTTAGGGTACGGGTTCGGGGAGGGCTTCGGGTACGGTGTAGGGTATGGGTTAGGGTTAGGGTTAGGGTTAGTGTTAGGGTTAGGGCTCGGTTTAGGGTACGGGTTAGGATTAGGGTACGTGTTAGGGTTAGGGTAGGGGTTAGGGTTATGGTACGCGTTAGGGTTAGGGTAGTGATTAAACCTATCCCACTCTCTAGATACCCCTTAGCACGTAAAGGAATATTATTTGGGGGTCCAGACATGGAGAAGAGTTTAGACACTAGGATTAGATAAGGAACACACCCGTTATAAAGAAATCACATTAGGATTCTCTTTTTAAGCTGTTCCTTAAAACACTAGTGCTTAGGAAATCTATTGGAGGCAGAAGCAGTCAAGGGTAGCCTAGGGTTAGGGTTAGGCTTAGGGTTAGGCTTAGGGTACGGCTTAGGGTACGGGTTCGGGGAGGGCTTCGGGTACGGCGTAGGGTATGATTTAGGGTTAGGGTTAGGGTTAGTGTTAGGGTTGGGGCTCGGTTTAGGTTACGGGTTAGGATTAGGGTACATGTTAGGGTTAGGGTAGGGGTTAGCGTTAGGTTACGCGTTAGGTTTAGGGTCGTTATTAAACCTATCCCACTCTCTAGTTACCCCTTAGCACGTAAAGGAATATTATTTGGGGGTCCAGCCATGGAGAAGAGTTTAGACACTAGGATAAGATAAGCAACACACCCATTATAAAGAAATCACATTAGGATTCTCTTTTTAAGCTGTTCCTTAAAACACTAGTGCTTAGGAAATCTATTGGAGGCAGAAGCAGTCAAGGGTAGCCTAGGGTTAGGATTAGTCTTAGGGGTAGGCTTAGGGTACGGCTTAGGGTACGGGTTCAGGGAGGGCTTCGGGTACGGCATAGGGTATGGGTTAGGGTTAGGGTTAGGGTTAGTGTTAGGGTTAGGGCTCGGTTTAGGGTACGGGTTAGGATTAGGGTACGTGTTAGGGTTAGGGTAGGGGTTAGTGTTATGGTACGCGTTAGGGTTAGGGTAGTGATTAAACCTATCCCACTCTCTAGATACCCCTTAGCACATAAAGGAATATTATTTGGAGGTCCAGCCATGGTGAAGCGTTTAGACACTAGGATTAGATAAGGAACACACCCATTATAAAGAAATCACTTTAGGATTCTCTTTTTAAGCTGTTCCTTAAAACACTAGTGCTTAGGAAATCTATTGGAGGCAGAAGCAGTCAAGGGTAGCCTAGGGTTAGGGTTAGGCTTAGGTTTAGGCTTAAGGTACGGCTTAGGGTACGGGTTCGGGGAGGGCTTCGGGTACGGCGTAGGGTATGGGTTAGGGTTAGGGTTAGGGTGAGGGTTAGGGATAGGGCTCGGTTTAGGGTACGGGTTAGGATTAGGGTACGTGTTAGGGTTAGGGTAGGGGTTAGGGTTAGGGTACGCGTTAGGGTTAGGGTAGTTATTAAACCTATCCCACTCTCTAGATACCCCTTAGCACGTAAAGGAATATTATTTGGGGGTCCAGCCATGGAGAAGAGTTTAGACTCTAAGATAATATAAGAAACACACACATTATAAAGAAATCACATTAGGATTCTCTTTTTAAGCTGTTCCTTAAAACACTAGTGCTTAGGAAATCTATTGGAGGCAGAAGCAGTCAAGGGTAGCCTAGGGTTATGGTTAGGCTTAGGGTTAGGCTTAGGGTACGGCTTAGGGTACGGGTTCGGGGAGGGCTTCGGGTACGGCGTAGGGTTTGGGTTAGGGTTAGGATTAGGGTTAGTGTTAGGGTTAGGGCTCGGTTTAGGGTACGGGTTAGGATTAGGGTACGTGTTAGGGTTAGGTTAGGGGTTAGGGTTAGGGTACGCGTTAGGGTTAGGGTAGTTATTAAACCTATCCCACTCTCTAGATACCCCTTAGCACGTAAAGGAATATTATTTGGGGGTCCAGCCATGGAGAAGAGTTTAGACACTAAGATAATATAAGGAACACACACATTATAAAGAAATCACATTAGGATTCTCTTTTTAAGCTGTTCCTTAAAACACTAGTGCTTAGGAAATCTATTGGAGGCAGAAGCAGTCAAGGGTAGCCTAGGGTTAGGGTTAGGCTTAGGGTTAGGCTTAGGGTACGGCTTAGGGTACGGGTTCGGGGAGGGCTTCGGGTACGGCGTAGGGTATGGGTTAGGGTTAGGGTTAGGGTTAGTGTTAGTGTTAGGGCTCGGTTTAGGGTACGGGTTAGTATTAGGGTACGTGTTAGGGTTAGGGTAGCGGTTAGCGTTAGGGTACGCGTTAGGGTTAGGGTAGTTATTAAACCTATCCCACTCTCTAGTTACCCCTTAGCCCGTAAAGGAATATTATTTGGGGGTCCAGCCATGGAGAAGAGTTTAGACACTATGATAAGATAAGGAACACACCCATTATAAAGAAATCACATTAGGATTCTCTTTTTAAGCTGTTCCTTAAAACACTAGTGCTTAGGAAATCTATTGGAGGCAGAAGCAGTCAAGGGTAGCCTAGGGTTAGGGTTAGGCTTAGGGTTAGGCTTAGGGTACGGGTTCGGGGAGGGCTTCGGGTACGGCGTAGGGTATGGGTTAGGGTTAGGGTTAGGGTTAGTTTTAGGGTTAGGGCTCGGTTTAGGGTAGGGGTTAGGATTAGGGTACGTGTTAGGGTTAGGGTAGGGGTTAGGGTTAGGGTACGCGTTAGGGTTAGGGTAGTTATTAAACATATCCCACTCTCTAGATACCGCTTAGCACGTAAAGGAATATTATTTGGGGGTCCAGCCATGGAGAAGAGTTTAGACACTAGGATCAGATAAGGAACACACCCATTATAAAGAAATCACATTAAGATTCTCTTTTTAAGCTGTTCCTTAAAACTCTAGTGCTTAGGAAATATATTGGAGGCAGAAGCAGTCAAGGGTAGCCTAGGGTTAGGGTTAGGCTTAGGGTTAGGCTTAGGGTACGGCTTAGGGTACGGGTTCGGGGAGGGTTTCGGGTACGGCGTAGGGTATGGGTTAGGGTTAGGGTTAGGGTTAGTGTTAGGGTTAGGGCTCGGTTTAGGGTACGGGTTAGGATTAGGGTACGTGTTAGGGTTATGGTAGGGGTTAGGGTTAGGGTACGCGTTAGGGTTAGGGTAGTTATTAAACCTATCCCACTTTCTACATACCCCTTAGCACGTAAAGGAATATTATTTGGGGGTCCAGCCATGGAGAAGAGTTTAGACACTAAGATAATATAAGGAACACACACATTATAAAGAAATCACATTAGGATTCTCTTTTTAAGCTGTTCCTTAAAACACTAGTGCTTAGGAAATCTATTGGAGGCAGAAGCAGTGAAGGGTAGCCTAGGGTTAGGGTTAGGCTTAGGGTTAGGCTTAGGGTACGGCTTAGGGTACGGGTTCGGGGAGGGCTTCGGGTACGGCGTAGGGTATGGGTTAGGGTTAGGGTTAGGGTTAGTGTTAGTGTTAGGGCTCGGTTTAGGGTACGGGTTAGGATTAGGGTACGTGTTAGGGTTAGGGTAGGGGTTAGGGTTAGGGTACGCGTTAGGGTTAGGGTAGTGATTAAACCTATCCCACTCTCTAGATACCCCTTAGCACATAAAGGAATATTATTTGGGGGTCCAGCCATGGAGAAGAGTTTAGACACTAGGATTAGATAAGGAACACACCCATTATAAAGAAATCACATTAGGATTCTCTTTTTAAGCTGTTCCTTAAAACACTAGTGCTTAGGAAATCTATTGGAGGCAGAAGCAGTCAAGGGTAGCCTAGGGTTAGTGTTAGGCATAGGGTTAGGCTTAGGGTACGGCTTAGGGTACGGGTTCGGGGAGGGGTTCGGGTACGGCGTAAGGTATGGGTTAGGGTTAGGGTTTGGGTTAGTGTTAGGGTTAGGGCTCGGTTTAGGGTACGGGTTAGAATTAGGGTACGTGTTAGGGTTAGGGTAGGGGTTAGGGTTAGGGTACGCGTTAGTGTTAGGGTATGGGTTAGGGTTAGGGTACGTGTTAGGGTTAGGGTAGTTATTAAACCTATCATACTCTCTAGATAAACAATTAGCACGTAAAGGAATATTATTTGGGGGTCCAGCCATGGAGAAGAGTTTAGACACTAGGATTAGATAAGGAACACACCCATTATAAAGAAATCACATTAGGATTCTCTTTTTAAGCTGTTCCTTAAAACACTAGTGCTTAGGAAATCTATTGGAGGCAGAAGCAGTCAAGGGTAGCCTAGGGTTAGGGTTAGGCTTAGGGTTAGGCTTAGGGTACGGCTTAGGGTACGGGTTCGGGGAGGGCTTCGGGTACGGCGTAGGGTATGGTTTAGGGTTAGGGTTAGGGTTAGTGTTAGGGTTGGGGCTCGGTTTAGGTTACGGGTTAGGATTAGGGTACGTGTTAGGGTTAGGGTAGGGGTTAGCGTTAGGGAACGCGTTAGGTTTAGGGTAGTTATTAAACCTATCCCACTCTCTAGTTACCCCTTAGCACGTAAAGGAATATTATTTGGGGGTCCAGCCATGGAGAAGAGTTTAGACACTAGGATAAAATAAGCAACACACCCATTATAAAGAAATCACATTAGGATTCTCTTTTTAAGCTGTTCCTTAAAACACTAGTGCTTAGGAAATCTATTGGAGGCAGAAGCAGTCAAGGGTAGCCTAGGGTTAGGATTAGGCTTAGGGGTAGGCTTAGGGTACGGCTTAGGGTAGGGGTTCGGGGAGGGCTTCGGGTACGGCGTAGGGTATGGGTTAGGGTTAGGGTTAGGGTTAGTGTTAGGGTTAGGGCTCGGTTTAGGGTACGGGTTAGGATTAGGGTACGTGTTAGGGTTAGGGTAGGGTTTAGTGTTATGGTACGCGTTAGGGTTAGGGTAGTGATTAAACCTATCCCACTCTGTAGATACACCTTAGCACATAAAGGTATATTATTTGGGGGTCCAGCCATGGTGAAGAGTTTAGACACTAGGATTAGATAAGGAACACACCCATTATAAAGAAATCACATTAGGATTCTCTTTTTAAGCTGTTCCTTAAAACACTAGTGCTTAGGAAATCTATTGGAGGCAGAAGCAGTCAAGGGTAGCCTAGGGTTAGGGTTAGGCTTAGGTTTAGGCTTAGGGTACGGCTTAGGGTACGGCGTAGGGTATGGGTTAGGGTTAGGGTTAGGGTTAGTGTTAGGGTTAGGGCTCGGTTTAGGGTACGGGTTAGGATTAGGGTACGTGTTAGGGTTAGGGTAGCGGTTAGCGTTAGGGTACGCGTTAGGGTTAGGGTAGTTATTAAACCTATCCCACTCTCTAGTTACCCCTTAGCACGTAAAGGAATATTATTTGGCGGTCCAGCCATGGAGAATAGTTTAGACACTAGGATAAGATAAGGAACACACCCATTATAAAGAAATCACATTAGGATTCTCTTTTTAAGCTGTTCCTTAAAACACTAGTGCTTAGGAAATCTATTGGAGGCAGAAGAAGTCAAGGGTAGCCTAGGGTTAGGGTTAGGCTTAGGGTTAGGCTTAGGGTACGGCTTAGGGTACGGGTTCGGGGAGGGCTTCGGGTACGGCGTAGGGTATGGGTTAGGGTTAGGGTTAGGGCTCGGTTTAGGGTACAGGTTAGGATTAGGGTACGTGTTAGGGTTAGGGTAGGGGTTAGGGTTAGGGTACGCGTTAGGGTTAGGGTAGTTATTAAACCTATCCCACTCTCTAGATACCCCTTAGCACGTAAAGGAATATTATTTGGGGGTCCAGCCATGGAGAAGAGTTTAGACTCTAAGATAATATAAGGAACACACACATTATAAAGAAATCACATTAGGATTCTCTTTTTAAGCTGTTCCTTAAAACACTAGTGCTTAGGAAATCTATTGGAGGCAGAAGCAGTCAAGGATAGCCTAGGGTTAGGGTTAGGCTTAGGGTTAGGCTTAGGGTACGGCTTAGGGTACGGGTTCGGGGAGGGCTTCGTGTACGGCGTAGGGTATGGTTTAGGGTTAGGTTTAGGGTTAGTGTTAGGGTTGGGGCTCGGTTTAGGTTACGGGTTAGGATTAGGGTACGTGTTAGGGTTAGGGTAGGGGTTAGCGTTAGGGTACGCGTTAGCTTTAGGGTAGTTAGTAAACCTATCCCACTCTCTAGTTACCCCTTAGCACGAAAAGGAATATTATTTGGGGGTCCAGCCATGGAGAAGAGTTTAGACACTAGGATAAAATAAGCAACACACCCATTATAAAGAAATCACATTAGGATTCTCTTTTTAAGCTGTTCCTTAAAACACTAGTGCTTAGGAAATCTATTGGAGGCAGAAGCAGTCAAGGGTAGCCTAGGGTTAGGATTAGGCTTAGGGGTAGGCTTAGGGTACGGCTTAGGGTAGGGGTTCGGGGAGGGCTTCGGGTACGGCGTAGGGTATGGGTTAGGGTTAGGGTTAGGGTTAGTGTTAGGGTTAGGGCTCGGTTTAGGGTACGGGTTAGGATTAGGGTACGTGTTAGGGTTAGGGTAGGGGTTAGTGTTATGGTACGCGTTAGGGTTAGGGTAGTGATTAAACCTATCCCACTCTCTAGATACCCCTTAGCACATAAAGGAATATTATTTGGGGGTCCAGCCATGGTGAAGAGTTTAGACACTAGGATTAGATAAGGAACACACCCATTATAAAGAAATCACATTAGGATTCTCTTTTTAAGCTGTTCCTTAAAACACTAGTGCTTAGGAAATCTATTGGAGGCAGAAGCAGTCAAGGGTAGCCTAGGGTTAGGGTTAGGCTTAGGTTTAGGCTTAGGGTACGGCTTAGGGTACGGGTTCGGGGAGGGCTTCGGGTACGGCGTAGGGTATGGGTTAGGGTTAGGGTTAGGGTTAGTGTTAGGGTTAGGGCTCGGTTTAGGGTACGGGTTAGGATTAGGGTACGTGTTAGGGTTAGGGTAGCGGTTAGCGTTAGGGTACGCGTTAGGGTTAGGGTAGTTATTAAACCTATCCCACTCTCTAGTTACCCCTTAGCACGTAAAGGAATATTATTTGGGGGTCCAGCCATGGAGAATAGTTTAGACACTAGGATAAGATAAGGAACACACCCATTATAAAGAAATCACATTAGGATTCTCTTTTTAAGCTGTTCCTTAAAACACTAGTGCTTAGGAAATCTATTGGAGGCAGAAGAAGTCAAGGGTAGCCTAGGGTTAGGGTTAGGCTTAGGGTTAGGCTTAGGGTACGGCTTAGGGTACGGGTTCGGGGAGGGCTTCGGGTACGGCGTAGGGTATGTGTTAGGGTTAGGGTTAGGGCTCGGTTTAGGGTACAGGTTAGGAATAGGGTACGTGTTAGGGTTAGGGTAGGGGTTAGGGTTAGGGTAGTTATTAAACCTATCCCACTCTCTAGATACCCCTTAGCACGTAAAGGAATATTATTTGGGGGTCCAGCCATGGAGAAGAGTTTAGACTCTAAGATAATATAAGGAACACACACATTATAAAGAAATCACATTATGATTCTCTTTTTAAGCTGTTCCTTAAAACACTAGTGCTTAGGAAATCTATTGGAGGCAGAAGCAGTCAAGGGTAGCCTAGGGTTAGGGTTAGGCTTAGGTTTAGGCTTAGGGTACGGCTTAGGGTATGGGTTCGGGGAGGGCTTCGGGTACGGCGTAGGGTATGGGTTAGGGTTAGGGTTAGGGTTAGTGTTAGGGTTAGGGCTCGGTTTAGGGTACGGTTTAGGATTAGGGTACGTGTTAGGGTTAGGGTAGGGGTTAGTGTTATGGTACGCGTTAGGGTTAGGGTAGTGATTAAACCTATCCCACTCTCTAGATACCCCTTAGCACATAAAGGAATATTATTTGGGGGTCCAGCCATGGTGAAGAGTTTAGACACTAGGATTAGATAAGGAACACACCCATTATAAAGAAATCACATTAGGATTCTCTTTTTAAGCTGTTCCTTAAAACACTAGTGCTTAGGAAATCTATTGGAGGCAGAAGCAGTCAAGGGTAGCCTAGGGTTAGGGTTAGGCTTAGGTTTAGGCTTAGGGTACGGCTTAGGGTACGGGTTCGGGGAGGGCTTCGGATACGGCGTAGGGTATGGGTTAGGGTTAGGGCTAGGGCTAGGTTTAGGGTACGGGTTAGGATTAGGGTATGTGTTAGGGTTAGGGTAGCGGTTAGCGTTAGGGTACGCGTTAGGGTTAGGGTAGTTATTAAACCTATCCCACTCTCTAGTTACCCCTTAGCCCGTAAAGGAATATTATTTGGGGGTCCAGCCATGGAGAAGAGTTTAGACACTAGGATAAGATAAGGAACACACCCATTATAAAGAAATCACATTAGGATTCTCTTTTTAAGCTGTTCCTTAAAACACTAGTGCTTAGGAAATCTATTGGAGGCAGAAGCAGTCAAGGGTAGCCTAGGGTTAGGGTTAGGCTTAGGGTACGGCTTAGGGTACGGGTTCGGGGAGGGTTTCGGGTACGGCGTAGGGTATGGGTTAGGGTTAGGGTTAGGGTTAGTGTTAGGGTTAGGGCTCGGTTTAGGGTACGGGTTAGGATTAGGGTACGTGTTAGGGTTATGGTAGGGGTTAAGGTTAGGGTACGCGTTAGGGTTAGGGTAGTTATTAAACCTATCCCACTTTCTAGATACCCCTTAGCACGTAAAGGAATATTATTTGGGGGTCCAGCCATGGAGAAGAGTTTAGACACTAAGGTAATATAAGGAACACACACATTATAAAGAAATCACATTAGGATTCTCTTTTTAAGCTGTTCCTTAAAACACTAGTGCTTAGGAAATCTATTGGAGGCAGAAGCAGTCAAGGGTAGCCTAGGGTTAGGGTTAGGCTTAGGGTTAGGCTTAGGGTACGGCTTAGGGTACGGGTTCGGGGAGGGCTTCGGGTACGGCGTAGGGTATGGGTTAGGGTTAGGGTTAGGGTTAGTGTTAGGGTTAGGGCTCGGTTTAGGTTACGGGTTAGGATTAGGGTACGTGTTAGGGTTAGGGTAGGGGTTAGCGTTAGGGTACGCGTTAGGGTTAGGGTAGTTATTAAACCTATCCCACTCTCTAGTTACCCCTTAGCACGTAAAGGAATATTATTTGGGGGTCCAGCCATGGAGAAGTGTTTAGACACTAGGATAAGATAAGGAACACACCCATTATAAAGAAATCACATTAGGATTCTCTTTTTAAGCTGTTCCTTAAAACACTAGTGCTTAGGAAATCTATTGGAGGCAGAAGCAGTCAAGGGTAGCCTAGGGTTAGGGTTAGGCTTAGGGTTAGGCTTATGGTACGGCTTAGGGTACGGGTTCGGGGAGGGCTTCGGGTACGGCGTAGGGTATGGGTTAGGGTTAGGGTTAGGGTTAGTGTTAGGGTTAGGGCTCGGTTTAGGGTACGGGTTAGGATTAGGGTACGTGTTAGGGTTAGGTTAGGGGTTAGGGTTAGGGTACGCGTTAGGGTTAGGGTAGTTATTAAACCTATCCCACTCTCTAGATACCCCTTAGCACGTAAAGGAATATTATTTGGGGGTCCAGCCATGGAGAAGAGTTTAGACACTAAGATAATATAAGGAACACACACATTATAAAGAAATCACATTAGGATTCTCTTTTTAAGCTGTTCCTTAAAACACTAGTGCTTAGGAAATCTATTGGAGGCAGAAGCAGTCAAGGGTAGCCTAGGGTTAGTGTTAGGCTTAGGGGTAGGCTTAGGGTACGGCTTAGGGTACGGGTTCGGGGAGGGCTTCGGGTACGGCGTAGGGTATGGGTTAGGGTTAGGGTTAGGGTTAGTTTTAGGGTACGGGTTAGGGTTAGGGTACGTGTTAGGGTTAGGGTAGCGGTTAGGGTTATGGTACGCGTTAGGGTTAGGGTAGTGATTAAACCTATCCCACTCTCTAGATACCCCTTAGCACATAAAGGAATATTATTTGGGGGTCCAGCCATGGAGAAGAGTTTAGACACTAGGATTAGATAAGGAACACACCCATTATAAAGAAATCACATTAGAATTCTCTTTTTAAGCTGTTCGTTAAAACACTAGTGCTTAGGAAATCTATTGGAGGCAGAAGCAGTCAAGGGTAGCCTAGGGTTAGGGTTAGGCTTAGGTTTAGGCTTAGGGTACGGCTTAGGGTACGGGTTCGGGGAGGGCTTCGGATACGGCGTAGGGTATGGGTTAGGGTTAGGGCTTGGGCTAGGTTTAGGGTACGGGTTAGGATTAGGGTATGTGTTAGGGTTAGGGTAGCGGTTAGCGTTAGGGTACGCGTTAGGGTTAGGGTAGTTATTAAACCTATCCCACTCTCTAGTTACCCCTTAGCCCGTAAAGGAATATTATTTGGGGGTCCAGCCATGGAGAAGAGTTTAGACACTAGGATAAGATAAGGAACACACCCATTATAAAGAAATCACATTAGGATTCTCTTTTTAAGCTGTTCCTTAAAACACTAGTGCTTAGGAAATCTATTGGAGGCAGAAGCAGTCAAGGGTAGCCTAGGGTTAGGGTTAGGCTTAGGGGTAGGCTTAGGGTACGGCTTAGGGTAGGGGTTCGGGGAGGGCTTCGGGTACGGCGTAGGGTATGGGTTAGGGTTAGGGTTAGGGTTAGTGTTAGGGTTAGGGCTCGGTTTAGGGTACGGGTTAGGATTAGGGTACGTGTTAGGGTTAGGGTAGGGGTTAGTGTTATGGTACGCGTTAGGGTTAGGGTAGTGATTAAACCTATCCCACTCTCTAGATACCCCTTAGCACATAAAGGAATATTATTTGGGGGTCCAGCCATGGTGAAGAGTTTAGACACTAGGATTAGATAAGGAACACACCCATTATAAAGAAATCACATTAGGATTCTCTTTTTAAGCTGTTCCTTAAAACACTAGTGCTTAGGAAATCTATTGGAGGCAGAAGCAGTCAAGGGTAGCCTAGGGTTAGGGTTAGGCTTAGGTTTAGGCTTAGGGTACGGCTTAGGGTACGGGTTCGGGGAGGGCTTCGGGTACGGCGTAGGGTATGGGTTAGGGTTAGGGTTAGGGTTAGTGTTAGGGTTAGGGCTCGGTTTAGGGTACGGGTTAGGATTAGGGTACGTGTTAGGGTTAGGGTAGCGGTTAGCGTTAGGGTACGCGTTAGGGTTAGGGTAGTTATTAAACCTATCCCACTCTCTAGTTACCCCTTAGCACGTAAAGGAATATTATTTGGGGGTCCAGCCATGGAGAATAGTTTAGACACTAGGATAAGATAAGGAACACACCCATTATAAAGAAATCACATTAGGATTCTCTTTTTAAGCTGTTCCTTAAAACACTAGTGCTTAGGAAATCTATTGGAGGCAGAAGAAGTCAAGGGTAGCCTAGGGTTAGGGTTAGGCTTAGGGTTAGGCTTAGGGTACGGCTTAGGGTACGGGTTCGGGGAGGGCTTCGGGTACGGCGTAGGGTATGTGTTAGGGTTAGGGTTAGGGCTCGGTTTAGGGTACAGGTTAGGAATAGGGTACGTGTTAGGGTTAGGGTAGGGGTTAGGGTTAGGGTAGTTATTAAACCTATCCCACTCTCTAGATACCCCTTAGCACGTAAAGGAATATTATTTGGGGGTCCAGCCATGGAGAAGAGTTTAGACTCTAAGATAATATAAGGAACACACACATTATAAAGAAATCACATTATGATTCTCTTTTTAAGCTGTTCCTTAAAACACTAGTGCTTAGGAAATCTATTGGAGGCAGAAGCAGTCAAGGGTAGCCTAGGGTTAGGGTTAGGCTTAGGTTTAGGCTTAGGGTACGGCTTAGGGTATGGGTTCGGGGAGGGCTTCGGGTACGGCGTAGGGTATGGGTTAGGGTTAGGGTTAGGGTTAGTGTTAGGGTTAGGGCTCGGTTTAGGGTACGGTTTAGGATTAGGGTACGTGTTAGGGTTTGGGTAGGGGTTAGTGTTATGGTACGCGTTAGGGTTAGGGTAGTGATTAAACCTATCCCACTCTCTAGATACCCCTTAGCACATAAAGGAATATTATTTGGGGGTCCAGCCATGGTGAAGAGTTTAGACACTAGGATTAGATAAGGAACACACCCATTATAAAGAAATCACATTAGGATTCTCTTTTTAAGCTGTTCCTTAAAACACTAGTGCTTAGGAAATCTATTGGAGGCAGAAGCAGTCAAGGGTAGCCTAGGGTTAGGGTTAGGCTTAGGTTTAGGCTTAGGGTACGGCTTAGGGTATGGGTTCGGGGAAGGCTTCGGGTACGGCGTAGGGTATGGGTTAGGGTTAGGGTTAGGGTGAGGGTTAGGGTTAGGGCTCGGTTTAGGGTACGGGTTAGGATTAGGGTACGTGTTAGGGTTAGGGTAGGGGTTAGGGTTAGGGTACGCGTTAGGGTTAGGGTAGTTTTTAAACCTATCCCACTCTCTAGATACCCCTTAGCACGTAAAGGAATATTATTTGGGGGTCCAGCCATGGAGAAGAGTTTAGACTCTAAGATAATATAAAGAACACACACATTATAAAGAAATCACATTAGGATTCTCTTTTTAAGCTGTTCCTTAAAACACTAGTGCTTAGGAAATCTATTGGAGGCAGAAGCAGTCAAGGGTAGCCTAGGGTTATGGTTAGGCTTAGGGTTAGGCTTAGGGTACGGCTTAGGGTACGGGTTCGGGGAGGGCTTCGGGTACGGCGTAGGGTTTGGGTTAGGGTTAGGGTTAGGGTTAGTGTTAGGGTTAGGGCTCGGTTTAGGGTACGGGTTAGGATTAGGGTACGTGTTAGGGTTCGGGTAGGGGTTAGGGTTATGGTACGCGTTGGGGTTAGGGTAGTGATTAAACCTATCCCACTCTCTAGATACCCCTTAGCACGTAAAGGAATATTATTTGGGGGTCCAGCCATGGAGAAGAGTTTAGACACTAAGATAATATAAGGAACACACCCATTATAAAGAAATCACATTAGGATTCTCTTTTTAAGCTGTTCGTTAAAACACTAGTGCTTAGGAAATCTATTGGAGGCAGAAGCAGTCAAGGGTAGCCTAGGGTTAGGGTTAGGCTTAGGTTTAGGCTTAGGGTACGGCTTAGGGTACGGGTTCGGGGAGGGCTTCGGATACGGCGTAGGGTATGGGTTAGGGTTAGGGCTAGGGCTAGGTTTAGGGTACGGGTTAGGATTAGGGTATGTGTTAGGGTTAGGGTAGCGGTTAGCGTTAGGGTACGCGTTAGGGTTAGGGTAGTTATTAAACCTATCCCACTCTCTAGTTACCCCTTAGCCCGTAAAGGAATATTATTTGGGGGTCCAGCCATGGAGAAGAGTTTAGACACTAGGATAAGATAAGGAACACACCCATTATAAAGAAATCACATTAGGATTCTCTTTTTAAGCTGTTCCTTAAAACACTAGTGCTTAGGAAATCTATTGGAGGCAGAAGCAGTCAAGGGTAGCCTAGGGTTAGGGTTAGGCTTAGGGTACGGCTTAGGGTACGGGTTCGGGGAGGGTTTCGGGTACGGCGTAGGGTATGGGTTAGGGTTAGGGTTAGGGTTAGTGTTAGGGTTAGGGCTCGGTTTAGGGTACGGGTTAGGATTAGGGTACGTGTTAGGGTTATGGTAGGGGTTAGGGTTAGGGTACGCGTTAGGGTTAGGGTAGTTATTAAACCTATCCCACTTTCTAGATACCCCTTAGCACGTAAAGGAATATTATTTGGGGGTCCAGCCATGGAGAAGAGTTTAGACACTAAGGTAATATAAGGAACACACACATTATAAAGAAATCACATTAGGATTCTCTTTTTAAGCTGTTCCTTAAAACACTAGTGCTTAGGAAATCTATTGGAGGCAGAAGCAGTCAAGGGTAGCCTAGGGTTAGGGTTAGGCTTAGGGTTAGGCTTAGGGTACGGCTTAGGGTACGGGTTCGGGGAGGGCTTCGGGTACGGCGTAGGGTATGGGTTAGGGTTAGGGTTAGGGTTAGTGTTAGGGTTAGGGCTCGGTTTAGGTTACGGGTTAGGATTAGGGTACGTGTTAGGGTTAGGGTAGGGGTTAGCGTTAGGGTACGCGTTAGGGTTAGGGTAGTTATTAAACCTATCCCACTCTCTAGTTACCCCTTAGCACGTAAAGGAATATTATTTGGGGGTCCAGCCATGGAGAAGTGTTTAGACACTAGGATAAGATAAGGAACACACCCATTATAAAGAAATCACATTAGGATTCTCTTTTTAAGCTGTTCCTTAAAACACTAGTGCTTAGGAAATCTATTGGAGGCAGAAGCAGTCAAGGGTAGCCTAGGGTTAGGGTTAGGCTTAGGGTTAGGCTTATGGTACGGCTTAGGGTACGGGTTCGGGGAGGGCTTCGGGTACGGCGTAGGGTATGGGTTAGGGTTAGGGTTAGGGTTAGTGTTAGGGTTAGGGCTCGGTTTAGGGTACGGGTTAGGATTAGGGTACGTGTTAGGGTTAGGTTAGGGGTTAGGGTTAGGGTACGCGTTAGGGTTAGGGTAGTTATTAAACCTATCCCACTCTCTAGATACCCCTTAGCACGTAAAGGAATATTATTTGGGGGTCCAGCCATGGAGAAGAGTTTAGACACTAAGATAATATAAGGAACACACACATTATAAAGAAATCACATTAGGATTCTCTTTTTAAGCTGTTCCTTAAAACACTAGTGCTTAGGAAATCTATTGGAGGCAGAAGCAGTCAAGGGTAGCCTAGGGTTAGTGTTAGGCTTAGGGGTAGGCTTAGGGTACGGCTTAGGGTACGGGTTCGGGGAGGGCTTCGGGTACGGCGTAGGGTATGGGTTAGGGTTAGGGTTAGGGTTAGTTTTAGGGTACGGGTTAGGGTTAGGGTACGTGTTAGGGTTAGGGTAGCGGTTAGGGTTATGGTACGCGTTAGGGTTAGGGTAGTGATTAAACCTATCCCACTCTCTAGATACCCCTTAGCACATAAAGGAATATTATTTGGGGGTCCAGCCATGGAGAAGAGTTTAGACACTAGGATTAGATAAGGAACACACCCATTATAAAGAAATCACATTAGAATTCTCTTTTTAAGCTGTTCGTTAAAACACTAGTGCTTAGGAAATCTATTGGAGGCAGAAGCAGTCAAGGGTAGCCTAGGGTTAGGGTTAGGCTTAGGTTTAGGCTTAGGGTACGGCTTAGGGTACGGGTTCGGGGAGGGCTTCGGATACGGCGTAGGGTATGGGTTAGGGTTAGGGCTTGGGCTAGGTTTAGGGTACGGGTTAGGATTAGGGTATGTGTTAGGGTTAGGGTAGCGGTTAGCGTTAGGGTACGCGTTAGGGTTAGGGTAGTTATTAAACCTATCCCACTCTCTAGTTACCCCTTAGCCCGTAAAGGAATATTATTTGGGGGTCCAGCCATGGAGAAGAGTTTAGACACTAGGATAAGATAAGGAACACACCCATTATAAAGAAATCACATTAGGATTCTCTTTTTAAGCTGTTCCTTAAAACACTAGTGCTTAGGAAATCTATTGGAGGCAGAAGCAGTCAAGGGTAGCCTAGGGTTAGGGTTAGGCTTAGGGTACGGCTTAGGGTACGGGTTCGGGGAGGGTTTCGGGTACGGCGTAGGGTATGGGTTAGGGTTAGGGTTAGGGTTAGTGTTAGGGTTAGGGCTCGGTTTAGGGTACGGGTTAGGATTAGGGTACGTGTTAGGGTTATGGTAGGGGTTAGGGTTAGGGTACGCGTTAGGGTTAGGGTAGTTATTAAACCTATCCCACTTTCTAGATACCCCTTAGCACGTAAAGGAATATTATTTGGGGGTCCAGCCATGGAGAAGAGTTTAGACACTAAGATAATATAAGGAACACACACATTATAAAGAAATCACATTAGGATTCTCTTTTTAAGCTGTTCCTTAAAACACTAGTGCTTAGGAAATCTATTGGAGGCAGAAGCAGTGAAGGGTAGCCTAGGGTTAGGGTTAGGCTTAGGGTTAGGCTTAGGGTACGGCTTAGGGTACGGGTTCGGGGAGGGCTTCGGGTACGGCGTAGGGTATGGGTTAGGGTTAGGGTTAGGGTTAGTGTTAGTGTTAGGGCTCGGTTTAGGGTACGGGTTAGGATTAGGGTACGTGTTAGGGTTAGGGTAGCGGTTAGCGTTAGGGTACGCGTTAGGGTTAGGGTAGTTATTAAACCTATCCCACTCTCTAGTTACCCCTTAGCACGTAAAGGAATATTATTTGGGGGTCCAGCCATGGAGAAGAGTTTAGACACTAGGATAAGATAAGGAACACACCCATTATAAAGAAATCACATTAGGATTCTCTTTTTAAGCTGTTCCTTAAAACACTAGTGCTTAGGAAATCTATTGGAGGCAGAAGCAGTCAAGGGTAGCCTAGGGTTAGGGTTAGGCTTAGGGTTAGGCTTAGGGTACGGGTTCGGGGAGGGCTTCGGGTACGGCGTAGGGTATGGGTTAGGGTTAGGGTTAGGGTTAGTTTTAGGGTTAGGGCTCGGTTTAGGGTAGGGGTTAGGATTAGGGTACGTGTTAGGGTTAGGGTAGGGTTTAGGGTTAGGGTACGCGTTAGGGTTAGGGTAGTTATTAAACATATCCCACTCTCTAGATACCGCTTAGCACGTAAAGGAATATTATTTGGGGGTCCAGCCATGGAGAAGAGTTTAGACACTAGGATCAGATAAGGAACACACCCATTATAAAGAAATCACATTAGGATTCTCTTTTTAAGCTGTTCCTTAAAACTCTAGTGCTTAGGAAATATATTGGAGGCAGAAGCAGTCAAGGGTAGCCTAGGGTTAGGGTTAGGCTTAGGGTTAGGCTTAGGGTACGGCTTAGGGTACGGGTTCGGGGAGGGCTTCGGGTACGGCGTAGGGTATGGGTTAGGGTTAGGGTTAGGGTTAATGTTAGTGTTAGGGCTCGGTTTAGGGTACGGGTTAGGATTAGGGTACGTGTTAGGGTTAGGGTAGGGGTTAGGGTTAGGGTACGCGTTAGGGTTAGGGTAGTTATTAAACCTATCCCACTCTCTAGATACCCCTTAGCACATAAAGGAATATTATTTGGGGGTCCAGCCATGGAGAAGAGTTTAGACACTAGGATTAGATAAGGAACACACCCATTATAAAGAAATCACATTAGGATTCTCTTTTTAAGCTGTTCCTTAAAACATTAGTGCTTAGGAAATCTATTGGAGGCAGAAGCAGTCAAGGGTAGCCTAGGGTTAGTGTTAGGCATAGGGTTAGGCTTAGGGTACGGCTTAGGGTACGGGTTCGGGGAGGGGTTCGGGTACGGCGTAAGGTATGGGTTAGGGTTAGGGTTTGGGTTAGTGTTAGGGTTAGGGCTCGGTTTAGGGTACGGGTTAGGATTAGGGTACGTGTTAGGGTTAGGGTAGGGGTTAGGGTTAGGGTACGCGTTAGTGTTAGGGTAGGGGTTAGGGTTAGGGTACGTGTTAGGGTTAGGGTAGTTATTAAACCTATCATACTCTCTAGATAAACATTAGCACGTAAAGGAATATTATTTGGGGGTCCAGCCATGGAGAAGAGTTTAGACACTAGGATAAGATAAGGAACACACCCATTATAAAGAAATCACATTAGGATTCTCTTTTTAAGCTGTTCCTTAAAACACTAGTGCTTAGGAAATCTATTGGAGGCAGAAGCAGTCAAGGGTAGCCTAGGGTTAGGGTTAGGCTTAGGGTTAGGCTTAGGGTACGGCTTAGGGTACGGGTTCGGGGAGGGCTTCGGGTACGGCGTAGGGTATGGGTTAGGGTTAGGGTTAGGGTTAGTGTTAGGGTTAGGGCTCGGTTTAGGGTACGGGTTAGGATTAGGGTACGTGTTAGGGTTAGGGTAGGGGTTAGGGTTAGGGTACGCGTTAGGGTTAGGGTAGTTATTAAAGATATCCCACTCTCTAGATACCCCTTAGCACGTAAAGGAATATTATTTGGGGGTCCTCCCATGGAGAAGAGTTTAGACACTAGGATCAGATAAGAACACACCCATTATAAAGAAATCACATTAGGATTCTCTTTTTAAGCTGTTCCTTAAAACACTAGTGCTTAGGAAATATATTGGAGGCAGAAGAAGTCAAGGGTAGCCTAGGGTTAGGGTTAGGCTTAGGGTTAGGCTTAGGGTACGGCTTAGGGTACGGGTTCGGGGAGGGCTTCAGGTACGGCGTAGGGTATGTGTTAGGGTTAGGGTTAGGGCTCGGTTTAGGGTACAGGTTAGGATTAGGGTACGTGTTAGGGTTAGGGTAGGGGTTAGGGTTAGGGTACGCATTAGGGTTAGGGTAGTTATTAAACCTATCCCACTCTCTAGATACCCCTTAGCACGTAAAGGAATATTATTTGGGGGTCCAGCCATGGAGAAGAGTTTAGACACTAGGATTAGATAAGGAACACACCCATTATAAAGAAATCACATTAGGATTCTCTTTTTAAGCTGTTCCTTAAAACACTAGTGCTTAGGAAATCTATTGGAGGCAGAAGCAGTCAAGGGTAGCCTAGGGTTAGGGTTAGGCTTAGGGGTAGGCTTAGGGTACGTCTTAGGGTACGGGTTCGGGGAGGGCTTCGGGTACGGCGTAGGGTATGGGTTAGGGTTAGGGTTAGGGTTAGTGTTAGTGTTAGGGCTCGGTTTAGGGTACGGGTTAGGATTAGGGTACGTGTTAGGGTTAGGGTAGGGGTTAGGGTTAGGGTACGCGTTAGGGTTAGGGTAGTGATTAAACCTATCCCACTCTCTAGATACCCCTTAGCACATAAAGGAATATTATTTGGGGGTCCAGCCATGGAGAAGAGTTTAGACACTAGGATTAGATAAGGAACACACCCATTATAAAGAAATCACATTAGGATTCTCTTTTTAAGCTGTTCCTTAAAACACTAGTGCTTAGGAAATCTATTGGAGGCAAAAGCAGTCAAGGGTAGCCTAGGGTTAGTGTTAGGCATAGGGTTAGGCTTAGGGTACGGCTTAGGGTACGGGTTCGGGGAGGGGTTCGGGTACGGCGTAAGGTATGGGATAGGGTTAGGGTTTGGGTTAGTGTTAGGGTTAGGGCTCGGTTTAGGGTACGGGTTAGGATTAGGGTACGTGTTAGGGTTAGGGTAGGGGTTAGGGTTAGGGTACGCGTTAGTGTTAGGGTAGGGGTTAGGGTTAGGGTACGTGTTAGGGTTAGGGTAGTTATTAAACCTATCATACTCTCTAGATAAACATTAGCACGTAAAGGAATATTATTTGGGGGTCCAGCCATGGAGAAGAGTTTAGACACTAGGATAAGATAAGGAACACACCCATTATAAAGAAATCACATTAGGATTCTCTTTTTAAGCTGTTCCTTAAAACACTAGTGCTTAGGAAATCTATTGGAGGCAGAAGAAGTCAAGGGTAGCCTAGGGTTAGGGTTAGGCTTAGGGTTAGGCTTAGGGTACGGCTTAGGGTACAGGTTCGGGGAGGGCTTCGGGTACGGCGTAGGGTATGGGTTAGGGTTAGGGTTAGGGTTAGTGTTAGGGTTAGGGCTCGGTTTAGGGTACGGGTTAGGATTAGGGTACGTGTTAGGGTTAGGGTAGGGGTTAGGGTTAGGGTACGCGTTAGGGTTAGGGTAGTTATTAAACATATCCCACTCTCTAGATACCCCTTAGCACGTAAAGGAATATTATTTGGGGGTCCTGCCATGGAGAAGAGTTTAGACACTAGGATCAGATAAGAACACTCCCATTATAAAGAAATCACATTAGGATTCTCTTTTTAAGCTGTTCCTTAAAACACTAGTGCTTAGGAAATCTATTGGAGGCAGAAGCAGTCAAGGGTAGCCTAGGGTTAGGGTTAGGCTTAGGGTTAGGCTTAGGGTACGGCTTACGGTACGGGTTCGGGGAGGGTTTCGGGTACGGCGTAGGGTATGGGTGAGGGTTAGGGTTAGGGCTCGATTTAGGGTACAGGTTAGGATTAGGGTACGTGTTAGGGTTAGGGTAGGGGTTAGGGTTAGGGTACGCGTTAGGGTTAGGGTAGTTATTAAACCTATCCCCCTCTCTAGATACCCCTTAGCACGTAAAGGAATATTATTTGGGGGTCCAGCCATGGAGAAGAGTTTAGACTCTAAGATAATATAAGAAACACACACATTATAAAGAAATCACATTAGGATTCTCTTTTTAAGCTGTTCCTTAAAACACTAGTGCTTAGGAAATCTATTGGAGGCAGAAGCAGTCAAGGGTAGCCTAGGGTTAGGGTTAGGCTTAGGGTTAGGCTTATGGTACGGCTTAGGGTACGGGTTCGGGGAGGGCTTCGGGTACGGCGTAGGGTATGGGTTAGGGTTAGGGTTAGGGTTAGTGTTAGGGTTAGGGCTCGGTTTAGGGTACGGGTTAGGATTAGGGTACGTGTTAGGGTTAGGTTAGGCGTTAGGGTTAGGGTACGCGTTAGGGTTAGGGTAGTTATTAAACCTATCCCACTCTCTAGATACTCCTTAGCACGTAAAGGAATATTATTTGGGGGTCCAGCCATGGAGAAGAGTTTAGACACTAAGATAATATAAGGAACACACACATTATAAAGAAATCACATTAGGATTCTCTTTTTAAGCTGTTCCTTAAAACACTAGTGCTTAGGAAATCTATTGGAGGCAGAAGCAGTCAAGGGTAGCCTAGGGTTAGGGTTAGGCTTAGGGGTAGGCTTAGGGTACGGCTTAGGGTACGGGTTCGGGGAGGGCTTCGGGTACGGCGTAGGGTATGGGTTAGGGTTAGGGTTAGGGTTAGTGTTAGGGTTAGGGCTCGGTTTAGGTTACGGGTTAGGATTAGTGTACGTGTTAGGGTTAGGGTAGGGGTTAGGGTTATGGTACGCGTTAGGGTTAGGGTAGTGATTAAACCTATCGCACTCTCTAGATACCCCTTAGCACGTAAAGGAATATTATTTGGGGGTCCAGCCATGGAGAAGTGTTTAGACACTAGGATAAGATAAGGAACACACCCATTATAAAGAAATCACATTAGGATTCTCTTTTTAAGCTGTTCCTTAAAACACTAGTGCTTAGGAAATCTATTGGAGGCAGAAGCAGTCAAGGGTAGCCTAGGGTTAGGGTTAGGCTTAGGGTTAGGCTTATGGTACGGCTTAGGGTACGGGTTCGGGGAGGGCTTCGGGTACGGCGTAGGGTATGGGTTAGGGTTAGGGTTAGGGTTAGTGTTAGGGTTAGGGCTCGGTTTAGGGTACGGGTTAGGATTAGGGTACGTTTTAGGGTTAGGGTAGCGGTTAGCGTTAGGGTAAGCGTTAGGGTTAGGGTAGTTATTAAACCTATCCCACTCTCTAGTTACCCCTTAGCCCGTAAAGGAATATTATTTGGGGGTCCAGCCATGGAGAAGAGTTTAGACACTAGGATAAGATAAGGAACACACCCATTATAAAGAAATCACATTAGGATTCTCTTTTTAAGCTGTTCCTTAAAACACTAGTGCTTAGGAAATCTATTGGAGTCAGAAGCAGTCAAGGGTAGCCTAGGGTTAGGGTTAGGCTTAGGGTTAGGCTTAGGGTACGGGTTCGGGGAGGGCTTCGGGTACGGCGTAGGGTATGGGTTAGGGTTAGGGTTAGGGTTAGTTTTACGGTTAGGGCTCGGTTTAGGGTACGGGTTAGGATTAGGGTACGTGTTAGGGTTAGGGTAGGGGTTAGGGTTAGGGTACGCGTTAGGGTTAGGGTAGTTATTAAACATATCCCACTCTCTAGATACCCGTTAGCACGTAAAGGAATATTATTTGGGGGTCCAGCCATGGAGAAGAGTTTAGACACTAGGATCAGATAAGGAACACACCCATTATAAAGAAATCACATTAGGATTCTCTTTTTAAGCTGTTTCTTAAAACTCTAGTGCTTAGGAAATATATTGGAGGCAGAAGCAGTCAAGGGTAGCCTAGGGTTAGGGTTAGGCTTAGGGTTAGGCTTAGGGTACGGCTTAGGGTACGGGTTCGGGGAGGGTTTCGGGTACGGCGTAGGGTATGGGTGAGGGTTAGGTTTAGGGCTCGGTTTAGGGTACAGGTTAGGATTAGGGTACGTGTTAGGGTTAGGGTAGGGGTTAGGGTTAGGGTACGCGTTAGGGTTAGGGTAGTTATTAAACCTATCCCACTCTCTAGATACCCCTTAGCACGTAAAGGAATATTATTTGGGGGTCCAGCCATGGAGAAGAGTTTAGACTCTAAGATAATATAAGGAACACACACATTATTAAGAAATCACATTAGGATTCTCTTTTTAAGCTGTTCCTTAAAACACTAGTGCTTAGGAAATCTATTGGAGGCAGAAGCAGTCAAGGGTAGCCTAGGGTTAGGGTTAGGCTTAGGGTTAGGCTTAGGGTACGGCTTAGGGTACGGGTTCGGGGAGGGCTTCGGGTACGGCGTAGGGTATGGGTTAGGGTTAGGGTTAGGGTTAGTGTTAGTGTTAGGGCTCGGTTTAGGGTACGGGTTAGGATTAGGGTACGTGTTAGGGTTAGGGTAGGGGTTAGGGTTAGGGTACGCGTTAGGGTTAGGGTAGTGATTAAACCTATCCCACTCTCTAGATACCCCTTAGCACATAAAGGAATATTATTTGGGGGTCCAGCCATGGAGAAGAGTTTAGACACTAGGATTAGATAAGGAACACACCCATTATAAAGAAATCACATTAGGATTCTCTTTTTAAGCTGTTCCTTAAAACACTAGTGCTTAGGAAATCTATTGGAGGCAGAAGCAGTCAAGGGTAGCCTAGGGTTAGTGTTAGGCATAGGGTTAGGCTTAGGGTACGGCTTAGGGTACGGGTTCGGGGAGGGGTTCGGGTACGGCGTAAGGTATGGGTTAGGGTTAGGGTTTGGGTTAGTGTTAGGGTTAGGGCTCGGTTTAGGGTACGGGTTAGGATTAGGGTACGTGTTAGGGTTAGGGTAGGGGTTAGGGTTAGGGTACGCGTTAGTGTTAGGGTAGGGGTTAGGGTTAGGGTACGTGTTAGGGTTAGGGTAGTTATTAAACCTATCATACTCTCTAGATAAACATTAGCACGTAAAGGAATATTATTTGGGGGTCCAGCCATGGAGAAGAGTTTAGACACTAGGATAAGATAAGGAACACACCCATTATAAAGAAATCACATTAGGATTCTCTTTTTAAGCTGTTCCTTAAAACACTAGTGCTTAGGAAATCTATTGGAGGCAGAAGAAGTCAAGGGTAGCCTAGGGTTAGGGTTAGGCTTAGGGTTAGGCTTAGGGTACGGCTTAGGGTACGGGTTCGGGGAGGGCTTCGGGTACGGCGTAGGGTATGGGTTAGGGTTAGGGTTAGGGTTAGTGTTAGGGTTAGGGCTCGGTTTAGGGTACGGGTTAGGATTAGGGTACGTGTTAGGGTTAGGGTAGGGGATAGGGTTAGGGTACGCGTTAGGGTTAGGGTAGTTATTAAACATATCCCACTCTCTAGATACCCCTTAGCACGTAAAGGAATATTATTTGGGGGTCCTGCCATGGAGAAGAGTTTAGACACTAGGATCAGATAAGAACACACCCATTATAAAGAAATCACATTAGGATTCTCTTTTTAAGCTGTTCCTTAAAACACTAGTGCTTAGGAAATATATTGGAGGCAGAAGCAGTCAAGGGTAGCCTAGGGTTAGGGTTAGGCTTAGGGTTAGGCTTAGGGTACGGCTTTGGGTACGGGTTCAGGGAGGGTTTCGGGTACGGCGTAGGGTATGGGTGAGGGTTAGGGTTAGGGCTCGGTTTAGGGTACAGGTTAGGATTAGGGTACGTGTTAGGGTTAGGGTAGGGGTTAGGGTTAGGGTACGCGTTAGGGTTAGGGTAGTTATTAAACCTATCCCACTCTCTAGATACCCCTTAGCACGTAAAGGAATATTATTTGGGGGTCCAGCCATGGAGAAGAGTTTAGACTCTAAGATAATATAAGGAACACACACATTATAAAGAAATCACATTAGGATTCTCTTTTTAAGCTGTTCCTTAAAACACTAGTGCTTAGGAAATCTATTGGAGGCAGAAGCAGTCAAGGGTAGCCTAGGGTTAGGGTTAGGCTTAGGGGTAGGCTTAGGGTACGGCTTAGGGTACGGGTTCGGGCAGGGCTTCGGGTACGGCGTAGGGTATGGGTTAGGGTTAGGGTTAGGGTTAGTGTTAGGGTTAGGGCTCGGTTTAGGGTACGGGTTAGGATTAGGGTACGTGTTAGGGTTAGGGTAGGGGTTAGGGTTATGGTACGCGTTAGGGTTAGGGTAGTGATTAAACCTATCCCACTCTCTAGATACCCCTTAGCACATAAAGGAATATTATTTGGGGGTCCAGCCATGGAGAAGAGTTTAGACACTAGGATTAGATAAGGAACACACCCATTATAAAGAAATCACATTAGGATTCTCTTTTTAAGCTGTTCCTTAAAACACTAGTGCTTAGGAAATCTATTGGAGGCAGAAGCAGTCAAGGGTAGCCTAGGGTTAGGGTTAGGCTTAGGTTTAGGCTTAGGGTACGGCTTAGGGTACGGGTTCGGGGAGGGCTTCGGGTACGGCATAGGGTATGGGTTAGGGTTAGGGTTAGGGTTAGTGTTAGGGTTAGGGCTCGGTTTAGGGTACGGGTTAGGATTAGGGTACGTGTTAGGGTTAGGGTAGCGGTTAGCGTTAGGGTACGCGTTAGGGTTAGGGTAGTTATTAAACCTATCCCACTCTCTAGTTACCCCTTAGCACGTAAAGGAATATTATTTGGGGGTCCAGCCATGGAGAAGAGTTTAGACACTAGGATAAGATAAGGAACACACCCATTATAAAGAAATCACATTAGGATTCTCTTTTTAAGCTGTTTCTTAAAACACTAGTGCTTAGGAAATCTATTGGAGGCAGAAGCAGTCAAGGGTAGCCTAGGGTTAGGGTTAGGCTTAGGGTTAGGCTTAGGGTGTGGCTTAGGGTACGGGTTCGGGGAGGGCTTCTGGTACGGCGTAGGGTATGGGTTAGGGTTAGGGTTAGGGTTAGTGTTAGGGTTAGGGCTCGGTTTAGGGTACGGGTTAGGATTAGGGTACGTGTTAGGGTTAGGGTAGGGGTTAGGGTTAGGGTACGCGTTAGGTTAGGGTAGTGATTAAACATATCCCACTCTCTAGATACCCCTTAGCACGTAAAGGAATATTATTTGGGGGTCCAGCCATGGAGAAGAGTTTAGACACTAGGATCAGATTAGGAACACACCCATTATAAAGAAATCACATTAGGATTCTCTTTTTAAGCTGTTCCTTAAAACTCTAGTGCTTAGGAAATATATTGGCGGCAGAAGCAGTCAAGGGTAGCCTAGGGTTAGGGTTAGGCTTAAGGTTAGGCTTAGGGTACGGCTTAGGGTACGGGTTCGGGGAGGGTTTCGGGTACGGCGTAGGGTATGGGTTAGGGTTAGGGTTAGGGCTCGGTTTAGGGTACAGGTTAGGATTAGGGTACGTGTTAGGGTTAGGGTAGGGGTTAGGGTTAGGGTACGCGTTAGGGTTAGGGTAGTTATTAAACCTATCCCACTCTCTAGATACCCCTTAGCACGTAAAGGAATATTATTTGGGGGTCCAGCCATGGAGAAGAGTTTAGACTCTAAGATAATATAAGGAACACACACATTATAAAGAAATCACATTAGGATTCTCTTTTTAAGCTGTTCCTTAAAACACTAGTGCTTAGGAAATCTACTGGAGGCAGAGGCAGTGAAGGGTAGCCTAGGGTTAGGGTTAGGCTTAGGGGTAGGCTTAGGGTACGGCTTAGGGTACGGGTTCGGGGAGGGCTTCGGGTACGGCGTAGGGTATGGGTTAGGGTTAGGGTTAGGGTTAGTGTTAGGGTTAGGGCTCGGTTTAGGGTACGGGTTAGGATTAGGGTACGTGTTAGGGTTAGGGTAGGGGTTAGGGTTATGGTACACGTTAGGGTTAGGGTAGTGATTAAACCTATCCCACTCTCTAGATACCCCTTAGCACATAAAGGAATATTATTTGGGGGTCCAGCCATGGAGAAGAGTTTAGACACTAGGATTAGATAAGGAACACACCCATTATAAAGAAATCACATTAGGATTCTCTTTTTAAGCTGTTCCTTAAAACACTAGTGCTTAGGAAATCTATTGGAGGCAGAAGCAGTCAAGGGTAGCCTAGGGTTAGGGTTAGGCTTAGGTTTAGGCTTAGCGTACGGCTTAGGGTACGGGTTCGGGGAGGGCTTCGGGTACGGCATAGGGTATGGGTTAGGGTTAGGGTTAGGGTTAGTGTTAGGGTTAGGGCTCGGTTTAGGGTACCGGTTAGGTTTAGGGTACGTGTTAGGGTTAGGGTAGCGGTTAGCGTTAGGGTACGCGTTAGGGTTAGGGTAGTTATTAAACCTATCCCACTCTCTAGTTACCCCTTAGCACGTAAAGGAATATTATTTGGGGGTCCAGCCATGGAGAAGAGTTTAGACACTAAGATAATATAAGGAACACACACATTATAAAGAAATCACATTAGGATTCTCTTTTTAAGCTGTTCCTTACAACACTAGTGCTTAGGAAATCTATTGGAGGCAGAAGCAGTCAAGGGTAGCCTAGGGTTAGGGTTAGGCTTAGGGTTAGGCTTAGGGTACGGCTTAGGGTACGGGTTCGGGGAGGGCTTCGGGTACGGCGTAGGGTATGGTTTAGGGTTAGTGTTAGGGTTAGTGTTAGGGTTAGGGCTCGGTTTAGGTTACGGGTTAGGATTAGAGTACGTGTTAGGGTTAGGGTAGGGGTTAGCGTTAGGGTACGCGTTAGGTTTAGGGTAGTTATTAAACCTATCCCACTCTCTAGTTAACCCTTAGCACGTAAAGTAATATTATTTGGGGGTCCAGCCATGGAGAAGAGTTTAGACACTAGGATAAGATAAGGAACACACCCATTATAAAGAAATCACATTAGGATTCTCTTTTTAAGCTGTTCCTTAAAACACTAGTGCTTAGGAAATCTATTGGAGGCAGAAGCAGTCAAGGGTAGCCTAGGGTTAGGATTAGGCTTAGGTTTAGGCTTAGGGTACGGCTTAGGGTACGGGTTCGGGGAGGGCTTCGGGTACGGCGTAGGGTATGGGTTAGGGTTAGGGTTAGGGTTAGTGTTAGGGTTAGGGCTCGGTTTAGGGTACGGGTTAGGATTAGGGTACGTGTTAGGGTTAGGGTAGCGGTTAGGGCTATGGTACGCGTTAGGGTTAGGGTAGTGATTAAACCTATCCCACTCTCTAGATACCCCTTAGCACATAAAGGAATATTATTTGGGGGTCCAGCCATGGAGAAGAGTTTAGACACTAGGATTAGATAAGGAACACACCCATTATAAAGAAATCACATTAGGATTCTCTTTTTAAGCTGTTCGTTAAAACACTAGTGCTTAGGAAATCTATTGGAGGCAGAAGCAGTCAAGGGTAGCCTAGGGTTAGGGTTAGGCTTAGGTTTAGGCTTAGGGTACGGCTTAGGGTACGGGTTCGGGGAGGGCTTCGGATACGGCGTAGGGTATGGGTTAGGGTTAGGGTTAGGGTTAGTGTTAGGGTTAGGGCTCGGTTTAGGGTACGGGTTAGGATTAGGGTACGTGTTAGGGTTAGGGTAGCGGTTAGCGTTAGGGTAAGCGTTAGGGTTAGGGTAGTTATTAAACCTATCCCACTCTCTAGTTACCCCTTAGCCCGTAAAGGAATATTATTTGGGGGTCCAGCCATGGAGAAGAGTTTAGACACTAGGATAAGATAAGGAACACACCCATTATAAAGAAATCACATTAGGATTCTCTTTTTAAGCTGTTCCTTAAAACACTAGTGCTTAGGAAATCTATTGGAGTCAGAAGCAGTCAAGGGTAGCCTAGGGTTAGGGTTAGGCTTAGGGTTAGGCTTAGGGTACGGGTTCGGGGAGGGCTTCGGGTATGGCGTAGGGTATGGGTTAGGGTTAGGGTTAGGGGTAGTTTTAGGGTTAGGGCTCGGTTTAGGGTACGGGTTAGGATTAGGGTACGTGTTAGGGTTATGGTAGGGGTTAGGGTTAGGGTACGCGTTAGGGTTAGGGTAGTTATTAAACATATCCCACTCTCTAGATACCCCTTAGCACGTAAAGGAATATTATTTGGGGGTCCATCCATGGAGAAGAGTTTAGACACTAGGATCAGATAAGGAACACTCCCATTATAAAGAAATCACATTAGGATTCTCTTTTTAAGCTGTTCCTTAAAACTCTAGTGCTTAGGAAATATATTGGAGGCAGAAGCAGTCAAGGGTAGCCTAGGGTTAGGGTTAGGCTTAGGGTTAGGCTTAGGGTACGGCTTAGGGTACGGGTTCGGGGAGGGTTTCGGGTACGGCGTAGGGTATGGGTTAGGGTTAGGGTTAGGGTTAGTGTTAGGGTTAGGGCTCGGTTTAGGGTACGGGTTAGGATTAGGGTACGTGTTAGGGTTATGGTAGGGGTTAGGGTTAGGGTACGCGTTAGGGTTAGGGTAGTTATTAAACCTATCCCACTTTCTAAATACCCCTTAGCACGTAAAGGAATATTATTTGGGGGTCCAGCCATGGAGAAGAGTTTAGACACTAAGATAATATAAGGAACACACACATTATAAAGAAATCACATTAGGATTCTCTTTTTAAGCTGTTCCTTAAAACACTAGTGCTTAGGAAATCTATTGGAGGCAGAAGCAGTGAAGGGTAGCCTAGGGTTAGGGTTAGGCTTAGGGTTAGGCTTAGGGTACGGCTTAGGGTACGGGTTCGGGGAGGGCTTCGGGTACGGCGTAGGGTATGGGTTAGGGTTAGGGTTAGGGTTAGTGTTAGTGTTAGGGCTCGGTTTAGGGTACGGGTTAGGATTAGGGTACGTGTTAGGGTTAGGTTAGGGGTTAGGGTTAGGGTACGCGTTAGGGTTAGGGTAGTGATTAAACCTATCCCACTCTCTAGATACCCCTTAGCACATAAAGGAATATTATTTGGGGGTCCAGCCATGGAGAAGAGTTTAGACACTAGGATTAGATATGGAACACACCCATTATAAAGAAATCACATTAGGATTCTCTTTTTAAGCTGTTCCTTAAAACACTAGTGCTTAGGAAATCTATTGGAGGCAGAAGCAGTCAAGGGCAGCCTAGGGTTAGTGTTAGGCATAGGGTTAGGCTTAGGGTACGGCTTAGGGTACGGGTTCGGGGAGGGGTTCGGGTACGGCGTAAGGTATGGGTTAGGGTTAGGGTTTGGGTTAGTGTTAGGGTTAGGGCTCGGTTTAGGGTACGGGTTAGGATTAGGGTACGTGTTAGGGTTAGGGTAGGGGTTAGGGTTAGGGTACACGTTAGTGTTAGGGTAGGGGTTAGGGTTAGGGTACGTGTTAGGGTTAGGGTAGTTATTAAACCTATCATACTCTCTAGATAAACATTAGCACGTAAAGGAATATTATTTGGGGGTCCAGCCATGGAGAAGAGTTTAGACACTAGGATAAGATAAGGAACACACCCATTATAAAGAAATCACATTAGGATTCTCTTTTTAAGCTGTTCCTTAAAACACTAGTGCTTAGGAAATCTATTGGAGGCAGAAGAAGTCAAGGGTAGCCTAGGGTTAGGGTTAGGCTTAGGGTTAGGCTTAGGGTACGGCTTAGGGTACGGGTTCGGGGAGGGCTTCGGGTACGGCGTAGGGTATGGGTTAGGGTTAGGGTTAGGGTTAGTGTTATGGTTAGGGCTCGGTTTAGGGTACGGGTTAGGATTAGGATACGTGTTAGGGTTAGGGTAGGGGTTAGGGTTAGGGTACGCGTTAGGGTTAGGGTAGTTATTAAACATATCCCACTCTCTAGATACCCCTTAGCACGTAAAGGAATATTATTTGGGGGTCCTGCCATGGAGAAGAGTTTAGACACTAGGATCAGATAAGAACACACCCATTATAAAGAAATCACATTAGGATTCTCTTTTTAAGCTGTTCCTTAAAACACTAGTGCTTAGGAAATATATTGGAGGCAGAAGCAGTCAAGGGTAGCCTAGGGTTAGGGTTAGGCTTAGGGTTAGGCTTAGGGTACGGCTTAGGGTACGGTTTCGGGGAGGGTTTCGGGTACGGCGTAGGGTATGAGTGAGGGTTAGGGTTAGGGCTCGGTTTAGGGTACAGGTTAGGATTAGGGTACGTGTTAGGGTTAGGGTAGGGGTTAGGGTTAGGGTAGTTATTAAACCTATCCCACTCTCTAGATACCCCTTAGCACGTAAAGGAATATTATTTGGGGGTCCAGCCATGGAGAAGAGTTTAGACTCTAAGATAATATAAAGAACACACACATTATAAAGAAATCACATTAGGATTCTCTTTTTAAGCTGTTCCTTAAAACACTAGTGCTTAGGAAATCTATTGGAGGCAGAAGCAGTCAAGGGTAGCCTAGGGTTAGGGTTAGGCTTAGGGGTAGGCTTAGGGTACGGCTTAGGGTACGGGTTCGGGGAGGGCTTCGGGTACGGCGTAGGGTATGGGTTAGGGTTAGGGTTAGGGTTAGTGTTAGGGTTAGGGCTCGGTTTAGGGTACGGGTTAGGATTAGGGTACGTGTTAGGGTTAGGGTAGGTGTTAGGGTTATGGTACGCGTTAGGGTTAGGGTAGTGATTAAACCTATCCCACACTCTAGATACCCCTTAGCACATAAAGGAATATTATTTGGGGGTCCAGCCATGGAGAAGAGTTTAGACACTAGGATTAGATAAGGAACACACCCATTATAAAGAAATCACATTAGGATTCTCTTTTTAAGCTGTTCCTTAAAACACTAGTGCTTAGGAAATCTATTGGAGGCAGAAGCAGTCAAGGGTAGCCTAGGGTTAGGGTTAGGCTTAGGTTTAGGCTTAGGGTACGGCTTAGGGTACGGGTTCGGGGAGGGCTTCGGGTACGGCATAGGGTATGGGTTAGGGTTAGGGTTAGGGTTAGTGTTAGGGTTAGGGCTCGGTTTAGGGTACCGGTTAGGATTAGGGTACGTGTTAGGGTTAGGGTAGCGGTTAGCGTTAGGGTACGCGTTAGGGTTAGGGTAGTTATTAAACCTATCCCACTCTCTAGTTACCCCTTAGCACGTAAAGGAATATTATTTGGGGGTCCAGCCATAGAGAAGAGTTTAGACACTAGGATAAGATAAGGAACACACCCATTATAAAGAAATCACATTAGGATTCTCTTTTTAAGCTGTTTCTTAAAACACTAGTGCTTAGGAAATCTATTGGAGGCAGAAGCAGTCAAGGGTAGCCTAGGGTTAGGGTTAGGCTTAGGGTTAGGCTTAGGGTACGGCTTAGGGTACGGGTTCGGGGAGGGCTTCGGGTACGGCGTAGGGTATGGGTTAGGGTTAGGGTTAGGGTTAGTGTTAGGGTTAGGGCTCGGTTTAGGGTACGGGTTAGGATTAGGGTACGTGTTAGGGTTATGGTAGGGGTTAGGGTTAGGGTACGCGTTAGGGTTAGGGTAGTTATTAAACCTATCCCACTCTCTAGATACCCCTTAGCACGTAAAGGAATATTATTTGGGGGTCCAGCCATGGAGAAGAGTTTAGACACTAAGATAATATAAGGAACACACACATTATAAAGAAATCACATTAGGATTCTCTTTTTAAGCTGTTCCTTACAACACTAGTGCTTAGGAAATCTATTGGAGGCAGAAGCAGTCAAGGGTAGCCTAGGGTTAGGGTTAGGCTTAGGGTTAGGCTTAGGGTACGGCTTAGGGTCCGGGTTCGGGGAGGGCTTCGGGTACGGCGTAGGGTATGGTTTAGGGTTAGTGTTAGGGTTAGTGTTAGGGTTGGGGCTCGGTTTAGGTTACGGGTTAGGATTAGGGTACGTGTTAGGGTTAGGGTAGGGGTTAGCGTTAGGGTACGCGTTAGGTTTAGGGTAGTTATTAAACCTATCCCACTCTCTAGTTAACCCTTAGCACGTAAAGGAATATTATTTGGGGGTCCAGCCATGGAGAAGAGTTTAGACACTAGGATAAGATAAGGAACACACCCATTA
Source organism: Balaenoptera physalus (assembly GCF_965194825.1). Classification (NCBI taxonomy): domain Eukaryota; kingdom Metazoa; phylum Chordata; class Mammalia; order Artiodactyla; family Balaenopteridae; genus Balaenoptera; species Balaenoptera physalus. The sequence continues at coordinate 146,468 of NW_028126322.1, read as the reverse complement.
TAAAGAAATCACTTTAGGATTCTCTTTTTAAGCTGTTCCTTAAAACACTAGTGCTTAGGAAATCTATTGGAGGCAGAAGCAGTCAAGGGTTGCCTAGGGTTAGGATTAGGCTTAGGGGTAGGCTTAGGGTACGGCTTAGGGTACGGGTTCGGGGAGGGCTTCGGGTACGGCGTAGGGTATGGGTTAGGGTTAGGGTTAGGGTTAGTGTTAGGGTTAGGGCTCGGTTTAGGGTAGGGTTAGGATTAGGGTACGTGTTAGGGTTAGGGTAGCGATTAGGGTTATGGTACGCGTTAGGGTTAGGGTAGTGATTAAACCTATCCCACTCTCTAGATACCCCTTAGCACATAAAGGAATATTATTTGGGGGTCCAGCCATGGAGAAGAGTTTAGACAATAGGATTAGATAAGGAACACACCCATTATAAAGAAATCACATTAGGATTCTCTTTTTAAGCTGTTCGTTAAAACACTAGTGCTTAGGAAATGTATTGGAGGCAGAAGCAGTCAAGGGTAGCCTAGGGTTAGGGTTAGGCTTAGGTTTAGGCTTAGGGTACGGCTTAGGGTACGGGTTCGGGGAGGGCTTCGGGTACGGCGTAGGGTATGGGTTAGGGTTAGGGTTAGGGTTAGTTTTAGGGTTAGGGCTCGGTTTAGGGTACGGGTTAGGATTAGGGTACGTGTTAGGGTTAGGGTAGGGGTTAGGGTTAGGGTACGCGTTAGGGTTAGGGTAGTTATTAAACATATCCCACTCTCTAGATACCCCTTAGCACGTAAAGGAATATTATTTGGGGGTCCAGCCATGGAGAAGAGTTTAGACACTAGGATTAGATAAGGAACACACCCATTATAAAGAAATCACATTAGGATTCTCTTTTTAAGCTGTTCCTTAAAACACTAGTGCTTAGGAAATCTATTGGAGGCAGAAGCAGTCAAGGGCAGCCTAGGGTTAGTGTTAGGCATAGGGTTAGGCTTAGGGTACGGCTTAGGGTACGGGTTCGGGGAGGGGTTCGGGTACGGCGTAAGGTATGGGTTAGGGTTAGGGTTTGGGTTAGTGTTAGGGTTAGGGCTCGGTTTAGGGTACGGGTTAGGATTAGGGTACGTGTTAGGGTTAGGGTAGGGGTTAGGGTTAGGGTACACGTTAGTGTTAGGGTAGGGGTTAGGGTTAGGGTACGTGTTAGGGTTAGGGTAGTTATTAAACCTATCATACTCTCTAGATAAACATTAGCACGTAAAGGAATATTATTTGGGGGTCCAGCCATGGAGAAGAGTTTAGACACTAGGATAAGATAAGGAACACACCCATTATAAAGAAATCACATTAGGATTCTCTTTTTAAGCTGTTCCTTAAAACACTAGTGCTTAGGAAATCTATTGGAGGCAGAAGAAGTCAAGGGTAGCCTAGGGTTAGGGTTAGGCTTAGGGTTAGGCTTAGGGTACGGCTTAGGGTACGGTTTCGGGGAGGGCTTCGGGTACGGCGTAGGGTATGGGTTAGGGTTAGGGTTAGGGTTAGGGCTCGGTTTAGGGTACGGGTTAGGATTAGGGTACGTGTTAGGGTTAGGGTAGGGGTTAGGGTTAGGGTACGCGTTAGGGTTAGGGTAGTTATTAAACATATCCCACTCTCTAGATACCCCTTAGCACGTAAAGGAATATTATTTGGGGGTCCTGCCATGGAGAAGAGTTTAGACACTAGGATCAGATAAGAACACACCCATTATAAAGAAATCACATTAGGATTCTCTTTTTAAGCTGTTCCTTAAAACACTAGTGCTTAGGAAATATATTGGAGGCAGAAGCAGTCATGGGTAGCCTAGGGTTAGGGTTAGGCTTAGGGTTAGCCTTAGGGTATGGCTTAGGGTACGGGTTCGGGGAGGGTTTCGGGTACGGCGTAGGGTATGGGTGAGGGTTAGGGTTAGGGCTCGGTTTAGGGTACAGGTTAGGATTAGGGTACGTGTTAGGGTTAGGGTAGGGGTTAGGGTTAGGGTACGCGTTAGGGTTAGGGTAGTTATTAAACCTATCCCACTCTCTAGATACCCCTTAGCACGTAAAGGAATATTATTTGGGGGTCCAGCCATGGAGAAGAGTTTAGACTCTAAGATAATATAAGGAACACACACATTATAAAGAAATCACATTAGGATTCTCTTTTTAAGCTGTTCCTTAAAACACTAGTGCTTAGGAAATCTATTGGACGCAGAAGCAGTCAAGGGTAGCCTAGGGTTAGGGTTAGGCTTAGGGGTAGGCTTAGGGTACGGCTTAGGGTACGGGTTCGGGGAGGGCTTCGGGTACGGTGTAGGGTATGGGTTAGGGTTAGGGTTAGGGTTAGTGTTAGGGTTAGGGCTCGGTTTAGGGTACGGGTTAGGATTAGGGTACGTGTTAGGGTTAGGGTAGGGGTTAGGGTTATGGTACGCGTTAGGGTTAGGGTAGTGATTAAACCTATCCCACACTCTAGATACCCCTTAGCACATATAGGAATATTATTTGGGGGTCCAGCCATGGAGAAGAGTTTAGACACTAGGATTAGATAAGGAACACACCCATTATAAAGAAATCACATTAGGATTCTCTTTTTAAGCTGTTTCTTAAAACACTAGTGCTTAGGAAATCTATTGGAGGCAGAAGCAGTCAAGGGTAGCCTAGGGTTAGGGTTAGGCTTAGGGTACGGCTTAGGGTACGGGTTCGGGGAGGGCTTCGGGTACGGCGTAGGGTATGGGTTAGGGTTAGGGTTAGGGTTAGTGTTAGGGTTAGGGCTCGGTTTAGGGTACGGGTTAGGATTAGGGTACGTGTTAGGGTTAGGGTAGGGGTTAGGTTTAGGGTACGCGTTACGGTTAAGGTAGTGATTAAACCTATCCCACTCTCTAGATACCCCTTAGCACGTAAAGGAATATTATTTTGGGGTCCAGCCATGGAGAAGAGTTTAGACACTAAGATAATATAAGGAACACACACATTATAAAGAAATCACATTAGGATTCTCTTTTTAAGCTGTTCCTTAAAACACTAGTGCTTAGGAAATCTATTGGAGGCAGAAGCAGTCAAGGGTAGCCTAGGGTTAGGGTTAGGCTTAGGGTTAGGCTTAGGGTACTGTTTAGGGTACGGGTTTGGGGAGGGCTTCGGGTATGGCGTAGGGTATGGGTTAGAGTTAGGGTTAGGGTTAGTGTTAGGTTTAGGGCTCGGTTTAGGGTACGGATTAGGATTAGGGTACGTGTTAGGGTTAGGGTAGGGGTTAGCGTTAGGGTACGCGTTGGGGTTAGGGTAGTTATTAAACCTATCCCACTCTCTAGTTACCCCTTAGCACGTAAAGGAATATTATTTGGGGGTCCAGCCATGGAGAAGAGTTTAGACACTAGGATAAGATAAGGAACACACCCATTATAAAGAAATCACATTAGGATTCTCTTTTTAAGCTGTTCCTTAAAACACTAGTGCTTAGGAAATCTATTGGAGGCAGAAGCAGTCAAGGGTAGCCTAGGGTTAGGGTTAGGCTTAGGGTTAGGCTTAGGGTACGGCTTAGGGTACGGGTTCGGGGAGGGCTTCGGGTACGGCGTAGGGTATGGGTTAGGGTTAGGGTTAGGGTTAGTGTTAGGGTTAGGGCTCGGTTTAGGGTACGGGTTAGGATTAGGGTACGTGTTAGGGTTATGGTAGGGGTTAGGGTTAGGGTACGCGTTAGGGTTAGGGTAGTTATTAAACCTATCCCACTCTCTAGATACCCCTTAGCACGTAAAGGAATATTATTTGGGGGTCCAGCCATGGAGAAGAGTTTAGACACTAAGATAATATAAGGAACACACACATTATAAAGAAATCACATTAGGATTCTCTTTTTAAGCTGTTCCTTACAACACTAGTGCTTAGGAAATCTATTGGAGGCAGAAGCAGTCAAGGGTAGCCTAGGGTTAGGGTTAGGCTTAGGGTTAGGCTTAGGGTACGGCTTAGGGTCCGGGTTCGGGGAGGGCTTCGGGTACGGCGTAGGGTATGGTTTAGGGTTAGTGTTAGGGTTAGTGTTAGGGTTGGGGCTCGGTTTAGGTTACGGGTTAGGATTAGGGTACGTGTTAGGGTTAGGGTAGGGGTTAGCGTTAGGGTACGCGTTAGGTTTAGGGTAGTTATTAAACCTATCCCACTCTCTAGTTAACCCTTAGCACGTAAAGGAATATTATTTGGGGGTCCAGCCATGGAGAAGAGTTTAGACACTAGGATAAGATAAGGAACACACCCATTATAAAGAAATCACTTTAGGATTCTCTTTTTAAGCTGTTCCTTAAAACACTAGTGCTTAGGAAATCTATTGGAGGCAGAAGCAGTCAAGGGTAGCCTAGGGTTAGGATTAGGCTTAGGGGTAGGCTTAGGGTACGGCTTAGGGTACGGGTTCGGGGAGGGCTTCGGGTACGGCGTAGGGTATGGGTTAGGGTTAGGGTTAGGGTTAGTGTTAGGGTTAGGGCTCGGTTTAGGTTACGGGTTAGGATTAGGGTACGTGTTAGGGTTAGGGTAGCGATTAGGGTTATGGTACGCGTTAGGGTTAGGGTAGTGATTAAACCTATCCCACTCTCTAGATACCCCTTAGCACATAAAGGAATATTATTTGGGGGTCCAGCCATGGAGAAGAGTTTAGACACTAGGATTAGATAAGGAACACACCCATTATAAAGAAATCACATTAGGATTCTCTTTTTAAGCTGTTCCTTAAAACACTAGTGCTTAGGAAATCTATTGGAGGCAGAAGCAGTCAAGGGCAGCCTAGGGTTAGTGTTAGGCATAGGGTTAGGCTTAGGGTACGGCTTAGGGTACGGGTTCGGGGAGGGGTTCGGGTACGGCGTAAGGTATGGGTTAGGGTTAGGGTTTGGGTTAGTGTTAGGGTTAGGGCTCGGTTTAGGGTACGGGTTAGGATTAGGGTACGTGTTAGGGTTAGGGTAGGGGTTAGGGTTAGGGTACACGTTAGTGTTAGGGTAGGGGTTAGGGTTAGGGTACGTGTTAGGGTTAGGGTAGTTATTAAACCTATCATACTCTCTAGATAAACATTAGCACGTAAAGGAATATTATTTGGGGGTCCAGCCATTGAGAAGAGTTTAGACACTAGGATAAGATAAGGAACACACCCATTATAAAGAAATCACATTAGGATTCTCTTTTTAAGCTGTTCCTTAAAACACTAGTGCTTAGGAAATCTATTGGAGGCAGAAGAAGTCAAGGGTAGCCTAGGGTTAGGGTTAGGCTTAGGGTTAGGCTTAGGGTACGGCTTAGGGTACGGTTTCGGGGAGGGCTTCGGGTACGGCGTAGGGTATGGGTTAGGGTTAGTGTTAGGGTTACTGTTAGGGTTAGGGCTCGGTTTAGGGTACGGGTTAGGATTAGGGTACGTGTTAGGGTTAGGGTAGGGGTTAGGGTTAGGGTACGCGTTAGGGTTAGGGTAGTTATTAAACATATCCCACTCTCTAGATACCCCTTAGCACGTAAAGGAATATTATTTGGGGGTCCTGCCATGGAGAAGAGTTTAGACACTAGGATCAGATAAGAACACACCCATTATAAAGAAATCACATTAGGATTCTCTTTTTAAGCTGTTCCTTAAAACACTAGTGCTTAGGAAATATATTGGAGGCAGAAGCAGTCATGGGTAGCCTAGGGTTAGGGTTAGGCTTAGGGTTAGGCTTAGGGTACGGCTTAGGGTACGGGTTCGGGGAGGGTTTCGGGTACGGCGTAGGGTATGGGTGAGGGTTAGGGTTAGGGCTCGGTTTAGGGTACAGGTTAGGATTAGGGTACGTGTTAGGGTTAGGGTAGGGGTTAGGGTTAGGGTACGCGTTAGGTTTAGGGTAGTTATTAAACCTATCCCACTCTCTAGATACCCCTTAGCACGTAAAGGAATATTATTTGGGGGTCCAGCCATGGAGAAGAGTTTAGACTCTAAGATAATATAAGGAACACACACATTATAAAGAAATCACATTAGGATTCTCTTTTTAAGCTGTTCCTTAAAACACTAGTGCTTAGGAAATCTATTGGAGGCAGAAGCAGTCAAGGGTAGCCTAGGGTTAGGGTTAGGCTTAGGGGTAGGCTTAGGGTACGGCTTAGGGTACGGGTTCGGGGAGGGCTTCGGGTACGGCGTAGGGTATGGGTTAGGGTTAGGGTTAGGGTTAGTGTTAGGGTTAGGGCTCGGTTTAGGGTACGGGTTAGGATTAGGGTACGTGTTAGGGTTAGGGTAGGGGTTAGGGTTATGGTACGCGTTAGGGTTAGGGTAGTGATTAAACCTATCCCACACTCTAGATACCCCTTAGGACATAAAGGAATATTATTTGGGGGTCCAGCCATGGAGAAGAGTTTAGACACTAGGATTAGATAAGGAACACACCCATTATAAAGAAATCACATTAGGATTCTCTTTTTAAGCTGTTCCTTAAAACACTAGTGCTTAGGAAATCTATTGGAGGCAGAAGCAGTCAAGGGTAGCCTAGGGTTAGGGTTAGGCTTAGGGTTAGGCTTAGGGTACGGCTTAGGATACGGTTTCGGGGAGGGCTTTGGGTACGGCGTAGGGTATGGGTTAGGGTTAGGGTTAGGGTTAGTGTTAGGGTTAGGGCTCGGTTTAGGGTACGGTTTAGGATTAGGGTACGTGTTAGGGTTAGGGTAGGGGTTAGGGTTAGGGTACGCGTTACGGTTAAGGTAGTGATTAAACCTATCCCACTCTCTAGATACCCCTTAGCACGTAAAGGAATATTATTTGGGGGTCCAGCCATGGAGAAGAGTTTAGACACTAGGATAAGATAAGGAACACACCCATTATAAAGAAATCACATTAGGATAATCTTTTTAAGCTGTTCCTTAAAACACTAGTGCTTAGGAAATCTATTGGAGGCAGAAGCAGTCAAGGGTAGCCTAGGGTTAGGGTTAGGCTTAGGGTTAGGCTTAGGGTACGGCTTAGGGTACGGGTTCGGGGAGGGCTTCGGGTACGGCGTAGGGTATGGGTTAGGGTTAGGGTTAGGGTTAGTGTTAGGGTTAGGGCTCGGTTTAGGGTACGGGTTAGGATTAGGGTACGTGTTAGGGTTAGGGTAGGGTTTAGGTTTAGGGTACGCGTTACGGTTAAGGTAGTGATTAAACCTATCCCACTCTCTAGATACCCCTTAGCACGTAAAGGAATATTATTTTGGGGTCCAGCCATGGAGAAGAGTTTAGACAGTAAGATAATATAAGGAACACACACATTATAAAGAAATCACATTAGGATTCTCTTTTTAAGCTGTTCCTTAAAACACTAGTGCTTAGGAAATCTATTGGAGGCAGAAGCAGTCAAGGGTAGCCTAGGGTTAGGGTTAGGCTTAGTGTTAGGCTTAGGGTACGGCTTAGGGTACAGGTTCGGGGAGGGCTTCGGGTACGGCGTAGGGTATGGGTTAGGGTTAGGGTTAGGGTTAGTGTTAGGGTTAGGGCTCGGTTTAGGGTACGGGTTAGGATTAGGGTACGTGTTAGGGTTAGGGCAGGGGTTAGGGTTAGGGTACCCGTTAGGGTTAGGGTAGTTATTAAACCTAACCCACTCTCTAGATACCCCTTAGCACGTAAAGGAATATTATTTGGGGGTCCAGCCATGGAGAAGAGTTTAGACACTAGGATAAGATAAGGAACACACCCATTATAAAGAAATCACATTAGGATTCTCTTATTAAGCTGTTCCTTAAAACACTAGTGCTTAGGAAATCTATTGGAGGCAGAAGCAGTCAAGGGTAGCCTAGGGTTAGGGTTAGGCTTAGTGTTAGGCTTAGGGTACGGTTTAGGGTACGGGTTTGGGGAGGGCTTCGGGTACGGCGTAGGGTATGGGTTAGGGTTAGGGTTAGGGTTAGTGTTAGGGTTAGGGCTCGGTTTAGGGTACGGGTTAGGATTAGGGTACGTGTTAGGGTTAGGGTAGGGGTTAGGGTTAGGGTACGCGTTACGGTTAGGGTAGTTATTAAACCTATCCCACACTCTAGATACCCCTTAGCACGTAAAGGAATATTATTTGGGGGTCCAGCCATGGAGAAGAGTTTAGACACTAAGATAATATAAGGAACACACACATTATAAAGAAATCACATTAGGATTCTCTTTTTAAGCTGTTCCTTAAAACACTAGTGCTTAGGAAATCTATTGGAGGCAGAAGAAGTCAAGGGTAGCCTAGGGTTAGGGTTAGGCTTAGGGTTAGGCTTAGGGTATGGCTTAGGATACGGTTTCGGGGAGGGCTTTGGGTACGGCGTAGGGTATGGGTTAGGGTTAGGGTTAGGGTTAGTGTTAGGGTTAGGGCTCGGTTTAGGGTACGGGTTAGGATTAGGGTACGTGTTAGGGTTAGGGTAGGGGTTAGCGTTAGTGTACGCGTTAGGGTTAGGGTAGTTATTAAACCTATCCCACTCTCTAGTTACCCCTTAGCACGTAAAGGAATATTATTTGGGGGTCCAGCCATGGAGAAGAGTTTAGACACTAGGATAAGATAAGGAACACACCCATTATAAAGAAATCACATTAGGATAATCTTTTTAAGCTGTTCCTTAAAACACTAGTGCTTAGGAAATCTATTGGAGGCAGAAGCAGTCAAGGGTAGCCTAGGGTTAGGGTTAGGCTTAGGGTTAGGCTTAGGGTACGGCTTAGGGTACGGGTTCGGGGAGGGCTTCGGGTACGGCGTAGGGTATGGGTTAGGGTTAGGGTTAGGGTTAGTGTTAGGGTTAGGGCTCGGTTTAGTGTATGGTTTAGGATTAGGGTACGTGTTAGGGTTAGGGTAGGGGTTAGGGTTAGGGTACGCGTTACGGTTAAGGTAGTGATTAAACCTATCCCACTCTCTAGATACCCCTTAGCACGTAAAGGAATATTATTTTGGGGTCCAGCCATGGAGAAGAGTTTAGACACTAAGGTAATATAAGGAACACACACGTTATAAAGAAATCACATTAGGATTCTCTTTTTAAGCTGTTCCTTAAAACACTAGTGCATAGGAAATCTATTGGAGGCAGAAGCAGTCAAGGGTAGCCTAGGGTTAGGGTTAGGCTTAGGGTTAGGCTTAGGGTACGGTTTAGGGTACGGGTTTGGGGAGGGCTTCGGGTGTGGCGTAGGGTATGGGTTAGAGTTAGGGTTAGGGTTAGTGTTAGGGTTAGGGCTCGGTTTAGGGTACGGGTTAGGATTAGGGTACGTGTTAGGGTTAGGGTAGGGGTTAGCGTTAGGGTACGCGTTAGGGTTAGGGTAGTTATTAAACCTATCCCACTCTCTAGTTACCCCTTAGCACGTAAAGGAATATTATTTGGGGGTCCAGCCATGGAGAAGAGTTTAGACACTAGGATAAGATAAGGAACACACCCATTATAAAGAAATCACATTAGGATTCTCTTTTTAAGCTGTTCCTTAAAACACTAGTTCTTAGGAAATCTATTGGAGGCAGAAGCAGTCAAGGGTAGCCTAGGGTTAGGGTTAGGCTTAGGGTTAGGCTTTGGGTACGGCTTAGGGTACGGGTTCGGGGAGGGCTTCGGGTACGGCGTAGGGTATGGGTTAGGGTTTGGGTTAGGGTTAGTGTTAGGGTTAGGGCTCGGTTTAGGGTACGGGTTAGGATTAGGGTACGTGTTAGGGTTAGGGCAGGGGTTAGGGTTAGGGTACCCGTTAGGGTTAGGGTAGTTATTAAACCTAACCCACTCTCTAGATACCCCTTAGCACGTAAAGGAATATTATTTTGGGGTCCAGCCATGGAGAAGAGTTTAGACACTAAGATAATATAAGGAACACACACGTTATAAAGAAATCACATTAGGATTCTCTTTTTAAGCTGTTCCTTAAAACACTAGTGCTTAGGAAATCTATTGGAGGCAGAAGCAGTCAAGGGTAGCCTAGGGTTAGGGTTAGGCTTAGGGTTACGCTTAGGGTACGGCTTAGGGTACGGGTTCGGGGAGGGCTTCGGGTACGGCGTAGGGTATGGGTTAGGGTTAGGGTTAGGGTTAGTGTTAGGGTTAGGGCTCGGTTTAGGGTACGGGTTAGGATTAGGGTACGTGTTAGGGTTAGGGTAGGGGTTAGGGTTAGGGTACGCGTTACGGTTAGGGTAGTTATTAAACCTATCCCACTCTCTAGATACCCCTTAGCACGTAAAGGAATATTATTTGGGGGTCCAGCCATGGAGAAGAGTTTAGACACTAAGATAATATAAGGAACACACACATTATAAAGAAATCACATTAGGATTCTCTTCTTAAGCTGTTCCTTAAAACACTAGTGCTTAGGAAATCTATTGGAGGCAGAAGCAGTCAAGGGTAGCCTAGGGTTAGGGTTAGGCTTAGGGTTAGGCTTAGGGTACGGCTTAGGATACGGTTTCGGGGAGGGCTTTGGGTACGGCGTAGGGTATGGGTTAGGGTTAGGGTTAGGGTTAGTGTTAGGGTTAGGGCTCGGTTTAGGGTACGGGTTAGGATTAGGGTACGTGTTAGGGTTAGGGTAGGGGTTAGCGTTAGGGTACGCGTTAGGGTTAGGGTAGTTATTAAACCTATCCCACTCTCTAGTTACCCCTTAGCACGTAAAGGAATATTATTTGGGGGTCCAGCCATGGAGAAGAGTTTAGACACTAGGATAAGATAAGGAACACACCCATTATAAAGAAATCACATTAGGATAATCTTTTTAAGCTGTTCCTTAAAACACTAGTGCTTAGGAAATCTATTGGAGGCAGAAGCAGTCAAGGGTAGCCTAGGGTTAGGGTTAGGCTTAGGGTTAGGCTTAGGGTACGGCTTAGGGTACGGGTTCGGGGAGGGCTTCGGGTACGGCGTAGGGTATGGGTTAGGGTTAGGGTTAGGGTTAGTGTTAGGGTTAGGGCTCGGTTTAGGGTACGGTTTAGGATTAGGGTACGTGTTAGGGTTAGGGTAGGGGTTAGGGTTAGGGTACGCGTTACGGTTAAGGTAGTGATTAAACCTATCCCACTCTCTAGATACCCCTTAGCACGTAAAGGAATATTATTTGGGGGTCCAGCCATGGAGAAGAGTTTAGACACTAGGATAAGATAAGGAACACACCCATTATAAAGAAATCACATTAGGATAATCTTTTTAAGCTGTTCCTTAAAACACTAGTGCTTAGGAAATCTATTGGAGGCAGAAGCAGTCAAGGGTAGCCTAGGGTTAGGGTTAGGCTTAGGGTTAGGCTTAGGGTACGGTTTAGGGTACGGGTTTGGGGAGGGCTTCGGGTACGGCGTAGGGTATGGGTTAGGGTTAGGGTTAGGGTTAGTGTTAGGGTTAGGGCTCGGTTTAGGGTACGGGTTAGGATTAGGGTACGTGTTAGGGTTAGGGTAGGGGTTAGGGTTAGGGTACGCGTTAGGGTTAGGGTAGTTATTAAACCTATCCCACTCTGTAGATACCCCTTAGCACGTAAAGGAATATTATTTGGGGGTCCAGCCATGGAGAAGAGTTTAGACACTAAGATAATATAAGGAACACACACATTATAAAGAAATCACATTAGGATTATCTTTTTAAGCTTTTCCTTAAAACACTAGTGCTTAGGAAATCTATTGGAGGCAGAAGCAGTCAAGGGTAGCCTAGGGTTAGGGTTAGGCTTAGGGTTAGGCTTAGGGTACGGCTTAGGATACGGTTTCGGGGAGGGCTTTGGGTACCGCGTAGGGTATGGGTTAGGGTTAGGGTTAGGGTTAGAGTTAGGGTTAGGGCTCGGTTTAGGGTACGGGTTAGGATTAGGGTACGTGTTAGGGTTAGGGTAGGGGTTAGCGTTAGGGTACGCGTTAGGGTTAGGGTAGTTATTAAACCTATCCCACTCTCTAGTTACCCCTTAGCACGTAAAGGAATATTATTTGGGGGTCCAGCCATGGAGAAGAGTTTAGACACTAGGATAAGATAAGGAACACTCCCATTATAAAGAAATCACATTAGGATTCTCTTTTTAAGCTGTTCCTTAAAACACTCGTGCTTAGGAAATCTATTGGAGGTAGAAGCAGTCAAGGGTAGCCTAGGGTTAGGGTTAGGCTTAGGGATAGGCTTAGGGTACGGTTTAGGGTACGGGTTTGGGGAGGGCTTCGGGTATGGCGTAGGGTATGGGTTAGAGTTAGGGTTAGGGTTAGTGTTAGGGTTAGGGCTCGGTTTAGGGTACGGGTTAGGATTAGGGTACGTGTTAGGGTTAGGGTAGGGGTTAGCGTTAGGGTACGCGTTAGGGTTAGGGTAGTTATTAAACCTATCCCACTCTCTACTTACCCCTTAGCACGTAAAGGAATATTATTTGGGGGTCCAGCCATGGAGAAGAGTTTAGACACTAGGATAAGATAAGGAACACACCCATTATAAAGAAATCACATTAGGATAATCTTTTTAAGCTGTTCCTTAAAACACTAGTGCTTAGGAAATATATTGGAGGCAGAAGCAGTCAAGGGTAGCCTAGGGTTAGGGTTAGGCTTAGGGTTAGGCTTAGGGTACGGCTTAGGGTACGGGTTCGGGGAGGGCTTCGGGTACGGCGTAGGGTATGGGTTAGGGTTAGGGTTAGGGTTAGTGTTAGGGTTAGGGCTCGGTTTAGCGTACGGGTTAGGATTAGGGTACGTGTTAGGGTTAGGGTAGGGGTTAGGTTTAGGGTACGCGTTACGGTTAAGGTAGTGATTAAACCTATCCCACTCTCTAGATACCCCTTAGCACGTAAAGGAATATTATTTTGGGGTCCAGCCATGGAGAAGAGTTTAGACACGAAGATAATATAAGGAACACACACATTATAAAGAAATCACATTAGGATTCTCTTTTTAAGCTGTTCCTTAAAACACTAGTGCTTAGGAAATCTATTGGAGGCAGAAGCAGTCAAGGGTAGCCTAGTGTTAGGGTTAGGCTTAGGGTTAGGCTTAGGGTACGGTTTAGGGTACGGGTTTGGGGAGGGCTTCGGGTACGGCGTAGGGTATGGGTTAGGGTTAGGGTTAGGGTTAGTGTTAGGGTTAGGGCTCGGTTTAGGGTACGGGTTAGGATTAGGGTACGTGTTAGGGTTAGGGTAGGGGTTAGCGTTAGGGTACGCGTTAGGGTTAGGGTAGTTATTAAACCTATCCCACTCTCTACTTACCCCTTAGCACGTAAAGGAATATTATTTGGGGGTCCAGCCATGGAGAAGAGTTTAGACACTAGGATAAGATAAAGAACACACACATTATAAAGAAATCACATTAGGATTCTCTTTTTAAGCTGTTCCTTAAAACACTAGTGCTTAGGAAATCTATTGGAGGCAGAAGCAGTCAAGGGTAGCCTAGGGTTAGGGTTAGGCTTAGGGTTAGGCTTAGGGTACGGCTTAGGGTACGGGTTCGGGGAGGGCTTCGGGTACGGCGTAGGGTATGGGTTAGGGTTAGGGTTAGGGTTAGTGTTAGGGTTAGGGCTCGGTTTAGGGTACGGGTTAGGATTAGGGTACGTGTTAGGGTTAGGGTAGGGGTTAGGGTTAGGGTACGCGTTACGGTTAGGGTAGTTATTAAACCTATCCCACTCTCTAGATACCCCTTAGCACGTAAAGGAATATTATTTGGGGGTCCAGCCATGGAGAAGAGTTTAGACACTAAGATAATATAAGGAACACACCCATTATAAAGAAATCACATTAGGATAATCTTTTTAAGCTGTTCCTTAAAACACTAGTGCTTAGGAAATCTATTGGAGGCAGAAGCAGTCAAGGGTAGCCTAGGGTTAGGTTTAGGCTTAGGGTTAGGCTTAGGGTACGGCTTAGGGTACGGGTTCGGGGAGGGCTTCGGGTACGGCGTAGGGTATGGGTTAGGGTTAGGGTTAGGGTTAGTGTTAGGGTTAGGGCTCGGTTTAGGGTACGGTTTAGGATTAGGGTACGTGTTAGGGTTAGGGTAGGGGTTAGGGTTAGGGTACGCGTTACGGTTAAGGTAGTGATTAAACCTATCCCACTCTCTAGATACCCCTTAGCACGTAAAGGAATATTATTTGGGGGTCCAGCCATGGAGAAGAGTTTAGACACTAGGATAAGATAAGGAACACACCCATTATAAAGAAATCACATTAGGATAATCTTTTTAAGCTGTTCCTTAAAACACTAGTGCTTAGGAAATATATTGGAGGCAGAAGCAGTCAAGGGTAGCCTAGGGTTAGGGTTAGGCTTAGGGTTAGGCTTAGGGTACGGCTTAGGGTACGGGTTCGGGGAGGGCTTCGGGTACGGCGTAGGGTATGGGTTAGGGTTAGGGTTAGGGTTAGTGTTAGGGTTAGGGCTCGGTTTAGCGTACGGGTTAGGATTAGGGTACGTGTTAGGGTTAGGGTAGGGGTTAGGTTTAGGGTACGCGTTACGGTTAAGGTAGTGATTAAACCTATCCCACTCTCTAGATACCCCTTAGCACGGAAAGGAATATTATTTTGGGGTCCAGCCATGGAGAAGAGTTTAGACACGAAGATAATATAAGGAACACACACATTATAAAGAAATCACATTAGGATTCTCTTTTTAAGCTGTTCCTTAAAACACTAGTGCTTAGGAAATCTATTGGAGGCAGAAGCAGTCAAGGGTAGCCTAGTGTTAGGGTTAGGCTTAGGGTTAGGCTTAGGGTACGGTTTAGGGTACGGGTTTGGGGAGGGCTTCGGGTACGGCGTAGGGTATGGGTTAGGGTTAGGGTTAGGGTTAGTGTTAGGGTTAGGGCTCGGTTTAGGGTACGGGTTAGGATTAGGGTACGTGTTAGGGTTAGGGTAGGGGTTAGCGTTAGGGTACGCGTTAGGGTTAGGGTAGTTATTAAACCTATCCCACTCTCTACTTACCCCTTAGCACGTAAAGGAATATTATTTGGGGGTCCAGCCATGGAGAAGAGTTTAGACACTAGGATAAGATAAAGAACACACACATTATAAAGAAATCACATTAGGATTCTCTTTTTAAGCTGTTCCTTAAAACACTAGTGCTTAGGAAATCTATTGGAGGCAGAAGCAGTCAAGGGTAGCCTAGGGTTAGGGTTAGGCTTAGGGTTAGGCTTAGGGTACGGCTTAGGGTACGGGTTCGGGGAGGGCTTCGGGTACGGCGTAGGGTATGGGTTAGGGTTAGGGTTAGGGTTAGTGTTAGGGTTAGGGCTCGGTTTAGGGTACGGGTTAGGATTAGGGTACGTGTTAGGGTTAGGGTAGGGGTTAGGGTTAGGGTACGCGTTACGGTTAGGGTAGTTATTAAACCTATCCCACTCTCTAGATACCCCTTAGCACGTAAAGGAATATTATTTGGGGGTCCAGCCATGGAGAAGAGTTTAGACACTAAGATAATATAAGGAACACACACATTATAAAGAAATCACATTAGGATTCTCTTTTTAAGCTGTTCCTTAAAACACTAGTGCTTAGGAAATCTATTGGAGGCAGAAGCAGTCAAGGGTAGCCTAGGGTTAGGGTTAGGCTTAGGGTTAGGCTTAGGGTACGGCTTAGGATACGGTTTCGGGGAGGGCTTTGGGTACGGCCTAGGGTATGGGTTAGGGTTAGGGTTAGGGTTAGTGTTAGGGTTAGGGCTCGGTTTAGGGTACGGGTTAGGATTAGGGTACGTGTTAGGGTTAGGGTAGGGGTTAGCGTTAGGGTATGCGTTAGGGTTAGGGTAGTTATTAAACATATCCCACTCTCTAGTTACCCCTTAGCACGTAAAGGTATATTATTTGGGGGTCCAGCCATGGAGAAGAGTTTAGACACTAGGATAAGATAAGGAACACACCCATTATAAAGAAATCACATTAGGATAATCTTTTTAAGCTGTTCCTTAAAACACTAGTGCTTAGGAAATCTATTGGAGGCAGAAGCAGTCAAGGGTAGCCTAGGGTTAGGTTTAGGCTTAGGGTTAGGCTTAGGGTACGGCTTAGGGTACGGGTTCGGGGAGGGCTTCGGGTACGGCGTAGGGTATGGGTTAGGGTTAGGGTTAGGGTTAGTGTTAGGGTTAGGGCTCGGTTTAGGGTACGGTTTAGGATTAGGGTACGTGTTAGGGTTAGGGTAGGGGTTAGGGTTAGGGTACGCGTTACGGTTAAGGTAGTGATTAAACCTATCCCACTCTCTAGATACCCCTTAGCACGTAAAGGAATATTATTTGGGGGTCCAGCCATGGAGAAGAGTTTAGACACTAGGATAAGATAAGGAACACACCCATTATAAAGAAATCACATTAGGATAATCTTTTTAAGCTGTTCCTTAAAACACTAGTGCTTAGGAAATATATTGGAGGCAGAAGCAGTCAAGGGTAGCCTAGGGTTAGGGTTAGGCTTAGGGTTAGGCTTAGGGTACGGCTTAGGGTACGGTTTCGGGGAGGGCTTCGGGTATGGCGTAGGGTATGGGTTAGGGTTAGGGTTAGGGTTAGTGTTAGGGTTAGGGCTCGGTTTAGGGTACGGGTTAGGATTAGGGTACGTGTTAGGGTTAGGGTAGGGGTTAGCGTTAGGGTACGCGTTAGGGATAGGGTAGTTATTAAACCTATCCCACTCTCTAGTTACCCCTTAGCACGTAAAGGAATATTATTTGGGGGTCCAGCCATGGAGAAGAGTTTAGACACTAGGATAAGATAAGGAACACACCCATTATAAAGAAATCACATTAGGATTCTCTTTTTAAGCTGTTCCTTAAAACACTAGTGCTTAGGAAATCTATTGGAGGCAGAAGCAGTCAAGGGTAGCCTAGGGTTAGGGTTAGGCTTAGGGTTAGGCTTAGGGTACGGCTTAGGTTACCGGTTCGGGGAGGGTTTCGGGTACGGCGTAGGGTATGGGTTAGGGTTAGGGTTAGGGTTAGTGTTAGGGTTAGGGCTCGGTTTAGGGTACAGGTTAGGATTAGGGTACGTGTTAGGGTTAGGGTAGGGGTTAGGGTTAGGGTACGCGTTACGGTTAGGGTAGTTATTAAACCTGTCCCACTCTCTAGATACCCCTTAGCACGTAAAGGAATATTATTTGGGGGTCCAGCCATGGAGAAGAGTTTAGACACTAGGATAAGATAAGGAACACACCCATTATAAAGAAATCACATTAGGATAATCTTTTTAAGCTGTTCCTTAAAACACTAGTGCTTAGGAAATCTATTGGAGGCAGAAGCAGTCAAGGGTAGCCTAGGGTTAGGTTTAGGCTTAGGGTTAGGCTTAGGGTACGGCTTAGGGTACGGGTTCGGGGAGGGCTTCGGGTACGGCGTAGGGTATGGGTTAGGGTTAGGGTTAGGGTTAGTGTTAGGGTTAGGGCTCGGTTTAGGGTACGGTTTAGGATTAGGGTACGTGTTAGGGTTAGGGTAGGGGTTAGGGTTAGGGTACGCGTTACGGTTAAGGTAGTGATTAAACCTATCCCACTCTCTAGATACCCCTTAGCACGTAAAGGAATATTATTTGGGGGTCCAGCCATGGAGAAGAGTTTAGACACTAGGATAAGATAAGGAACACACCCATTATAAAGAAATCACATTAGGATAATCTTTTTAAGCTGTTCCTTAAAACACTAGTGCTTAGGAAATATATTGGAGGCAGAAGCAGTCAAGGGTAGCCTAGGGTTAGGGTTAGGCTTAGGGTTAGGCTTAGGGTACGGCTTAGGGTACGGGTTCGGGGAGGGCTTCGGGTACGGCGTAGGGTATGGGTTAGGGTTAGGGTTAGGGTTAGTGTTAGGGTTAGGGCTCGGTGTAGCGTACGGGTTAGGATTAGGGTACGTGTTAGGGTTAGGGTAGGGGTTAGGTTTAGGGTACGCGTTACGGTTAAGGTAGTGATTAAACCTATCCAACTCTCTAGATACCCCTTAGCACGTAAAGGAATATTATTTTGGGGTCCAGCCATGGAGAAGAGTTTAGACACGAAGATAATATAAGGAACACACACATTATAAAGAAATCACATTAGGATTCTCTTTTTAAGCTGTTCCTTAAAACACTAGTGCTTAGGAAATCTATTGGAGGCAGAAGCAGTCAAGGGTAGCCTAGGGTTAGGGTTAGGCTTAGGGTTAGGCTTAGGGTACGGTTTAGGGTACGGGTTTGGGGAGGGCTTCGGGTACGGCGTAGGGTATGGGTTAGGGTTAGGGTTAGTGTTAGTGTTAGGGTTAGGGCTCGGTTTAGGGTACGGGTTAGGATTAGGGTACGTGTTAGGGTTAGGGTAGGGGTTAGGGTTAGGGTACGCGTTACGGTTAGGGTAGTTATTAAACCTATCCCACTCTCTAGATACCCCTTAGCACGTAAAGGAATATTATTTGGGGGTCCAGCCATGGAGAAGAGTTTAGACACTAAGATAATATAAGGAACACACACATTATAAAGAAATCACATTAGGATTCTCTTTTTAAGCTGTTCCTTAAAACACTAGTGCTTAGGAAACCTATTGGAGGCAGAAGCAGTAAAGGGTAGCCTAGGGTTAGGGTTAGGCTTAGGGTTAGGCTTAGGGTACGGCTTAGGGTACGGGTTCGGGGAGGGCTTCGGGTACGGCGTAGGGTATGGGTTAGGGTTAGGGTTAGGGTTAGTGTTAGGGTTAGGGCTCGGTTTAGGGTACGGGTTAGGATTAGGGTACGTGTTAGGGTTAGGGTAGGGGTTAGCGTTAGGGTACGCGTTAGGGTTAGCATAGTTATTAAACCTATGTCACTCTCTAGTTACCCCTTAGCACGTAAAGGAATATTATTTGGGGGTCCCGCCATGGAGAAGAGTTTAGACACTAGGATAAGATAAGGAACACACCCATTATAAAGAAATCACATTAGGATTCTCTTTTTAAGCTGTTCCTTAAAACACTAGTGCTTAGGAAATCTATTGGAGGCAGAAGCAGTCAAGGGTAGCCTAGGGTTAGGGTTAGGCTTAGGATTAGGCTTAGGGTACGGCTTAGGGTACGGGTTCGGGGAGGGCTTCCGGTACGGCGTAGGGTATGGGTTAGGGTTAGGGTTAGGGTTAGTGTTAGGGTTAGGGCTCGGTTTAGGGTACGGGTTAGGATTAGGGTACGTGTTAGGGTTAGGGTAGGGGTTAGGGTTAGGGTACACGTTAGGGTTAGGGTAGTGATTAAACCTATCCCACTCTCTAGATACCCCTTAGCACATAAAGGAATATTATTTGGGGGTCCAGCCATGGCGAAGAGTTTAGACACTAGGATTAGATAAGGAACACACCCATTATAAAGAAATCACATTAGGATTCTCTTTTTAAGCTGTTCCTTAAAACACTAGTGCTTAGGAAATCTATTGGAGGCAGAAGCAGTCAAGGGTAGCCTAGGGTTAGGGTTAGGCTTAGGGTTAGGCTTAGGTTACGGCTTAGGGTACGGTTTCGGGGAGGGCTTGGGGTATGGCGTAGGGTATGGGTTAGGGTTAGGGTTAGGGTTAGTGTTAGGGTTAGGGCTCGGTTTAGGGTACGGGTTAGGATTAGGGTACGTGTTAGGGTTAGGGTAGGGGTTAGCGTTAGGGTACGCGTTAGGGATAGGGTAGTTATTAAACCTATCCCACTCTCTAGTTACCCCTTAGCACGTAAAGGAATATTATTTGGGGGTCCAGCCATGGAGAAGAGTTTAGACACTAGGATAAGATAAGGAACACACCCATTATAAAGAAATCACATTAGGATTCTCTTTTTAAGCTGTTCCTTAAAACACTAGTGCTTAGGAAATCTATTGGAGGCAGAAGCAGTCAAGGGTAGCCTAGGGTTAGGGTTAGGCTTAGGGTTAGGCTTAGGGTACGGCTTAGGTTACCGGTTCGGGGAGGGTTTCGGGTACGGCGTAGGGTATGGGTTAGGGTTAGGGTTAGGGTTAGTGTTAGGGTTAGGGCTCGGTTTAGGGTACTGGTTAGGATTAGGGTACGTGTTAGGGTTAGGGTAGGGGTTAGGGTTAGGGTACGCGTTACGGTTAGGGTAGTTATTAAACCTGTCCCACTCTCTAGATACCCCTTAGCACGTAAAGGAATATTATTTGGGGGTCCAGCCATGGAGAAGAGTTTAGACACTAGGATAAGATAAGGAACACACCCATTATAAAGAAATCACATTAGGATAATCTTTTTAAGCTGTTCCTTAAAACACTAGTGCTTAGGAAATCTATTGGAGGCAGAAGCAGTCAAGGGTAGCCTAGGGTTAGGGTTAGGCTTAGGGTTAGGCTTAGGGTACGGCTTAGGGTACGGGTTCGGGGAGGGCTTCGGGTACGGCGTAGGGTATGGGTTAGGGTTAGGGTTAGAGTTAGTGTTAGGGTTAGGGCTCGGTTTAGGGTACGGGTTAGGATTAGGGTACGTGTTAGGGTTAGGGTAGGGGTTAGGGTTAGGGTACGCGTTACGGTTAGGGTAGTGATTAAACCTATCCCACTCTCTAGATACCCCTTAGCACGTAAAGGAATATTATTTGGGGGTCCAGCCATGGAGAAGAGTTTAGACACTAGGATAAGATAAGGAACACACCCATTATAAAGAAATCACATTAGGATTCTCTTCTTAAGCTGTTCCTTAAAACACTAGTGCTTAGGAAATCTATTGGAGGCAGAAGCAGTCAAGGGTAGCCTAGGGTTAGGGTTAGGCTTAGGGTTAGGCTTAGGGTACGGCTTAGGGTACGGGTTCGGGGAGGGCTTCGGGTACGGCGTAGGTTATGGGTTAGGGTTAGGGTTAGGGTTAGTGTTAGGGTTACGGCTCGGTTTAGGGTACGGGTTAGGATTAGGGTACGTGTTAGGGTTAGGGCAGGGGTTAGGGTTAGGGTACCCGTTAGGTTTAGGGTAGTTATTAAACCTATCCCACTCTCTAGATACCCCTTAGCACGTAAAGGAATATTATTTGGGGGTCCAGCCATGGAGAAGAGTTTAGACACTAAGATAATATAAGGAACACACACATTATAAAGAAATCACATTAGGATTCTCTTTTTAAGCTGTTCCTTAAAACACTAGTGCTTAGGAAATCTATTGGAGGCAGAAGCAGTCAAGGGTAGCCTAGGGTTAGGGTTAGGCTTAGGGTTAGGCTTAGGGTACGGCTTAGGATACGGTTTCGGGGAGGGCTTCGGGTACGGCGTAGGGTATGGGTTAGGGTTAGGGTTAGGGTTAGTGTTAGGGTTAGGGCTCGGTTTAGGGTACGGGTTAGGATTAGGGTACGTGTTAGGGTTAGGGTAGGGGTTAGCGTTAGGGTACGCGTTTGGGTTAGGGTAGTTATTAAACCTATCCCACTCTCTAGTTACCCCTTAGCACGTAAAGGAATATTATTTGGGGGTCCAGCCATGGAGAAGAGTTTAGACACTAGGATAAGATAAGGAACACACCCATTATAAAGAAATCACATTAGGATTCTCTTTTTAAGCTGTTCCTTAAAACACTAGTGCTTAGGAAATCTATTGGAGGCAGAAGCAGTCAAGGGTAGCCTAGGGTTAGGGTTAGGCTTAGGGTTAGGCTTAGGGTACGGCTTAGGTTACCGGTTCGGGGAGGGTTTCGGGTACGGCGTAGGGTATGGGTTAGGGTTAGGGTTAGGGTTAGTGTTAGGGTTAGGGCTCGGTTTAGGGTACTGGTTAGGATTAGGGTACGTGTTAGGGTTAGGGTAGGGGTTAGGGTTAGGGTACGCGTTACGGTTAGGGTAGTTATTAAACCTGTCCCACTCTCTAGATACCCCTTAGCACGTAAAGGAATATTATTTGGGGGTCCAGCCATGGAGAAGAGTTTAGACACTAGGATAAGATAAGGAACACACCCATTATAAAGAAATCACATTAGGATAATCTTTTTAAGCTGTTCCTTAAAACACTAGTGCTTAGGAAATCTATTGGAGGCAGAAGCAGTCAAGGGTAGCCTAGGGTTAGGGTTAGGCTTAGGGTTAGGCTTAGGGTACGGCTTAGGGTACGGGTTCGGGGAGGGCTTCGGGTACGGCGTAGGGTATGGGTTAGGGTTAGGGTTAGAGTTAGTGTTAGGGTTAGGGCTCGGTTTAGGGTACGGGTTAGGATTAGGGTACGTGTTAGGGTTAGGGTAGGGGTTAGGGTTAGGGTACGCGTTACGGTTAGGGTAGTGATTAAACCTATCCCACTCTCTAGATACCCCTTAGCACGTAAAGGAATATTATTTGGGGGTCCAGCCATGGAGAAGAGTTTAGACACTAGGATAAGATAAGGAACACACCCATTATAAAGAAATCACATTAGGATTCTCTTCTTAAGCTGTTCCTTAAAACACTAGTGCTTAGGAAATCTATTGGAGGCAGAAGCAGTCAAGGGTAGCCTAGGGTTAGGGTTAGGCTTAGGGTTAGGCTTAGGGTACGGCTTAGGGTACGGGTTCGGGGAGGGCTTCGGGTACGGCGTAGGTTATGGGTTAGGGTTAGGGTTAGGGTTAGTGTTAGGGTTACGGCTCGGTTTAGGGTACGGGTTAGGATTAGGGTACGTGTTAGGGTTAGGGCAGGGGTTAGGGTTAGGGTACCCGTTAGGTTTAGGGTAGTTATTAAACCTATCCCACTCTCTAGATACCCCTTAGCACGTAAAGGAATATTATTTGTGGGTCCAGCCATGGAGAAGAGTTTAGACACTAAGATAATATAAGGAACACACACATTATAAAGAAATCACATTAGGATTCTCTTTCTAAGCTGTTCCTTAAAACACTAGTGCTTAGGAAATCTATTGGAGGCAGAAGCAGTCAAGGGTAGCCTAGGGTTAGGGTTAGGCTTAGGGTTAGGCTTAGGGTACGGCTTAGGGTACTGGTTCGGGGAGGGCTTCGGGTACGGCGTAGGGTATGGGTTAGGGTTAGGGTTAGGGTTAGTGTTAGGGTTAGGGCTCGGTTTAGGGTACGGGTTAGGATTAGGGTACGTGTTAGGGTTAGGGTAGGGGTTAGCGTTAGGGTACGCGTTTGGGTTAGGGTAGTTATTAAACCTATCCCACTCTCTAGTTACCCCTTAGCACGTAAAGGAATATTATTTGGGGGTCCAGCCATGGAGAAGAGTTTAGACACTAGGATAAGATAAGGAACACACCCATTATAAAGAAATCACATTAGGATTCTCTTTTTAAGCTGTTCCTTAAAACACTAGTGCTTAGGAAATCTATTGGAGGCAGAAGCAGTCAAGGGTAGCCTAGGGTTAGGGTTAGGCTTAGGGTTAGGCTTAGGGTACGGCTTAGGTTACCGGTTCGGGGAGGGTTTCGGGTACGGCGTAGGGTATGGGTTAGGGTTAGGGTTAGGGTTAGTGTTAGGGTTAGGGCTCGGTTTAGGGTACTGGTTAGGATTAGGGTACGTGTTAGGGTTAGGGTAGGGGTTAGGGTTAGGGTACGCGTTACGGTTAGGGTAGTTATTAAACCTGTCCCACTCTCTAGATACCCCTTAGCACGTAAAGGAATATTATTTGGGGGTCCAGCCATGGAGAAGAGTTTAGACACTAGGATAAGATAAGGAACACACCCATTATAAAGAAATCACATTAGGATAATCTTTTTAAGCTGTTCCTTAAAACACTAGTGCTTAGGAAATCTATTGGAGGCAGAAGCAGTCAAGGGTAGCCTAGGGTTAGGGTTAGGCTTAGGGTTAGGCTTAGGGTACGGCTTAGGGTACGGGTTCGGGGAGGGCTTCGGGTACGGCGTAGGGTATGGGTTAGGGTTAGGGTTAGAGTTAGTGTTAGGGTTAGGGCTCGGTTTAGGGTACGGGTTAGGATTAGGGTACGTGTTAGGGTTAGGGTAGGGGTTAGGGTTAGGGTACGCGTTACGGTTAGGGTAGTGATTAAACCTATCCCACTCTCTAGATACCCCTTAGCACGTAAAGGAATATTATTTGGGGGTCCAGCCATGGAGAAGAGTTTAGACACTAGGATAAGATAAGGAACACACCCATTATAAAGAAATCACATTAGGATTCTCTTCTTAAGCTGTTCCTTAAAACACTAGTGCTTAGGAAATCTATTGGAGGCAGAAGCAGTCAAGGGTAGCCTAGGGTTAGGGTTAGGCTTAGGGTTAGGCTTAGGGTACGGCTTAGGGTACGGGTTCGGGGAGGGCTTCGGGTACGGCGTAGGTTATGGGTTAGGGTTAGGGTTAGGGTTAGTGTTAGGGTTACGGCTCGGTTTAGGGTACGGGTTAGGATTAGGGTACGTGTTAGGGTTAGGGCAGGGGTTAGGGTTAGGGTACCCGTTAGGTTTAGGGTAGTTATTAAACCTATCCCACTCTCTAGATACCCCTTAGCACGTAAAGGAATATTATTTGTGGGTCCAGCCATGGAGAAGAGTTTAGACACTAAGATAATATAAGGAACACACACATTATAAAGAAATCACATTAGGATTCTCTTTCTAAGCTGTTCCTTAAAACACTAGTGCTTAGGAAATCTATTGGAGGCAGAAGCAGTCAAGGGTAGCCTAGGGTTAGGGTTAGGCTTAGGGTTAGGCTTAGGGTACGGCTTAGGGTACTGGTTCGGGGAGGGCTTCGGGTACGGCGTAGGGTATGGGTTAGGGTTAGGGTTAGGGTTAGTGTTAGGGTTAGGGCTCGGTTTAGGGTACGGGTTAGGATTAGGGTACGTGTTAGGGTTAGGGCAGGGGTTAGGGTTAGGGTACCCGTTAGGGTTAGGGTAGTTATTAAACCTATCCCACTCTCTAGATACCCCTTAGCACGTAAAGGAATATTATTTGGGGGTCCAGCCATGGAGAAGAGTTTAGACACTAAGATAATATAAGGAACACACACATTATAAAGAAATCACATTAGGATTCTCTTTTTAAGCTGTTCCTTAAAACACTAGTGCTTAGGAAATCTATTGGAGGCAGAAGCAGTCAAGGGTAGCCTAGGGTTAGGGTTAGGCTTAGGGTTAGGCTTAGGGTACGGCTTAGGATACGGTTTCGGGGAGGGCTTCGGGTACGGCGTAGGGTATGGGTTAGGGTTAGGGTTAGGGTTAGTGTTAGGGTTAGGGCTCGGTTTAGGGTACGGGTTAGGATTAGGGTACGTGTTAGGGTTAGGGTAGGGGTTAGCGTTAGGGTACGCGTTTGGGTTAGGGTAGTTATTAAACCTATCCCACTCTCTAGTTACCCCTTAGCACGTAAAGGAATATTATTTGGGGGTCCAGCCATGGAGAAGAGTTTAGACACTAGGATAAGATAAGGAACACACCCATTATAAAGAAATCACATTAGGATTCTCTTTTTAAGCTGTTCCTTAAAACACTAGTGCTTAGGAAATCTATTGGAGGCAGAAGCAGTCAAGGGTAGCCTAGGGTTAGGGTTAGGCTTAGGGTTAGGCTTAGGGTACGGCTTAGGGTACTGGTTCGGGGAGGGCTTCGGGTACGGCGTAGGGTATGGGTTATGGTTAGGGTTAGGGTTAGTGTTAGGGTTAGGGCTCGGTTTAGGGTACGGGTTAGGATTAGGGTACGTGTTAGGGTTAGGGCAGGGGTTAGGGTTAGGGTACCCGTTAGGGTTAGGGTAGTTATTAAACCTATCCCACTCTCTAGATACCCCTTAGCACGTAAAGGAATATTATTTGGGGGTCCAGCCATGGAGAAGAGTTTAGACACTAAGATAATATAAGGAACACACACATTATAAAGAAATCACATTAGGATTCTCTTTTTAAGCTGTTCCTTAAAACACTAGTGCTTAGGAAACCTATTGGAGGCAGAAGCAGTAAAGGGTAGCCTAGGGTTAGGGTTAGGCTTAGGGTTAGGCTTAGGGTACGGCTTAGGGTACGGGTTCGGGGAGGGCTTCGGGTACGGCGTAGGGTATGGGTTAGGGTTAGGGTTAGGGTTAGTGTTAGGGTTAGGGCTCGGTTTAGGTTACGGGTTAGGATTAGGGTACGTGTTAGGGTTAGGGTAGGGGTTAGCGTTAGGGTACGCGTTAGGGTTAGCATAGTTATTAAACCTATGTCACTCTCTAGTTACCCCTTAGCACGTAAAGGAATATTATTTGGGGGTCCCGCCATGGAGAAGAGTTTAGACACTAGGATAAGATAAGGAACACACCCATTATAAAGAAATCACATTAGGATTCTCTTTTTAAGCTGTTCTTTAAAACACTAGTGCTTAGGAAATCTATTGGAGGCAGAAGCAGTCAAGGGTAGCCTAGGGTTAGGGTTAGGCTTAGGATTAGGCTTAGGGTACGGCTTAGGGTACGGGTTCGGGGAGGGCTTCCGGTACGGCGTAGGGTATGGGTTAGGGTTAGGGTTAGGGTTAGTGTTAGGGTTAGGGCTCGGTTTAGGGTACAGGTTAGGATTAGGGTACGTGTTAGGGTTAGGGTAGGGGTTAGGGTTAGGGTACACGTTAGGGTTAGGGTAGTGATTAAACCTATCCCACTCTCTAGATACCCCTTAGCACATAAAGGAATATTATTTGGGGGTCCAGCCATGGCGAAGAGTTTAGACACTAGGATTAGATAAGGAACACACCCATTATAAAGAAATCACATTAGGATTCTCTTTTTAAGCTGTTCCTTAAAACACTAGTGCTTAGGAAATCTATTGGAGGCAGAAGCAGTCAAGGGTAGCCTAGGGTTAGGGTTAGGCTTAGGGTTAGGCTTAGGTTACGGCTTAGGGTACGGTTTCGGGGAGGGCTTCGGGTATGGCGTAGGGTATGGGTTAGGGTTAGGGTTAGGGTTAGTGTTAGGGTTAGGGCTCGTTTTAGGGTACGGGTTAGGATTAGGGTACGTGTTAGGGTTAGGGTAGGGGTTAGCGTTAGGGTACGCGTTAGGGATAGGGTAGTTATTAAACCTATCCCACTCTCTAGTTACCCCTTAGCACGTAAAGGAATATTATTTGGGGGTCCAGCCATGGAGAAGAGTTTAGACACTAGGATAAGATAAGGAACACACCCATTATAAAGAAATCACATTAGGATTCTCTTTTTAAGCTGTTCCTTAAAACACTAGTGCTTAGGAAATCTATTGGAGGCAGAAGCAGTCAAGGGTAGCCTAGGGTTAGGGTTAGGCTTAGGGTTAGGCTTAGGGTACGGCTTAGGTTACCGGTTCGGGGAGGGTTTCGGGTACGGCGTAGGGTATGGGTTAGGGTTAGGGTTAGGGTTAGTGTTAGGGTTAGGGCTCGGTTTAGGGTACAGGTTAGGATTAGGGTACGTGTTAGGGTTAGGGTAGGGGTTAGGGTTAGGGTACGCGTTACGGTTAGGGTAGTTATTAAACCTGTCCCACTCTCTAGATACCCCTTAGCACGTAAAGGAATATTATTTGGGGGTCCAGCCATGGAGAAGAGTTTAGACACTAAGATAATATAAGGAACACACACATTATAAAGAAATCACATTAGGATTCTCTTTTTAAGCTGTTCCTTAAAACACTAGTGCTTAGGAAATCTATTGGAGGCAGAAGCAGTCAAGGGTAGCCTAGTGTTAGGGTTAGGCTTAGGGTTAGGCTTAGGGTACGGTTTAGGGTACGGGTTTGGGGAGGGCTTCGGGTACGGCGTAGGGTATGGGTTAGGGTTAGGGTTAGGGTTAGTGTTAGGGTTAGGGCTCGGTTTAGGGTACGGGTTAGGATTAGGGTACGTGTTAGGGTTAGGGTAGGGGTTAGCGTTAGGGTACGCGTTAGGGTTAGGGTAGTTATTAAACCTATCCCACTCTCTACTTACCCCTTAGCACGTAAAGTTATATTATTTGGGGGTCCAGCCATGGAGAAGAGTTTAGACACTAAGATAAGATAAAGAACACACACATTATAAAGAAATCACATTAGGATTCTCTTTTTAAGCTGTTCCTTAAAACACTAGTGCTTAGGAAATCTATTGGAGGCAGAAGCAGTCAAGGGTAGCCTAGGGTTAGGGTTAGGCTTAGGGTTAGGCTTAGGGTACGGCTTAGGTTACTGGTTCGGGGAGGGTTTCGGGTACGGCGTAGGGTATGGGTTAGGGTTAGGGTTAGGGTTAGTGTTAGGGTTAGGGCTCGGTTTAGGGTACAGGTTAGGATTAGGGTACGTGTTAGGGTTAGGGTAGGGGTTAGGGTTAGGGTACGCGTTACGGTTAGGGTAGTTATTAAACCTGTCCCACTCTCTAGATACCCCTTAGCACGTAAAGGAATATTATTTGGGGGTCCCGCCATGGAGAAGAGTTTAGACACGAAGATAATATAAGGAACACACACATTATAAAGAAATCACATTAGGATTCTCTTTTTAAGCTGTTCCTTAAAACACTAGTGCTTAGGAAATCTATTGGAGGCAGAAGCAGTCAAGGGTAGCCTAGTGTTAGGGTTAGGCTTAGGGTTAGGCTTAGGGTACGGTTTAGGGTACGGGTTTGGGGAGGGCTTCGGGTACGGCGTAGGGTATGGGTTAGGGTTAGGGTTAGGGTTAGTGTTAGGGTTAGGGCTCGGTTTAGGGTACGGGTTAGGATTAGGGTACGTGTTAGGGTTAGGGTAGGGGTTAGCGTTAGGGTACGCGTTAGGGTTAGGGTAGTTATTAAACCTATCCCACTCTCTACTTACCCCTTAGCACGTAAAGGAATATTATTTGGGGGTCCAGCCATGGAGAAGAGTTTAGACACTAGGATAAGATAAAGAACACACACATTATAAAGAAATCACATTAGGATTCTCTTTTTAAGCTGTTCCTTAAAACACTAGTGCTTAGGAAATCTATTGGAGGCAGAAGCAGTCAAGGGTAGCCTAGGGTTAGGGTTAGGCTTAGGGTTAGGCTTAGGGTACGGCTTAGGGTACGGTTTCGGGGAGGGCTTCGGGTATGGCGTAGGGTATGGGTTAGGGTTAGGGTTAGGGTTAGTGTTAGGGTTAGGGCTCGGTTTAGGGTACGGGTTAGGATTAGGGTACGTGTTAGGGTTAGGGTAGGGGTTAGCGTTAGGGTACGCGTTAGGGATAGGGTAGTTATTAAACCTATCCCACTCTCTAGTTACCCCTTAGCACGTAAAGGAATATTATTTGGGGGTCCAGCCATGGAGAAGAGTTTAGACACTAGGATAAGATAAGGAACACACCCATTATAAAGAAATCACATTAGGATTCTCTTTTTAAGCTGTTCCTTAAAACACTAGTGCTTAGGAAATCTATTGGAGGCAGAAGCAGTCAAGGGTAGCCTAGGGTTAGGGTTAGGCTTAGGGTTAGGCTTAGGGTACGGCTTAGGTTACCGGTTCGGGGAGGGTTTCGGGTACGGCGTAGGGTATGGGTTAGGGTTAGGGTTAGGGTTAGTGTTAGGGTTAGGGCTCGGTTTAGGGTACAGGTTAGGATTAGGGTACGTGTTAGGGTTAGGGTAGGGGTTAGGTTTAGGGTACGCGTTACGGTTAGGGTAGTTATTAAACCTGTCCCACTCTCTAGATACCCCTTAGCACGTAAAGGAATATTATTTGGGGGTCCAGCCATGGAGAAGAGTTTAGACACGAAGATAATATAAGGAACACACACATTATAAAGAAATCACATTAGGATTCTCTTTTTAAGCTGTTCCTTAAAACACTAGTGCTTAGGAAATCTATTGGAGGCAGAAGCAGTCAAGGGTAGCCTAGTGTTAGGGTTAGGCTTAGGGTTAGGCTTAGGGTACGGTTTAGGGTACGGGTTTGGGGAGGGCTTCGGGTACGGCGTAGGGTATGGGTTAGGGTTAGGGTTAGGGTTAGTGTTAGGGTTAGGGCTCGGTTTAGGGTACGGGTTAGGATTAGGGTACGTGTTAGGGTTAGGGTAGGGGTTAGGGTTAGGGTACGCATTACGGTTAGGGTAGTTATTAAACCTATCCCACTCTCTAGATACCCCTTAGCATGTAAAGGAATATTATTTGGGGGTCCAGCCATGGAGAAGAGTTTAGACACTAAGATAATATAAGGAACACACACATTATAAAGAAATCACATTAGGATTCTCTTTTTAAGCTGTTCCTTAAAACACTAGTGCTTAGGAAATCTATTGGAGGCAGAAGCAGTCAAGGGTAGCCTAGGGTTAGGGTTAGGCTTAGGGTTAGGCTTAGGGTACGGCTTAGGATACGGTTTCGGGGAGGGCTTTGGGTACGGCCTAGGGTATGGGTTAGGGTTAGGGTTAGGGTTAGTGTTAGGGTTAGGGCTCGGTTTAGGGTACGGGTTAGGATTAGGGTACGTGTTAGGGTTAGGGTAGGGGTTAGCGTTAGGGTATGCGTTAGGGTTAGGGTAGTTATTAAACATATCCCACTCTCTAGTTACCCCTTAGCACGTAAAGGAATATTATTTGGGGGTCCAGCCATGGAGAAGAGTTTAGACACTAGGATAAGATAAGGAACACACCCATTATAAAGAAATCACATTAGGATTCTCTTTTTAAGCTGTTCCTTAAAACACTAGTGCTTAGGAAATCTATTGGAGGCAGAAGCAGTCAAGGGTAGCCTAGGGTTAGGGTTAGGCTTAGGGTTAGGCTTAGGGTACGGCTTAGGGTACTGGTTCGGGGAGGGCTTCGGGTACGGCGTAGGGTATGGGTTAGGGTTAGGGTTAGGGTTAGTGTTAGGGTTAGGGCTCGGTTTAGGGTACGGGTTAGGATTAGGGTACATGTTAGGGTTAGGGCAGGGGTTAGGGTTAGGGTACCCGTTAGGGTTAGGTTAGTTATTAAACCTATCCCACTCTCTAGATACCCCTTAGCACGTAAAGGAATATTATTTGGGGGTCCAGCCATGGAGAAGAGTTTAGACACTAAGATAATATAAGGAACACACACATTATAAAGAAATCACATTAGGATTCTCTTTTTAAGCTGTTCCTTAAAACACTAGTGCTTAGGAAACCTATTGGAGGCAGAAGCAGTAAAGGGTAGCCTAGGGTTAGGGTTAGGCTTAGGGTTAGGCTTAGGGTACGGCTTAGGGTACGGGTTCGGGGAGGGCTTCGGGTACGGCGTAGGGTATGGGTTAGGGTTAGGGTTAGGGTTAGTGTTAGGGTTAGGGATCGGTTTAGGGTACGGGTTAGGATTAGGGTACGTGTTAGGGTTAGGGTAGGGGTTAGCGTTAGGGTACGCGTTAGGGTTAGCATAGTTATTAAACCTATGTCACTCTCTAGTTACCCCTCACCACGTAAAGGAATATTATTTGGGGGTCCCGCCATGGAGAAGAGTTTAGACACTAGGATAAGATAAGGAACACACCCATTATAAAGAAATCACATTAGGATTCTCTTTTTAAGCTGTTCCTTAAAACACTAGTGCTTAGGAAATCTATTGGAGGCAGAAGCAGTCAAGGGTAGCCTAGGGTTAGGGTTAGGCTTAGGATTAGGCTTAGTGTACGGCTTAGGGTACGGGTTCGGGGAGGGCTTCCGGTACGGCGTAGGGTATGGGTTAGGGTTAGGGTTAGGGTTAGTGTTAGGGTTAGGGCTCGGTTTAGGGTACGGGTTAGGATTAGGGTACGTGTTAGGGTTAGGGTAGGGGTTAGGGTTAGGGTACACGTTAGGGTTAGGGTAGTGATTAAACCTATCCCACTCTCTAGATACCCCTTAGCACATAAAGGAATATTATTTGGGGGTCCAGCCATGGCGAAGAGTTTAGACACTAGGATTAGATAAGGAACACACCCATTATAAAGAAATCACATTAGGATTCTCTTTTTAAGCTGTTCCTTAAAACACTAGTGCTTAGGAAATCTATTGGAGGCAGAAGCAGTCAAGGGTAGCCTAGGGTTAGGGTTAGGCTTAGGGTTAGGCTTAGGTTACGGCTTAGGGTACGGTTTCGGGGAGGGCTTCGGGTATGGCGTAGGGTATGGGTTAGGGTTAGGGTTAGGGTTAGTGTTAGGGTTAGGGCTCGGTTTAGGGTACGGGTTAGGATTAGGGTACGTGTTAGGGTTAGGGTAGGGGTTAGCGTTAGGGTACGCGTTAGGGATAGGGTAGTTATTAAACCTATCCCACTCTCTAGTTACCCCTTAGCACGTAAAGGAATATTATTTGGGGGTCCAGCCATGGAGAAGAGTTTAGACACTAGGATAAGATAAGGAACACACCCATTATAAAGAAATCACATTAGGATTCTCTTTTTAAGCTGTTCCTTAAAACACTAGTGCTTAGGAAATCTATTGGAGGCAGAAGCAGTCAAGGGTAGCCTAGGGTTAGGGTTAGGCTTAGGGTTAGGCTTAGGGTACGGCTTAGGTTACCGGTTCGGGGAGGGTTTCGGGTACGGCGTAGGGTATGGGTTAGGGTTAGGGTTAGGGTTAGTGTTAGGGTTAGGGCTCGGTTTAGGGTACAGGTTAGGATTAGGGTACGTGTTAGGGTTAGGGTAGGGGTTAGGGTTAGGGTACGCGTTACGGTTAGGGTAGTTATTAAACCTGTCCCACTCTCTAGATACCCCTTAGCACGTAAAGGAATATTATTTGGGGGTCCAGCCATGGAGAAGAGTTTAGACACTAGGATAAGATAAGGAACACACCCATTATAAAGAAATCACATTAGGATAATCTTTTTAAGCTGTTCCTTAAAACACTAGTGCTTAGGAAATCTATTGGAGGCAGAAGCAGTCAAGGGTAGCCTAGGGTTAGGGTTAGGCTTAGGGTTAGGCTTAGGGTACGGCTTAGGATACGGTTTCGGGGAGGGCTTTGGGTACGGCGTAGGGTATGGGTTAGGGTTAGGGTTAGGGTTAGTGTTAGGGTTAGGGCTCGGTTTAGGGTACGGGTTATGATTAGGGTACGTGTTAGGGTTAGGGTAGGGGTTAGCGTTAGGGTACGCGTTTGGGTTAGGGTAGTTATTAAACCTATCCCACTCTCTAGTTACCCCTTAGCACGTAAAGGAATATTATTTGGGGGTCCAGCCATGGAGAAGAGTTTAGACACTAGGATAAGATAAGGAACACACCCATTATAAAGAAATCACATTAGGATTCTCTTTTTAAGCTGTTCCTTAAAACACTAGTGCTTAGGAAATCTATTGGAGGCAGAAGCAGTCAAGGGTAGCCTAGGGTTAGGGTTAGGCTTAGGGTTAGGCTTAGGGTACGGCTTAGGGTATTTGTTCGGGGAGGGCTTCGGGTACGGCGTAGGGTATGGGTTAGGGTTAGGGTTAGGGTTAGTGTTAGGGTTAGGGCTCGGTTTAGGGTACGGGTTAGGATTAGGGTACGTGTTAGGGTTAGGGCAGGGGTTAGGGTTAGGGTACCCGTTAGGGTTAGGGTAGTTATTAAACCTATCCCACTCTCTAGATACCCCTTAGCACGTAAAGGAATATTATTTGGGGGTCCAGCCATGGAGAAGAGTTTAGACACTAAGATAATATAAGGAACACACACATTATAAAGAAATCACATTAGGATTCTCTTTTTAAGCTGTTCCTTAAAACACTAGTGCTTAGGAAATCTAATGGAGGCAGAAGCAGTCAAGGGTAGCCTAGGGTTAGGGTTAGGCTTAGGGTTAGGCTTAGGGTACGGCTTAGGGTACGGGTTCGGGGAGGGCTTCGGGTACGGCGTAGGGTATGGGTTAGGGTTAGGGTTAGGGTTAGTGTTAGGGTTAGGGCTCGGTTTAGGGTACGGGTTAGGATTAGGGTACGTGTTAGGGTTAGGGCAGGGGTTAGCGTTAGGGTACGCGTTAGGGATAGGGTAGTTATTAAACCTATCCCACTCTCTAGTTACCCCTTAGCACGTAAAGGAATATTATTTGGGGGTCCAGCCATGGAGAAGAGTTTAGACACTAGGATAAGATAAGGAACACACCCTTTATAAAGAAATCACATTAGGATTCTCTTTTTAAGCTGTTCCTTAAAACACTAGTGCTTAGGAAATCTACTGGAGGCAGAAGCAGTCAAGGGTAGCCTAGGGTTAGGGTTAGGCTTAGGGTTAGGCTTAGGGTACGGCTTAGGGTACGGGTTCGGGGAGGGCTTCGGGTACGGCGTAGGTTATGGGTTAGGGTTAGGGTTAGGGTTAGTGTTAGGGTTACGGCTCGGTTTAGGGTACGGGTTAGGATTAGGGTACGTGTTAGGGTTAGGGCAGGGGTTAGGGTTAGGGTACCCGTTAGGTTTAGGGTAGTTATTAAACCTATCCCACTCTCTAGATACCCCTTAGCACGTAAAGGAATATTATTTGTGGGTCCAGCCATGGAGAAGAGTTTAGACACTAAGATAATATAAGGAACACACACATTATAAAGAAATCACATTAGGATTCTCTTTCTAAGCTGTTCCTTAAAACACTAGTGCTTAGGAAATCTATTGGAGGCAGAAGCAGTCAAGGGTAGCCTAGGGTTAGGGTTAGGCTTAGGGTTAGGCTTAGGGTACGGCTTAGGGTACTGGTTCGGGGAGGGCTTCGGGTACGGCGTAGGGTATGGGTTAGGGTTAGGGTTAGGGTTAGTGTTAGGGTTAGGGCTCGGTTTAGGGTACGGGTTAGGATTAGGGTACGTGTTAGGGTTAGGGCAGGGGTTAGGGTTAGGGTACCCGTTAGGGTTAGGGTAGTTATTAAACCTATCCCACTCTCTAGATACCCCTTAGCACGTAAAGGAATATTATTTGGGGGTCCAGCCATGGAGAAGAGTTTAGACACTAAGATAATATAAGGAACACACACATTATAAAGAAATCACATTAGGATTCTCTTTTTAAGCTGTTCCTTAAAACACTAGTGCTTAGGAAATCTATTGGAGGCAGAAGCAGTCAAGGGTAGCCTAGGGTTAGGGTTAGGCTTAGGGTTAGGCTTAGGGTACGGCTTAGGATACGGTTTCGGGGAGGGCTTCGGGTACGGCGTAGGGTATGGGTTAGGGTTAGGGTTAGGGTTAGTGTTAGGGTTAGGGCTCGGTTTAGGGTACGGGTTAGGATTAGGGTACGTGTTAGGGTTAGGGTAGGGGTTAGCGTTAGGGTACGCGTTTGGGTTAGGGTAGTTATTAAACCTATCCCACTCTCTAGTTACCCCTTAGCACGTAAAGGAATATTATTTGGGGGTCCAGCCATGGAGAAGAGTTTAGACACTAGGATAAGATAAGGAACACACCCATTATAAAGAAATCACATTAGGATTCTCTTTTTAAGCTGTTCCTTAAAACACTAGTGCTTAGGAAATCTATTGGAGGCAGAAGCAGTCAAGGGTAGCCTAGGGTTAGGGTTAGGCTTAGGGTTAGGCTTAGGGTACGGCTTAGGGTACTGGTTCGGGGAGGGCTTCGGGTACGGCGTAGGGTATGGGTTATGGTTAGGGTTAGGGTTAGTGTTAGGGTTAGGGCTCGGTTTAGGGTACGGGTTAGGATTAGGGTACGTGTTAGGGTTAGGGCAGGGGTTAGGGTTAGGGTACCCGTTAGGGTTAGGGTAGTTATTAAACCTATCCCACTCTCTAGATACCCCTTAGCACGTAAAGGAATATTATTTGGGGGTCCAGCCATGGAGAAGAGTTTAGACACTAAGATAATATAAGGAACACACACATTATAAAGAAATCACATTAGGATTCTCTTTTTAAGCTGTTCCTTAAAACACTAGTGCTTAGGAAACCTATTGGAGGCAGAAGCAGTAAAGGGTAGCCTAGGGTTAGGGTTAGGCTTAGGGTTAGGCTTAGGGTACGGCTTAGGGTACGGGTTCGGGGAGGGCTTCGGGTACGGCGTAGGGTATGGGTTAGGGTTAGGGTTAGGGTTAGTGTTAGGGTTAGGGCTCGGTTTAGGTTACGGGTTAGGATTAGGGTACGTGTTAGGGTTAGGGTAGGGGTTAGCGTTAGGGTACGCGTTAGGGTTAGCATAGTTATTAAACCTATGTCACTCTCTAGTTACCCCTTAGCACGTAAAGGAATATTATTTGGGGGTCCCGCCATGGAGAAGAGTTTAGACACTAGGATAAGATAAGGAACACACCCATTATAAAGAAATCACATTAGGATTCTCTTTTTAAGCTGTTCTTTAAAACACTAGTGCTTAGGAAATCTATTGGAGGCAGAAGCAGTCAAGGGTAGCCTAGGGTTAGGGTTAGGCTTAGGATTAGGCTTAGGGTACGGCTTAGGGTACGGGTTCGGGGAGGGCTTCCGGTACGGCGTAGGGTATGGGTTAGGGTTAGGGTTAGGGTTAGTGTTAGGGTTAGGGCTCGGTTTAGGGTACAGGTTAGGATTAGGGTACGTGTTAGGGTTAGGGTAGGGGTTAGGGTTAGGGTACACGTTAGGGTTAGGGTAGTGATTAAACCTATCCCACTCTCTAGATACCCCTTAGCACATAAAGGAATATTATTTGGGGGTCCAGCCATGGCGAAGAGTTTAGACACTAGGATTAGATAAGGAACACACCCATTATAAAGAAATCACATTAGGATTCTCTTTTTAAGCTGTTCCTTAAAACACTAGTGCTTAGGAAATCTATTGGAGGCAGAAGCAGTCAAGGGTAGCCTAGGGTTAGGGTTAGGCTTAGGGTTAGGCTTAGGTTACGGCTTAGGGTACGGTTTCGGGGAGGGCTTCGGGTATGGCGTAGGGTATGGGTTAGGGTTAGGGTTAGGGTTAGTGTTAGGGTTAGGGCTCGTTTTAGGGTACGGGTTAGGATTAGGGTACGTGTTAGGGTTAGGGTAGGGGTTAGCGTTAGGGTACGCGTTAGGGATAGGGTAGTTATTAAACCTATCCCACTCTCTAGTTACCCCTTAGCACGTAAAGGAATATTATTTGGGGGTCCAGCCATGGAGAAGAGTTTAGACACTAGGATAAGATAAGGAACACACCCATTATAAAGAAATCACATTAGGATTCTCTTTTTAAGCTGTTCCTTAAAACACTAGTGCTTAGGAAATCTATTGGAGGCAGAAGCAGTCAAGGGTAGCCTAGGGTTAGGGTTAGGCTTAGGGTTAGGCTTAGGGTACGGCTTAGGTTACCGGTTCGGGGAGGGTTTCGGGTACGGCGTAGGGTATGGGTTAGGGTTAGGGTTAGGGTTAGTGTTAGGGTTAGGGCTCGGTTTAGGGTACAGGTTAGGATTAGGGTACGTGTTAGGGTTAGGGTAGGGGTTAGGGTTAGGGTACGCGTTACGGTTAGGGTAGTTATTAAACCTGTCCCACTCTCTAGATACCCCTTAGCACGTAAAGGAATATTATTTGGGGGTCCAGCCATGGAGAAGAGTTTAGACACTAAGATAATATAAGGAACACACACATTATAAAGAAATCACATTAGGATTCTCTTTTTAAGCTGTTCCTTAAAACACTAGTGCTTAGGAAATCTATTGGAGGCAGAAGCAGTCAAGGGTAGCCTAGTGTTAGGGTTAGGCTTAGGGTTAGGCTTAGGGTACGGTTTAGGGTACGGGTTTGGGGAGGGCTTCGGGTACGGCGTAGGGTATGGGTTAGGGTTAGGGTTAGGGTTAGTGTTAGGGTTAGGGCTCGGTTTAGGGTACGGGTTAGGATTAGGGTACGTGTTAGGGTTAGGGTAGGGGTTAGCGTTAGGGTACGCGTTAGGGTTAGGGTAGTTATTAAACCTATCCCACTCTCTAGTTACCCCTTAGCACGTAAAGTTATATTATTTGGGGGTCCAGCCATGGAGAAGAGTTTAGACACTAAGATAAGATAAAGAACACACACATTATAAAGAAATCACATTAGGATTCTCTTTTTAAGCTGTTCCTTAAAACACTAGTGCTTAGGAAATCTATTGGAGGCAGAAGCAGTCAAGGGTAGCCTAGGGTTAGGGTTAGGCTTAGGGTTAGGCTTAGGGTACGGCTTAGGTTACTGGTTCGGGGAGGGTTTCGGGTACGGCGTAGGGTATGGGTTAGGGTTAGGGTTAGGGTTAGTGTTAGGGTTAGGGCTCGGTTTAGGGTACAGGTTAGGATTAGGGTACGTGTTAGGGTTAGGGTAGGGGTTAGGGTTAGGGTACGCGTTACGGTTAGGGTAGTTATTAAACCTGTCCCACTCTCTAGATACCCCTTAGCACGTAAAGGAATATTATTTGGGGGTCCCGCCATGGAGAAGAGTTTAGACACGAAGATAATATAAGGAACACACACATTATAAAGAAATCACATTAGGATTCTCTTTTTAAGCTGTTCCTTAAAACACTAGTGCTTAGGAAATCTATTGGAGGCAGAAGCAGTCAAGGGTAGCCTAGTGTTAGGGTTAGGCTTAGGGTTAGGCTTAGGGTACGGTTTAGGGTACGGGTTTGGGGAGGGCTTCGGGTACGGCGTAGGGTATGGGTTAGGGTTAGGGTTAGGGTTAGTGTTAGGGTTAGGGCTCGGTTTAGGGTACGGGTTAGGATTAGGGTACGTGTTAGGGTTAGGGTAGGGGTTAGCGTTAGGGTACGCGTTAGGGTTAGGGTAGTTATTAAACCTATCCCACTCTCTACTTACCCCTTAGCACGTAAAGGAATATTATTTGGGGGTCCAGCCATGGAGAAGAGTTTAGACACTAGGATAAGATAAAGAACACACACATTATAAAGAAATCACATTAGGATTCTCTTTTTAAGCTGTTCCTTAAAACACTAGTGCTTAGGAAATCTATTGGAGGCAGAAGCAGTCAAGGGTAGCCTAGGGTTAGGGTTAGGCTTAGGGTTAGGCTTAGGGTACGGCTTAGGGTACGGTTTCGGGGAGGGCTTCGGGTATGGCGTAGGGTATGGGTTAGGGTTAGGGTTAGGGTTAGTGTTAGGGTTAGGGCTCGGTTTAGGGTACGGGTTAGGATTAGGGTACGTGTTAGGGTTAGGGTAGGGGTTAGCGTTAGGGTACGCGTTAGGGATAGGGTAGTTATTAAACCTATCCCACTCTCTAGTTACCCCTTAGCACGTAAAGGAATATTATTTGGGGGTCCAGCCATGGAGAAGAGTTTAGACACTAGGATAAGATAAGGAACACACCCATTATAAAGAAATCACATTAGGATTCTCTTTTTAAGCTGTTCCTTAAAACACTAGTGCTTAGGAAATCTATTGGAGGCAGAAGCAGTCAAGGGTAGCCTAGGGTTAGGGTTAGGCTTAGGGTTAGGCTTAGGGTACGGCTTAGGTTACCGGTTCGGGGAGGGTTTCGGGTACGGCGTAGGGTATGGGTTAGGGTTAGGGTTAGGGTTAGTGTTAGGCTTAGGGCTCGGTTTAGGGTACAGGTTAGGATTAGGGTACGTGTTAGGGTTAGGGTAGGGGTTAGGTTTAGGGTACGCGTTACGGTTAGGGTAGTTATTAAACCTGTCCCACTCTCTAGATACCCCTTAGCACGTAAAGGAATATTATTTGGGGGTCCAGCCATGGAGAAGAGTTTAGACACGAAGATAATATAAGGAACACACACATTATAAAGAAATCACATTAGGATTCTCTTTTTAAGCTGTTCCTTAAAACACTAGTGCTTAGGAAATCTATTGGAGGCAGAAGCAGTCAAGGGTAGCCTAGTGTTAGGGTTAGGCTTAGGGTTAGGCTTAGGGTACGGTTTAGGGTACGGGTTTGGGGAGGGCTTCGGGTACGGCGTAGGGTATGGGTTAGGGTTAGGGTTAGGGTTAGTGTTAGGGTTAGGGCTCGGTTTAGGGTACGGGTTAGGATTAGGGTACGTGTTAGGGTTAGGGTAGGGGTTAGGGTTAGGGTACGCATTACGGTTAGGGTAGTTATTAAACCTATCCCACTCTCTAGATACCCCTTAGCACGTAAAGGAATATTATTTGGGGGTCCAGCCATGGAGAAGAGTTTAGACACTAAGATAATATAAGGAACACACACATTATAAAGAAATCACATTAGGATTCTCTTTTTAAGCTGTTCCTTAAAACACTAGTGCTTAGGAAATCTATTGGAGGCAGAAGCAGTCAAGGGTAGCCTAGGGTTAGGGTTAGGCTTAGGGTTAGGCTTAGGGTACGGCTTAGGATACGGTTTCGGGGAGGGCTTTGGGTACGGCCTAGGGTATGGGTTAGGGTTAGGGTTAGGGTTAGTGTTAGGGTTAGGGCTCGGTTTAGGGTACGGGTTAGGATTAGGGTACGTGTTAGGGTTAGGGTAGGGGTTAGCGTTAGGGTATGCGTTAGGGTTAGGGTAGTTATTAAACATATCCCACTCTCTAGTTACCCCTTAGCACGTAAAGGAATATTATTTGGGGGTCCAGCCATGGAGAAGAGTTTAGACACTAGGATAAGATAAGGAACACACCCATTATAAAGAAATCACATTAGGATTCTCTTTTTAAGCTGTTCCTTAAAACACTAGTGCTTAGGAAATCTATTGGAGGCAGAAGCAGTCAAGGGTAGCCTAGGGTTAGGGTTAGGCTTAGGGTTAGGCTTAGGGTACGGCTTAGGGTACTGGTTCGGGGAGGGCTTCGGGTACGGCGTAGGGTATGGGTTAGGGTTAGGGTTAGGGTTAGTGTTAGGGTTAGGGCTCGGTTTAGGGTACGGGTTAGGATTAGGGTACATGTTAGGGTTAGGGCAGGGGTTAGGGTTAGGGTACCCGTTAGGGTTAGGGTAGTTATTAAACCTATCCCACTCTCTAGATACCCCTTAGCACGTAAAGGAATATTATTTGGGGGTCCAGCCATGGAGAAGAGTTTAGACACTAAGATAATATAAGGAACACACACATTATAAAGAAATCACATTAGGATTCTCTTTTTAAGCTGTTCCTTAAAACACTAGTGCTTAGGAAACCTATTGGAGGCAGAAGCAGTAAAGGGTAGCCTAGGGTTAGGGTTAGGCTTAGGGTTAGGCTTAGGGTACGGCTTAGGGTACGGGTTCGGGGAGGGCTTCGGGTACGGCGTAGGGTATGGGTTAGGGTTAGGGTTAGGGTTAGTGTTAGGGTTAGGGATCGGTTTAGGGTACGGGTTAGGATTAGGGTACGTGTTAGGGTTAGGGTAGGGGTTAGCGTTAGGGTACGCGTTAGGGTTAGCATAGTTATTAAACCTATGTCACTCTCTAGTTACCCCTCACCACGTAAAGGAATATTATTTGGGGGTCCCGCCATGGAGAAGAGTTTAGACACTAGGATAAGATAAGGAACACACCCATTATAAAGAAATCACATTAGGATTCTCTTTTTAAGCTGTTCCTTAAAACACTAGTGCTTAGGAAATCTATTGGAGGCAGAAGCAGTCAAGGGTAGCCTAGGGTTAGGGTTAGGCTTAGGATTAGGCTTAGTGTACGGCTTAGGGTACGGGTTCGGGGAGGGCTTCCGGTACGGCGTAGGGTATGGGTTAGGGTTAGGGTTAGGGTTAGTGTTAGGGTTAGGGCTCGGTTTAGGGTACGGGTTAGGATTAGGGTACGTGTTAGGGTTAGGGTAGGGGTTAGGGTTAGGGTACACGTTAGGGTTAGGGTAGTGATTAAACCTATCCCGCTCTCTAGATACCCCTTAGCACATAAAGGAATATTATTTGGGGGTCCAGCCATGGCGAAGAGTTTAGACACTAGGATTAGATAAGGAACACACCCATTATAAAGAAATCACATTAGGATTCTCTTTTTAAGCTGTTCCTTAAAACACTAGTGCTTAGGAAATCTATTGGAGGCAGAAGCAGTCAAGGGTAGCCTAGGGTTAGGGTTAGGCTTAGGGTTAGGCTTAGGTTACGGCTTAGGGTACGGTTTCGGGGAGGGCTTCGGGTATGGCGTAGGGTATGGGTTAGGGTTAGGGTTAGGGTTAGTGTTAGGGTTAGGGCTCGGTTTAGGGTACGGGTTAGGATTAGGGTACGTGTTAGGGTTAGGGTAGGGGTTAGCGTTAGGGTACGCGTTAGGGATAGGGTAGTTATTAAACCTATCCCACTCTCTAGTTACCCCTTAGCACGTAAAGGAATATTATTTGGGGGTCCAGCCATGGAGAAGAGTTTAGACACTAGGATAAGATAAGGAACACACCCATTATAAAGAAATCACATTAGGATTCTCTTTTTAAGCTGTTCCTTAAAACACTAGTGCTTAGGAAATCTATTGGAGGCAGAAGCAGTCAAGGGTAGCCTAGGGTTAGGGTTAGGCTTAGGGTTAGGCTTAGGGTACGGCTTAGGTTACCGGTTCGGGGAGGGTTTCGGGTACGGCGTAGGGTATGGGTTAGGGTTAGGGTTAGGGTTAGTGTTAGGGTTAGGGCTCGGTTTAGGGTACAGGTTAGGATTAGGGTACGTGTTAGGGTTAGGGTAGGGGTTAGGGTTAGGGTACGCGTTACGGTTAGGGTAGTTATTAAACCTGTCCCACTCTCTAGATACCCCTTAGCACGTAAAGGAATATTATTTGGGGGTCCAGCCATGGAGAAGAGTTTAGACACTAGGATAAGATAAGGAACACACCCATTATAAAGAAATCACATTAGGATAATCTTTTTAAGCTGTTCCTTAAAACACTAGTGCTTAGGAAATCTATTGGAGGCAGAAGCAGTCAAGGGTAGCCTAGGGTTAGGGTTAGGCTTAGGGTTAGGCTTAGGGTACGGCTTAGGATACGGTTTCGGGGAGGGCTTTGGGTACGGCGTAGGGTATGGGTTAGGGTTAGGGTTAGGGTTAGTGTTAGGGTTAGGGCTCGGTTTAGGGTACGGGTTATGATTAGGGTACGTGTTAGGGTTAGGGTAGGGGTTAGCGTTAGGGTACGCGTTTGGGTTAGGGTAGTTATTAAACCTATCCCACTCTCTAGTTACCCCTTAGCACGTA
The DNA here is from genome assembly GCF_965194825.1 of Balaenoptera physalus. Lineage (NCBI taxonomy): Eukaryota > Metazoa > Chordata > Mammalia > Artiodactyla > Balaenopteridae > Balaenoptera > Balaenoptera physalus. The sequence goes on along the minus strand of NW_028126322.1, from coordinate 104,333 downwards.
AAGGAATATTATTTGGGGGTCCAGCCATGGAGAAGAGTTTAGACACTAGGATAAGATAAGGAACACACCCATTATAAAGAAATCACATTAGGATTCTCTTTTTAAGCTGTTCCTTAAAACACTAGTGCTTAGGAAATCTATTGGAGGCAGAAGCAGTCAAGGGTAGCCTAGGGTTAGGGTTAGGCTTAGGGTTAGGCTTAGGGTACGGCTTAGGGTACTTGTTCGGGGAGGGCTTCGGGTACGGCGTAGGGTATGGGTTAGGGTTAGGGTTAGGGTTAGTGTTAGGGTTAGGGCTCGGTTTAGGGTACGGGTTAGGATTAGGGTACGTGTTAGGGTTAGGGCAGGGGTTAGGGTTAGGGTACCCGTTAGGGTTAGGGTAGTTATTAAACCTATCCCACTCTCTAGATACCCCTTAGCACGTAAAGGAATATTATTTGGGGGTCCAGCCATGGAGAAGAGTTTAGACACTAAGATAATATAAGGAACACACACATTATAAAGAAATCACATTAGGATTCTCTTTTTAAGCTGTTCCTTAAAACACTAGTGCTTAGGAAATCTAATGGAGGCAGAAGCAGTCAAGGGTAGCCTAGGGTTAGGGTTAGGCTTAGGGTTAGGCTTAGGGTACGGCTTAGGGTACGGGTTCGGGGAGGGCTTCGGGTACGGCGGAGGGTATGGGTTAGGGTTAGGGTTAGGGTTAGTGTTAGGGTTAGGGCTCGGTTTAGGGTACGGGTTAGGATTAGGGTACGTGTTAGGGTTAGGGCAGGGGTTAGGGTTAGGGTACCCGTTAGGGTTAGGGTAGTTATTAAACCTATCCCACTCTCTAGATACCCCTTAGCACGTAAAGGAATATTATTTGGGGGTCCAGCCATGGAGAAGAGTTTAGACACTAAGATAATATAAGGAACACACACATTATAAAGAAATCACATTAGGATTCTCTTTTTAAGCTGTTCCTTAAAACACTTGTGCTTAGGAAATCTATTGGAGGCAGAAGCAGTCAAGGGTAGCCTAGGGTTAGGGTTAGGCTTAGGGTTAGGCTTAGGGTACGGCTTAGGATACGGTTTCGGGGAGGGCTTTGGGTACGGCGTAGGGTATGGGTTAGGGTTAGGGTTAGGGTTAGTGTTAGGGTTAGGGCTCGGTTTAGGGTACGGGTTAGGATTAGGGTACGTGTTAGGGTTAGGGTAGGGGTTAGCGTTAGGGTACGCGTTTGGGTTAGGGTAGTTATTAAACCTATCCCACTCTCTAGTTACCCCTTAGCACGTAAAGGAATATTATTTGGGGGTCCAGCCATGGAGAAGAGTTTAGACACTAGGATAAGATAAGGAACACACCCATTATAAAGAAATCACATTAGGATTCTCTTTTTAAGCTGTTCCTTAAAACACTAGTGCTTAGGAAATCTATTGGAGGCAGAAGCAGTCAAGGGTAGCCTAGGGTTAGGGTTAGGCTTAGGGTTAGGCTTAGGGTACGGCTTAGGGTACTGGTTCGGGGAGGGTGTCGGGTACGGCGTAGGGTATGGGTTAGGGTTAGGGTTAGGGTTAGTGTTAGGGTTAGGGCTCGGTTTAGGGTACGGGTTAGGATTAGGGTACGTGTTAGGGTTAGGGCAGGGGTTTGGGTTAGGGTACCCGTTAGGGTTAGGGTAGTTATTAAACCTATCCCACTCTCTAGATACCCCTTAGGACGTAAAGGAATATTATTTGGGGGTCCAGCCATGGAGAAGAGTTTAGACACTAAGATAATATAAGGAACACACACATTATAAAGAAATCACATTAGGATTCTCTTTTTAAGCTGTTCCTTAAAACACTAGTGCTTAGGAAACCTATTGGAGGCAGAAGCAGTAAAGGGTAGCCTGGGGTTAGGGTTAGGCTTAGGGTTAGGCTTAGGGTACGGCTTAGGGTACGGGTTCGGGGAGGGCTTCGGGTACGGCGTAGGGTATGGGTTAGGGTTAGGGTTAGGGTTAGTGTTAGGGTTAGGGCTCGGTTTAGGGTACGGGTCAGGATTAGGGTACGTGTTAGGGTTAGGGCAGGGGTTAGGGTTAGGGTACCCGTTAGGGTTAGGGTAGTTATTAAACCTATCCCACTCTCTAGATACCCCTTAGCACGTAAAGGAATATTATTTGGGGGTCCAGCCATGGAGAAGAGTTTAGACACTAAGATAATATAAGGAACACACACATTATAAAGAAATCACATTAGGATTCTCTTTTTAAGCTGTTCCTTAAAACACTAGTGCTTAGGAAATCTATTGGAGGCAGAAGCAGTCAAGGGTAGCCTAGGGTTAGGGTTAGGCTTAGGGTTAGGCTTAGGGTACGGCTTAGGATACGGTTTCGGGGAGGGCTTTGGGTACGGCGTAGGGTATGGGTTAGGGTTAGGGTTAGGGTTAGTGTTAGGGTTAGGGCTCGGTTTAGGGTACGGGTTATGATTAGGGTACGTGTTAGGGTTAGGGTAGGGGTTAGCGTTAGGGTACGCGTTTGGGTTAGGGTAGTTATTAAACCTATCCCACTCTCTAGTTACCCCTTAGCACGTAAAGGAATATTATTTGGGGGTCCAGCCATGGAGAAGAGTTTAGACACTAGGATAAGATAAGGAACACACCCATTATAAAGAAATCACATTAGGATTCTCTTTTTAAGCTGTTCCTTAAAACACTAGTGCTTAGGAAATCTATTGGAGGCAGAAGCAGTCAAGGGTAGCCTAGGGTTAGGGTTAGGCTTAGGGTTAGGCTTAGGGTACGGCTTAGGGTACTTGTTCGGGGAGGGCTTCGGGTACGGCGTAGGGTATGGGTTAGGGTTAGGGTTAGGGTTAGTGTTAGGGTTAGGGCTCGGTTTAGGGTACGGGTTAGGATTAGGGTACGTGTTAGGGTTAGGGCAGGGGTTAGGGTTAGGGTACCCGTTAGGGTTAGGGTAGTTATTAAACCTATCCCACTCTCTAGATACCCCTTAGCACGTAAAGGAATATTATTTGGGGGTCCAGCCATGGAGAAGAGTTTAGACACTAAGATAATATAAGGAACACACACATTATAAAGAAATCACATTAGGATTCTCTTTTTAAGCTGTTCCTTAAAACACTAGTGCTTAGGAAATCTAATGGAGGCAGAAGCAGTCAAGGGTAGCCTAGGGTTAGGGTTAGGCTTAGGGTACGGCTTAGGGTACGGGTTCGGGGAGGGCTTCGGGTACGGCGTAGGGTATGGGTTAGGGTTAGGGTTAGGGTTAGTGTTAGGGTTAGGGCTCGGTTTAGGGTACGGGTTAGGATTAGGGTACGTGTTAGTGTTAGGGCAGGGGTTAGGGTTAGCGTACCCGTTAGGGTTAGGGTAGTTATTAAACCTATCCCACTCTCTAGATACCCCTTAGCACGTAAAGGAATATTATTTGGGGGTCCAGCCATGGAGAAGAGTTTAGACACTAAGATAATATAAGGAACACACACATTATAAAGAAATCACCTTAGGATTCTCTTTTTAAGCTGTTCCTTAAAACACTAGTGCTTAGGAAATCTATTGGAGGCAGAAGCAGTCAAGGGTAGCCTAGGGTTAGGGTTAGGCTTAGGGTTAGGCTTAGGGTACGGCTTAGGTTACTGGTTCGGGGAGGGTTTCGGGTACGGCGTAGGGTATGGGTTAGGGTTAGGGTTAGGGTTAGTGTTAGGGTTAGGGCTCGGTTTAGGGTACAGGTTAGGATTAGGGTACGTGTTAGGGTTAGGGTAGGGGTTAGGGTTAGGGTACGCGTTACGGTTAGGGTAGTTATTAAACCTGTCCCACTCTCTAGATACCCCTTAGCACGTAAAGGAATATTATTTGGGGGTCCCGCCATGGAGAAGAGTTTAGACACGAAGATAATATAAGGAACACACACATTATAAAGAAATCACATTAGGATTCTCTTTTTAAGCTGTTCCTTAAAACACTAGTGCTTAGGAAATCTATTGGAGGCAGAAGCAGTCAAGGGTAGCCTAGTGTTAGGGTTAGGCTTAGGGTTAGGCTTAGGGTACGGTTTAGGGTACGGGTTTGGGGAGGGCTTCGGGTACGGCGTAGGGTATGGGTTAGGGTTAGGGTTAGGGTTAGTGTTAGGGTTAGGGCTCGGTTTAGGGTACGGGTTAGGATTAGGGTACGTGTTAGGGTTAGGGTAGGGGTTAGCGTTAGGGTACGCGTTAGGGTTAGGGTAGTTATTAAACCTATCCCACTCTCTACTTACCCCTTAGCACGTAAAGGAATATTATTTGGGGGTCCAGCCATGGAGAAGAGTTTAGACACTAGGATAAGATAAAGAACACACACATTATAAAGAAATCACATTAGGATTCTCTTTTTAAGCTGTTCCTTAAAACACTAGTGCTTAGGAAATCTATTGGAGGCAGAAGCAGTCAAGGGTAGCCTAGGGTTAGGGTTAGGCTTAGGGTTAGGCTTAGGGTACGGCTTAGGGTACGGTTTCGGGGAGGGCTTCGGGTATGGCGTAGGGTATGGGTTAGGGTTAGGGTTAGTGTTAGGGTTAGGGCTCGGTTTAGGGTACGGGTTAGGATTAGGGTACGTGTTAGGGTTAGGGTAGGGGTTAGCGTTAGGGTACGCGTTAGGGATAGGGTAGTTATTAAACCTATCCCACTCTCTAGTTACCCCTTAGCACGTAAAGGAATATTATTTGGGGGTCCAGCCATGGAGAAGAGTTTAGACACTAGGATAAGATAAGGAACACACCCATTATAAAGAAATCACATTAGGATTCTCTTTTTAAGCTGTTCCTTAAAACACTAGTGCTTAGGAAATCTATTGGAGGCAGAAGCAGTCAAGGGTAGCCTAGGGTTAGGGTTAGGCTTAGGGTTAGGCTTAGGGTACGGCTTAGGTTACCGGTTCGGGGAGGGTTTCGGGTACGGCGTAGGGTATGGGTTAGGGTTAGGGTTAGGGTTAGTGTTAGGGTTAGGGCTCGGTTTAGGGTACAGGTTAGGATTAGGGTACGTGTTAGGGTTAGGGTAGGGGTTAGGTTTAGGGTACGCGTTACGGTTAGGGTAGTTATTAAACCTGTCCCACTCTCTAGATACCCCTTAGCACGTAAAGGAATATTATTTGGGGGTCCAGCCATGGAGAAGAGTTTAGACACGAAGATAATATAAGGAACACACACATTATAAAGAAATCACATTAGGATTCTCTTTTTAAGCTGTTCCTTAAAACACTAGTGCTTAGGAAATCTATTGGAGGCAGAAGCAGTCAAGGGTAGCCTAGTGTTAGGGTTAGGCTTAGGGTTAGGCTTAGGGTACGGTTTAGGGTACGGGTTTGGGGAGGGCTTCGGGTACGGCGTAGGGTATGGGTTAGGGTTAGGTTTAGGGTTAGTGTTAGGGTTAGGGCTCGGTTTAGGGTACGGGTTAGGATTAGGGTACGTGTTAGGGTTAGGGTAGGGGTTAGGGTTAGGGTACGCATTACGGTTAGGGTAGTTATTAAACCTATCCCACTCTCTAGATACCCCTTAGCACGTAAAGGAATATTATTTGGGGGTCCAGCCATGGAGAAGAGTTTAGACACTAAGATAATATAAGGAACACACACATTATAAAGAAATCACATTAGGATTCTCTTTTTAAGCTGTTCCTTAAAACACTAGTGCTTAGGAAATCTATTGGAGGCAGAAGCAGTCAAGGGTAGCCTAGGGTTAGGGTTAGGCTTAGGGTTAGGCTTAGGGTACGGCTTAGGATACGGTTTCGGGGAGGGCTTTGGGTACGGCCTAGGGTATGGGTTAGGGTTAGGGTTAGGGTTAGTGTTAGGGTTAGGGCTCGGTTTAGGGTACGGGTTAGGATTAGGGTACGTGTTAGGGTTAGGGTAGGGGTTAGCGTTAGGGTATGCGTTAGGGTTAGGGTAGTTATTAAACATATCCCACTCTCTAGTTACCCCTTAGCACGTAAAGGAATATTATTTGGGGGTCCAGCCATGGAGAAGAGTTTAGACACTAGGATAAGATAAGGAACACACCCATTATAAAGAAATCACATTAGGATTCTCTTTTTAAGCTGTTCCTTAAAACACTAGTGCTTAGGAAATCTATTGGAGGCAGAAGCAGTCAAGGGTAGCCTAGGGTTAGGGTTAGGCTTAGGGTTAGGCTTAGGGTACGGCTTAGGGTACTGGTTCGGGGAGGGCTTCGGGTACGGCGTAGGGTATGGGTTAGGGTTAGGGTTAGGGTTAGTGTTAGGGTTAGGGCTCGGTTTAGGGTACGGGTTAGGATTAGGGTACATGTTAGGGTTAGGGCAGGGGTTAGGGTTAGGGTACCCGTTAGGGTTAGGGTAGTTATTAAACCTATCCCACTCTCTAGATACCCCTTAGCACGTAAAGGAATATTATTTGGGGGTCCAGCCATGGAGAAGAGTTTAGACACTAAGATAATATAAGGAACACACACATTATAAAGAAATCACATTAGGATTCTCTTTTTAAGCTGTTCCTTAAAACACTAGTGCTTAGGAAACCTATTGGAGGCAGAAGCAGTAAAGGGTAGCCTAGGGTTAGGGTTAGGCTTAGGGTTAGGCTTAGGGTACGGCTTAGGGTACGGGTTCGGGGAGGGCTTCGGGTACGGCGTAGGGTATGGGTTAGGGTTAGGGTTAGGGTTAGTGTTAGGGTTAGGGATCGGTTTAGGGTACGGGTTAGGATTAGGGTACGTGTTAGGGTTAGGGTAGGGGTTAGCGTTAGGGTACGCGTTAGGGTTAGCATAGTTATTAAACCTATGTCACTCTCTAGTTACCCCTTAGCACGTAAAGGAATATTATTTGGGGGTCCCGCCATGGAGAAGAGTTTAGACACTAGGATAAGATAAGGAACACACCCATTATAAAGAAATCACATTAGGATTCTCTTTTTAAGCTGTTCCTTAAAACACTAGTGCTTAGGAAATCTATTGGAGGCAGAAGCAGTCAAGGGTAGCCTAGGGTTAGGGTTAGGCTTAGGATTAGGCTTAGTGTACGGCTTAGGGTACGGGTTCGGGGAGGGCTTCCGGTACGGCGTAGGGTATGGGTTAGGGTTAGGGTTAGGGTTAGTGTTAGGGTTAGGGCTCGGTTTAGGGTACGGGTTAGGATTAGGGTACGTGTTAGGGTTAGGGTAGGGGTTAGGGTTAGGGTACACGTTAGGGTTAGGGTAGTGATTAAACCTATCCCACTCTCTAGATACCCCTTAGCACATAAAGGAATATTATTTGGGGGTCCAGCCATGGCGAAGAGTTTAGACACTAGGATTAGATAAGGAACACACCCATTATAAAGAAATCACATTAGGATTCTCTTTTTAAGCTGTTCCTTAAAACACTAGTGCTTAGGAAATCTATTGGAGGCAGAAGCAGTCAAGGGTAGCCTAGGGTTAGGGTTAGGCTTAGGGTTAGGCTTAGGTTACGGCTTAGGGTACGGTTTCGGGGAGGGCTTCGGGTATGGCGTAGGGTATGGGTTAGGGTTAGGGTTAGGGTTAGTGTTAGGGTTAGGGCTCGGTTTAGGGTACGGGTTAGGATTAGGGTACGTGTTAGGGTTAGGGTAGGGGTTAGCGTTAGGGTACGCGTTAGGGATAGGGTAGTTATTAAACCTATCCCACTCTCTAGTTACCCCTTAGCACGTAAAGGAATATTATTTGGGGGTCCAGCCATGGAGAAGAGTTTAGACACTAGGATAAGATAAGGAACACACCCATTATAAAGAAATCACATTAGGATTCTCTTTTTAAGCTGTTCCTTAAAACACTAGTGCTTAGGAAATCTATTGGAGGCAGAAGCAGTCAAGGGTAGCCTAGGGTTAGGGTTAGGCTTAGGGTTAGGCTTAGGGTACGGCTTAGGTTACCGGTTCGGGGAGGGTTTCGGGTACGGCGTAGGGTATGGGTTAGGGTTAGGGTTAGGGTTAGTGTTAGGGTTAGGGCTCGGTTTAGGGTACAGGTTAGGATTAGGGTACGTGTTAGGGTTAGGGTAGGGGTTAGGGTTAGGGTACGCGTTACGGTTAGGGTAGTTATTAAACCTGTCCCACTCTCTAGATACCCCTTAGCACGTAAAGGAATATTATTTGGGGGTCCAGCCATGGAGAAGAGTTTAGACACTAGGATAAGATAAGGAACACACCCATTATAAAGAAATCACATTAGGATAATCTTTTTAAGCTGTTCCTTAAAACACTAGTGCTTAGGAAATCTATTGGAGGCAGAAGCAGTCAAGGGTAGCCTAGGGTTAGGGTTAGGCTTAGGGTTAGGCTTAGGGTACGGCTTAGGATACGGTTTCGGGGAGGGCTTTGGGTACGGCGTAGGGTATGGGTTAGGGTTAGGGTTAGGGTTAGTGTTAGGGTTAGGGCTCGGTTTAGGGTACGGGTTATGATTAGGGTACGTGTTAGGGTTAGGGTAGGGGTTAGCGTTAGGGTACGCGTTTGGGTTAGGGTAGTTATTAAACCTATCCCACTCTCTAGTTACCCCTTAGCACGTAAAGGAATATTATTTGGGGGTCCAGCCATGGAGAAGAGTTTAGACACTAGGATAAGATAAGGAACACACCCATTATAAAGAAATCACATTAGGATTCTCTTTTTAAGCTGTTCCTTAAAACACTAGTGCTTAGGAAATCTATTGGAGGCAGAAGCAGTCAAGGGTAGCCTAGGGTTAGGGTTAGGCTTAGGGTTAGGCTTAGGGTACGGCTTAGGGTACTTGTTCGGGGAGGGCTTCGGGTACGGCGTAGGGTATGGGTTAGGGTTAGGGTTAGGGTTAGTGTTAGGGTTAGGTCTCGGTTTAGGGTACGGGTTAGGATTAGGGTACGTGTTAGGGTTAGGGCAGGGGTTAGGGTTAGGGTACCCGTTAGGGTTAGGGTAGTTATTAAACCTATCCCACTCTCTAGATACCCCTTAGCACGTAAAGGAATATTATTTGGGGGTCCAGCCATGGAGAAGAGTTTAGACACTAAGATAATATAAGGAACACACACATTATAAAGAAATCACATTAGGATTCTCTTTTTAAGCTGTTCCTTAAAACACTAGTGCTTAGGAAATCTAATGGAGGCAGAAGCAGTCAAGGGTAGCCTAGGGTTAGGGTTAGGCTTAGGGTTAGGCTTAGGGTACGGCTTAGGGTACGGGTTCGGGGAGGGCTTCGGGTACGGCGTAGGGTATGGGTTAGGGTTAGGGTTAGGGTTAGTGTTAGGGTTAGGGCTCGGTTTAGGGTACGGGTTAGGATTAGGGTACGTGTTAGGGTTAGGGCAGGGGTTAGGGTTAGGGTACCCGTTAGGGTTAGGGTAGTTATTAAACCTATCCCACTCTCTAGATACCCCTTAGCACGTAAAGGAATATTATTTGGGGGTCCAGCCATGGAGAAGAGTTTAGACACTAAGATAATATAAGGAACACACACATTATAAAGAAATCACATTAGGATTCTCTTTTTAAGCTGTTCCTTAAAACACTTGTGCTTAGGAAATCTATTGGAGGCAGAAGCAGTCAAGGGTAGCCTAGGGTTAGGGTTAGGCTTAGGGATAGGCTTAGGGTACGGCTTAGGATACGGTTTCGGGGAGGGCTTTGGGTACGGCGTAGGGTATGGGTTAGGGTTAGGGTTAGGGTTAGTGTTAGGGTTAGGGCTCGGTTTAGGGTACGGGTTAGGATTAGGGTACGTGTTAGGGTTAGGGTAGGGGTTAGCGTTAGGGTACGCGTTTGGGTTAGGGTAGTTATTAAACCTATCCCACTCTCTAGTTACCCCTTAGCACGTAAAGGAATATTATTTGGGGGTCCAGCCATGGAGAAGAGTTTAGACACTAGGATAAGATAAGGAACACACCCATTATAAAGAAATCACATTAGGATTCTCTTTTTAAGCTGTTCCTTAAAACACTAGTGCTTAGGAAATCTATTGGAGGCAGAAGCAGTCAAGGGTAGCCTAGGGTTAGGGTTAGGCTTAGGGTTAGGCTTAGGGTACGGCTTAGGGTACTGGTTCGGGGAGGGCGTCGGGTACGGCGTAGGGTATGGGTTAGGGTTAGGGTTAGGGTTAGTGTTAGGGTTAGGGCTCGGTTTAGGGTACGGGTTAGGATTAGGGTACGTGTTAGGGTTAGGGCAGGGGTTTGGGTTAGGGTACCCGTTAGGGTTAGGGTAGTTATTAAACCTATCCCACTCTCTAGATACCCCTTAGGACGTAAAGGAATATTATTTGGGGGTCCAGCCATGGAGAAGAGTTTAGACACTAAGATAATATAAGGAACACACACATTATAAAGAAATCACATTAGGATTCTCTTTTTAAGCTGTTCCTTAAAACACTAGTGCTTAGGAAACCTATTGGAGGCAGAAGCAGTAAAGGGTAGCCTAGGGTTAGGGTTAGGCTTAGGGTTAGGCTTAGGGTACGGCTTAGGGTACGGGTTCGGGGAGGGCTTCGGGTACGGCGTAGGGTATGGGTTAGGGTTAGGGTTAGGGTTAGTGTTAGGGTTAGGGCTCGGTTTAGGGTACGGGTCAGGATTAGGGTACGTGTTAGGGTTAGGGCAGGGGTTAGGGTTAGGGTACCCGTTAGGGTTAGGGTAGTTATTAAACCTATCCCACTCTCTAGATACCCCTTAGCACGTAAAGGAATATTATTTGGGGGTCCAGCCATGGAGAAGAGTTTAGACACTAAGATAATATAAGGAACACACACATTATAAAGAAATCACATTAGGATTCTCTTTTTAAGCTGTTCCTTAAAACACTAGTGCTTAGGAAATCTATTGGAGGCAGAAGCAGTCAAGGGTAGCCTAGGGTTAGGGTTAGGCTTAGGGTTAGGCTTAGGGTACGGCTTAGGATACGGTTTCGGGGAGGGCTTTGGGTACGGCGTAGGGTATGGGTTAGGGTTAGGGTTAGGGTTAGTGTTAGGGTTAGGGCTCGGTTTAGGGTACGGGTTATGATTAGGGTACGTGTTAGGGTTAGGGTAGGGGTTAGCGTTAGGGTACGCGTTTGGGTTAGGGTAGTTATTAAACCTATCCCACTCTCTAGTTACCCCTTAGCACGTAAAGGAATATTATTTGGGGGTCCAGCCATGGAGAAGAGTTTAGACACTAGGATAAGATAAGGAACACACCCATTATAAAGAAATCACATTAGGATTCTCTTTTTAAGCTGTTCCTTAAAACACTAGTGCTTAGGAAATCTATTGGAGGCAGAAGCAGTCAAGGGTAGCCTAGGGTTAGGGTTAGGCTTAGGGTTAGGCTTAGGGTACGGCTTAGGGTACTTGTTCGGGGAGGGCTTCGGGTACGGCGTAGGGTATGGGTTAGGGTTAGGGTTAGGGTTAGTGTTAGGGTTAGGGCTCGGTTTAGGGTACGGGTTAGGATTAGGGTACGTGTTAGGGTTAGGGCAGGGGTTAGGGTTAGGGTACCCGTTAGGGTTAGGGTAGTTATTAAACCTATCCCACTCTCTAGATACCCCTTAGCACGTAAAGGAATATTATTTGGGGGTCCAGCCATGGAGAAGAGTTTAGACACTAAGATAATATAAGGAACACACACATTATAAAGAAATCACATTAGGATTCTCTTTTTAAGCTGTTCCTTAAAACACTAGTGCTTAGGAAATCTAATGGAGGCAGAAGCAGTCAAGGGTAGCCTAGGGTTAGGGTTAGGCTTAGGGTTAGGCTTAGGGTACGGCTTAGGGTACGGGTTCGGGGAGGGCTTCGGGTACGGCGTAGGGTATGGGTTAGGGTTAGGGTTAGGGTTAGTGTTAGGGTTAGGGCTCGGTTTAGGGTACGGGTTAGGATTAGGGTACGTGTTAGGGTTAGGGCAGGGGTTAGGGTTAGCGTACCCGTTAGGGTTAGGGTAGTTATTAAACCTATCCCACTCTCTAGATACCCCTTAGCACGTAAAGGAATATTATTTGGGGGTCCAGCCATGGAGAAGAGTTTAGACACTAAGATAATATAAGGAACACACACATTATAAAGAAATCACATTAGGATTCTCTTTTTAAGCTGTTCCTTAAAACACTAGTGCTTAGGAAATCTATTGGAGGCAGAAGCAGTCAAGGGTAGCCTAGGGTTAGGGTTAGGCTTAGGGTTAGGCTTAGGGTACGGCTTAGGATACGGTTTCGGGGAGGGCTTTGGGTACGGCGTAGGGTATGGGTTAGGGTTAGGGTTAGGGTTAGTGTTAGGGTTAGGGCTCGGTTTAGGGTACGGGTTATGATTAGGGTACGTGTTAGGGTTAGGGTAGGGGTTAGCGTTAGGGTACGCGTTTGGGTTAGGGTAGTTATTAAACCTATCCCACTCTCTAGTTACCCCTTAGCACGTAAAGGAATATTATTTGGGGGTCCAGCCATGGAGAAGAGTTTAGACACTAGGATAAGATAAGGAACACACCCATTATAAAGAAATCACATTAGGATTCTCTTTTTAAGCTGTTCCTTAAAACACTAGTGCTTAGGAAATCTATTGGAGGCAGAAGCAGTCAAGGGTAGCCTAGGGTTAGGGTTAGGCTTAGGGTTAGGCTTAGGGTACGGCTTAGGGTACTTGTTCGGGGAGGGCTTCGGGTACGGCGTAGGGTATGGGTTAGGGTTAGGGTTAGGGTTAGTGTTAGGGTTAGGGCTCGGTTTAGGGTACGGGTTAGGATTAGGGTACGTGTTAGGGTTAGGGCAGGGGTTAGGGTTAGGGTACCCGTTAGGGTTAGGGTAGTTATTAAACCTATCCCACTCTCTAGATACCCCTTAGCACGTAAAGGAATATTATTTGGGGGTCCAGCCATGGAGAAGAGTTTAGACACTAAGATAATATAAGGAACACACACATTATAAAGAAATCACATTAGGATTCTCTTTTTAAGCTGTTCCTTAAAACACTAGTGCTTAGGAAATCTAATGGAGGCAGAAGCAGTCAAGGGTAGCCTAGGGTTAGGGTTAGGCTTAGGGTTAGGCTTAGGGTACGGCTTAGGGTACGGGTTCGGGGAGGGCTTCGGGTACGGCGTAGGGTATGGGTTAGGGTTAGGGTTAGGGTTAGTGTTAGGGTTAGGGCTCGGTTTAGGGTACGGGTTAGGATTAGGGTACGTGTTAGGGTTAGGGCAGGGGTTAGGGTTAGCGTACCCGTTAGGGTTAGGGTAGTTATTAAACCTATCCCACTCTCTAGATACCCCTTAGCACGTAAAGGAATATTATTTGGGGGTCCAGCCATGGAGAAGAGTTTAGACACTAAGATAATATAAGGAACACACACATTATAAAGAAATCACATTAGGATTCTCTTTTTAAGCTGTTCCTTAAAACACTAGTGCTTAGGAAATCTATTGGAGGCAGAAGCAGTCAAGGGTAGCCTAGGGTTAGGGTTAGGCTTAGGGTTAGGCTTAGGGTACGGCTTAGGATACGGTTTCGGGGAGGGCTTTGGGTACGGCGTAGGGTATGGGTTAGGGTTAGGGTTAGGGTTAGTGTTAGGGTTAGGGCTCGGTTTAGGGTACGGGTTATGATTAGGGTACGTGTTAGGGTTAGGGTAGGGGTTAGCGTTAGGGTACGCGTTTGGGTTAGGGTAGTTATTAAACCTATCCCACTCTCTAGTTACCCCTTAGCACGTAAAGGAATATTATTTGGGGGTCCAGCCATGGAGAAGAGTTTAGACACTAGGATAAGATAAGGAACACACCCATTATAAAGAAATCACATTAGGATTCTCTTTTTAAGCTGTTCCTTAAAACACTAGTGCTTAGGAAATCTATTGGAGGCAGAAGCAGTCAAGGGTAGCCTAGGGTTAGGGTTAGGCTTAGGGTTAGGCTTAGGGTACGGCTTAGGGTACGGGTTCGGGGAGGGCTTCGGGTACGGCGTAGGGTATGGGTTAGGGTTAGGGTTAGGGTTAGTGTTAGGGTTAGGGCTCGGTTTAGGGTACGGGTTAGGATTAGGGTACGTGTTAGGGTTAGGGCAGGGGTTAGGGTTAGCGTACCCGTTAGGGTTAGGGTAGTTATTAAACCTATCCCACTCTCTAGATACCCCTTAGCACGTAAAGGAATATTATTTGGGGGTCCAGCCATGGAGAAGAGTTTAGACACTAAGATAATATAAGGAACACACACATTATAAAGAAATCACATTAGGATTCTCTTTTTAAGCTGTTCCTTAAAACACTAGTGCTTAGGAAATCTATTGGAGGCAGAAGCAGTCAAGGGTAGCCTAGGGTTAGGGTTAGGCTTAGGGTTAGGCTTAGGGTACGGCTTAGGATACGGTTTCGGGGAGGGCTTTGGGTACGGCGTAGGGTATGGGTTAGGGTTAGGGTTAGGGTTAGTGTTAGGGTTAGGGCTCGGTTTAGGGTACGGGTTATGATTAGGGTACGTGTTAGGGTTAGGGTAGGGGTTAGCGTTAGGGTACGCGTTTGGGTTAGGGTAGTTATTAAACCTATCCCACTCTCTAGTTACCCCTTAGCACGTAAAGGAATATTATTTGGGGGTCCAGCCATGGAGAAGAGTTTAGACACTAGGATAAGATAAGGAACACACCCATTATAAAGAAATCACATTAGGATTCTCTTTTTAAGCTGTTCCTTAAAACACTAGTGCTTAGGAAATCTATTGGAGGCAGAAGCAGTCAAGGGTAGCCTAGGGTTAGGGTTAGGCTTAGGGTTAGGCTTAGGGTACGGCTTAGGGTACTTGTTCGGGGAGGGCTTCGGGTACGGCGTAGGGTATGGGTTAGGGTTAGGGTTAGGGTTAGTGTTAGGGTTAGGGCTCGGTTTAGGGTACGGGTTAGGATTAGGGTACGTGTTAGGGTTAGGGCAGGGGTTAGGGTTAGGGTACCCGTTAGGGTTAGGGTAGTTATTAAACCTATCCCACTCTCTAGATACCCCTTAGCACGTAAAGGAATATTATTTGGGGGTCCAGCCATGGAGAAGAGTTTAGACACTAAGATAATATAAGGAACACACACATTATAAAGAAATCACATTAGGATTCTCTTTTTAAGCTGTTCCTTAAAACACTAGTGCTTAGGAAATCTAATGGAGGCAGAAGCAGTCAAGGGTAGCCTAGGGTTAGGGTTAGGCTTAGGGTTAGGCTTAGGGTACGGCTTAGGGTACGGGTTCGGGGAGGGCTTCGGGTACGGCGTAGGGTATGGGTTAGGGTTAGGGTTAGGGTTAGTGTTAGGGTTAGGGCTCGGTTTAGGGTACGGGTTAGGATTAGGGTACGTGTTAGGGTTAGGGCAGGGGTTAGGGTTAGCGTACCCGTTAGGGTTAGGGTAGTTATTAAACCTATCCCACTCTCTAGATACCCCTTAGCACGTAAAGGAATATTATTTGGGGGTCCAGCCATGGAGAAGAGTTTAGACACTAAGATAATATAAGGAACACACACATTATAAAGAAATCACATTAGGATTCTCTTTTTAAGCTGTTCCTTAAAACACTAGTGCTTAGGAAATCTATTGGAGGCAGAAGCAGTCAAGGGTAGCCTAGGGTTAGGGTTAGGCTTAGGGTTAGGCTTAGGGTACGGCTTAGGATACGGTTTCGGGGAGGGCTTTGGGTACGGCGTAGGGTATGGGTTAGGGTTAGGGTTAGGGTTAGTGTTAGGGTTAGGGCTCGGTTTAGGGTACGGGTTATGATTAGGGTACGTGTTAGGGTTAGGGTAGGGGTTAGCGTTAGGGTACGCGTTTGGGTTAGGGTAGTTATTAAACCTATCCCACTCTCTAGTTACCCCTTAGCACGTAAAGGAATATTATTTGGGGGTCCAGCCATGGAGAAGAGTTTAGACACTAGGATAAGATAAGGAACACACCCATTATAAAGAAATCACATTAGGATTCTCTTTTTAAGCTGTTCCTTAAAACACTAGTGCTTAGGAAATCTATTGGAGGCAGAAGCAGTCAAGGGTAGCCTAGGGTTAGGGTTAGGCTTAGGGTTAGGCTTAGGGTACGGCTTAGGGTACGGGTTCGGGGAGGGCTTCGGGTACGGCGTAGGGTATGGGTTAGGGTTAGGGTTAGGGTTAGTGTTAGGGTTAGGGCTCGGTTTAGGGTACGGGTTAGGATTAGGGTACGTGTTAGGGTTAGGGCAGGGGTTAGGGTTAGCGTACCCGTTAGGGTTAGGGTAGTTATTAAACCTATCCCACTCTCTAGATACCCCTTAGCACGTAAAGGAATATTATTTGGGGGTCCAGCCATGGAGAAGAGTTTAGACACTAAGATAATATAAGGAACACACACATTATAAAGAAATCACATTAGGATTCTCTTTTTAAGCTGTTCCTTAAAACACTAGTGCTTAGGAAATCTATTGGAGGCAGAAGCAGTCAAGGGTAGCCTAGGGTTAGGGTTAGGCTTAGGGTTAGGCTTAGGGTACGGCTTAGGATACGGTTTCGGGGAGGGCTTTGGGTACGGCGTAGGGTATGGGTTAGGGTTAGGGTTAGGGTTAGTGTTAGGGTTAGGGCTCGGTTTAGGGTACGGGTTATGATTAGGGTACGTGTTAGGGTTAGGGTAGGGGTTAGCGTTAGGGTACGCGTTTGGGTTAGGGTAGTTATTAAACCTATCCCACTCTCTAGTTACCCCTTAGCACGTAAAGGAATATTATTTGGGGGTCCAGCCATGGAGAAGAGTTTAGACACTAGGATAAGATAAGGAACACACCCATTATAAAGAAATCACATTAGGATTCTCTTTTTAAGCTGTTCCTTAAAACACTAGTGCTTAGGAAATCTATTGGAGGCAGAAGCAGTCAAGGGTAGCCTAGGGTTAGGGTTAGGCTTAGGGTTAGGCTTAGGGTACGGCTTAGGGTACTTGTTCGGGGAGGGCTTCGGGTACGGCGTAGGGTATGGGTTAGGGTTAGGGTTAGGGTTAGTGTTAGGGTTAGGGCTCGGTTTAGGGTACGGGTTAGGATTAGGGTACGTGTTAGGGTTAGGGCAGGGGTTAGGGTTAGGGTACCCGTTAGGGTTAGGGTAGTTATTAAACCTATCCCACTCTCTAGATACCCCTTAGCACGTAAAGGAATATTATTTGGGGGTCCAGCCATGGAGAAGAGTTTAGACACTAAGATAATATAAGGAACACACACATTATAAAGAAATCACATTAGGATTCTCTTTTTAAGCTGTTCCTTAAAACACTAGTGCTTAGGAAATCTAATGGAGGCAGAAGCAGTCAAGGGTAGCCTAGGGTTAGGGTTAGGCTTAGGGTTAGGCTTAGGGTACGGCTTAGGGTACGGGTTCGGGGAGGGCTTCGGGTACGGCGTAGGGTATGGGTTAGGGTTAGGGTTAGGGTTAGTGTTAGGGTTAGGGCTCGGTTTAGGGTACGGGTTAGGATTAGGGTACGTGTTAGGGTTAGGGCAGGGGTTAGGGTTAGCGTACCCGTTAGGGTTAGGGTAGTTATTAAACCTATCCCACTCTCTAGATACCCCTTAGCACGTAAAGGAATATTATTTGGGGGTCCAGCCATGGAGAAGAGTTTAGACACTAAGATAATATAAGGAACACACACATTATAAAGAAATCACATTAGGATTCTCTTTTTAAGCTGTTCCTTAAAACACTAGTGCTTAGGAAATCTATTGGAGGCAGAAGCAGTCAAGGGTAGCCTAGGGTTAGGGTTAGGCTTAGGGTTAGGCTTAGGGTACGGCTTAGGATACGGTTTCGGGGAGGGCTTTGGGTACGGCGTAGGGTATGGGTTAGGGTTAGGGTTAGGGTTAGTGTTAGGGTTAGGGCTCGGTTTAGGGTACGGGTTATGATTAGGGTACGTGTTAGGGTTAGGGTAGGGGTTAGCGTTAGGGTACGCGTTTGGGTTAGGGTAGTTATTAAACCTATCCCACTCTCTAGTTACCCCTTAGCACGTAAAGGAATATTATTTGGGGGTCCAGCCATGGAGAAGAGTTTAGACACTAGGATAAGATAAGGAACACACCCATTATAAAGAAATCACATTAGGATTCTCTTTTTAAGCTGTTCCTTAAAACACTAGTGCTTAGGAAATCTATTGGAGGCAGAAGCAGTCAAGGGTAGCCTAGGGTTAGGGTTAGGCTTAGGGTTAGGCTTAGGGTACGGCTTAGGGTACTTGTTCGGGGAGGGCTTCGGGTACGGCGTAGGGTATGGGTTAGGGTTAGGGTTAGGGTTAGTGTTAGGGTTAGGGCTCGGTTTAGGGTACGGGTTAGGATTAGGGTACGTGTTAGGGTTAGGGCAGGGGTTAGGGTTAGGGTACCCGTTAGGGTTAGGGTAGTTATTAAACCTATCCCACTCTCTAGATACCCCTTAGCACGTAAAGGAATATTATTTGGGGGTCCAGCCATGGAGAAGAGTTTAGACACTAAGATAATATAAGGAACACACACATTATAAAGAAATCACATTAGGATTCTCTTTTTAAGCTGTTCCTTAAAACACTAGTGCTTAGGAAATCTAATGGAGGCAGAAGCAGTCAAGGGTAGCCTAGGGTTAGGGTTAGGCTTAGGGTTAGGCTTAGGGTACGGCTTAGGGTACGGGTTCGGGGAGGGCTTCGGGTACGGCGTAGGGTATGGGTTAGGGTTAGGGTTAGGGTTAGTGTTAGGGTTAGGGCTCGGTTTAGGGTACGGGTTAGGATTAGGGTACGTGTTAGGGTTAGGGCAGGGGTTAGGGTTAGCGTACCCGTTAGGGTTAGGGTAGTTATTAAACCTATCCCACTCTCTAGATACCCCTTAGCACGTAAAGGAATATTATTTGGGGGTCCAGCCATGGAGAAGAGTTTAGACACTAAGATAATATAAGGAACACACACATTATAAAGAAATCACATTAGGATTCTCTTTTTAAGCTGTTCCTTAAAACACTAGTGCTTAGGAAATCTATTGGAGGCAGAAGCAGTCAAGGGTAGCCTAGGGTTAGGGTTAGGCTTAGGGTTAGGCTTAGGGTACGGCTTAGGATACGGTTTCGGGGAGGGCTTTGGGTACGGCGTAGGGTATGGGTTAGGGTTAGGGTTAGGGTTAGTGTTAGGGTTAGGGCTCGGTTTAGGGTACGGGTTATGATTAGGGTACGTGTTAGGGTTAGGGTAGGGGTTAGCGTTAGGGTACGCGTTTGGGTTAGGGTAGTTATTAAACCTATCCCACTCTCTAGTTACCCCTTAGCACGTAAAGGAATATTATTTGGGGGTCCAGCCATGGAGAAGAGTTTAGACACTAGGATAAGATAAGGAACACACCCATTATAAAGAAATCACATTAGGATTCTCTTTTTAAGCTGTTCCTTAAAACACTAGTGCTTAGGAAATCTATTGGAGGCAGAAGCAGTCAAGGGTAGCCTAGGGTTAGGGTTAGGCTTAGGGTTAGGCTTAGGGTACGGCTTAGGGTACGGGTTCGGGGAGGGCTTCGGGTACGGCGTAGGGTATGGGTTAGGGTTAGGGTTAGGGTTAGTGTTAGGGTTAGGGCTCGGTTTAGGGTACGGGTTAGGATTAGGGTACGTGTTAGGGTTAGGGCAGGGGTTAGGGTTAGCGTACCCGTTAGGGTTAGGGTAGTTATTAAACCTATCCCACTCTCTAGATACCCCTTAGCACGTAAAGGAATATTATTTGGGGGTCCAGCCATGGAGAAGAGTTTAGACACTAAGATAATATAAGGAACACACACATTATAAAGAAATCACATTAGGATTCTCTTTTTAAGCTGTTCCTTAAAACACTAGTGCTTAGGAAATCTATTGGAGGCAGAAGCAGTCAAGGGTAGCCTAGGGTTAGGGTTAGGCTTAGGGTTAGGCTTAGGGTACGGCTTAGGATACGGTTTCGGGGAGGGCTTTGGGTACGGCGTAGGGTATGGGTTAGGGTTAGGGTTAGGGTTAGTGTTAGGGTTAGGGCTCGGTTTAGGGTACGGGTTATGATTAGGGTACGTGTTAGGGTTAGGGTAGGGGTTAGCGTTAGGGTACGCGTTTGGGTTAGGGTAGTTATTAAACCTATCCCACTCTCTAGTTACCCCTTAGCACGTAAAGGAATATTATTTGGGGGTCCAGCCATGGAGAAGAGTTTAGACACTAGGATAAGATAAGGAACACACCCATTATAAAGAAATCACATTAGGATTCTCTTTTTAAGCTGTTCCTTAAAACACTAGTGCTTAGGAAATCTATTGGAGGCAGAAGCAGTCAAGGGTAGCCTAGGGTTAGGGTTAGGCTTAGGGTTAGGCTTAGGGTACGGCTTAGGTTACCGGTTCGGGGAGGGTTTCGGGTACGGCGTAGGGTATGGGTTAGGGTTAGGGTTAGGGTTAGTGTTAGGGTTAGGGCTCGGTTTAGGGTACAGGTTAGGATTAGGGTACGTGTTAGGGTTAGGGTAGGGGTTAGGGTTAGGGTACGCGTTACGGTTAGGGTAGTTATTAAACCTGTCCCACTCTCTAGATACCCCTTAGCACGTAAAGGAATATTATTTGGGGGTCCAGCCATGGAGAAGAGTTTAGACACTAGGATAAGATAAGGAACACACCCATTATAAAGAAATCACATTAGGATAATCTTTTTAAGCTGTTCCTTAAAACACTAGTGCTTAGGAAATCTATTGGAGGCAGAAGCAGTCAAGGGTAGCCTAGGGTTAGGGTTAGGCTTAGGGTTAGGCTTAGGGTACGGCTTAGGGTACGGGTTCGGGGAGGGCTTCGGGTACGGCGTAGCTTATGGGTTAGGGTTAGGGTTAGAGTTAGTGTTAGGGTTAGGGCTCGGTTTAGGGTACGGGTTAGGATTAGGGTACGTGTTAGGGTTAGGGTAGGGGTTAGGGTTAGGGTACGCGTTACGGTTAGGGTAGTGATTAAACCTATCCCACTCTCTAGATACCCCTTAGCACGTAAAGGAATATTATTTGGGGGTCCAGCCATGGAGAAGAGTTTAGACACTAGGAAAAGATAAGGAACACACCCATTATAAAGAAATCACATTAGGATTCTCTTCTTAAGCTGTTCCTTAAAACACTAGTGCTTAGGAAATCTATTGGAGGCAGAAGCAGTCAAGGGTAGCCTAGGGTTAGGGTTAGGCTTAGGGTTAGGCTTAGGGTACGGCTTAGGGTACGCGTTCGGGGAGGGCTTCGGGTACGGCGTAGGTTATGGGTTAGGGTTAGGGTTAGGGTTAGTGTTAGGGTTACGGCTCGGTTTAGGGTACGGGTTAGGATTAGGGTACGTGTTAGGGTTAGGGCAGGGGTTAGGGTTAGGGTACCCGTTAGGTTTAGGGTAGTTATTAAACCTATCCCACTCTCTAGATACCCCTTAGCACGTAAAGGAATATTATTTGGGGGTCCAGCCATGGAGAAGAGTTTAGACACTAAGATAATATAAGGAACACACACATTATAAAGAAATCACATTAGGATTCTCTTTTTAAGCTGTTCCTTAAAACACTAGTGCTTAGGAAATCTATTGGAGGCAGAAGCAGTCAAGGGTAGCCTAGGGTTAGGGTTAGGCTTAGGGTTAGGCTTAGGGTACGGCTTAGGGTACGGGTTCGGGAAGGGCTTCGGGTACGGCGTAGGGTATGGGTTAGTGTTAGGGTTAGGGTTAGTGTTAGGGTTAGGGCTCAGTTTAGGGTACGGGTTAGGATTAGGGTACGTGTTAGGGTTAGGGTAGGGGTTAGCGTTAGGGTACGCGTTAGGGTTAGCGTAGTTATTAAACCTATCTCACTCTCTAGTTACCCCTTAGCACGTAAAGGAATATTATTTGGGGGTCCCGCCATGGAGAAGAGTTTAGACACTAGGATAAGATAAAGAACACACCCATTATAAAGAAATCACATTAGGATTCCCTTTTTAAGCTGTTCCTTAAAACACTAGTGCTTAGGAAATCTATTGGAGGCAGAAGCAGTCAAGGGTAGCCTAGGGTTAGGGTTAGGCTTAGGGTTAGGCTTAGGGTACGGCTTAGGGTACGGGTTCGGGGAGGGCTTCGGGTACGGCGTAGGGTATGGGTTAGGGTTAGGGTTAGGGTTAGTGTTAGGGTTAGGGCTCGGTTTAGGGTACGGGTTAGGATTAGGGTACGTGTTAGGGTTAGGGTAGGGGTTAGGGTTAGGGTACACGTTAGGGTTAGGGTAGTGATTAAACCTATCCAACTCTCTAGATACCCCTTAGCACATAAAGGAATATTATTTGGGGGTCCGGCCATGGAGAAGAGTTTAGACACTAGGATTAGATAAGGAACACACCTATTATAAAGAAATCACATTAGGATTCTCTTTTTAAGCTGTTCCTTAAAACACTAGTGCTTAGGAAATCTATTGGAGGCAGAAGCAGTCAAGGGTAGCCTAGGGTTAGGGTTAGGCTTAGGGTTAGGCTTAAGCTACGGCTTAGGGTACGTGTTCGGGGTGGGCTTCGGGTACGGCGTAGGGTATGGGTTAGGGTTAGGGTTAGGGTTAGTGTTAGGGTTAGGGCTCGGTTTAGGGTACGGGTTAGGATTAGGGTACGTGTTAGGGTTAGGGTAGGGGTTAGGGTTAGGGTACGCGTTACGGTTAGGGTAGTGATTAAACCTATCCCACTCTCTAGATACCCCTTAGCACGTAAAGGAATATTATTTGGGGGTCCAGCCATGGAGAAGAGTTTAGACACTAGGATAAGATAAGGAACACACCCATTATAAAGAAATCACATTAGGATTCTCTTCTTAAGCTGTTCCTCAAAACACTAGTGCTTAGGAAATCTATTGGAGGCAGAAGCAGTCAAGGGTAGCCTAGGGTTAGGGTTAGGCTTAGGGTTACGCTTAGGGTACGGCTTAGGGTACGGGTTCGGGGAGGGCTTCGGGTACGGCGTAGGGTATGGGTTAGGGTTAGGGTTAGGGTTAGTGTTAGGGTTACGGCTCGGTTTAGGGTACGGGTTAGGATTAGGGTACGTGTTAGGGTTAGGGCAGGGGTTAGGGTTAGGGTACCCGTTAGGTTTAGGGTAGTTATTAAACCTATCCCACTCTCTAGATACCCCTTAGCACGTAAAGGAATATTATTTGGGGGTCCAGCCATGGAGAAGAGTTTAGACACTAAGATAATATAAGGAACACACACATTATAAAGAAATCACATTAGGATTCTCTTTTTAAGCTGTTCGTTAAAACACTAGTGCTTAGGAAATCTATTGGAGGCAGAAGCAGTCAAGGGTAGCCTAGGGTTAGGGTTAGGCTTAGGGTTAGGCTTAGGGTACGGCTTAGGGTACGGGTTCGGGAAGGGCTTCGGGTACGGCGTAGGGTATGGGTTAGGGTTAGGGTTAGGGTTAGTGTTAGGGTTAGGGCTCGGTTTAGGGTACGGGTTAGGATTAGGGTACGTGTTAGGGTTAGTGTAGGGGTTAGCGTTAGGGTACGCGTTAGGGTTAGCGTAGTTATTAAACCTATCTCACTCTCTAGTTACCCCTTAGCAGGTAAAGGAATATTATTTGGGGGTCCCGCCATGGAGAAGAGTTTAGACACTAGGATAAGATAAGGAACACACCCATTATAAAGAAATCACATTAGGATTCTCTTTTTAAGCTGTTCCTTAAAACACTAGTGCTTAGGAAATCTATTGGAGGCAGAAGCAGTCAAGGGTAGCCTAGAATTAGGCTTAGGATTAGGCTTAGGGTACGGCTTAGTGTACGGGTTCGGGGAGGGCTTCGGGTATGGCGTAGGGTATGGGTTAGGGTTAGGGTTAGGGTTAGTGTTAGGGTTAGGGCTCGGTTTA
This sequence comes from Balaenoptera physalus, assembly GCF_965194825.1. Lineage (NCBI taxonomy): Eukaryota > Metazoa > Chordata > Mammalia > Artiodactyla > Balaenopteridae > Balaenoptera > Balaenoptera physalus. The sequence goes on along the minus strand of NW_028126322.1, from coordinate 80,845 downwards.
GGGTACGGGTTAGGATTAGGGTACGTGTTAGGGTTAGGGTAGGGGTTAGGGTTAGTGTACGCGTTAGGGTTAGGGTAGTGATTAAACCTATCCCACTCTCTAGATACCCCTTAGCACATAAAAGAATATTATTTGGGGGTCCAGCCATGGAGAAGAGTTTAGACACTAGGATTAGATAAGGAATACACCCATTATAAAGAAATCACATTAGGATTGTCTTTTTAAGCTGTTCCTTAAAACACTAGTGCTTAGGAAATCTATTGGAGGCAGAAGCAGTCAAGGGTAGCCTAGGGTTAGGGTTAGGCTTAGGGTTAGGCTTAGGGTACGGTTTAGGGTACGGGTTTGGGGAGGGCTTCGGGTACGGCGCAGGGTATGGGTTAGAGTTAGTGTTAGGTTTAGTGTTAGGGTTAGGGCTCGGTTTAGGGTACGGGTTAGGATTAGGGTACGTGTTAGGGTTAGGGTAGGGTTTAGCATTAGGGTACGCGTTAGGTTTAGGGTAGTTATTAAACCTATCCCACTCTCTAGTTACCCCTTAGCACGTAAAGGAATATTATTTGGGGGTCCAGCCATGGAGAAGAGTTTAGACACTAGGATAAGATAAGGAACACACCGATTATAAAGAAATCACATTAGGATTCTCTTTTTAAGCTGTTCCTTAAAACACTAGTGCTTAGGAAATCTATTGGAGGCAGAAGCAGTCAAGGGTAGCCTAGGGTTAGGGTTAGGCTTAGGGTTAGGCTTAGGGTACGGCTTAGGGTACGGGTTCGGGGAGGGCTTCGGGTACGGCGTAGGGTATGGGTTAGGGTTAGGGTTAGGGTTAGTGTTAGGGTTAGGGCTCGGTTTAGGGTACGGGTTAGGATTAGGGTACGTGTTAGGGTTAGGGCAGGGGTTAGGGTTAGGGTACCCGTTAGGTTTAGGGTAGTTATTAAACCTATCCCACTCTCTAGATACCCCTTAGCACGTAAAGGAATATTATTTGGGGGTCCAGCCATGGAGAAGAGTTTAGACACTAAGATAATATAAGAAACACACACATTATAAAGAAATCACATTAGGATTCTCTTTTTAAGCTGTTCCTTAAAACACTAGTGCTTAGGAAATCTATTGGAGGCAGAAGCAGTCAAGGGTAGCCTAGGGTTAGGGTTAGGCTTAGGGTTAGGCTTAGGGTACGGCTTAGGGTACGGGTTCGGGGAGGGCTTCGGGTACGGCGTAGGGTATGGGTTAGGGTTAGGGTTAGGGTTAGTGTTAGGGTTAGGGCTCGGTTTAGGGTACGGGTTAGGATTAGGGTACGTGTTAGGGTTAGGGTAGGGGTTAGGGTTAGGGTACGCGTTACGGTTAGGGTAGTTATTAAACCTATCCCACTCTCTAGATACCCCTTAGCACGTAAAGGAATATCATTTGGGGTTCCAGACATGGAGAAGAGTTTAGACACTAGGATAAGATAAGGAACACACCCATTATAAAGAAATCACATTAGGATAATCTTTTTAAGCTGTTCCTTAAAACACTAGTGCTTAGGAAATCTATTGGAGGCAGAAGCAGTCAAGGGTAGCCTAGGGTTAGGGTTAGGCTTAGGGTTAGGCTTAGGGTACGGCTTAGGGTACGGGTTCGGGGAGGGCTTCGGGTACGGCGTAGGGTATGGGTTAGGGTTAGGGTTAGGGTTAGTGTTAGGGTTAGGGCTCGGTTTAGGGTACGGGTTAGGATTAGGGTACGTGTTAGGGTTAGGGTAGGGGTTAGGGTTAGGGTACGCGTTACGGTTAGGGTAGTGATTAAACCTATCCCACTCTCTAGATACCCCTTAGCACGTAAAGGAATATTATTTGGGGGTCCAGCCATGGAGAAGAGTTTAGACACTACGATAAGATATGGAGCACACCCATTATAAAGAAATCACATTAGGATTCTCTTCTTAAGCTGTTCCTTAAAACACTAGTGCTTAGGAAATCTATTGGAGGCAGAAGCAGTCAACGGTAGCCTAGGGTTAGGGTTAGGCTTAGGGTTAGGCTTAGGGTACGGCTTAGGGTACGGGTTCGGGGAGGGCTTCGGGTACGGCGTAGGGTATGGGTTAGGGTTAGGGTTAGGGTTAGTGTTAGGGTTAGGGCTCTGTTTAGGGTACGGGTTAGGATTAGGGTACGTGTTAGGGTTAGGGTAGGGGTTAGCGTTAGGGTACGCATTAGGGTTAGCGTAGTTATTAAACTTATCTCATTCTCTAGTTACCCCTTAGCACGTAAAGGAATATTATTTGGGGGTCCCGCCATGGAGAAGAGTTTAGACACTAGGATAAGATAAGGAACACACCCATTATAAAGAAATCACATTAGGATTCTCTTTTTAAGCTGTTCCTTAAAACACTAGTGCTTAGGAAATCTATTGGAGGCAGAAGCAGTCAAGGGTAGCCTAGGGTTAGGGTTAGGCTTAGGGTTAGGCTTAGGGTACGGCTTAGGGTACGGGTTCGGGGAGGGCTTCGGGTACGGCGTAGGGTATGGGTTAGGGTTAGGGTTAGGGTTAGTGTTAGGGTTAGGGCTCGGTTTAGGGTACGGGTTAGGATTAGGGTACGTGTTAGGGTTAGGGTAGGGGTTAGGGTTAGGGTACACGTTAGGGTTAGGGTAGTGATTAAACCTATCCAACTCTCTAGATACCCCTTAGCACATAAAGGAATATTATTTGGGGGTCCGGCCATGGAGAAGAGTTTAGACACTAGGATTAGATAAGGAACACACCTATTATAAAGAAATCACATTAGGATTCTCTTTTTAAGCTGTTCCTTAAAACACTAGTGCTTAGGAAATCTATTGGAGGCAGAAGCAGTCAAGGGTAGCCTAGGGTTAGGGTTAGGCTTAGGGTTAGGCTTAAGCTACGGCTTAGGGTACGTGTTCGGGGTGGGCTTCGGGTACGGCGTAGGGTATGGGTTAGGGTTAGGGTTAGGGTTAGTGTTAGGGTTAGGGCTCGGTTTAGGGTACGGGTTAGGATTAGGGTACGTGTTAGGGTTAGGGTAGGGGTTAGGGTTAGGGTACGCGTTACGGTTAGGGTAGTGATTAAACCTATCCCACTCTCTAGATACCCCTTAGCACGTAAAGGAATATTATTTGGGGGTCCAGCCATGGAGAAGAGTTTAGACACTAGGATAAGATAAGGAACACACCCATTATAAAGAAATCACATTAGGATTCTCTTCTTAAGCTGTTCCTCAAAACACTAGTGCTTAGGAAATCTATTGGAGGCAGAAGCAGTCAAGGGTAGCCTAGGGTTAGGGTTAGGCTTAGGGTTACGCTTAGGGTACGGCTTAGGGTACGGGTTCGGGGAGGGCTTCGGGTACGGCGTAGGGTATGGGTTAGGGTTAGGGTTAGGGTTAGTGTTAGGGTTACGGCTCGGTTTAGGGTACGGGTTAGGATTAGGGTACGTGTTAGGGTTAGGGCAGGGGTTAGGGTTAGGGTACCCGTTAGGTTTAGGGTAGTTATTAAACCTATCCCACTCTCTAGATACCCCTTAGCACGTAAAGGAATATTATTTGGGGGTCCAGCCATGGAGAAGAGTTTAGACACTAAGATAATATAAGGAACACACACATTATAAAGAAATCACATTAGGATTCTCTTTTTAAGCTGTTCGTTAAAACACTAGTGCTTAGGAAATCTATTGGAGGCAGAAGCAGTCAAGGGTAGCCTAGGGTTAGGGTTAGGCTTAGGGTTAGGCTTAGGGTACGGCTTAGGGTACGGGTTCGGGAAGGGCTTCGGGTACGGCGTAGGGTATGGGTTAGGGTTAGGGTTAGGGTTAGTGTTAGGGTTAGGGCTCGGTTTAGGGTACGGGTTAGGATTAGGGTACGTGTTAGGGTTAGTGTAGGGGTTAGCGTTAGGGTACGCGTTAGGGTTAGCGTAGTTATTAAACCTATCTCACTCTCTAGTTACCCCTTAGCAGGTAAAGGAATATTATTTGGGGGTCCCGCCATGGAGAAGAGTTTAGACACTAGGATAAGATAAGGAACACACCCATTATAAAGAAATCACATTAGGATTCTCTTTTTAAGCTGTTCCTTAAAACACTAGTGCTTAGGAAATCTATTGGAGGCAGAAGCAGTCAAGGGTAGCCTAGAATTAGGCTTAGGATTAGGCTTAGGGTACGGCTTAGTGTACGGGTTCGGGGAGGGCTTCGGGTATGGCGTAGGGTATGGGTTAGGGTTAGGGTTAGGGTTAGTGTTAGGGTTAGGGCTCGGTTTAGGGTACGGGTTAGGATTAGGGTACGTGTTAGGGTTAGGGTAGGGGTTAGGGTTAGTGTACGCGTTAGGGTTAGGGTAGTGATTAAACCTATCCCACTCTCTAGATACCCCTTAGCACATAAAAGAATATTATTTGGGGGTCCAGCCATGGAGAAGAGTTTAGACACTAGGATTAGATAAGGAATACACCCATTATAAAGAAATCACATTAGGATTGTCTTTTTAAGCTGTTCCTTAAAACACTAGTGCTTAGGAAATCTATTGGAGGCAGAAGCAGTCAAGGGTAGCCTAGGGTTAGGGTTAGGCTTAGGGTTAGGCTTAGGGTACGGTTTAGGGTACGGGTTTGGGGAGGGCTTCGGGTACGGCGCAGGGTATGGGTTAGAGTTAGGGTTAGGTTTAGTGTTAGGGTTAGGGCTCGGTTTAGGGTACGGGTTAGGATTAGGGTACGTGTTAGGGTTAGGGTAGGGTTTAGCATTAGGGTACGCGTTAGGTTTAGGGTAGTTATTAAACCTATCCCACTCTCTAGTTACCCCTTAGCACGTAAAGGAATATTATTTGGGGGTCCAGCCATGGAGAAGAGTTTAGACACTAGGATAAGATAAGGAACACACCGATTATAAAGAAATCACATTAGGATTCTCTTTTTAAGCTGTTCCTTAAAACACTAGTGCTTAGGAAATCTATTGGAGGCAGAAGCAGTCAAGGGTAGCCTAGGGTTAGGGTTAGGCTTAGGGTTAGGCTTAGGGTACGGCTTAGGGTACGGGTTCGGGGAGGGCTTCGGGTACGGCGTAGGGTATGGGTTAGGGTTAGGGTTAGGGTTAGTGTTAGGGTTAGGGCTCGGTTTAGGGTACGGGTTAGGATTAGGGTACGTGTTAGGGTTAGGGCAGGGGTTAGGGTTAGGGTACCCGTTAGGTTTAGGGTAGTTATTAAACCTATCCCACTCTCTAGATACCCCTTAGCACGTAAAGGAATATTATTTGGGGGTCCAGCCATGGAGAAGAGTTTAGACACTAAGATAATATAAGAAACACACACATTATAAAGAAATCACATTAGGATTCTCTTTTTAAGCTGTTCCTTAAAACACTAGTGCTTAGGAAATCTATTGGAGGCAGAAGCAGTCAAGGGTAGCCTAGGGTTAGGGTTAGGCTTAGGGTTAGGCTTAGGGTACGGCTTAGGGTACGGGTTCGGGGAGGGCTTCGGGTACGGCGTAGGGTATGGGTTAGGGTTAGGGTTAGGGTTAGTGTTAGGGTTAGGGCTCGGTTTAGGGTACGGGTTAGGATTAGGGTACGTGTTAGGGTTAGGGTAGGGGTTAGCGTTAGGGTACGCGTTAGGGTTAGCGTAGTTATTAAACCTATCTCACTCTCTAGTTACCCCTTAGCACGTAAAGGAATATTATTTGGGGGTCCCGCCATGGAGAAGAGTTTAGACACTAGGATAAGATAAGGAACACACCCATTTTAAAGAAATCACATTAGGATTCTCTTTTTAAGCTGTTCCTTAAAACACTAGTGCTTAGGAAATCTATTGGAGGCAGAAGCAGTCAAGGGTAGCCTAGGGTTAGGGTTAGGCTTAGGGTTAGGCTTAGGGTACGGCTTAGGGTACGGGTTCGGGGAGGGCTTCTGGTACGGCGTAGGGTATGGTTTAGGGTTAGGGTTAGGGTTAGTGTTAGGGTTAGGGCTCGGTTTAGGGTACGGGTTAGGATTAGGGTACGTGTTAGGGTTAGGGTAGGGGTTAGGGTTAGGGTACGCGTTACGGTTAGGGTAGTTATTAAACCTATCCCACTCTCTAGATACCCCTTAGCACGTAAAGGAATATCATTTGGGGTTCCAGACATGGAGAAGAGTTTAGACACTAGGATAAGATAAGGAACACACCCATTATAAAGAAATCACATTAGGATAATCTTTTTAAGCTGTTCCTTAAAACACTAGTGCTTAGGAAATCTATTGGAGGCAGAAGCAGTCAAGGGTAGCCTAGGGTTAGGGTTAGGCTTAGGGTTAGGCTTAGGGTACGGCTTAGGGTACGGGTTCGGGGAGGGCTTCGGGTACGGCGTAGGGTATGGGTTAGGGTTAGGGTTAGGGTTAGTGTTAGGGTTAGGGCTCGGTTTAGGGTACGGGTTAGGATTAGGGTACGTGTTAGGGTTAGGGTAGGGGTTAGGGTTAGGGTACGCGTTACGGTTAGGGTAGTGATTAAACCTATCCCACTCTCTAGATACCCCTTAGCACGTAAAGGAATATTATTTGGGGGTCCAGCCATGGAGAAGAGTTTAGACACTACGATAAGATATGGAGCACACCCATTATAAAGAAATCACATTAGGATTCTCTTCTTAAGCTGTTCCTTAAAACACTAGTGCTTAGGAAATCTATTGGAGGCAGAAGCAGTCAACGGTAGCCTAGGGTTAGGGTTAGGCTTAGGGTTAGGCTTAGGGTACGGCTTAGGGTACGGGTTCGGGGAGGGCTTCGGGTACGGCGTAGGGTATGGGTTAGGGTTAGGGTTAGGGTTAGTGTTAGGGTTAGGGCTCTGTTTAGGGTACGGGTTAGGATTAGGGTACGTGTTAGGGTTAGGGTAGGGGTTAGCGTTAGGGTACGCATTAGGGTTAGCGTAGTTATTAAACTTATCTCATTCTCTAGTTACCCCTTAGCACGTAAAGGAATATTATTTGGGGGTCCCGCCATGGAGAAGAGTTTAGACACTAGGATAAGATAAGGAACACACCCATTATAAAGAAATCACATTAGGATTCTCTTTTTAAGCTGTTCCTTAAAACACTAGTGCTTAGGAAATCTATTGGAGGCAGAAGCAGTCAAGGGTAGCCTAGGGTTAGGGTTAGGCTTAGGGTTAGGCTTAGGGTACGGCTTAGGGTACGGGTTCGGGGAGGGCTTCGGGTACGGCGTAGGGTATAGGTTAGGGTTAGGGTTAGGGTTAGTGTTAGGGTTAGGGCTCGGTTTAGGGTACGGATTAGGATTAGGGTACGTGTTAGGGTTAGGGTAGGGGTTAGGGTTAGAGTACACGTTAGGGTTAGGGTAGTGATTAAACCTATCCAACTCTCTAGATACCCCTTAGCACATAAAGGAATATTATTTGGGGGTCCAGCCATGGAGAAGAGTTTAGACACTAGGATTAGATAAGGAACACACCCATTATAAAGAAATCACATTAGGATTCTCTTTTTAAGCTGTTCCTTAAAACACTAGTGCTTAGGAAATCTATTGGAGGCAGAAACAGTCAAGGGTAGCCTAGGGTTAGGGTTAGGCTTAGGGTTAGGCTTAAGGTACGGCTTAGGGTACGTGTTCGGGGAGGGCTTCGGGTGCGGCGTAGGGTATGGGTTAGGGTTAGGGTTAGGGTTAGTGTTAGGGTTAGGGCTCGGTTTAGGGTACGGGTTAGGATTAGGGTACGTGTTAGGGTTAGGGTACGCGTTACGGTTAGGGTAGTTATTAAACCTATCCCACTCTCTAGATTCCCCTTAGCACGTAAAGGAATATTATTTGGGGGTCCAGCCATGGAGAAGAGTTTAGACACTAAGATAATATAAGGAACACACACATTATAAAGAAATCACATTAGGATTCTCTTTTTAAGCTGTTCCTTAAAACACTAGTGCTTAGGAAATCTATTGGAGGCAGAAGCAGTCAAGGGTAGCCTAGGGTTAGGGTTAGGCTTAGGGTTAGGCTTAGGGTACGGCTTAGGATACGGGTTCGGGGAGGGCTTCGGGTACGGCGTAGGGTATGTGTTAGGGTTAGGGTGAGGGTTAGTGTTAGGGTTAGGGCTCGGTTTAGGGTACGGGTTAGGATTAGGGTACCTGTTAGGGTTAGGGTAGGGGTTAGCGTTAAGGTACGCGTTAGGGTTAGGGTAGTTATTAAACCTATCCCACTCTCTAGTTACCCCTTAGCATGTAAAGGAATATTATTTGGGGGTCCAGCCATGGAGAAGAGTTTAGACACTAGGATAAGATAAGGAACACACCCATTATAAAGAAATCACATTAGGATTCTCTTTTTAAGCTGTTCCTTAAAACACTAGTTCTTAGGAAATCTATTGGAGGCAGAAGCAGTCAAGGGTAGCCTAGGGATAGGGTTAGGCTTAGGGGTAGGCTTAGGGTACGGCTTAGGGTACGGGTTCGGGGAGGGCTTCGGGTACGGCGTAGGGTATGGGTTAGGGTTAGGGTTAGGGTTAGTGTTAGGGTTAGGGCTCGGTTTATGGTACGGGTTAGGATTAGGGTACGTGTTAGGGTTAGGGTAGGGGTTAGGGTTAGGGTATGCGTTACGGTTAGGGTAGTTATTAAACCTATCCCACTCTCTAGATACCCCTTAGCACGTAAAGGAATATTATTTTGGGGTCCAGCCATGGAGAAGAGTTTAGACACTAAGATAATATAAGGAACACACACATTATAAAGAAATCACATTAGGATTCTCTTTTTAAGCTGTTCCTTAAAACACTAGTGCTTAGGAAATCTATTGAAGGCAGAAGCAGTCAAGGGTAGCCTAGGGTTAGGGTTAGGCTTAGGGTTAGGCTTAGGGTACGGTTTAGGGTACGGGTTTGGGGAGGGCTTCGGGTACGGCGTAGGGTATGGGTTAGAGTTAGGGTTAGGGTTAGTGTTAGGGTTAGGGCTCGGTTTAGGGTATGGGTTAGGATTAGGGTACGTGTTAGGGTTAGGGTAGGGGTTAGCGTTAGGGTACGCGTTAGGGTTAGGTTAGTTATTAAACCTATCCCACTCTCTAGTTACCCCTTAGCACGTAAAGGAATATTATTTGGGGGTCCAGCCATGGAGAAGAGTTTAGACACTAGGATAAGATAAGGAACACACCCATTATAAAGAAATCACATTAGGATTCTCTTTTTAAGCTGTTCCTTAAAACACTAGTGCTTAGGAAATCTATTGGAGGCAGAAGCAGTCAAGGGTAGCCTAGGGTTAGGGTTAGGCTTAGGGTTAGGCTTAGGGTACGGCTTAGGGTACGGGTTCGGGGAGGGCTTCGGGTACGGCGTAGGGTATGGGTTAGGGTTAGGGTTAGGGTTAGTGTTAGGGTTAGGGCTCGGTTTAGGGTACGGGTTAGGATTAGGGTACGTGTTAGGGTTAGGGTAGGGGTTAGCGTTAGGGTACGCGTTAGGGTTAGCGTAGTTATTAAACCTATCTCACTCTCTAGTTACCCTTTAGCACGTAAAGGAATATTATTTGGGGGTCCCGCCATGGAGAAGAGTTTAGACACTAGGATAAGATAAGGAACACACCCATTATAAAGAAATCACATTAGGATTCTCTTTTTAAGCTGTTCCTTAAAACACTAGTGCTTAGGAAATCTATTGGAGGCAGAAGCAGTCAAGGGTAGCCTAGGGTTAGGGTTAGGCTTAGGGTTAGGCTTAGGGTACGGCTTAGGGTACGGGTTCGGGGAGGGCTTCGGGTACGGCGTAGGGTATGGGTTAGGGTTAGGGTTAGGGTTAGTGTTAGGGTTAGGGCTCGCTTTAGGGTACGGGTTAGGATTAGGGTACGTGTTAGGGTTAGGGTAGGGGTTAGCGTTAGGGTACGCGTTAGGATTAGGGTAGTTATTAAACCTATCCCACTCTCTAGTTACCCCTTAGCACGTAAAGGAATATTATTTGGGGGTCCAGCCATGGAGAAGAGTTTAGACACTAGGATAAGATAAGGAACACACCCATTTTAAAGAAATCACATTAGGATTCTCTTTTTAAGCTGTTCCTTAAAACACTAGTGCTTAAGAAATCTATTGGAGGCAGAAGCAGTCAAGGGTAGACTACGGTTAGGGTTAGGCTTAGGGTTAGGCTTAGGGTACGGCTTAGGGTACGGGTTCGGGGAGGGCTTTGGGTACGGCGTAGGGTATGGGTTAGGGTTAGGGTTAGGGTTAGTGTTAGGGTTAGGGCTCGGTTTAGGGTACGGGTTAGGATTAGGGTACGTGTTAGGGTTAGGGTAGGGGTTAGGGTTAGGGTACGCGTTAGGGTTAGGGTAGTTATTAAACCTATCCCACTCTCTAGATACCCCTTAGCACGTAAAGGAATATTATTTGGGGGTCCAGCCATGGAGAAGAGTTTAGACACTAAGATAATATAAGGAACACACCCATTATAAAGAAATCACATTAGGATTCTCTTTTTAAGCTGTTCCTTAAAACACTAGTGCTTAGGAAATCTATTGGAGGCAGAAACAGTCAAGGGTAGCCTAGGGTTAGGGTTAGGCTTAGGGTTAGGCTTAGGGTACGGCTTAGGGTACGGTTTCGGGGAGGGCTGCGGGTACGGCGTAGGGTATGTGTTAGGGTTAGGGTTAGGGTTTGTGTTAGGGTTAGGGCTCTGTTTAGGGTACGGGTTAGGATTAGGGTACGTGTTAGGGTTAGGGTAGGGGTTAGCGTTAGGGTACGCATTAGGGTTAGCGTAGTTATTAAACTTATCTCATTCTCTAGTTACCCCTTAGCACGTAAAGGAATATTATTTGGGGGTCCCGCCATGGAGAAGAGTTTAGACACTAGGATAAGATAAGGAACACACCCATTATAAAGAAATCACATTAGGATTCTCTTTTTAAGCTGTTCCTTAAAACACTAGTGCTTAGGAAATCTATTGGAGGCAGAAGCAGTCAAGGGTAGCCAAGGGTTAGGGTTAGGCTTAGGGTTAGGCTTAGGGTACGGCTTAGGGTACGGGTTCGGGGAGGGCTTCGGGTACGGCGTAGGGTATAGGTTAGGGTTAGGGTTAGGGTTAGTGTTAGGGTTAGGGCTCGGTTTAGGGTACGGATTAGGATTAGGGTACGTGTTAGGGTTTGGGTAGGGGTTAGGGTTAGAGTACACGTTAGGGTTAGGGTAGTGATTAAACCTATCCAACTCTCTAGATACCCCTTAGCACATAAAGGAATATTATTTGGGGGTCCAGCCATGGAGAAGAGTTTAGACACTAGGATTAGATAAGGAACACACCCATTATAAAGAAATCACATTAGGATTCTCTTTTTAAGCTGTTCCTTAAAACACTAGTGCTTAGGAAATCTATTGGAGGCAGAAACAGTCAAGGGTAGCCTAGGGTTAGGGTTAGGCTTAGGGTTAGGCTTAAGGTACGGCTTAGGGTACGTGTTCGGGGAGGGCTTCGGGTGCGGCGTAGGGTATGGGTTAGGGTTAGGGTTAGGGTTAGTGTTAGGGTTAGGGCTCGGTTTAGGGTACGGGTTAGGATTAGGGTACGTGTTAGGGTTAGGGTACGCGTTACGGTTAGGGTAGTTATTAAACCTATCCCACTCTCTAGATTCCCCTTAGCACGTAAAGGAATATTATTTGGGGGTCCAGCCATGGAGAAGAGTTTAGACACTAAGATAATATAAGGAACACACACATTATAAAGAAATCACATTAGGATTCTCTTTTTAAGCTGTTCCTTAAAACACTAGTGCTTAGGAAATCTATTGGAGGCAGAAGCAGTCAAGGGTAGCCTAGGGTTAGGGTTAGGCTTAGGGTTAGGCTTAGGGTACGGCTTAGGATACGGGTTCGGGGAGGGCTTCGGGTACGGCGTAGGGTATGTGTTAGGGTTAGGGTGAGGGTTAGTGTTAGGGTTAGGGCTCGGTTTAGGGTACGGGTTAGGATTAGGGTACCTGTTAGGGTTAGGGTAGGGGTTAGCGTTAAGGTACGCGTTAGGGTTAGGGTAGTTATTAAACCTATCCCACTCTCTAGTTACCCCTTAGCATGTAAAGGAATATTATTTGGGGGTCCAGCCATGGAGAAGAGTTTAGACACTAGGATAAGATAAGGAACACACCCATTATAAAGAAATCACATTAGGATTCTCTTTTTAAGCTGTTCCTTAAAACACTAGTTCTTAGGAAATCTATTGGAGGCAGAAGCAGTCAAGGGTAGCCTAGGGATAGGGTTAGGCTTAGGGGTAGGCTTAGGGTACGGCTTAGGGTACGGGTTCGGGGAGGGCTTCGGGTACGGCGTAGGGTATGGGTTAGGGTTAGGGTTAGGGTTAGTGTTAGGGTTAGGGCTCGATTTAGGGTACGGGTTAGGATTAGGGTACGTGTTAGGGTTAGGGTAGGGGTTAGGGTTAGGGTACACGTTAGGGTTAGGGTAGTGATTAAACCTATCCCACTCTCTAGATACCCCTTTGCACATAAAGGAATATTATTTGGGGGTCCAGCCATGGAGAAGAGTTTAGACACTAGGATTAGATAAGTAACACACCCATTATAAAGATATCACATTAGGATTCTCTTTTTAAGCTGTTCCTTAAAACACTAGTGCTTAGGAAATCTATTGGAGGCAGAAGAAGTCAAGGGTAGCCAAGGGTTAGGGTTAGGCTTAGGGTTAGGCTTAGGGTACGGCTTAGGGTACGGGTTCGGGGAGGGCTTCGGGTACGGCGTAGGGTATGGGTTAGGGTTAGGGTTAGGGTTAGTGTTAGGGTTAGGACTCGGTTTAGGGTACGGGTTAGGATTAGGGTACGTGTTAGGGTTAGTGTAGGGGTTAGCGTTAGGGTACGCGTTAGGGTTAGGGTAGTTATTAAACCTATCCCACTCTCTAGTTACCCCTTAGCACGTAAAGGAATATTATTTGGGGGTCCAGCCATGGAGAAGAGTTTAGACACTAGGATAAGATAAGAAACACACCCATTATAAAGAAATCACATTAGGATTCTCTTTTTAAGCTGTTCCTTAAAACACTAGTGCTTAGGAAATCTATTGGAGGCAGAAGCAGTCAAGGGTAGCCTAGGGTTAGGGTTAGGCTTAGGGTTAGGCTTAGGGTACGGCTTAGGGTACGGTTTCGGGGAGGGCTGCGGGTACGGCGTAGGGTATGTGTTAGGGTTAGGGTTAGGGTTTGTGTTAGGGTTAGGGCTCTGTTTAGGGTACGGGTTAGGATTAGGGTACGTGTTAGGGTTAGGGTAGGGGTTAGCGTTAGGGTACACGTTAGGGTTAGGGTAGTGATTAAACCTATCCCACTCTCTAGATACCCCTTAGCACATAAAGGAATATTACTTGGTGGGTCCAGCCATGGAGAAGAGTTTAGAAACTAGGATTAGATAAGGAACACACCCATTATAAAGAAATCACATTAGGATTCTCTTTTTAAGCTGTTCCTTAATACACTAGTGGTTAGGAAATCTATTGGAGGCAGAAGCAGTCAAGGGTAGCCTAGGGTTAGGGTTAGGCTTAGGGTTAGGCTTAGGTTACGGCTTAGGGTACGGGTTCGGGGAGGGCTTCGGGTACAGCGTAGGGTATGGGTTAGGGTTAGGGTTAGGGTTAGTGTTAGGGTTAGGGCTCGGTTTAGGGTACGGGTTAGGATTAGGGTACGTGTTAGGGTTAGGGTAGGGGTTAGGGTTAGGGTACGCGTTATGGTTAGGGTAGTTATTAAACCTATCCCACTCTCTAGATACCCCTTAGCACGTAAAGGAATATTATTTGGGGGTCCAGCCATGGAGAAGAGTTTAGACACTAAGATAATATAAGGAACACACACATTATAAAGAAATCACATTAGGATTCTCTTTTTAAGCTGTTCCTTAAAACACTAGTGCTTAGGAAATCTATTGGAGGCAGAAGCAGTCAAGGGTAGCCCAGGGTTAGGGTTAGGCTTAGGGTTAGGCTTAGGGTACGGCTTAGGGTACGGGTTCGGGGAGGGCTTCGGGTACGGCGTAGGGTATGGGTTAGGGTTAGGGTTAGGGTTAGTGTTAGGGTTAGGGCTCGCTTTAGGGTACGGGTTAGGATTAGGGTACGTGTTAGGGTTAGGGTAGGGGTTAGCGTTAGGGTACGCGTTAGGATTAGGGTAGTTATTAAACCTATCCCACTCTCTAGTTACCCCTTAGCACGTAAAGGAATATTATTTGGGGGTCCAGCCATGGAGCAGAGTTTAGACACTAGGATAAGATAAGGAACACACCCATTTTAAAGAAATCACATTAGGATTCTCTTTTTAAGCTGTTCCTTAAAACACTAGTGCTTAAGAAATCTATTGGAGGCAGAAGCAGTCAAGGGTAGACTACGGTTAGGGTTAGGCTTAGGGTTAGGCTTAGGGTACGGCTTAGGGTACGGGTTCGGGGAGGGCTTCGGGTACGGCGTAGGGTATGGGTTAGGGTTAGGGTTACGGTTAGTGTTAGGGTTAGGGCTCGGTTTAGGGTACGGGTTAGGATTAGGGTACGTGTTAGGGTTAGGGTAGGGGTTAGGGTTAGGGTACGCGTTAGGGTTAGGGTAGTTATTAAACCTATCCCACTCTCTAGATACCCCTTAGCACGTAAAGGAATATTATTTGGGGGTCCAGCCATGGAGAAGAGTTTAGACACTAAGATAATATAAGGAACACACACATTATAAAGAAATCACATTAGGATTCTCTTTTTAAGCTGTTCCTTAAAACACTAGTGCTTAGGAAATCTATTGGAGGCAGAAGCAGTCAAGGGTAGCCTAGGGTTAGGGTTAGGCTTAGGGTTAGGCTTAGGGTACGGCTTACGGTACGGGTTCGGGGAGGGCTTCGGGTACGGCGTAGGGTATGGGTTAGGGTTAGGGTTAGGGTTAGTGTTAGGCTTAGGACTCGGTTTAGGGTACGGGTTAGGATTAGGGTACGTGTTAGGGTTAGTGTAGGGGTTAGCGTTAGGGTACGCGTTAGGGTTAGGGTAGTTATTAAACCTATCCCACTCTCTAGTTACCCCTTCGCACGTAAAGGAATATTATTTGGGGGTCCAGCCATGGAGAAGAGTTTAGACACTAGGATAAGATAAGAAACACACCCATTATAAAGAAATCACATTAGGATTCTCTTTTTAAGCTGTTCCTTAAAACACTAGTGCTTAGGAAATCTATTGGAGGCAGAAGCAGTCAAGGGTAGCCTAGGGTTAGGGTTAGGCTTAGGGTTAGGCTTAGGGTACAGCTTAGGGTACGGGTTCGGGGAGGGCTTCGGGTACGGCGTAGGGTATGGGTTAGGGTTAGGGTTAGGGTTAGTGTTAGGGTTAGGGCTCGATTTAGGGTACGGGTTAGGATTAGGGTACGTGTTAGGGTTAGGGTAGGGGTTAGGGTTAGGGTACACGTTAGGGTTAGGGTAGTGATTAAACCTATCCCACTCTCTAGATACCCCTTTGCACATAAAGGAATATTATTTGGGGGTCCAGCCATGGAGAAGAGTTTAGACACTAGGATTAGATAAGTAACACACCCATTATAAAGAAATCACATTAGGATTCTCTTTTTAAGCTGTTCCTTAAAACACTAGTGCTTAGGAAATCTATTGGAGGCAGAAGAAGTCAAGGGTAGCCAAGGGTTAGGGTTAGGCTTAGGGTTAGGCTTAGGGTACGGCTTAGGGTACGGGTTCGGGGAGGGCTTCGGGTACGGCGTAGGGTATGGGTTAGGGTTAGGGTTAGGGTTAGTGTTAGGGTTAGGACTCGGTTTAGGGTACGGGTTAGGATTAGGGTACGTGTTAGGGTTAGTGTAGGGGTTAGCGTTAGGGTACGCGTTAGGGTTAGGGTAGTTATTAAACCTATCCCACTCTCTAGTTACCCCTTAGCACGTAAAGGAATATTATTTGGGGGTCCAGCCATGGAGAAGAGTTTAGACACTAGGATAAGATAAGGAACACACCCATTTTAAAGAAATCACATTAGGATTCTCTTTTTAAGCTGTTCCTTAAAACACTAGTGCTTAAGAAATCTATTGGAGGCAGAAGCAGTCAAGGGTAGACTACGGTTAGGGTTAGGCTTAGGGTTAGGCTTAGGGTACGGCTTAGGGTACGGGTTCGGGGAGGGCTTCGGGTACGGCGTAGGGTATGGGTTAGGGTTAGGGTTACGGTTAGTGTTAGGGTTAGGGCTCGGTTTAGGGTACGGGTTAGGATTAGGGTACGTGTTAGGGTTAGGGTAGGGGTTAGGGTTAGGGTACGCGTTAGGGTTAGGGTAGTTATTAAACCTATCCCACTCTCTAGATACCCCTTAGCACGTAAAGGAATATTATTTGGGGGTCCAGCCATGGAGAAGAGTTTAGACACTAAGATAATATAAGGAACACACACATTATAAAGAAATCACATTAGGATTCTCTTTTTAAGCTGTTCCTTAAAACACTAGTGCTTAGGAAATCTATTGGAGGCAGAAGCAGTCAAGGGTAGCCTAGGGTTAGGGTTAGGCTTAGGGTTAGGCTTAGGGTACGGCTTACGGTACGGGTTCGGGGAGGGCTTCGGGTACGGCGTAGGGTATGGGTTAGGGTTAGGGTTAGGGTTAGTGTTAGGCTTAGGACTCGGTTTAGGGTACGGGTTAGGATTAGGGTACGTGTTAGGGTTAGTGTAGGGGTTAGCGTTAGGGTACGCGTTAGGGTTAGGGTAGTTATTAAACCTATCCCACTCTCTAGTTACCCCTTCGCACGTAAAGGAATATTATTTGGGGGTCCAGCCATGGAGAAGAGTTTAGACACTAGGATAAGATAAGAAACACACCCATTATAAAGAAATCACATTAGGATTCTCTTTTTAAGCTGTTCCTTAAAACACTAGTGCTTAGGAAATCTATTGGAGGCAGAAGCAGTCAAGGGTAGCCTAGGGTTAGGGTTAGGCTTAGGGTTAGGCTTAGGGTACAGCTTAGGGTACGGGTTCGGGGAGGGCTTCGGGTACGGCGTAGGGTATGGGTTAGGGTTAGGGTTAGGGTTAGTGTTAGGGTTAGGGCTCGATTTAGGGTACGGGTTAGGATTAGGGTACGTGTTAGGGTTAGGGTAGGGGTTAGGGTTAGGGTACACGTTAGGGTTAGGGTAGTGATTAAACCTATCCCACTCTCTAGATACCCCTTTGCACATAAAGGAATATTATTTGGGGGTCCAGCCATGGAGAAGAGTTTAGACACTAGGATTAGATAAGTAACACACCCATTATAAAGAAATCACATTAGGATTCTCTTTTTAAGCTGTTCCTTAAAACACTAGTGCTTAGGAAATCTATTGGAGGCAGAAGAAGTCAAGGGTAGCCAAGGGTTAGGGTTAGGCTTAGGGTTAGGCTTAGGGTACGGCTTAGGGTACGGGTTCGGGGAGGGCTTCGGGTACGGCGTAGGGTATGGGTTAGGGTTAGGGTTAGGGTTAGTGTTAGGGTTAGGACTCGGTTTAGGGTACGGGTTAGGATTAGGGTACGTGTTAGGGTTAGTGTAGGGGTTAGCGTTAGGGTACGCGTTAGGGTTAGGGTAGTTATTAAACCTATCCCACTCTCTAGTTACCCCTTAGCACGTAAAGGAATATTATTTGGGGGTCCAGCCATGGAGAAGAGTTTAGACACTAGGATAAGATAAGAAACACACCCATTATAAAGAAATCACATTAGGATTCTCTTTTTAAGCTGTTCCTTAAAACACTAGTGCTTAGGAAATCTATTGGAGGCAGAAGCAGTCAAGGGTAGCCTAGGGTTAGGGTTAGGCTTAGGGTTAGGCTTAGGGTACGGCTTAGGGTACGGTTTCGGGGAGGGCTGCGGGTACGGCGTAGGGTATGTGTTAGGGTTAGGGTTAGGGTTTGTGTTAGGGTTAGGGCTCTGTTTAGGGTACGTGTTAGGGTTAGGGTAGGGGTTAGCGTTAGGGTACACGTTAGGGTTAGGGTAGTGATTAAACCTATCCCACTCTCTAGATACCCCTTAGCACATAAAGGAATATTATTTGGTGGGTCCAGCCATGGAGAAGAGTTTAGAAACTAGGATTAGATAAGGAACACACCCATTATAAAGAAATCACATTAGGATTCTCTTTTTAAGCTGTTCCTTAATACACTAGTGGTTAGGAAATCTATTGGAGGCAGAAGCAGTCAAGGGTAGCCTAGGGTTAGGGTTAGGCTTAGGGTTAGGCTTAGGTTACGGCTTAGGGTACGGGTTCGGGGAGGGCTTCGGGTACAGCGTAGGGTATGGGTTAGGGTTAGGGTTAGGGTTAGTGTTAGGGTTAGGGCTCGGTTTAGGGTACGGGTTAGGATTAGGGTACGTGTTAGGGTTAGGGTAGGGGTTAGGGTTAGGGTACGCGTTATGGTTAGGGTAGTTATTAAACCTATCCCACTCTCTAGATACCCCTTAGCACGTAAAGGAATATTATTTGGGGGTCCAGCCATGGAGAAGAGTTTAGACACTAAGATAATATAAGGAACACACACATTATAAAGAAATCACATTAGGATTCTCTTTTTAAGCTGTTCCTTAAAACACTAGTGCTTAGGAAATCTATTGGAGGCAGAAGCAGTCAAGGGTAGCCCAGGGTTAGGGTTAGGCTTAGGGTTAGGCTTAGGGTACGGCTTAGGGTACGGGTTCGGGGAGGGCTTCGGGTACGGCGTAGGGTATGGGTTAGGGTTAGGGTTAGGGTTAGTGTTAGGGTTAGGGCTCGCTTTAGGGTACGGGTTAGGATTAGGGTACGTGTTAGGGTTAGGGTAGGGGTTAGCGTTAGGGTACGCCTTAGGGTTAGGGTAGTTATTAAACCTATCCCACTCTCTAGTTACCCCTTAGCACGTAAAGGAATATTATTTGGGGGTCCAGCCATGGAGAAGAGTTTAGACACTAGGATAAGATAAGGAACACACCCATTTTAAAGAAATCACATTAGGATTCTCTTTTTAAGCTGTTCCTTAAAACACTAGTGCTTAAGAAATCTATTGGAGGCAGAAGCAGTCAAGGGTAGACTACGGTTAGGGTTAGGCTTAGGGTTAGGCTTAGGGTACGGCTTAGGGTACGGGTTCGGGGAGGGCTTCGGGTACGGCGTAGGGTATGGGTTAGGGTTAGGGTTACGGTTAGTGTTAGGGTTAGGGCTCGGTTTAGGGTACGGGTTAGGATTAGGGTACGTGTTAGGGTTAGGGTAGGGGTTAGGGTTAGGGTACGCGTTAGGGTTAGGGTAGTTATTAAACCTATCCCACTCTCTAGATACCCCTTAGCACGTAAAGGAATATTATTTGGGGGTCCAGCCATGGAGAAGAGTTTAGACACTAAGATAATATAAGGAACACACACATTATAAAGAAATCACATTAGGATTCTCTTTTTAAGCTGTTCCTTAAAACACTAGTGCTTAGGAAATCTATTGGAGGCAGAAGCAGTCAAGGGTAGCCTAGGGTTAGGGTTAGGCTTAGGGTTAGGCTTAGGGTACGGCTTAGGGTACGGGTTCGGGGAGGGCTTCGGGTACGGCGTAGGGTATGGGTTAGGGTTAGGGTTAGGGTTAGTGTTAGGCTTAGGACTCGGTTTAGGGTACGGGTTAGGATTAGGATACGTGTTAGGGTTAGTGTAGGGGTTAGCGTTAGGGTACGCGTTAGGGTTAGGGTAGTTATTAAACCTATCCCACTCTCTAGTTACCCCTTAGCACGTAAAGGAATATTATTTGGGGGTCCAGCCATGGAGAAGAGTTTAGACACTAGGATAAGATAAGAAACACACCCATTATAAAGAAATCACATTAGGATTCTCTTTTTAAGCTGTTCCTTAAAACACTAGTGCTTAGGAAATCTATTGGAGGCAGAAGCAGTCAAGGGTAGCCTAGGGTTAGGGTTAGGCTTAGGGTTAGGCTTAGGGTACAGCTTAGGGTACGGGTTCGGGGAGGGCTTCGGGTACGGCGTAGGGTATGGGTTAGGGTTAGGGTTAGGGTTAGTGTTAGGGTTAGGGCTCGATTTAGGGTACGGGTTAGGATTAGGGTACGTGTTAGGGTTAGGGTAGGGGTTAGGGTTAGGGTACACGTTAGGGTTAGGGTAGTGATTAAACCTATCCCACTCTCTAGATACCCCTTTGCACATAAAGGAATATTATTTGGGGGTCCAGCCATGGAGAAGAGTTTAGACACTAGGATTAGATAAGTAACACACCCATTATAAAGAAATCACATTAGGATTCTCTTTTTAAGCTGTTCCTTAAAACACTAGTGCTTAGGAAATCTATTGGAGGCAGAAGAAGTCAAGGGTAGCCAAGGGTTAGGGTTAGGCTTAGGGTTAGGCTTAGGGTACGGCTTAGGGTACGGGTTCGGGGAGGGCTTCGGGTACGGCGTAGGGTATGGGTTAGGGTTAGGGTTAGGGTTAGTGTTAGGGTTAGGACTCGGTTTAGGGTACGGGTTAGGATTAGGGTACGTGTTAGGGTTAGTGTAGGGGTTAGCGTTAGGGTTAGGGTAGTTATTAAACCTATCCCACTCTCTAGTTACCCCTTAGCACGTAAAGGAATATTATTTGGGGGTCCAGCCATGGAGAAGAGTTTAGACACTAGGATAAGATAAGAAACACACCCATTATAAAGAAATCACATTAGGATTCTCTTTTTAAGCTGTTCCTTAAAACACTAGTGCTTAGGAAATCTATTGGAGGCAGAAGCAGTCAAGGGTAGCCTAGGGTTAGGGTTAGGCTTAGGGTTAGGCTTAGGGTACAGCTTAGTGTACGGGTTCGGGGAGGGCTTCGGGTACGGCGTAGGGTATGGGTTAGGGTTAGGGTTAGGGTTAGTGTTAGGGTTAGGGCTCGATTTAGGGTACGGGTTGGGATTAGGGTACGTGTTAGGGTTAGGGTAGGGGTTAGGGTTAGGGTACACGTTAGGGTTAGGGTAGTGATTAAACCTATCCCACTCTCTAGATACCCCTTTGCACATAAAGGAATATTATTTGGGGGTCCAGCCATGGAGAAGAGTTTAGACACTAGGATTAGATAAGGAACACACCCATTATAAAGAAATCACATTAGGATTCTCTTTTTAAGCTGTTCCTTAAAACACTAGTGCTTAGGAAATCTATTGGAGGCAGAAGAAGTCAAGGGTAGCCTAGGGTTAGGGTTAGGCTTAGGGTTAGGCTTAGGGTACGGCTTAGGGTACGTGTTCGGTGAGGGCTTCGGGTATTGCGTAGGGTATGGGTTAGGGTTAGGGTTAGGGTTAGTGTTAGGGTTAGGGCTCGGTTTAGGGTACGTGTTAGGATTAGGGTACGTGTTAGGGTTAGGGTAGGGGTTAGCGTTAGGGTACGCGTTAGGGTTAGGGTAGTTATTAAACCTATCCCACTCTCTAGTTACCCCTTAGCACGTAAAGGAATATTATTTGGGGGTCCAGCCATGGAGAAGAGTTTGGACACTAGGATAAGATAAGGAACACACCCATTATAAAGAAATCACATTAGGATTCTCTTTTTAAGCTGTTCCTTAAAACACTAGTGCTTAGGAAATCTATTGGAGGCAGAAGCAGTCAAGGGTAGCCTAGGGTTAGGGTTAGGCTTAGGGTTAGGCTTAGGGTACGGCTTAGGGTACGGGTTCGGGGAGGGCTTCGGGTACGGCGTAGGGTATGGGTTAGGGTTAGGGTTAGGGTTAGTGTTAGGGTTAGGGCTCGGTTTAGGGTACGGGTTAGGATTAGGGTACGTGTTAGGGTTAGGGCAGGGGTTAGGGTTAGGGTACCCGTTAGGGTTAGGGTAGTTATTAAACCTATCCCACTCTCTAGATACCCCTTAGCACGTAAAGGAATATTATTTGGGGGTCCAGCCATGGAGAAGAGTTTAGACACTAAGATAATATAAGGAACACACACATTATAAAGAAATCACATTAGGATTCTCTTTTTAAGCTGTTCCTTAAAACACTAGTGCTTAGGAAATCTATTGGAGGCAGAAGCAGTCAAGGGTAGCCTAGGGTTAGGGTTAGGCTTAGGGTTAGGCTTAGGGTACGGCTTAGGGTACGGGTTCGGGGAGGGCTTCGGGTACGGCGTAGGGTATGGGTTAGGGTTAGGGTTAGGGTTAGTGTTAGGGTTAGGGCTCGGTTTAGGGTACGGGTTAGGATTAGGGTACGTGTTAGGGTTAGGGTAGGGGTTAGGGTTAGGGTACACGTTAGGGTTAGGGTAGTGATTAAACCTATCCCACTCTCTAGATACCCCTTAGCACATAAAGGAATATTATTTGGGGGGTCCAGCCATGGAGAAGAGTTTAGAAACTAGGATTAGATAAGGAACACACCCATTATAAAGAAATCACATTAGGATTCTCTTTTTAAGCTGTTCCTTAAAACACTAGTGGTTAGGAAATCTATTGGAGGCAGAAGCAGTCAAGGGTATCCTAGGGTTAGGGTTAGGCTTAGGGTTAGGCTTAGGTTACGGCTTAGGGTACGGGTTCGGGGAGGGCTTCGGGTACGGCGTAGGGTATGGGTTAGGGTTAGGGTTAGGGTTAGGGTTAGTGTTAGGGTTAGGGCTCGGTTTAGGGTACGGGTTAGGATTAGGGTACGTGTTAGGGTTAGGGTAGGGGTTAGCGTTAGGGTACGCGTTAGGGATAGGGTAGTTATTAAACCTATCCCACTCTCTAGTTACCCCTTAGCACGTAAAGGAATATTATTTGGGGGTCCAGCCATGGAGAAGAGTTTAGACACTAGGATAAGATAAGGAACACACCCATTATAAAGAAATCACATTAGGATTCTCTTTTTAAGCTGTTCCTTAAAACACTAGTGCTTAGGAAATCTATTGGAGGCAGAAGCAGTCAAGGGTAGCCTAGAGTTAGGGTTAGGCTTAGGGTTAGGCTTAGGGTACGGCTTAGGGTACGGGTTCGGGGAGGGCTTCGGGTACGGCGTAGGGTATGGGTTAGGGTTAGGGTTAGGGTTAGTGTTAGGGTTAGGGCTCGGTTTAGGGTAAGGGTTAGGATTAGGGTACGTGTTAGGGTTAGGGTAGGGGTTAGCGTTAGGGTACGCGTTAGGGTTAGCGTAGTTATTAAACCTATCTCACTCTCTAGTTACCCTTTAGCACGTAAAGGAATATTATTTGGGGGTCCCGCCATGGAGAAGAGTTTAGACACTAGGATAAGATAAGGAACACACCCATTATAAAGAAATCACATTAGGATTCTCTTTTTAAGCTGTTCCTTAAAACACTAGTGCTTAGGAAATCTATTGGAGGCAGAAGAAGTCAAGGGTAGCCTAGGGTTAGGGTTAGGCTTAGGGTTAGGCTCAGGGTACGGCTTAGGGTACGTGTTCGGGGAGGGCTTCGGGTATTGCGTAGGGTATGGGTTAGGGTTAGGGTTAGGGTTAGTGTTAGGGTTAGGGCTCGGTTTAGGGTACGGGTTAGGATTAGGGTACGTGTTAGGGTTAGGGTAGGGGTTAGGGTTAGGGTACGCGTTACGGTTAGGGTAGTTATTAAACCTATCCAACTCTCTAGATACCCCTTAGCACGTAAAGGAATATTATTTTGGGGTCCAGCCATGGAGAAGAGTTTAGACACTAAGATAATATAAGGAACACACACATTATAAAGAAATCACATTAGGATTCTCTTTTTAAGCTGTTCCTTAAAACACTAGTGCTTAGGAAATCTATTGGAGGCAGAAGCAGTCAAGGGAAGCCTAGGGTTAGGGTTAGGCTTAGGGTTAGGCTTAGGGTACGGTTTAGGGTACGGGTTTGGGGAGGGCTTCGGGTACGGCGTAGGGTATGGGTTAGAGTTAGGGTTAGGGTTAGTGTTAGGGTTAGGACTCGGTTTAGGGTACGGGTTAGGATTAGGGTACGTGTTAGGGTTAGGGTAGGGGTTAGGGTTAGGGTACGCATTACGGTTAGGGTAGTTATTAAACCTATCCCACTCTCTAGATTCCCCTTAGCACGTAAAGGAATATTATTTTGGGGTCCAGCCATGGAGAAGAGTTTAGACACTAAGATAATATAAGGAACACACACATTATAAAGAAATCACATTAGGATTCTCTTTTTAAGCTGTTCCTTAAAACACTAGTGCTTAGGAAATCTATTGTAGGCAGAAGCAGTCAAGGGTAGCCTAGGGTTAGGGTTAGGCTTAGGGTACGGTTTAGGGTACGGGTATGGGGAGGGCTTCGGGTACGGCGTAGGGTATGGGTTAGAGTTAGGGTTAGGGTTAGTGTTAGGGTTAGGGCTCGGTTTAGGGTACGGGTTAGGATTAGGGTACGTGTTAGGTTTAGGGTAGGGGTTAGCGTTAGGGTACGCGTTAGGGTTAGGGTAGTTATTAAACCTATCCCACTCTCTAGTTACCCCTTAGCACGTAAAGGAATATTATTTGGGGGTCCAGCCATGGAGAAGAGTTTAGACACTAGGATAAGATAAGGAACACACCCATTATAAAGAAATCACATTAGGATTCTCTTTTTAAGCTGTTCCTTAAAACACTAGTGCTTAGGAAATCTATTGGAGGCAGAAGCAGTCAAGGGTAGCCTAGGGTTAGGGTTAGGCTTAGGGTTAGGCTTAGGGTACGGCTTAGGGTACGGGTTCGGGGAGGGCTTCGGGTACGGCGTAGGGTATGGGTTAAGGTTAGGGTTAGGGTTAGTGTTAGGGTTAGGTCTCGGTTTAGGGTACGGGTTAGGATTAGGGTACGTGTTAGGGTTAGGGCAGGGGTTAGGGTTAGGGTACCGTTAGGGTTAGGGTAGTTATTATACCTATCCCACTCTCTAGATACCCCTTAGCACGTAAAGGAATATTATTTGGGGGTCCAGCCATGGAGAAGAGTTTAGACACTAAGATAATATAAGGAACACACACATTATAAAGAAATCACATTAGGATTCTCTTTTTAAGCTGTTCCTTAAAACACTAGTGCTTACGAAATCTATTGGAGGCAGAAGCAGTCAAGGGTAGCCTAGGGTTAGGGTTAGGCTTAGGGTTAGGCTTAGGGTACGGTTTAGGGTACGGGTTTGGGGAGGGCTTCGGGTAAGGCGTAGGGTATGGGTTAGAGTTAGGGTTAGGGTTAGTGTTAGGGTTAGGGCTCGGTTTAGGGTACGGGTTAGGATTAGGGTACGTGTTAGGGTTAGGGTAGGGGTTAGCGTTAGGGTACGCGTTAGGGTTAGGGTAGTTATTAAACGTATCCCACTCTCTAGTTACCCCTTAGCACGTAAAGGAATATTATTTGGGGGTCCAGCCATGGAGAAGAGTTTAGACACTAGGATAAGATAAGGAACACACCAATTATAAAGAAATCACATTAGGATTCTCTTTTTAAGCTGTTCCTTAAAACACTAGTGCTTAGGAAATCTATTGGAGGCAGAAGCAGTCAAGGGTAGCCTAGGGTTAGGGTTAGGCTTAGGGTTAGGCTTAGGGTACGGCTTAGGGTACGGGTTCGGGGAGGGCTTCGGGTACGGCGTAGGGTATGAGTTAAGGTTAGGGTTAGGGTTAGTGTTAGGGTTAGGGCTCGGTTTATGGTACGGGTTAGGATTAGCGTACGTGTTAGGGTTAGGGCAGGGGTTAGGGTTAGGGTACCCGTTAGGGTTAGGGTAGTTATTAAACCTATCCCACTCTCTAGATACCCCTTAGCACGTAAAGGAATATTATTTGGGGGTCCAGCCATGGAGAAGAGTTTAGACACTAGGATAAGATAAGGAACACACCCATTATAAAGAAATCACATTAGGATTCTCTTTTTAAGCTGTTCCTTAAAACACTAGTTCTTAGGAAATCTATTGGAGGCAGAAGCAGTCAAGGGTAGCCTAGGGTTAGGGTTAGGCTTAGGGTTAGGCTTAGGGTACGGCTTAGGGTACGGGTTCGGGGAGGGCTTCGGGTACGGCCTAGGGTGTGGGTTAGGGTTAGGGTTAGGGTTAGTGTTAGGGTTAGGGCTCGGTTTAGGGTACGGGTTAGGATTAGGGTACGTGTTAGGGTTAGGGTAGGGGTTAGGGTTAGGGTACGCGTTACGGTTAGGGTAGTTATTAAACCTATCCCACTCTCTAGTTACCCCTTAGCACGTAAAGGAATATTATTTGGGGGTCCAGCCATGGAGAAGAGTTTAGACACTAGGATAAGATAAGGAACACACCCATTATAAAGAAATCACATTAGGATTCTCTTTTTAAGCTGTTCCTTAAAACACTAGTGCTTAGGAAATCTATTGGAGGCAGAAGCAGTCAAGGGTAGCCTATGGTTAGGGTTAGGCTTAGGGTTAGGCTTAGGGTACGGCTTAGGGTACGGGTTCGGGGAGGGTTTCGGGTACGGCGTAGGGTATGGTTTAGGGTTAGGGTTAGGGTTAGTGTTAGGGTTAGGGCTCGGTTTAGGGTACGGGTTAGGATTAGTGTACCTGTTAGGGTTAGGGTAGGGGTTAGGGTTAGGGTACGCGTTACGGTTAGGGTAGTTATTAAACCTGTCCCACTCTCTAGATACCCCTTAGCACGTAAAGGAATATTATTTGGGGGTCCAGCCATGGAGAAGAGTTTAGACACTAGGATAAGATAAGGAACACACCCATTATAAAGAAATCACATTAGGATAAACTTTTTAAGCTGTTCCTTAAAACACTAGTGCTTAGGAAATCTATTGGAGGCAGAAGCAGTCAAGGGTAGCCTAGGGTTAGGGTTAGGCTTAGGGTTAGGCTTAGGGTACGGCTTAGGGTACGGGTTCGGGGAGGGCTTCGGGTACGGCATAGGGTATGGGTTAGGGTTAGGGTTAGGGTTAGTGTTAGGGTTAGGGCTCGGTTTAGGGTACGGGTTAGGATTAGGGTACGTGTTAGGGTTAGGGTAGGGGTTAGGGTTAGGGTACGCGTTACGGTTAGGGTAGTGATTAAACCTATCCCACTCTCTAGATACCCCTTAGCACGTAAAGGAATATTATTTTGGGGTCCAGCCATGGAGAAGAGTTTTGACACTAAGATAATATAAGGAACACACACATTATAAAGAAATCACATTAGGATTCTCTTTGTAAGCTGTTCCTTAAAACACTAGTGCTTAGGAAATCTATTGGAGGCAGAAGCAGTTAAGGGTAGCCTAGGGTTAGGGTTAGGCTTAGGGTTAGGCTTAGGGTACGGTTTAGGGTACGGGTTTGGGGAGGGCTTCGGGTAAGGCGTAGGGTATGGGTTAGAGTTAGGGTTAGGGTTAGTGTTAGGGTTAGGGCTCGGTTTAGGGTACGGGTTAGGATTAGGGTACGTGTTAGGGTTAGGGTAGGGGTTAGCGTTAGGGTACGCGTTAGGGTTAGGGTAGTTATTAAACCTATCCCACTCTCTAGTTACCCCTTAGCACGTAAAGGAATATTATTTGGGGGTCCAGCCATGGAGAAGAGTTTAGACACTAGGATAAGATAAGGAACACACCCATTATAAAGAAATCACATTAGGATTCTCTTTTTAAGCTGTTCCTTAAAACACTAGTGCTGAGGAAATCTATTGGAGGCAGAAGCAGTCAAGGGTAGCCTAGGGTTAGGGTTAGGCTTAGGGTTAGGCTTAGGGTACGGCTTAGGGTACGGGTTCGGGGAGGGCTTCGGGTACGGCGTAGGGTATGAGTTAAGGTTAGGGTTAGGGTTAGTGTTAGGGTTAGGGCTCGGTTTATGGTACGGGTTAGGATTAGCGTACGTGTTAGGGTTAGGGCAGGGGTTAGGGTTAGGGTACCCGTTAGGGTTAGGGTAGTTATTAAACCTATCCCACTCTCTAGATACCCCTTAGCACGTAAAGGAATATTATTTGGGGGTCCAGCCATGGAGAAGAGTTTAGACACTAGGATAAGATAAGGAACACACCCATTATAAAGAAATCACATTAGGATTCTCTTTTTAAGCTGTTCCTTAAAACACTAGTTCTTCGGAAATCTATTGGAGGCAGAAGCAGTCAAGGGTAGCCTAGGGTTAGGGTTAGGCTTAGGGTTAGGCTTAGGGTACGGCTTAGGGTACGGGTTCGGGGAGGGCTTCGGGTACGGCCTAGGGTGTGGGTTAGGGTTAGGGTTAGGGTTAGTGTTAGGGTTAGGGCTCGGTTTAGGGTACGGGTTAGGATTAGGGTACGTGTTAGGGTTAGGGTAGGGGTTAGGGTTAGGGTACGCGTTACGGTTAGGGTAGTTATTAAACCTATCCCACTCTCTAGTTACCCCTTAGCACGTAAAGGAATATTATTTGGGGGTCCAGCCATGGAGAAGAGTTTAGACACTAGGATAAGATAAGGAACACACCCATTATAAAGAAATCACATTAGGATTCTCTTTTTAAGCTGTTCCTTAAAACACTAGTGCTTAGGAAATCTATTGGAGGCAGAAGCAGTCAAGGGTAGCCTATGGTTAGGGTTAGGCTTAGGGTTAGGCTTAGGGTACGGCTTAGGGTACGGGTTCGGGGAGGGTTTCGGGTACGGCGTAGGTATGGTTTAGGGTTAGGGTTAGGGTTAGTGTTAGGGTTAGGGCTCGGTTTAGGGTACGGGTTAGGATTAGGGTACCTGTTAGGGTTAGGGTAGGGGTTAGGGTTAGGGTACGCGTTACGGTTAGGGTAGTTATTAAACCTGTCCCACTCTCTAGATACCCCTTAGCACGTAAAGGAATATTATTTGGGGGTCCAGCCATGGAGAAGAGTTTAGACACTAGGATAAGATAAGGAACACACCCATTATAAAGAAATCACATTAGGATAAACTTTTTAAGCTGTTCCTTAAAACACTAGTGCTTAGGAAATCTATTGGAGGCAGAAGCAGTCAAGGGTAGCCTAGGGTTAGGGTTAGGCTTAGGGTTAGGCTTAGGGTACGGCTTAGGGTACGGGTTCGGGGAGGGCTTCGGGTACGGCATAGGGTATGGGTTAGGGTTAGGGTTAGGGTTAGTGTTAGGGTTAGGGCTCGGTTTAGGGTACGGGTTAGGATTAGGGTACGTGTTAGGGTTAGGGTAGGGGTTAGGGTTAGGGTACGCGTTACGGTTAGGGTAGTGATTAAACCTATCCCACTCTCTAGATACCCCTTAGCACGTAAAGGAATATTATTTTGGGGTCCAGCCATGGAGAAGAGTTTTGACACTAAGATAATATAAGGAACACACACATTATAAAGAAATCACATTAGGATTCTCTTTGTAAGCTGTTCCTTAAAACACTAGTGCTTAGGAAATCTATTGGAGGCAGAAGCAGTTAAGGGTAGCCTAGGGTTAGGGTTAGGCTTAGGGTTAGGCTTAGGGTACGGTTTAGGGTACGGGTTTGGGGAGGGCTTCGGGTAAGGCGTAGGGTATGGGTTAGAGTTAGGGTTAGGGTTAGTGTTAGGGTTAGGGCTCGGTTTAGGGTACGGGTTAGGATTAGGGTACGTGTTAGGGTTAGGGTAGGGGTTAGCGTTAGGGTACGCGTTAGGGTTAGGGTAGTTATTAAACCTATCCCACTCTCTAGTTACCCCTTAGCACGTAAAGGAATATTATTTGGGGGTCCAGCCATGGAGAAGAGTTTAGACACTAGGATAAGATAAGGAACACACCCATTATAAAGAAATCACATTAGGATTCTCTTTTTAAGCTGTTCCTTAAAACACTAGTGCTTAGGAAATCTATTGGAGGCAGAAGCAGTCAAGGGTAGCCTAGGGTTAGGGTTAGGCTTAGGGTACGGCTTAGGGTACGGCTTAGGGTACGGGTTCGGGGAGGGCTTCGGGTACGGCGTAGGGTATGAGTTAAGGTTAGGGTTAGGGTTAGTGTTAGGGTTAGGGCTCGGTTTATGGTACTTGTTAGGATTAGCGTACGTGTTAGGGTTAGGGCAGGGGTTAGGGTTAGGGTACCCGTTAGGGTTAGGGTAGTTATTAAACCTATCCCACTCTCTAGATACCCCTTAGCACGTAAAGGAATATTATTTGGGGGTCCAGCCATGGAGAAGAGTTTAGACACTAGGATAAGATAAGGAACACACCCATTATAAAGAAATCACATTAGGATTCTCTTTTTAAGCTGTTCCTTAAAACACTAGTTCTTAGGAAATCTATTGGAGGCAGAAGCAGTCAAGGGTAGCCTAGGGTTAGGGTTAGGCTTAGGGTTAGGCTTAGGGTACGGCTTAGGGTACGGGTTCGGGGAGGGCTTCGGGTACGGCCTAGGGTGTGGGTTAGGGTTAGGGTTAGGGTTAGTGTTAGGGTTAGGGCTCGGTTTAGGGTACGGGTTAGGATTAGGGTACGTGTTAGGGTTAGGGTAGGGGTTAGGGTTAGGGTACGCGTTACGGTTAGGGTAGTTATTAAACCTATCCCACTCTCTAGTTACCCCTTAGCACGTAAAGGAATATTATTTGGGGGTCCAGCCATGGAGAAGAGTTTAGACACTAGGATAAGATAAGGAACACACCCATTATAAAGAAATCACATTAGGATTCTCTTTTTAAGCTGTTCCTTAAAACACTAGTGCTTAGGAAATCTATTGGAGGCAGAAGCAGTCAAGGGTAGCCTATGGTTAGGGTTAGGCTTAGGGTTAGGCTTAGGGTACGGCTTAGGGTACGGGTTCGGGGAGGGTTTCGGGTACGGCGTAGGGTATGGTTTAGGGTTAGGGTTAGGGTTAGTGTTAGGGTTAGGGCTCGGTTTAGGGTACGGGTTAGGATTAGGGTACCTGTTAGGGTTAGGGTAGGGGATAGGGTTAGGGTACGCGTTACGGTTAGGGTAGTTATTAAACCTGTCCCACTCTCTAGATACCCCTTAGCACGTAAAGGAATATTATTTGGGGGTCCAGCCATGGAGAAGAGTTTAGACACTAGGATAAGATAAGGAACACACCCATTATAAAGAAATCACATTAGGATAAACTTTTTAAGCTGTTCCTTAAAACACTAGTGCTTAGGAAATCTATTGGAGGCAGAAGCAGTCAAGGGTAGCCTAGGGTTAGGGTTAGGCTTAGGGTTAGGCTTAGGGTACGGCTTAGGGTACGGGTTCGGGGAGGGCTTCGGGTACGGCATAGGGTATGGGTTAGGGTTAGGGTTAGGGTTAGTGTTAGGGTTAGGGCTCGGTTTAGGGTACGGGTTAGGATTAGGGTACGTGTTAGGGTTAGGGTAGGGGTTAGGGTTAGGGTACGCGTTACGGTTAGGGTAGTGATTAAACCTATCCCACTCTCTAGATACCCCTTAGCACGTAAAGGAATATTATTTTGGGGTCCAGCCATGGAGAAGAGATTTGACACTAAGATAATATAAGGAACACACACATTATAAAGAAATCACATTAGGATTCTCTTTGTAAGCTGTTCCTTAAAACACTAGTGCTTAGGAAATCTATTGGAGGCAGAAGCAGTTAAGGGTAGCCTAGGGTTAGGGTTAGGCTTAGGGTTAGGCTTAGGGTACGGTTTAGGGTACGGGTTTGGGGAGGGCTTCGGGTACGGCGTAGGGTATGGGTTAGGGTTAGGGTTAGGGTTAGTGTTAGGGTTAGGGCTCGGTTTAGGGTACGGGTTAGGATTAGGGTACGTGTTAGGGTTAGGGTAGGGGTTAGGGTTTGGGTACGCGTTATGGTTAGGGTAGTTATTAAACCTATCCCACTCTCTAGATACCCCTTAGCACGTAAAGGAATATTATTTGGGGGTCCAGCCATGGAGAAGAGTTTAGACACTAAGATAATATAAGGAACACACACATTATAAAGAAATCACATTAGGATTCTCTTTTTAAGCTGTTCCTTAAAACACTAGTGCTTAGGAAATCTATTGGAGGCAGAAGCAGTCAAGGGTAGCCTAGGGTTAGGGTTAGGCTTAGGGTACGGCTTAGGGTACGGGTTCGGGGAGGGCTTCGGGTACGGCGTAGGGTATGGGTTAGGGTTAGGGTTAGGGTTAGTGTTAGGGTTAGGGCTCGGTTTAGGGTACGGGTTAGGATTAGGGTACGTGTTAGGGTTAGGGTAGGGGTTAGGGTTAGGGTACGCGTTACGGTTAGGGTAGTTATTAAACCTATCCCACTCTCTAGATACCCCTTAGCACGTAAAGGAATATTATTTGGGGGTCCCGCCATGGAGAAGAGTTTAGACACTAGGATAAGATAAGGAACACACCCATTATAAAGAAATCACATTAGGATTCTCTTTTTAAGCTGTTCCTTAAAACACTAGTGCTTAGGAAATCTATTGGAGGCAGAAGCAGTCAAGGGTAGCCTAGGGTTAGGCTTAGGATTAGGCTTAGGGTACGGCTTAGGGTACGGGTTCAGGGAGGGCTTCGGGTACGGCGTAGGGTATGGGTTAGGGTTAGGGTTAGGGTTAGTGTTAGGGTTAGGGCTCGGTTTAGGGTACGGGTTAGGATTAGGGTACGTGTTAGGGTTAGGGTAGGGGTTAGGGTTAGGGTACGCGTTACGGTTAGGGTAGTTATTAAACCTATCCCACTCTCTAGTTACCCCTTAGCACGTAAAGGAATATTATTTGGGGGTCCAGCCATGGAGAAGAGTTTAGACACTAGGATAAGATAAGGAACACACCCATTATAAAGAAATCACATTAGGATTCTCTTTTTAAGCTGTTCCTTAAAACACTAGTGCTTAGGAAATCTATTGGAGGCAGAGGCAGTCAAGGGTAGCCTATGGTTAGGGTTAGGCTTAGGGTTAGGCTTAGGGTACGGCTTAGGGTACGGGTTCGGGGAGGGTTTCGGGTACGGCGTAGGGTATGGGTTAGGGTTAGGGTTAGGGTTAGTGTTAGGGTTAGGGCTCGGTTTAGGGTACGGGTTAGGATTAGAGTACCTGTTAGGGTTAGGGTAGGGGTTAGGGTTAGGGTACGCGTTACGGTTAGGTTAGTTATTAAACCTGTCCCACTCTCTAGATACCCCTTAGCACGTAAAGGAATATTATTTGGGGGTCCAGCAATGGAGAAGAGTTTAGACACTAGGATAAGATAAGGAACACACCCATTATAAAGAAATCACATTAGGATAATCTTTTTAAGCTGTTCCTTAAAACACTAGTGCTTAGGAAATCTATTGGAGGCAGAAGCAGTCAAGGGTAGCCTAGGGTTAGGGTTAGGCTTAGGGTTAGGCTTAGGGTACGGTTTAGGGTACGGGTTTGGGGAGGGCTTCGGGTAAGGCGTAGGGTATGGGTTAGAGTTAGGGTTAGGGTTAGTGTTAGGGTTAGGGCTCGGTTTAGGGTACGGGTTAGGATTAGGGTACGTGTTAGGGTTAGGGTAGGGGTTAGCGTTAGGGTACGCGTTAGGGTTAGGGTAGTTATTAAACGTATCCCACTCTCTAGTTACCCCTTAGCACGTAAAGGAATATTATTTGGGGGTCCAGCCATGGAGAAGAGTTTAGACACTAGGATAAGATAAGGAACACACCCATTATAAAGAAATCACATTAGGATTCTCTTTTTAAGCTGTTCCTTAAAACACTAGTGCTTAGGAAATCTATTGGAGGCAGAAGCAGTCAAGGGTAGCCTAGGGTTAGGGTTAGGCTTAGGGTACGGCTTAGGGTACGGCTTAGGGTACGGGTTCGGGGAGGGCTTCGGGTACGGCGTAGGGTATGAGTTAAGGTTAGGGTTAGGGTTAGTGTTAGGGTTAGGGCTCGGTTTATGGTACGGGTTAGGATTAGCGTACGTGTTAGGGTTAGGGCAGGGGTTAGGGTTAGGGTACCCGTTAGGGTTAGGGTAGTTATTAAACCTATCCCACTCTCTAGATACCCCTTAGCACGTAAAGGAATATTATTTGGGGGTCCAGCCATGGAGAAGAGTTTAGACACTAGGATAAGATAAGGAACACACCCATTATAAAGAAATCACATTAGGATTCTCTTTTTAAGCTGTTCCTTAAAACACTAGTTCTTAGGAAATCTATTGGAGGCAGAAGCAGTCAAGGGTAGCCTAGGGTTAGGGTTAGGCTTAGGGTTAGGCTTAGGGTACGGCTTAGGGTACGGGTTCGGGGAGGGCTTCGGGTACGGCCTAGGGTGTGGGTTAGGGTTAGGGTTAGGGTTAGTGTTAGGGTTAGGGCTCGGTTTAGGGTACGGGTTAGGATTAGGGTACGTGTTAGGGTTAGGGTAGGGGTTAGGGTTAGGGTACGCGTTACGGTTAGGGTAGTTATTAAACCTATCCCACTCTCTAGTTACCCCTTAGCACGTAAAGGAATATTATTTGGGGGTCCAGCCATGGAGAAGAGTTTAGACACTAGGATAAGATAAGGAACACACCCATTATAAAGAAATCACATTAGGATTCTCTTTTTAAGCTGTTCCTTAAAACACTAGTGCTTAGGAAATCTATTGGAGGCAGAAGCAGTCAAGGGTAGCCTATGGTTAGGGTTAGGCTTAGGGTTAGGCTTAGGGTACGGCTTAGGGTACGGGTTCGGGGAGGGTTTCGGGTACGGCGTAGGGTATGGTTTAGGGTTAGGGTTAGGGTTAGTGTTAGGGTTAGGGCTCGGTTTAGGGTACGGGTTAGGATTAGGGTACCTGTTAGGGTTAGGGTAGGGGTTAGGGTTAGGGTACGCGTTACGGTTAGGGTAGTTATTAAACCTGTCCCACTCTCTAGATACCCCTTAGCACGTAAAGGAATATTATTTGGGGGTCCAGCCATGGAGAAGAGTTTAGATACTAGGATAAGATAAGGAACACACCCATTATAAAGAAATCACATTAGGATAAACTTTTTAAGCTGTTCCTTAAAACACTAGTGCTTAGGAAATCTATTGGAGGCAGAAGCAGTCAAGGGTAGCCTAGGGTTAGGGTTAGGCTTAGGGTTAGGCTTAGGGTACGGCTTAGGGTACGGGTTCGGGGAGGGCTTCGGGTACGGCATA
This sequence comes from Balaenoptera physalus, assembly GCF_965194825.1. Taxonomy (NCBI): domain Eukaryota; kingdom Metazoa; phylum Chordata; class Mammalia; order Artiodactyla; family Balaenopteridae; genus Balaenoptera; species Balaenoptera physalus. The sequence continues at coordinate 46,390 of NW_028126322.1, read as the reverse complement.
GGGTATGGGTTAGGGTTAGGGTTAGGGTTAGTGTTAGGGTTAGGGCTCGGTTTAGGGTACGGGTTAGGATTAGGGTACGTGTTAGGGTTAGGGTAGGGGTTAGGGTTAGGGTACGCGTTACGGTTAGGGTAGTGATTAAACCTATCCCACTCTCTAGATACCCCTTAGCACGTAAAGGAATATTATTTTGGGGTCCAGCCATGGAGAATAGTTTTGACACTAAGATAATATAAGGAACACACACATTATAAAGAAATCACATTAGGATTCTCTTTGTAAGCTGTTCCTTAAAACACTAGTGCTTAGGAAATCTATTGGAGGCAGAAGCAGTTAAGGGTAGCCTAGGGTTAGGGTTAGGCTTAGGGTTAGGCTTAGGGTACGGTTTAGGGTACGGGTTTGGGGAGGGCTTCGGGTAAGGCGTAGGGTATGGGTTAGAGTTAGGGTTAGGGTTAGTGTTAGGGTTAGGGCTCGGTTTAGGGTACGGGTTAGGATTAGGGTACGTGTTAGGGTTAGGGTAGGGGTTAGCGTTAGGGTACGCGTTAGGGTTAGGGTAGTTATTAAACCTATCCCACTCTCTAGTTACCCCTTAGCACGTAAAGGAATATTATTTGGGGGTCCAGCCATGGAGAAGAGTTTAGACACTAGGATAAGATAAGGAACACACCCATTATAAAGAAATCACATTAGGATTCTCTTTTTAAGCTGTTCCTTAAAACACTAGTGCTTAGGAAATCTATTGGAGGCAGAAGCAGTCAAGGGTAGCCTAGGGTTAGGGTTAGGCTTAGGGTTAGGCTTAGGGTACGGCTTAGGGTACGGGTTCGGGGAGGGCTTCGGGTACGGCGTAGGGTATGAGTTAAGGTTAGGGTTAGGGTTAGTGTTAGGGTTAGGGCTCGGTTTATGGTACGGGTTAGGATTAGGGTACGTGTTAGGGTTAGGGCAGGGGTTAGGGTTAGGGTACCCGTTAGGGTTAGGGTAGTTATTAAACCTATCCCACTCTCTAGATACCCCTTAGCACGTAAAGGAATATTATTTGGGGGTCCAGCCATGGAGAAGAGTTTAGACACTAGGATAAGATAAGGAACACACCCATTATAAAGAAATCACATTAGGATTCTCTTTTTAAGCTGTTCCTTAAAACACTAGTTCTTAGGAAATCTATTGGAGGCAGAAGCAGTCAAGGGTAGCCTAGGGTTAGGGTTAGGCTTAGGGTTAGGCTTAGGGTACAGCTTAGGGTACGGGTTCGGGGAGGGCTTCGGGTACGGCCTAGGGTGTGGGTTAGGGTTAGGGTTAGTGTTAGGGTTAGGGCTCAGTTTAGGGTACGGGTTAGGATTAGGGTACGTGTTAGGGTTTGGGTAGGGGTTAGGGTTAGGGTACCCGTTAGGGTTAGGGTAGTTATTAAACCTATCCCACTCTCTAGATACCCCTTAGCACGTAAAGGAATATTATTTGGGGGTCCCGCCATGGAGAAGAGTTTAGACACTAGGATAAGATAAGGAACACACCCATTATAAAGAAATCACATTAGGATTCTCTTTTTAAGCTGTTCCTTAAAACACTAGTGCTTAGGAAATCTATTGGAGGCAGAAGCAGTCAAGGGTAGCCTAGGGTTAGGGTTAGGCTTAGGGTTAGGCTTAGGGTACGGCTTAGGGTACGGGTTCGGGGAGGGCTTCGGGTACGGCGTAGGGTATGGGTTAGGGTTAGGGTTAGGGTTAGTGTTAGGGTTAGGGCTCGGTTTAGGGTACGGGTTAGGATTAGGGTACGTGTTAGGGTTAGGGTAGGGGTTAGGGTTAGGGTACACGTTAGGGTTAGGGTAGTGATTAAACCTATCCCACTCTCTAGATACCCCTTAGCACATAAAGGAATATTATTTGGGGGTCCAGCCATGGAGAAGAGTTTAGACACTAGGATTAGATAAGGAACACACCCATTATAAAGAAATCACATTAGGATTCTCTTTTTAAGCTGTTCCTTAAAACACTAGTGCTTAGGAAATCTATTGGAGGCAGAAGCAGTCAAGGGTAGCCTAGGGTTAGGGTTAGGCTTAGGGTTAGGCTTAGGGTACGGCTTAGGGTACGGGTTCGGGGAGGGCTTCGGGTACGGCGTAGGATATGGGTTAGGGTTAGGGTTAGGGTTAGTGTTAGGGTTAGGGCTCGGTTTAGGGTACGGGTTAGGATTAGGGTACGTGTTAGGGTTAGGGTAGGGGTTAGGGTTAGGGTACACGTTAGGGTTAGGGTAGTGATTAAACCTATCCCACTCTCTAGATACCCCTTAGCACGTAAAGGAATATTATTTGGGGGTCCAGCCATGGAGAAGAGTTTAGACACTAGGATAAGATAAGGAACACACTCATTATAAAGAAATCACATTAGGATTCTCTTTTTAAGCTGTTCCTTAAAACACTAGTGCTTAGGAAATCTATTGGAGGCAGAAGCAGTCAAGGGTAGCCTAGGGTTAGGGTTAGGCTTAGGGTTAGGCTTAGGGTACGGCTTAGGGTACGGGTTCGGGGAGGGCTTCGGGTACGGCGTAGGGTATGGGTTCAGGTTAGGGTTAGGGTTAGTGTTAGGGTTAGGGCTCGGTTTAGGGTACGGGTTAGTATTAGGGTATGTGTTAGGGTTAGGGCAGGGGTTAGGGTTAGGGTACCCTTTAGGGTTAGGGTAGTTATTAAACCTATCCCACTCTCTAGATACCCCTTAGCACGTAAAGGAATATTATTTGGGGGTCCAGCCATGGAGAAGAGTTTAGACACTAAGATAATATAAGGAACACACACATTATAAAGAAATCACATTAGGATTCTCTTTTTAAGCTGTTCCTTAAAACATTAGTGCTTAGGAAATCTATTGGAGGCAGAAGCAGTCAAGGGTAGCCTAGGGTTAGGGTTAGGCTTAGGGTTAGGCTTAGGGTACGGCTTAGGGTACGGGTTCGGGGAGGGCTTCGGGTATGGCGTAGGGTATGGGTTAGGGTTAGGGTTAGGTTTAGTGTTAGGGTTAGGGCTCGGTTTAGGTTACGGGTTAGGATTAGGGTACGTGTTAGGGTTAGGGTAGGGGTTAGCGTTAGGGTACGCTTTAGGGTTAACGTAGTTATTAAACCTATCTCACTCTCTAGTTACCCCTTAGCACGTAAAGGAATATTATTTGGGGGTCCCGCCATGGAGAAGAGTTTAGACACTAGGATAATATAAGGAACACACCCATTATAAAGAAATCACATTAGGATTCTCTTTTTAAGCTGTTCCTTAAAACACTAGTGCTTAGGAAATCTATTGGAGGCAGAAGCAGTCAAGGGTAGCCTAGGGTTAGGGTTAGGCTTAGGGTTAGGCTTAGGGTACGGCTTAGGGTACGGGTTCGGGGAGGGCTTCGGGTACGGCGTAGGGTATGGGTTAGGGTTAGGGTTAGGGTTAGTGTTAGGGTTAGGGCTCGGTTTAGGGTACGGGTTAGGATTAGGGTACGTGTTAGGGTTAGGGTAGGGGTTAGGTTTAGGGTACGCGTTACGGTTAGGGTAGTTATTAAACCTATCTCACTCTCTAGATACCCCTTAGCACGTAAAGGAATATTATTTGGGGGTCTAGCCATGGAGAAGAGTTTAGACACTAAGATAATATAAGGAACACACACATTATAAAGAAATCACATTAGGATTCTCTTTTTAAGCTGTTCCTTAAACCACTAGTGCTTAGGAAATCTATTGGAGGCAGAAGCATTCAAGGGTAGCCTAGGGTTAGGGTTAGGCTTAGGGTTAGGCTTAGGGTACGGCTTAGGGTACGGGTTCGTGGAGGGCTTTGGGTACGGCATAGGGTATGGGTTAGGGTTAGGGTTAGGGTTAGTGTTAGGGTTAGGGCTCGGTTTAGGGTACGGGTTAGGATTAGGGTACGTGTTAGGGTTAGGGTAGGGGTTAGCGTTAGGGTACGCGTTAGCGTTAGGGTAGTTATTAAACCTATCCCACTCTCTAGTTACCCCTTAGCACGTAAAGGAATATTATTTGGGGGTCCAGCCATGGAGAAGAGTTTAGAAACTAGGATAAGATAAGGAACACACCCATTATAAAGAAATCACATTAGGATTCTCTTCTTAAGCTGTTCCTTAAAACACTAGTGCTTAGGAAATCTATTGGAGGCAGAAGCAGTCAAGGGTAGCCTAGGGTTAGGGTTAGGCTTAGGGTTAGGCTTAGGGTACGGCTTAGGGTACGGGTTCGGTGAGGGCTTCGAGTACGGCGTAGGGTATGGGTTAGGGTTAGGGTTAGGGTTAGTGTTAGGGTTAGGGCTCGGTTTAGGGTACGGGTTAGGATTAGGGTACGTGTTAGGGTTAGGGCAGGGGTTAGGGATAGGGTACCCGTTAGGGTTAGGGTAGTTATTAAACCTATCCCACTCTCTAGATACCCCTTAGCACGTAAAGGAATATTATTTGGGGGTCCAGCCATGGAGAAGAGTTTAGACACTAAGATAATATAAGGAACACACACATTATAAAGAAATCACATTAGGATTCTCTTTTTAAGCTGTTCCTTAAAACACTAGTGCTTAGGAAATCTATTGGAGGCAGAAGCAGTCAAGGGTAGCCTAGGGTTAGGGTGAGGCTTAGGGGTAGGCTTAGGGTACGGCTTAGGGTACGGGTTCGGGGAGGGCTTCGGGTACGGCGTAGGGTATGGGTTAGGGTTAGGGTTAGGGTTAGTGTTAGGGTTAGGGCTCGGTTTAGGGTACGGGTTAGGATTAGGGTACGTGTTAGGGTTAGGGTAGGGGTTAGGGTTAGTGTACGCGTTAGGGTTAGGGTAGTGATTAAACCTATCCCACTCTCTAGATACCCCTTAGCACATAAAGGAATATTATTTGGGGGTCCAGCCATGGAGAAGAGTTTAGACACTAGGATTAGATAAGGAACACACCCATTATAAAGAAATCACATTAGGATTCTCTTTTTAAGCTGTTCCTTAAAACACTAGTGCTTAGGAAATATATTGGAGGCAGAAGCAGTCAAGGGTAGCCTAGGGTTAGGGTTAGGCTTAGGGTTAGGCTTAGGGTACGGCTTAGGGTACGGGTTCGGGGAGGGCTTCGGGTACGGCGTAGGCTATGGGTTAGGGTTAGGGTTAGGGTTAGTGTTAGGGTTAGGGCTCGCTTTAGGGTACGGGTTAGGATTAGGGTACGTGTTAGGGTTAGGGTAGGGGTTAGCGTTAGGGTACGCGTTAGGGTTAGGGTAGTTATTAAACCTATCCCACTCTCTAGTTACCCCTTAGCACGTAAAGGAATATTATTTGGGGGTCCAGCCATGGAGAAGAGTTTAGACACTAGGATAAGATAAGGAACACACCCATTATAAAGAAATCACATTAGGATTCTCTTTTTAAGCTGTTCCTTAAAACACTAGTGCTTAGGAAATCTATTGGAGGCAGAAGCAGTCAAGGGTAGCCTAGGGTTAGGGTTAGGCTTAGGGTTAGGCTTAGGGTACGGCTTAGGGTACGGGTTCGGGGAGGGCTTCGGGTACGGCGTAGGGTATGAGTTAAGGTTAGGGTTAGGGTTAGTGTTAGGGTTAGGGCTCGGTTTATGGTACGGGTTAGGATTAGGGTACGTGTTAGGGTTAGGGCAGGGGTTAGGGTTAGGGTACCCGTTAGGGTTAGGGTAGTTATTAAACCTATCCCACTCTCTAGATACCCCTTAGCACGTAAAGGAATATTATTTGGGGGTCCAGCCATGGAGAAGAGTTTAGACACTAGGATAAGATAAGGAACACACCCATTATAAAGAAATCACATTAGGATTCTCTTTTTAAGCTGTTCCTTAAAACACTAGTTCTTAGGAAATCTATTGGAGGCAGAAGCAGTCAAGGGTAGCCTAGGGTTAGGGTTAGGCTTAGGGTTAGGCTTAGGGTACGGCTTAGGGTACGGGTTCGGGGAGGGCTTCGGGTACGGCCTAGGGTGTGGGTTAGGGTTAGGGTTAGGGTTAGTGTTAGGGTTAGGGCTCAGTTTAGGGTACGGGTTAGGATTAGGGTACGTGTTAGGGTTAGGGTAGGGGTTAGGGTTAGGGTACCCGTTAGGGTTAGGGTAGTTATTAAACCTATCCCACTCTCTAGATACCCCTTAGCACGTAAAGGAATATTATTTGGGGGTCCCGCCATGGAGAAGAGTTTAGACACTAGGATAAGATAAGGAACACACCCATTATAAAGAAATCACATTAGGATTCTCTTTTTAAGCTGTTCCTTAAAACACTAGTGCTTAGGAAATCTATTGGAGGCAGAAGCAGTCAAGGGTAGCCTAGGGTTAGGGTTAGGCTTAGGGTTAGGCTTAGGGTACGGCTTAGGGTACGGGTTCGGGGAGGGCTTCGGGTACGGCGTAGGGTATGGGTTAGGGTTAGGGTTAGGGTTAGTGTTAGGGTTAGGGCTCGGTTTAGGGTACGTGTTAGGATTAGGGTACGTGTTAGGGTTAGGGTAGGGGTTAGGGTTAGGGTACACGTTAGGGTTAGGGTAGTGATTAAACCTATCCCACTCTCTAGATACCCCTTAGCACATAAAGGAATATTATTTGGGGGTCCAGCCATGGAGAAGAGTTTAGACACTAGGATTAGATAAGGAACACACCCATTATAAAGAAATCACATTAGGATTCTCTTTTTAAGCTGTTCCTTAAAACACTAGTGCTTAGGAAATCTACTGGAGGCAGAAGCAGTCAAGGGTAGCCTAGGGTTAGGGTTAGGCTTAGGGTTAGGCTTAGGGTACGGCTTAGGGTACGGGTTCGGGGAGGGCTTCGGGTACGGCGTAGGATATGGGTTAGGGTTAGGGTTAGGGTTAGTGTTAGGGTTAGGGCTCGGTTTAGGGTACGGGTTAGGATTAGGGTACGTGTTAGGGTTAGGGTAGGGGTTAGGGTTAGGGTACACGTTAGGGTTAGGGTAGTGATTAAACCTATCCCACTCTCTAGATACCCCTTAGCACGTAAAGGAATATTATTTGGGGGTCCAGCCATGGAGAAGAGTTTAGACACTAGGATAAGATATGGAACACACTCATTATAAAGAAATCACATTAGGATTCTCTTTTTAAGCTGTTCCTTAAAACACTAGTGCTTAGGAAATCTATTGGAGGCAGAAGCAGTCAAGGGTAGCCTAGGGTTAGGGTGAGGCTTAGGGGTAGGCTTAGGGTACGGCTTAGGGTACGGGTTCAGGGAGGGCTTCGGGTACGGCGTAGGTTATGGGTTAGGGTTAGGGTTAGGGTTAGTGTTAGGGTTAGGGCTCGGTTTAGGGTACGGGTTAGGATTAGGGTACGTGTTAGGGTTAGGGTAGGGGTTAGGGTTAGTGTACGCGTTAGGGTTAGGGTAGTGATTAAACCTATCCCACTCTCTAGATACCCCTTAGCACATAAAGGAATATTATTTGGGGGTCCAGCCATGGAGAAGAGTTTAGACACTAGGATTAGATAAGGAACACACCCATTAAAAAGAAATCACATTAGGATTCTCTTTTTAAGCTGTTCCTTAAAACACTAGTGCTTAGGAAATATATTGGAGGCAGAAGCAGTCAAGGGTAGCCTAGGGTTAGGGTTAGGCTTAGGGTTAGGCTTAGGGTACGGCTTAGGGTACGGGTTCGGGGAGGGCTTCGGGTACGGCGTAGGCTATGGGTTAGGGTTAGGGTTAGGGTTAGTGTTAGGGTTAGGGCTCGCTTTAGGGTACGGGTTAGGATTAGGGTACGTGTTAGGGTTAGGGTAGGGGTTAGCGTTAGGGTACGCGTTAGGGTTAGGGTAGTTATTAAACCTATCCCACTCTCTAGTTACCCCTTAGCACGTAAAGGAATATTATTTGGGGGTCCAGCCATGGAGAAGAGTTTAGACACTAGGATAAGATAAGGAACACACCCATTATAAAGAAATCACATTAGGATTCTATTTTTAAGCTGTTCCTTAAAACACTAGTGCTTAGGAAATCTATTGGAGGCAGAAGCAGTCAAGGGTAGACTAGGGTTAGGTTTAGGCTTAGGGTTAGGCTTAGGGTACGGCTTAGGGTACGGGTTCGGGGAGGGCTTCGGGTACGGCGTAGGGTATGGGTTAGAGTTAGGTTTACGGTTAGTGTTAGGGTTAGGGCTCGGTTTAGGGTACGGGTTAGGATTAGGGTACGTGTTAGGGTTAGGGTAGGGGTTAGGGTTAGGGTACGCGTTAGGGTTAGGGTAGTTATTAAACCTATCCCACTCTCTAGTTACCCCTTAGCACGTAAAGGAATATTATTTGGGGGTCCAGCCATGGAGAAGAGTTTAGACACTAGGATAAGATAAGGAACACACCCATTATAAAGAAATCACATTAGGATTCTCTTTTTAAGCTGTTCCTTAAAACACTAGTGCTTAGGAAATCTATTGGAGGCAGAAGCAGTAAAGGGTAGCCCAGGGTTAGTGTTAGGCTTAGGGTTAGGCTTAGGGTACGGCTTAGGGTACGGGTTCGGGGAGGTCTTCGGGTACGGCGTAGGCTATGGGTTAGGGTTAGGGTTAGGGTTAGTGTTAGGGTTAGGGCTCGGTTTAGGGTACGGGTTAGGATTAGGGTACGTGTTAGGGTTAGGGTAGGGGTTAGCGTTAGGGTACGCGTTAGGGTTAGGGTAGTTATTAAACCTATCCCACTCTCTAGTTACCCCTTAGCACGTAAAGGAATATTATTTGGGGGTCCAGCCATGGAGAAGAGTTTAGACACTAGGATAAGATAAGGAACACACCCATTATAAAGAAATCACATTAGGATTCTCTTTTTAAGCTGTTCCTTAAAACACTAGTGCTTAGGAAATCTATTGGAGGCAGAAGCAGTCAAGGGTAGCCTAGGGTTAGGGTTAGGCTTAGGGTTAGGCTTAGGGTACGGCTTAGGGTACGGGTTCGGGGAGGGTTTCGGGTACGGCGTAGGGTATGGGTTAGGGTTAGGGTTAGGGTTAGTGTTAGGGATAGGGCTCGGTTTAGGGTACGGGTTAGGATTAGGGTACGTGTTAGGGTTAGGGTAGGGGTTAGGGTTAGGGTACGCGTTACGGTTAGTGTAGTTATTAAACCTATCTCACTCTCTAGATACCCCTTAGCACGTAAAGGAATATTATTTGGGGGTCCAGCCATGGAGAAGAGTTTAGACACTAGGATAAGATAAGGAACACACCCATTATAAAGAAATCACATTAGGATAATCTTTTTAAGCTGTTCCTTAAAACACTAGTGCTTAGGAAATCTCTTGGAGGCAGAAGCAGTCAGGGTAGCCTAGGGTTAGGGTTAGGCTTAGGGTTAGGCTTAGGGTACGGCTTAGGGTACGGGTTCGGGGAGGGCTTCGGGTACGGCGTAGGGTATGGGTTATGGTTAGGGTTAGGGTTAGTGTTAGGGTTAGGGCTCAGTTTAGGGTACGGGTTAGGATTAGGGTACGTGTTAGGGTTAGGGCAGGGGTTAGTGTTAGGGTACCCGTTATGGTTAGGGTAGTTATTAAACCTATCCCACTCTCTAGATACCCCTTAGCACGTAAAGGAATATTATTTGGGGGTCCAGCCATGGAGAAGAGTTTAGACACTAAGATAATATAAGGAACACGCACATTATAAAGAAATCACATTAGGATTCTCTTTTTAAGCTGTTCCTTAAAACACTAGTGCTTAGGAAATCTATTGGAGGCAGAAGCAGTCAAGGGTAGCCTAGGGTTAGGGTTAGGCTTAGGGTACGGCTTAGGGTACGGGTTCGGGGAGGGCTTCGGGTACGGCGTAGGGTATGGGTTAGGGTTAGGGTTAGGGTTAGTGTTAGGGTTAGGGCTCGGTTTAGGGTACGGGTTAGGATTAGGGTACGTGTTAGGGTTAGGGTAGGGGTTAGGGTTAGGGTACGCGTTACGGTTAGGGTAGTTATTAAACCTATCCCACTCTCTAGATACCCCTTAGCACGTAAAGGAATATTATTTGGGGGTCCCGCCATGGAGAAGAGTTTAGACACTAGGATAAGATAAGGAACACACCCATTATAAAGAAATCACATTAGGATTCTCTTTTTAAGCTGTTCCTTAAAACACTAGTGCTTAGGAAATCTATTGGAGGCAGAAGCAGTCAAGGGTAGCCTAGGGTAAGGCTTAGGATTAGGCTTAGGGTACGGCTTAGGGTACGGGTTCAGGGAGGGCTTCGGGTACGGCGTAGGGTATGGGTTAAGGTTAGGGTTAGGGTTAGTGTTAGGGTTAGGGCTCGGTTTAGGGTACGGGTTAGTATTAGGGTATGTGTTAGGGTTAGGGCAGGGGTTAGGGTTAGGGTACCCGTTAGGGTTAGGGTAGTTATTAAACCTATCCCACTCTCTAGATACCCCTTAGCACGTAAAGGAATATTATTTGGGGGTCCAGCCATGGAGAAGAGTTTAGACACTAAGATAATATAAGGAACACACACATTATAAAGAAATCACATTAGGATTCTCTTTTTAAGCTGTTCCTTAAAACATTAGTGCTTAGGAAATCTATTGGAGGCAGAAGCAGTCAAGGGTAGCCTAGGGTTAGGGTTAGGCTTAGGGTTAGGCTTAGGGTACGGCTTAGGGTACGGGTTCGGGGAGGGCTTCGGGTATGGCGTAGGGTATGGGTTAGGGTTAGGGTTAGGTTTAGTGTTAGGGTTAGGGCTCGGTTTAGGGTACGGGTTAGGATTAGGGTACGTGTTAGGGTTAGGGTAGGGGTTAGCGTTAGGGTACGCGTTAGGATTAACGTAGTTATTAAACCTATCTCACTCTCTAGTTACCCCTTAGCACGTAAAGGAATATTATTTGGGGGTCCCGCCATGGAGAAGAGTTTAGACACTAGGATAATATAAGGAACACACCCATTATAAAGAAATCACATTAGGATTCTCTTTTTAAGCTGTTCCTTAAAACACTAGTGCTTAGGAAATCTATTGGAGGCAGAAGCAGTCAAGGGTAGCCTAGGGTTAGGGTTAGGCTTAGGGTTAGGCTTAGGGTACGGCTTAGGGTACGGGTTCGGGGAGGGCTTCGGGTACGGCGTAGGGTATGGGTTAGGGTTAGGGTTAGGGTTAGTGTTAGGGTTAGGGCTCGGTTTAGGGTACGGGTTAGGATTAGGGTACGTGTTAGGGTTAGGGTAGGGGTTAGGGTTAGGGTACACGTTAGGGTTAGGGTAGTGATTAAACCTATCCCACTCTCTAGATACCCCTTAGCACATAAAGGAATATTATTTGGGGGTCCAGGCATGGAGAAGAGTTTAGACACTAGGATTAGATAAGGAACACACCATTATAAAGAAATCACATTAGGATTCTCTTTTTAAGCTGTTCCTTAAAACACTAGTGCTTAGGAAATCTATTGGAGGCAGAAGCAGTCAAGGGTAGCCTAGGGTTAGGGTTAGGCTTAGGGTTAGGCTTAGGGTACGGCTTAGGGTACGGGTTCGGGGAGGGCTTCGGGTACGGCGTAGGGTATGGGTTAGGGTTAGGGTTAGGGTTAGTGTTAGGGTTAGGGCTCGGTTTAGGGTACGGGTTAGGATTAGGGTACGTGTTAGGGTTAGGGTAGGGGTTAGGGTTTGGGTACGCGTTACGGTTAGGGTAGTTATTAAACCTATCCCACTCTCTAGATACCCCTTAGCACGTAAAGGAATATTATTTGGGGGTCCAGCCATGGAGAAGAGTTTAGACACTAAGATAATATAAGGAACACACACATTATAAAGAAATCACATTAGGATTCTCTTTTTAAGCTGTTCCTTAAAACACTAGTGCTTAGGAAATCTATTGGAGGCAGAAGCAGTCAAGGGTAGCCTAGGGTTAGGGTTAGGCTTAGGGTACGGCTTAGGGTACGGGTTCGGGGAGGGCTTCGGGTACGGCGTAGGGTATGGGTTAGGGTTAGGGTTAGGGTTAGTGTTAGGGTTAGGGCTCGGTTTAGGGTACGGGTTAGGATTAGGGTACGTGTTAGGGTTAGGGTAGGGGTTAGGGTTAGGGTACGCGTTACGGTTAGGGGAGTTATTAAACCTATCCCACTCTCTAGATACCCCTTAGCACGTAAAGGAATATTATTTGGGGGTCCCGCCATGGAGAAGAGTTTAGACACTAGGATAAGATAAGGAACACACCCATTATAAAGAAATCACATTAGGATTCTCTTTTTAAGCTGTTCCTTAAAACACTAGTGCTTAGGAAATCTATTGGAGGCAGAAGCAGTCAAGGGTAGCCTAGGGTAAGGCTTAGGATTAGGCTTAGGGTACGGCTTAGGGTACGGGTTCAGGGAGGGCTTCGGGTACGGCGTAGGGTATGGGTTAGGGTTAGGGTTAGGGTTAGTGTTAGGGTTAGGGCTCGGTTTAGGGTACGGGTTAGGATTAGGGTACGTGTTAGGGTTAAGGTAGGGGTTAGGGTTAGGGTACGCGTTACGGTTAGGGTAGTTATTAAACCTATCCCACTCTCTAGTTACCCCTTAGCACGTAAAGGAATATTATTTGGGGGTCCAGCCATGGAGAAGAGTTTAGACACTAGGATAAGATAAGGAACACACCCATTATAAAGAAATCACATTAGGATTCTCTTTTTAAGCTGTTCCTTAAAACACTAGTGCTTAGGAAATCTATTGGAGGCAGAAGCAGTCAAGGGTAGCCTAGGGTTAGGGTTAGGCTTAGGGTTTGGCTTAGGGTACGGCTTAGGGTACGGGTTCGGGGAGGGTTTCGGGTACGGCGTAGGGTATGGGTTAGGGTTAGGGTTAGGGTTAGTGTTAGGGATAGGGCTCGGTTTAGGGTACGGGTTAGGATTAGGGTACGTGTTAGGGTTAGGGTAGGGGTTAGGGTTAGGGTACGCGTTACGGTTAGTGTAGTTATTAAACCTATCTCACTCTCTAGATACCCCTTAGCACGTAAAGGAATATTATTTGGGGGTCCAGCCATGGAGAAGAGTTTAGACACTAGGATAAGATAAGGAACACACCCATTATAAAGAAATCACATTAGGATAATCTTTTTAAGCTGTTCCTTAAAACACTAGTGCTTAGGAAATCTCTTGGAGGCAGAAGCAGTCAGGGTAGCCTAGGGTTAGGGTTAGGCTTAGGGTTAGGCTTAGGGTACGGCTTAGGGTACGGGTTCGGGGAGGGCTTCGGGTACGGCGTAGGGTATGGGTTAGGGTTAGGGTTAGGGTTAGTGTTAGGGTTAGGGCTCGGTTTAGGGTACGGGTTAGGATTAGGGTACGTGTTAGGGTTAGGGTAGGGGTTAGGGTTAGGGTACGCGTTACGGTTAGGGTAGTTATTAAACCTGTCCCACTCTCTAGATACCCCTTAGCACGTAAAGGAATATTATTTGGGGGTCCAGCCATGGAGAAGAGTTTAGACACTAGGATAAGATAAGGAACACACCCATTATAAAGAAATCACATTAGGATAATCTTTTTAAGCTGTTCCTTAAAACACTAGTGCTTAGGAAATCTATTGGAGGCAGAAGCAGTCAAGGGTAGCCTAGGGTTAGGGTTAGGCTTAGGGTTAGGCTTAGGGTACGGCTTAGGGTACGGGTTCGGGGAGGGCTTCGGGTACGGCATAGGGTATGGGTTAGAGTTAGGGTTAGGGTTAGTGTTAGGGTTAGGGCTCGGTTTAGGGTACGGGTTAGGATTAGGGTACGTGTTAGGGTTAGGGTAGGGGTTAGGGTTAGGGTACGCGTTACGGTTAGGGTAGTGATTAAACCTATCCCACTCTCTAGATACTCCTTAGCACGTAAAGGAATATTATTTTGGGGTCCAGCCATGGAGAAGAGTTTTGACACTAAGATAATATAAGGAACACACACATTATAAAGAAATCACATTAGGATTCTCTTTGTAAGCTGTTCCTTAAAACACTAGTGCTTAGGATATCTATTGGAGGCAGAAGCAGTTAAGGGTAGCCTAGGGTTAGGGTTAGGCTTAGGGTTAGGCTTAGGGTTCGGTTTAGGGTACGGGTTTGGGGAGGGCTTCGGGTAAGGCGTAGGGTATGGGTTAGAGTTAGGGTTAGGGTTAGTGTTAGGGTTAGGGCTCGGTTTAGGGTACGGGTTAGGATTAGGGTACGTGTTAGGGTTAGGGTAGGGGTTAGCGTTAGGGTACGCGTTAGGGTTAGGCTAGTTATTAAACCTATCCCACTCTCTAGTTACCCCTTAGCATGTAAAGGAATATTATTTGGGGATCCAGCCATGGAGAAGAGTTTAGACACTAGGATAAGATAAGGAACACACCCATTATAAAGAAATCACATTAGGATTCTCTTTTTAAGCTGTTCCTTAAAACACTAGTGCTTAGGAAATCTATTGGAGGCAGAAGCAGTCAAGGGTAGCCTAGGGTTAGGGTTAGGCTTAGGGTTAGGCTTAGGGTACGGCTTAGGGTACGGGTTCGGGGAGGGCTTCGGGTACGGCGTAGGGTATGAGTTAAGGTTAGGGTTAGGGTTAGTGTTAGGGTTAGGGCTCGGTTTATGGTACGGGTTAGGATTAGGGTACGTGTTAGGGTTAGGGCAGGGGTTAGGGTTAGGGTACCCGTTAGGGTTAGGGTAGTTATTAAACCTATCCCACTCTCTAGATACCCCTTAGCACGTAAAGGAATATTATTTGGGGGTCCCGCCATGGAGAAGAGTTTAGACACTAGGATAAGATAAGGAACACACCCATTATAAAGAAATCACATTAGGATTCTCTTTTTAAGCTGTTCCTTAAAACACTAGTGCTTAGGAAATCTATTGGAGGCAGAAGCAGTCAAGGGTAGCCTAGGGTTAGGGTTAGGCTTAGGGTTAGGCTTAGGTTACGGCTTAGGGTACGGGTTCGGGGAGGGCTTCGGGTACGGCGTAGGGTATAGGTTAGGGTTAGGGTTAGGGTTAGTGTTAGGGTTAGGGCTCGGTTTAGGGTACGGGTTAGGATTAGGGTACGTGTTAGGGTTAGGGTAGGGGTTAGCGTTAGGGTACACGTTAGGGATAGGGTAGTTATTAAACCTATCCCACTCTCTAGTTACCCCTTAGCACGTAAAGGAATATTATTTGGGGGTCCAGCCATGGAGAAGAGTTTAGACACTAGGATAAGGTAAGGAACACACCCATTATAAAGAAATCACATTAGGATTCTCCTTTTAAGCTGTTCCTTAAAACACTAGTGCTTAGGAAATCTATTGGAGGCAGAAGCAGTCAAGGGTAGCCTAGGGTTAGGGTTAGGCTTAGGGTTAGGCTTAGGGTACGGCTTAGGGTACGGGTTCGGGGAGGGTTTCGGGTATGGCGTAGGGTATGGGTTAGGGTTAGGGTTAGGGTTAGTGTTAGGGTTAGGGCTCGGTTTAGGGTACGGGTTAGTATTAGGGTACGTGTTAGGGTTAGGGTAGGGGTTAGGGTTAGGGTACGCGTTACGGTTAGGGTAGTTATTAAACCTGTCCCACTCTCTAGATACCCCTTAGCACGTAAAGGAGTATTATTTTGGGGTCCAGCCATGGAGAAGAGTTTTGACACTAAGATAATATAAGGAACACACACATTATAAAGAAATCACATTAGGATTCTCTTTGTAAGCTGTTCCTTAAAACACTAGTGCTTAGGAAATCTATTGGAGGCAGAAGCAGTTAAGGGTAGCCTAGGGTTAGGGTTATTCTTAGGGTTAGGCTTAGGGTACGGCTTAGGGTACGGGTTTGTGGAGGGCTTCGTGTAAGGCGTAGGGTATGGGTTAGAGTTAGGGTTAGGGTTAGTGTTAGGGTTAGGGCTCGGTTTAGGGTACGGTTTAGGATTAGGGTACGTGTTAGGGTTAGGGTAGGGGTTAGCGTTAGGGTACGCGTTAGGGTTAGGGTAGTTATTAAACCTATCCCACTCTCTAGATACCCCTTAGCACGTAAAGGAATATTATTTGGGGGTCCAGCCATGGAGAAGAGTTTAGACACTAGGATAAGATAAGGAACACACCCATTATAAAGAAATCACATTAGGATTCTCTTTTTAAGCTGTTCCTTAAAACACTAGTGCTTAGGAAATCTATTGGAGGCAGAAGCAGTCAAGGGTAGCCTAGGGTTAGGGTTAGACTTAGGGTTAGGCTTAGGGTACGGCTTAGGGTACGGGTTCGGGGAGGGCTTCGGGTACGGCCTAGGGTGTGGGTTAGGGTTAGGGTTAGGGTTAGTGTTAGGGTTAGGGCTCAGTTTAGGGTACGGGTTAGGATTAGGGTACGTGTTAGGGTTAGGGCAGGGGTTAGGGTTAGGGTACCCGTTAGGGTTAGGGTAGTTATTAAACCTATCCCACTCTCTAGATACCCCCTAGCACGTAAAGGAATATTATTTGGGGGTCCCGCCATGGAGAAGAGTTTAGACACTAGGATAATATAAGGAACACACACATTATAAAGAAATCACATTAGGATTCTCTTTGTAAGCTGTTCCTTAAAACACTAGTGCTTAGGATATCTATTGGAGGCAGAAGCAGTTAAGGGTAGCCTAGGGTTAGGGTTAGGCTTAGGGTTTGGCTTAGGGTACGGCTTAGGGTACGGGTTCGGGGAGGGTTTCGGGTACGGCGTAGGGTATGGGTTAGGGTTAGGGTTAGGGTTAGTGTTAGGGATAGGGCTCGGTTTAGGGTACGGGTTAGGATTAGGGTACGTGTTAGGGTTAGGGTAGGGGTTAGGGTTAGGGTACGCGTTACGGTTAGTGTAGTTATTAAACCTATCTCACTCTCTAGATACCCCTTAGCACGTAAAGGAATATTATTTGGGGGTCCAGCCATGGAGAAGAGTTTAGACACTAGGATAAGATAAGGAACACACCCATTATAAAGAAATCACATTAGGATAATCTTTTTAAGCTGTTCCTTAAAACACTAGTGCTTAGGAAATCTCTTGGAGGCAGAAGCAGTCAGGGTAGCCTAGGGTTAGGGTTAGGCTTAGGGTTAGGCTTAGGGTACGGCTTAGGGTACGGGTTCGGGGAGGGCTTCGGGTACGGCGTAGGGTATGGGTTAGGGTTAGGGTTAGGGTTAGTGTTAGGGTTAGGGCTCGGTTTAGGGTACGGGTTAGGATTAGGGTACGTGTTAGGGTTAGGGTAGGGGTTAGGGTTAGGGTACGCGTTACGGTTAGGGTAGTTATTAAACCTGTCCCACTCTCTAGAAACCCCTTAGCACGTAAAGGAATATTATTTGGGGGTCCAGCCATGGAGAAGAGTTTAGACACTAGGATAAGATAAGGAACACACCCATTATAAAGAAATCACATTAGGATAATCTTTTTAAGCTGTTCCTTAAAACACTAGTGCTTAGGAAATCTATTGGAGGCAGAAGCAGTCAAGGGTAGCCTAGGGTTAGGGTTAGGCTTAGGGTTAGGCTTAGGGTACGGCTTAGGGTACGGGTTCGGGGAGGGCTTCGGGTACGGCATAGGGTATGGGTTAGGGTTAGGGTTAGGGTTAGTGTTAGGGTTAGGGCTCGGTTTAGGGTACGGGTTAGGATTAGGGTACGTGTTAGGGTTAGGGTAGGGGTTAGGGTTAGGGTACGCGTTACGGTTAGGGTAGTGATTAAACCTATCCCACTCTCTAGATACTCCGTAGCACGTAAAGGAATATTATTTTGGGGTCCAGCCATGGAGAAGAGTTTTGACACTAAGATAATATAAGGAACACACACATTATAAAGAAATCACATTAGGATTCTCTTTGTAAGCTGTTCCTTAAAACACTAGTGCTTAGGATATCTATTGGAGGCAGAAGCAGTTAAGGGTAGCCTAGGGTTAGGGTTAGGCTTAGGGTTAGGCTTAGGGTTCGGTTTAGGGTACGGGTTTGGGGAGGGCTTCGGGTAAGGCGTAGGGTATGGGTTAGAGTTAGGGTTAGGGTTAGTGTTAGGGTTAGGGCTCGGTTTAGGGTACGGGTTAGGATTAGGGTACGTGTTAGGGTTAGGGTAGGGGTTAGCGTTAGGGTACGCGTCAGGGTTAGGCTAGTTATTAAACCTATCCCACTCTCTAGTTACCCCTTAGCATGTAAAGGAATATTATTTGGGGGTCCAGCCATGGAGAAGAGTTTAGACACTAGGATAAGATATGGAACACACCCATTATAAAGAAATCACATTAGGATTCTCTTTTTAAGCTGTTCCTTAAAACACTAGTGCTTAGGAAATCTATTGGAGGCAGAAGCAGTCAAGGGTAGCCTAGGGTTAGGGTTAGGCTTAGGGTTAGGCTTAGGGTACGGCTTAGGGTACGGGTTCGGGGAGGGCTTCGGGTACGGCGTAGGGTATGAGTTAAGGTTAGGGTTAGGGTTAGTGTTAGGGTTAGGGCTCGGTTTATGGTACGGGTTAGGATTAGGGTACGTGTTAGGGTTAGGGCAGGGGTTAGGGTTAGGGTACCCGTTAGGGTTAGGGTAGTTATTAAACCTATCCCACTCTCTAGATACCCCTTAGCACGTAAAGGAATATTATTTGGGGGTCCCGCCATGGAGAAGAGTTTAGACACTAGGATAAGATAAGGAACACACCCATTATAAAGAAATCACATTAGGATTCTCTTTTTAAGCTGTTCCTTAAAACACTAGTGCTTAGGAAATCTATTGGAGGCAGAAGCAGTCAAGGGTAGCCTAGGGTTAGGGTTAGGCTTAGGGTTAGGCTTAGGTTACGGCTTAGGGTACGGGTTCGGGGAGGGCTTCGGGTACGGCGTAGGGTATGGGTTAGGGTTAGGGTTAGGGTTAGTGTTAGGGTTAGGGCTCGGTTTAGGGTACGGGTTAGGATTAGGGTACGTGTTAGGGTTAGGGTAGGGGTTAGCGTTAGGGTACACGTTAGGGATAGGGTAGTTATTAAACCTATCCCACTCTCTAGTTACCCCTTAGCACGTAAAGGAATATTATTTGGGGGTCCAGCCATGGAGAAGAGTTTAGACACTAGGATAAGATAAGGAACACACCCATTATAAAGAAATCACATTAGGATTCTCCTTTTAAGCTGTTCCTTAAAACACTAGTGCTTAGGAAATCTATTGGAGGCAGAAGCAGTCAAGGGTAGCCTAGGGTTAGGGTTAGGCTTAGGGTTAGGCTTAGGGTACGGCTTAGGGTACGGGTTCGGGGAGGGTTTCGGGTATGGCGTAGGGTATGGGTTAGGGTTAGGGTTAGGGTTAGTGTTAGGGTTAGGGCTCGGTTTAGGGTACGGGTTAGTATTAGGGTACGTGTTAGGGTAAGGGTAGGGGTTAGGGTTAGGGTACGCGTTACGGTTAGGGTAGTTATTAAACCTGTCCCACTCTCTAGATACCCCTTAGCACATAAAGGAGTATTATTTTGGGGTCCAGCCATGGAGAAGAGTTTTGACACTAAGATAATATAAGGAACACACACATTATAAAGAAATCACATTAGGATTCTCTTTGTAAGCTGTTCCTTAAAACACTAGTGCTTAGGAAATCTATTGGAGGCAGAAGCAGTTAAGGGTAGCCTAGGGTTAGGGTTATTCTTAGGGTTAGGCTTAGGGTACGGCTTAGGGTACGGATTTGTGGAGGGCTTCGGGTAAGGCGTAGGGTATGGGTTAGAGTTAGGGTTAGGGTTAGTGTTAGGGTTAGGGCTCGGTTTAGGGTACGGGTTAGGATTAGGGTACGTGTTAGGGTTAGGGTAGGGGTTAGCGTTAGGGTACGCGTTAGGGTTAGGGTAGTTATTAAACCTATCCCACTCTCTAGATACCCCTTAGCACGTAAAGGAATATTATTTGGGGGTCCAGCCATGGAGAAGAGTTTAGACACTAGGATAAGATAAGGAACACACCCATTATAAAGAAATCACATTAGGATTCTCTTTTTAAGCTGTTCCTTAAAACACTAGTGCTTAGGAAATCTATTGGAGGCAGAAGCAGTCAAGGGTAGCCTAGGGTTAGGGTTAGACTTAGGGTTAGGCTTAGGGTACGGCTTAGGGTACGGGTTCGGGGAGGGCTTCGGGTACGGCCTAGGGTGTGGGTTAGGGTTAGGGTTAGGGTTAGTGTTAGGGTTAGGGCTCAGTTTAGGGTACGGGTTAGGATTAGGGTACGTGTTAGGGTTAGGGCAGGGGTTAGGGTTAGGGTACCCGTTAGGGTTAGGGTAGTTATTAAACCTATCCCACTCTCTAGATACCCCCTAGCACGTAAAGGAATATTATTTGGGGGTCCCGCCATGGAGAAGAGTTTAGACACTAG
This sequence comes from Balaenoptera physalus, assembly GCF_965194825.1. NCBI lineage: Eukaryota > Metazoa > Chordata > Mammalia > Artiodactyla > Balaenopteridae > Balaenoptera > Balaenoptera physalus. The sequence continues at coordinate 26,379 of NW_028126322.1, read as the reverse complement.
GATAATATAAGGAACACACACATTATAAAGAAATCACATTAGGATTCTCTTTGTAAGCTGTTCCTTAAAACACTAGTGCTTAGGATATCTATTGGAGGCAGAAGCAGTTAAGGGTAGCCTAGGGTTAGGGTTAGGCTTAGGGTTAGGCTTAGGGTCCGGTTTAGGGTACGGGTTTGGGGAGGGCTTCGGGTAAGGCGTAGGGTATGGGTTAGAGTTAGGGTTAGGGTTAGTGTTAGGGTTAGGGCTTGGTTTAGGGTACGGGTTAGGATTAGGGTACGTGTTAGGGTTAGGGTAGGGGTTAGCGTTAGGGTACGCGTTAGGGTTAGGCTAGTTATTAAACCTATCCCACTCTCTAGTTACCCCTTAGCATGTAAAGGAATATTATTTGGGGGTCCAGCCATGGAGAAGAGTTTAGACACTAGGATAAGATAAGGAACACACCCATTATAAAGAAATCACATTAGGATTCTCTTTTTAAGCTGTTCCTTAAAACACTAGTGCTTAGGAAATCTATTGGAGGCAGAAGCAGTCAAGGGTAGCCTAGGGTTAGGGTTAGGCTTAGGGTTAGGCTTAGGTTACGGCTTAGGGTACGGGTTCGGGGAGGGCTTCGGGTACGGCGTAGGGAATGGGTTAATGTTAGGGTTAGGGTTAGTGTTAGGGTTAGGGCTCGGTTTAGGGTACGGGTTAGTATTAGGGTATGTGTTAGGGTTAGGGCAGGGGTTAGGGTTAGGGTACCCGTTAGGGTTAGGGTAGTTATTAAACCTATCCCACTCTCTAGATACCCCTTAGCACGTAAAGGAATATTATTTGGGGGTCCAGCCATGGAGAAGAGTTTAGACACTAAGATAATATAAGGAACACACTCATTATAAAGAAATCACATTAGGATTCTCTTTTTAAGCTGTTCCTTAAAACACTAGTGCTTAGGAAATCTATTGGAGGCAGAAGCAGTCAAGGGTAGCCTAGGGTTAGGGTTAGGCTTAGGGTTAGGCTTAGGGTACGGCTTAGGGTACGGGTTCGGGGAGGGCTTCGGGTACGGCGTAGGGTATGGGTTAAGGTTAGGGTTAGGGTTAGTGTTAGGGTTAGGGCTCGGTTTAGGGTAGGGGTTAGTATTAGGGTATGTGTTAGGGTTAGGGCAGGGGTTAGGGTTAGGGTACCCGTTAGGGTTAACGTAGTTATTAAACCTATCCCACTCTCTAGTTACCCCTTAGCACGTAAAGGAATATTATTTGGGGGTCCCGCCATGGAGAAGAGTTTAGACACTAGGATAAGATAAGGAACACACCCATTATAAAGAAATCACATTAGGATTCTCTTTTTAAGCTGTTCCTTAAAACACTAGTGCTTAGGAAATCTATTGGAGGCAGAAGCAGTCAAGGGTAGCCTAGGGTTAGGGTTAGGCTTAGGGTTAGGCTTAGGGTACGGCTTAGGGTACGGGTTCGGGGAGGGCTTCGGGTACGGCGTAGGGTATGGGTTAGGGTTAGGGTTAGGGTTAGTGTTAGGGTTAGGGCTCGGTTTAGGGTATGGGTTAGGATTAGGGTACGTGTTAGGGTTAGGGTAGGGGTTAGGGTTAGGGTACACGTTAGGGTTAGGGTAGTGATTAAACCTATCCCACTCTCTAGATACCCCTTAGCACATAAAGGAATATTATTTGGGGGTCCAGCCATGGAGAAGAGTTTAGACACTAAGATAATATAAGGAACACACACATTATAAAGAAATCACATTAGGATTCTCTTTTTAAGCTGTTCCTTAAACCACTAGTGCTTAGGAAATCTATTGGAGGCAGAAGCAGTCAAGGGTAGCCTAGGGTTAGGGTTAGGCTTAGGGTTAGGCTTAGGGTACGGCTTAGGGTACGGGTTCGTGGAGGGCTTTGGGTACGGCATAGGGTATGGGTTAGGGTTAGGGTTAGGGTTAGTGTTAGGGTTAGGGCTCGGTTTAGGGTACGGGTTAGGATTAGGGTACGTGTTAGGGTTAGGGTAGGGGTTAGCGTTAGGGTACGCGTTAGCGTTAGGGTAGTTATTAAACCTATCCCACTCTCTAGTTACCCCTTAGCACGTAAAGGAATATTATTTGGGGGTCCAGCCATGGAGAAGAGTTTAGAAACTAGGATAAGATAAGGAACACACCCATTATAAAGAAATCACATTAGGATTCTCTTCTTAAGCTGTTCCTTAAAACACTAGTGCTTAGGAAATCTATTGGAGGCAGAAGCAGTCAAGGGTAGCCTAGGGTTAGGGTTAGGCTTAGGGTACGGCTTAGGGTACGGGTTCGGGGAGGGCTTCGGGTAAGGCGTAGGGTATGGGTTAGGGTTAGGGTTAGGGTTAGTGTTAGGGTTAGGGCTCGGTTTAGGGTACGGGTTAGGATTAGGGTACGTGTTAGGGTTAGGGTAGGGGTTAGGGTTAGGGTACGCGTTACGGTTAGGGTAGTTATTAAACCTATCCCACTCTCTAGATACCCCTTAGCACGTAAAGGAATATTATTTGGGGGTCCCGCCATGGAGAAGAGTTTAGACACTAGGATAAGATAAGGAACACACCCATTATAAAGAAATCACATTAGGATTCTCTTTTTAAGCTGTTCCTTAAAACACTAGTGCTTAGGAAATCTATTGGAGGCAGAAGCAGTCAAGGGTAGCCTAGGGTAAGGCTTAGGATTAGGCTTAGGGTACGGCTTAGGGTACGGGTTCAGGGAGGGCTTCGGGTACGGCGTAGGGTATGGGTTAGGGTTAGGGTTAGGGTTAGTGTTAGGGTTAGGGCTCGGTTTAGGGTACGGGTTAGGATTAGGGTACGTGTTAGGGTTAAGGTAGGGGTTAGGGTTAGGGTACGCGTTACGGTTAGGGTAGTTATTAAACCTATCCCACTCTCTAGTTACCCCTTAGCACGTAAAGGAATATTATTTGGGGGTCCAGCCATGGAGAAGAGTTTAGACACTAGGATAAGATAAGGAACACACCCATTATAAAGAAATCACATTAGGATTCTCTTTTTAAGCTGTTCCTTAAAACACTAGTGCTTAGGAAATCTATTGGAGGCAGAAGCAGTCAAGGGTAGCCTAGGGTTAGGGTTAGGCTTAGGGTTTGGCTTAGGGTACGGCTTAGGGTACGGGTTCGGGGAGGGTTTCGGGTACGGCGTAGGGTATGGGTTAGGGTTAGGGTTAGGGTTAGTGTTAGGGATAGGGCTCGGTTTAGGGTACGGGTTAGGATTAGGGTACGTGTTAGGGTTAGGGTAGGGGTTAGGGTTAGGGTACGCGTTACGGTTAGTGTAGTTATTAAACCTATCTCACTCTCTAGATACCCCTTAGCACGTAAAGGAATATTATTTGGGGGTCCAGCCATGGAGAAGAGTTTAGACACTAGGATAAGATAAGGAACACACCCATTATAAAGAAATCACATTAGGATAATCTTTTTAAGCTGTTCCTTAAAACACTAGTGCTTAGGAAATCTCTTGGAGGCAGAAGCAGTCAGGGTAGCCTAGGGTTAGGGTTAGGCTTAGGGTTAGGCTTAGGGTACGGCTTAGGGTACGGGTTCGGGGAGGGCTTCGGGTACGGCGTAGGGTATGGGTTAGGGTTAGGGTTAGGGTTAGTGTTAGGGTTAGGGCTCGGTTTAGGGTACGGGTTAGGATTAGGGTACGTGTTAGGGTTAGGGTAGGGGTTAGGGTTAGGGTACGCGTTACGGTTAGGGTAGTTATTAAACCTGTCCCACTCTCTAGATACCCCTTAGCACGTAAAGGAATATTATTTGGGGGTCCAGCCATGGAGAAGAGTTTAGACACTAGGATAAGATAAGGAACACACACATTATAAAGTAATCACATTAGGATGCTCTTTTTAAGCTGTTCCTTAAAACACTAGTGCTTAGGAAATCTATTGGAGGCAGAAGCAGTCAAGGGTAGCCTAGGGTTAGGGTTAGGCTTAGGGTTAGGCTTAGGGTACGGCTTAGGGTACGGGTTCGGGGAGGGCTTCGGGTATGGCGTAGGGTATGGGTTAGGGTTAGGGTTAGGGTTAGTGTTAGGGTTAGGGCTCGGTTTAGGGTACGGGTTAGGATTAGGGTACGTGTTAGGGTTAGGGTAGGGGTTAGCGTTAGGGTACGCGTTAGGGTTAACGTAGTTATTAAACCTATCTCACTCTCTAGTTACCCCTTAGCACGTAAAGGAATATTATTTGGGGGTCCCGCCATGGAGAAGAGTTTAGACACTAGGATAATATAAGGAACACACCCATTATAAAGAAATCACATTAGGATTCTCTTTTTAAGCTGTTCCTTAAAACACTAGTGCTTAGGAAATCTATTGGAGGCAGAAGCAGTCAAGGGTAGCCTAGGGTTAGGGTTAGGCTTAGGGTTAGGCTTAGGGTACGGCTTAGGGTACGGGTTCGGGGAGGGCTTCGGGTACGGCGTAGGATATGGGTTAGGGTTAGGGTTAGGGTTAGTGTTAGGGTTAGGGCTCGGTTTAGGGTACGGGTTAGGATTAGGGTACGTGTTAGGGTTAGGGTAGGGGTTAGGGTTAGGGTACACGTTAGGGTTAGGGTAGTGATTAAACCTATCCCACTCTCTCGATACCCCTTAGCACGTAAAGGAATATTATTTGGGGGTCCAGCCATGGAGAAGAGTTTAGACACTAGGATAAGATAAGGAACACACTCATTATAAAGAAATCACATTAGGATTCTCTTTTTAAGCTGTTCCTTAAAACACTAGTGCTTAGGAAATCTATTGGAGGCAGAAGCAGTCAAGGGTAGCCTAGGGTTAGGGTTAGGCTTAGGGTTAGGCTTAGGGTACGGCTTAGGGTACGGGTTCGGGGAGGGCTTCGGGTACGGCGTAGGGTATGGGTTAAGGTTAGGGTTAGGGTTAGTGTTAGGGTTAGGGCTCGGTTTAGGGTAGGGGTTAGTATTAGGGTATGTGTTAGGGTTAGGGCAGGGGTTAGGGTTAGGGTACCCGTTAGGGTTAACGTAGTTATTAAACCTATCCCACTCTCTAGTTACCCCTTAGCACGTAAAGGAATATTATTTGGGGGTCCCGCCATGGAGAAGAGTTTAGACACTAAGATAATATAAGGAACACACACATTATAAAGAAATCACATTAGGATTCTCTTTTTAAGCTGTTCCTTAAACCACTAGTGCTTAGGAAATCTATTGGAGGCAGAAGCAGTCAAGGGTAGCCTAGGGTTAGGGTTAGGCTTAGGGTTAGGCTTAGGGTACGGCTTAGGGTACGGGTTCGTGGAGGGCTTTGGGTACGGCATAGGGTATGGGTTAGGGTTAGGGTTAGGGTTAGTGTTAGGGTTAGGGCTCGGTTTAGGGTACGGGTTAGGATTAGGGTACGTGTTAGGGTTAGGGTAGGGGTTAGCGTTAGGGTACGCGTTAGCGTTAGGGTAGTTATTAAACCTATCCCACTCTCTAGTTACCCCTTAGCACGTAAAGGAATATTATTTGGGGGTCCAGCCATGGAGAAGAGTTTAGAAACTAGGATAAGATAAGGAACACACCCATTATAAAGAAATCACATTAGGATTCTCTTCTTAAGCTGTTCCTTAAAACACTAGTGCTTAGGAAATCTATTGGAGGCAGAAGCAGTCAAGGGTAGCCTAGGGTTAGGGTTAGGCTTAGGGTTAGGCTTAGGGTACGGCTTAGGGTACGGGTTCGGTGAGGGCTTCGGGTACGGCATAGGGTATGGGTTAGGGTTAGGGTTAGGGTTAGTGTTAGGGTTAGGGCTCGGTTTAGGGTACGGGTTAGGATTAGGGTACGTGTTAGGGTTAGGGCAGGGGTTAGGGTTAGGGTACCCGTTAGGGTTAGGGTAGTTATTAAACCTATCCCACTCTCTAGATACCCCTTAGCACGTAAAGGAATATTATTTGGGGGTCCAGCCATGGAGAAGAGTTTAGACACTAAGATAATATAAGGAACACACACATTATAAAGAAATCACATTAGGATTCTCTTTTTAAGCTGTTCCTTAAAACACTAGTGCTTAGGAAATCTATTGGAGGCAGAAGCAGTCAAGGGTAGCCTAGGGTTAGGGTTAGGCTTAGGGGTAGGCTTAGGGTACGGCTTAGGGTACGGGTTCGGGGAGGGCTTCGGGTACGGCGTAGGGTATGGGTTAGGGTTAGGGTTAGGGTTAGTGTTAGGGTTAGGGCTCGGTTTAGGGTACGGGTTAGGATTAGGGTACGTGTTAGGGTTAGGGTAGGGGCTAGGGTTAGGGTACGTGTTACGGTTAGGGTAGTGATTAAACCTATCCCACTCTCTAGATACCCCTTAACACGTAAAGGAATATTATTTTGGGGTCCAGCCATGGAGAAGTGTTTTGACACTAAGATAATATAAGGAACACACCCATTATAAAGAAATCACATTAGGATTCTCTTTTTAAGCTGTTCCTTAAAACACTAGTGCTTAGGAAATCTATTGGAGGCAGAAGCAGTCAAGGGTAGCCTAGGGTTAGGGTTAGGCGTAGGGTTAGGCTTAGGGTACGGTTTAGGGTACGGGTTTGGGGAGGGCTTCGGGTACGGCGTAGGGTATGGGTTAGAGTTAGGGTTAGGGTTAGTGTTAGGGTTAGGGCTCGGTTTAGGGTACGGGTTAGGATTAGGGTACGTGTTAGGGTTAGGGTAGGGGTTAGCGTTAGGGTACGCGTTAGGGTTAGGGTAGTTATTAAACCTATCCCACTCTCTAGTTACCCCTTAGCACGTAAAGGAATATTATTTGGGGGTCCAGCAATGGAGAAGAATTTAGACACTTGGATAAGATAAGGAACACACCCATTATAAAGAAATCACATTAGGATTCTCTTTTTAAGCTGTTCCTTAAAACACTAGTGCTTAGGAAATCTATTGGAGGCAGAAGCAGTCAAGGGTAGCCTAGGGTTAGGGTTAGGCTTAGGGTTAGGCTTAGGGTACGGCTTAGGGTACGGGTTCGGGGAGGGCTTCGGGTACGGCGTAGGGTATGGGTTAGGGTTAGGGTTAGGGTTAGTGTTAGGGTTAGGGCTCGGTTTAGGGTACGGGTTAGGATTAGGGTACGTGTTAGGGTTAGGGTAGGGGTTAGCGTTAGGGTACGCGTTAGGGTTATCGTAGTTATTAAACCTATCTCACTCTCTAGTTACCCCTTAGCACGTAAAGGAATATTATTTGGGGGTCCCGCCATGGAGAAGAGTTTAGACACTAGGATAAGATAAGGAACACACCCATTATAAAGAAATCACATTAGGATTCTCTTTTTAAGCTGTTCCTTAAAACACTAGTGCTTAGGAAATCTATTGGAGGCAGAAGCAGTCAAGGGTAGCCTAGGGTTAGGCTTAGGATTAGGCTTAGGGTACGGCTTAGGGTACGGGTTCGGGGAGGGCTTCGGTTACGGCGTAGGGTATTGGTTAGGGTTAGGGTTAGGGTTAGTGTTAGGGTTAGGGCTCGGTTTAGGGTACGTGTTAGGATTAGGGTACATGTTAGGGTTAGGGTAGGGGTTAGGGTTAGGGTACGCGTTACGGTTAGGGTAGTTATTAAACCTATCCCACTCTCTAGATACCCCTTAGCACGTAAAGGAATATTATTTGGGGGTCCAGCCATGGAGAAGAGTTTAGACAATACGATAATATAAGGAACACACACATTATAAAGAAATCACATTAGGATTCTCTTTTTAAGCTGTTCCTTAAAACACTAGTGCTTAGGAAATCTATTGGAGGCAGAAGCAGTCAAGGGTAGCCTAGGGTTAGGGTTAGGCTTAGGGGTAGGCTTAGGGTACGGCTTAGGGTACGGGTTCGGGGAGGGCTTCGGGTACGGCGTAGGGTATGGGTTAGGGTTAGGGTTAGGGTTAGTGTTAGGGTTAGGGCTCAGTTTAGGGTACGGGTTAGGATTAGGGTACGTGTTAGGGTTAGGGCAGGGGTTAGGGTTAGGGTACCCGTTAGGGTTAGGGTAGTTATTAAACCTATCCCACTCTCTAGATACCCCTTAGCACGTAAAGGAATATTATTTGGGGGACCAGCCATGGAGAAGAGTTTAGACACTAAGATAATATAAGGAACACACACATTATAAAGAAATCACATTAGGATTCTCTTTTTAAGCTGTTCCTTAAAACACTAGTGCTTAGGAAATCTATTGGAGGCAGAAGCAGTCAAGGGTAGCCTACGGTTAGGGTTAGGCTTAGGGTTAGGCTTAGTGTACGGCTAAGGGTACGGGTTCGGGGAGGGCTTCGGGTACGGCGTAGGGTATGGGTTAGGGTTAGGGTTAGGGTTAGTGTTAGGGTTAGGGCTCGGTTTAGGGTACGGGTTAGGATTAGGGTACGTGTTAGGGTTAGGGTAGGGGTTAGCGTTAGGGTACGCGTTAGGGTTAGGGTAGTTATTAAACCTATCCCACTCTCTAGTTACCCCTTAGCACGTAAAGGAATATTATTTGGGGGTCCAGCCATGGAGAAGAGTTTAGACACTAGGATAAGATAAGGAACACACCCATTATAAAGAAATCACATTAGGATTCTCTTTTTAAGCTGTTCCTTAAAACACTAGTGCTTAGGAAATCTATTGGAGGCAGAAGCAGTCAAGGGTAGCCTAGGGTTAGGGTTAGGCTTAGGGTTAGGCTTAGGGTACGGCTTAGGGTACGGGTTCGGGGAGGGTTTCGGGTACGGCGTAGGGTATGGGTTAGGGTTAGGGTTAGGGTTAGTGTTAGGGTTACGGCTCGGTTTAGGGTACGGGTTAGGATTAGGGTACGTGTTAGGTTTACGGTAGGGGTTAGGGTTAGGGTACGCGTTACGGTTAGGGTAGTTATTAAACCTGTCCCACTCTCTAGATACCCCTTAGCATGTAAAGGAATATTATTTGGGGGTCCAGCCATGGAGAAGAGTTTAGACACTAGGATAAGATAAGGAACACACCCATTATAAAGAAATCACATTAGGATAATCTTTTTAAGCTGTTCCTTAAAACACTAGTGCTTAGGAAATCTATTGGAGGCAGAAGCAGTCAAGGGTAGCCTAGGGTTAGGGTTAGGCTTAGGGTTAGGCTTAGGGTACGGCTTAGGGTACGGGTTCGGGGAGGGCTTCGGGTACGGCATAGGGTATGGGTTAGGGTTAGGGTTAGGGTTAGTGTTAGGGTTAGGGCTCGGTTTAGGGTACGGGTTAGGATTAGGGTACGTGTTAGGGTTAGGGTAGGGGTTAGGGTTAGGGTACGTGTTACGGTTAGGGTAGTGATTAAACCTATCCCACTCTCTAGATACCCCTTAACACGTAAAGGAATATTATTTTGGGGTCCAGCCATGGAGAAGTGTTTTGACACTAAGATAATATAAGGAACACACACATTATAAAGAAATCACATTAGGATTCTCTTTTTAAGCTGTTCCTTAAAACACTAGTGCTTAGGAAATCTATTGGAGGCAGAAGCAGTCAAGGGTAGCCTAGGGTTAGGGTTAGGCGTAGGGTTAGGCTTAGGGTACGGTTTAGGGTACGGGTTTGGGGAGGGCTTCGGGTACGGCGTAGGGTATGGGTTAGAGTTAGGGTTAGGGTTAGTGTTAGGGTTAGGGCTCGGTTTAGGGTACGGGTTAGGATTAGGGTACGTGTTAGGGTTAGGGTAGGGGTTAGCGTTAGGGTACACGTTAGGGTTAGGGTAGTTATTAAACCTATCCCACTCTCTAGTTACCCCTTAGCACGTAAAGGAATATTATTTGGGGGTCCAGCAATGGAGAAGAATTTAGACACTTGGATAAGATAAGGAACACACCCATTATAAAGAAATCACATTAGGATTCTCTTTTTAAGCTGTTCCTTAAAACACTAGTGCTTAGGAAATCTATTGGAGGCAGAAGCAGTCAAGGGTAGCCTAGGGTTAGGGTTAGGCTTAGGGTTAGGCTTAGGGTATGGCTTAGGGTACGGGTTCGGGGAGGGCTTCGGGTACGGCGTAGGGTATGAGTTAAGGTTAGGGTTAGGGTTAGTGTTAGGGTTAGGGCTCAGTTTAGGGTACGTGTTAGGATTAGGGTACGTGTTAGGGTTAGGGCAGGGGTTAGGGTTAGGGTACCCGTTAGGGTTAGGGTAGTTATTAAACCTATCCCACTCTCTAGATACCCCTTAGCACGTAAAGGAATATTATTTGGGGGTCCCGCCATGGAGAAGAGTTTAGACACTAGGATAATATAAGGAACACACCCATTATAAAGAAATCACATTAGGATTCTCTTTTTAAGCTGTTCCTTAAAACACTAGTGCTTAGGAAATCTATTGGAGGCAGAAGCAGTCAAGGGTAGCCTAGGGTTAGGGTTAGGCTTAGGGTTAGGCTTAGGGTACGGCTTAGGGTACGGGTTCGGGGAGGGCTTCGGGTACGGCCTAGGGTATGGGTTAGGGTTAGGGTTAGGGTTAGTGTTAGGGTTAGGGCTCGGTTTAGGGTACGGGTTAGGATTAGGGTACGTGTTAGGGTTAGGGTAGGGGTTAGGGTTAGGGTACACGTTAGGGTTAGGGTAGTGATTAAACCTATCCCACTCTCTAGATACCCCTTAGCACGTAAAGGAATATTATTTGGGGTTCCAGCCATGGAGAAGAGTTTAGACACTAGGATAAGATAAGGAACACACTCATTATAAAGAAATCACATTAGGATTCTCTTTTTAAGCTGTTCCTTAAAACACTAGTGCTTAGGAAATCTATTGGAGGTAGAAGCAGTCAAGGGTAGCCTAGGGTTAGGGTTAGGCTTAGGGTTAGGCTTAGGGTACGGCTTAGGGTACGGGTTCGGGGAGGGCTTCGGGTACGGCGTACGGTATGTGTTAAGGTTAGGGTTAGGGTTAGTGTTAGGGTTAGGGCTCGGTTTAGGGTACGGGTTAGTATTAGGGTATGTGTTAGGGTTAGGGCAGGGGTTAGGGTTAGGGTACCCGTTAGGGTTTGGGTAGTTATTAAACCTATCCCACTCTCTAGATACCCCTTAGCACGTAAAGGAATATTATTTGGCGGTCCAGCCATGGAGAAGAGTTTAGACACTAAGATAATATAAGGAACACACACATTATAAAGAAATCACATTAGGATTCTCTTTTTAAGCTGTTCCTTAAAACACTAGTGCTTAGGAAATCTATTGGAGGCAGAAGCAGTCAAGGGTAGCCTACGGTTAGGGTTAGGCTTAGGGTTAGGCTTACGGTACGGCTAAGGGTACGGGTTCGGGGAGGGCTTCGGGTACGGCGTAGGGTATGGGTTAGGGTTAGGGTTAGGGTTAGTGTTAGGGTTAGGGCTCGGTTTAGGGTACGGGTTAGGATTAGGGTACGTGTTAGGGTTAGGGTAGGGGTTAGCGTTAGGGTACGCGTTAGGGTTAGGGTAGTTATTAAACCTATCCCACTCTCTAGTTACCCCTTAGCACGTAAAGGAATATTATTTGGGGGTCCAGCCATGGAGAAGAGTTTAGACACTAGGATAAGATAAGGAACACACCCATTATAAAGAAATCACATTAGGATTCTCTTTTTAAGCTGTTCCTTAAAACACTAGTGCTTAGGAAATCTATTGGAGGCAGAAGCAGTCAAGGGTAGCCTAGGGTTAGGGTTAGGCTTAGGGTTAGGCTTAGGGTACGGCTTAGGGTACGGGTTCGGGGAGGGTTTCGGGTACGGCGTAGGGTATGGGTTAGGGTTAGGGTTAGGGTTAGTGTTAGGGTTACGGCTCGGTTTAGGGTACGGGTTAGGATTAGGGTACGTGTTAGGGTTAGGGTAGGGGTTAGGGTTAGGGTACGCGTTACGGTTAGGGTAGTTATTAAACCTGTCCCACTCTCTAGATACCCCTTAGCACGTAAAGGAATATTATTTGGGGGTCCACCAATGGAGAAGAGTTTAGACACTAGGATAAGATAAGGAACACACCCATTATAAAGAAATCACATTAGGATTCTCTTTTTAAGCTGTTCCTTAAAACACTAGTGCTTAGGAAATCTATGGGAGGCAGAAGCAGTCAAGGGTAGCCTAGGGTTAGGGTTAGGCTTAGGGTTAGGCTTAGGGTACGGCTTAGGGTACGGGTTCGGGGAGGGCTTCGGGTACGGCGTAGGGTATGGGTTAAGGTTAGGGTTAGGGTTAGTGTTAGGGTTAGGGCTCGGTTTAGGGTACGGGTTAGTATTAGGGTATGTGTTAGGGTTAGGGCAGGGGTTAGGGTTAGGGTACCCGTTAGGGTTAGGGTAGTTATTAAACCTATCCCACTCTCTAGATACCCCTTAGCACGTAAAGGAATATTATTTGGGGGTCCAGCCATGGAGAAGAGTTTAGACACTAAGATAATATAAGGAACACACACATTATAAAGAAATCACATTAGGATTCTCTTTTTAAGCTGTTCCTTAAAACACTAGTGCTTAGGAAATCTATTGGAGGCAGAAGCAGTCAAGGGTAGCCTAGGGTTAGGGTTAGGCTTAGGGTTAGGCTTAGGGTACGGCTTAGGATACGGGTTCGGGGAGGGCTTCGTGTATGGCGTAGGGTATGGGTTAGGGTTAGGGTTAGGGTTAGTGTTAGGGTTAGGGCTCGGTTTAGGGTACGGGTTAGGATTAGGGTACGTGTTAGGGTTAGGGTAGGGGTTAGCGTTAGGGTACGCGTTAGGGTTAACGTAGTTATTAAACCTATCTCACTCTCTAGTTACCCCTTAGCACGTAAAGTAATATTATTTGGGGGTCCCGCCATGGAGAAGAGTTTAGACACTAGGATAATATAAGGAACACACCCATTATAAAGAAATCACATTAGGATTCTCTTTTTAAGCTGTTCCTTAAAACACTAGTGCTTAGGAAATCTATTGGAGGCAGAAGCAGTCAAGGGTAGCCTAGGGTTAGGGTTAGGCTTAGGGTTAGGCTTAGGGTACGGCTTAGGGTACGGGTTCGGGGAGGGCTTCGGGTACGGCGTAGGGTATGGGTTAGGGTTAGGGTTAGGGTTAGTGTTAGGGTTAGGGCTCGGTTTAGGGTACGGTTTAGGATTAGGGTACGTGTTAGGTTTAGGGTAGGGGTTAGGGTTAGGGTACACGTTAGGGTTAGGGTAGTGATTAAACCTATCCCACTCTCTAGATACCCCTTAGCACGTAAAGGAATATTATTTGGGGTTCCAGCCATGGAGAAGAGTTTAGACACTAGGATAAGATAAGGAACACACTCATTATAAAGAAATCACATTAGGATTCTCTTTTTAAGCTGTTCCTTAAAACACTAGTGCTTAGGAAATCTATTGGAGGCAGAAGCAGTCAAGGGTAGCCTAGGGTTAGGGTTAGGCTTAGGGTTAGGCTTAGGGTACGGCTTAGGGTACGGGTTCGGGGAGGGCTTCGGGTACGGCGTAGGGTATGGGTTAAGGTTAGGGTTAGGGTTAGTGTTAGGGTTAGGGCTCGGTTTAGGGTACGGGTTAGTATTAGGGTATGTGTTAGGGTTAGGGTAGGGGTTAGGGTTAGGGTACCCGTTAGGGTTTGGGTAGTTATTAAACCTATCCCACTCTCTAGATACCCCTTAGCACGTAAAGGAATATTATTTGGCGGTCCAGCCATGGAGAAGAGTTTAGACACTAAGATAATATAAGGAACACACACATTATAAAGAAATCACATTAGGATTCTCTTTTTAAGCTGTTCCTTAAAACACTAGTGCTTAGGAAATCTATTGGAGGCAGAAGCAGTCAAGGGTAGCCTAGGGTTAGGGTTAGGGTTAGGGTTAGGCTTAGGGTACGGCTTAGGGTACGGGTTCGGGGAGGGCTTCGGGTACGGCGTAGGGTATGGGTTAGGGTTAGGGTTAGGGTTAGTGTTAGGGTTAGGGCTCGGTTTAGGGTACGGGTTAGGATTAGGGTACGTGTTAGGGTTAGGTTAGGGGTTAGCGTTAGGGTACGCGTTAGCGTTAGGGTAGTTATTAAACCTGTCCCACTCTCTAGTTACCCCTTAGCACGTAAAGGAATATTATTTGGGGGTCCAGCCATGGAGAAGAGTTTAGAAACTAGGATAAGATAAGGAACACACCCATTATAAAGAAATCACATTAGGATTCTCTTCTTAAGCTGTTCCTTAAAACACTAGTGCTTAGGAAATCTATTGGAGGCAGAAGCAGTCAAGGGTAGCCTAGGGTTAGGGTTAGGCTTAGGGTTAGGCTTAGGGTACGGCTTAGGGTACGGGTCCGGGGAGGGCTTCGGGTACGGCGTAGGGTATGGGTTAGGGTTAGGGTTAGGGTTAGTGTTAGGGTTAGGGCTCGGTTTAGGGTACGGGTTAGGATTAGGGTACGTGTTAGGGTTAAGGCAGGGGTTAGGGTTAGGGTACCCGTTAGGGTTAGGGTAGTTATTAAACCTATCCCACTCTCTAGATACCCCTTAGCACGTAAAGGAATATTATTTGGGGTTCCAGCCATGGAGAAGAGTTTAGACACTAAGATAATATAAGGAACACACACATTATAAAGAAATCACATTAGGATTCCCTTTTTAAGCTGTTCCTTAAAACACTAGTGCTTAGGAAATCTATTGGAGGCAGAAGCAGTCAAGGGTAGCCTAGGGTTAGGGTTAGGCTTAGGGGTAGGCTTAGGGTACGGCTTAGGGTACGGGTTCGGGGAGGGCTTCGGGTACGGCGTAGGGTATGGGTTAGGGTTAGGGTTAGGGTTAGTGTTAGGGTTAGGGCCCGGTTTAGGGTACGGGTTAGGATTAGGGTACGTGTTAGGGTTAGGGTAGGGGTTAGCGTTAGGGTACGCGTTAGGGTTAGCGTAGTTATTAAACCTATCTCACTCTCTAGTTACCCCTTAGCACGTAAAGGAATATTATTTGGGGGTCCCGCCATGGAGAAGAGTTTAGACACTAGGATAAGATAAGGAACACACCCATTATAAAGAAATCACATTAGGATTCTCTTTTTAAGCTGTTCCTTAAAACACTAGTGCTTAGGAAATCTATTGGAGGCAGAAGCAGTCAAGGGTAGCCTAGGGTTAGGCTTAGGATTAGGCTTAGGGTACGGCTTAGGGTACGGGTTCGGGGAAGGCTTCGGTTACGGCGTAGGGTATTGGTTAGGGTTAGGGTTAGGGTTAGTGTTAGGGTTAGGGCTCGGTTTAGGGTACGTGTTAGGATTAGGGTACATGTTAGGGTTAGGGTAGGGGTTCGGGTTAGGGTACGCGTTACGGTTAGGGTAGTTATTAAACCTATCCCACTCTCTAGATACCCCTTAGCACGTAAAGGAATATTATTTGGGGGTCCAGGCATGGAGAAGAGTTTAGACAATAAGATAATATAAGGAACACACACATTATAAAGAAATCACATTAGGATTCTCTTTTTAAGCTGTTCCTTAAAACACTAGTGCTTAGGAAATCTATTGGAGGCAGAAGCAGTCAAGGGTAGCCTACGGTTAGGGTTAGGCTTAGGGTTAGGCTTAGGGTACGGCTTAGGCTACGGGTTCGGGGAGGGCTTCGGGTACGGCGTAGGGTATGGGTTAGAGTTAGGGTTAGGGTTAGTGTTAGGGTTAGGGCTCGGTTTAGGGTACGGTTTAGGATTAGGGTACGTGTTAGGGTTAGGGTAGGGGTTAGCGTTAGGGTACGCGTTAGCGTTAGGGTAGTTATTAAACCTATCCCACTCTCTAGTTACCCCTTAGCACGTAAAGGAATATTATTTGGGGGTCCAGCCATGGAGAAGAGTTTAGACACTAGGATAAGATAAGGAACACACCCATTATAAAGAAATCACATTAGGATTCTCTTTTTAAGCTGTTCCTTAAAACACTAGTGCTTAGGAAATCTATTGGAGGCAGAAGCAGTCAAGGGTAGCCTAGGGTTAGGGTTAGGCTTAGGGTTAGGCTTAGGGTACGGCTTAGGGTACGGGTTCGGGGAGGGTTTCGGGTACGGCGTAGGGTATGGGTTAGGGTTAGGGTTAGGGTTAGTGTTAGGGTTAGAGCTCGGTTTAGGGTACGGGTTAGGATTAGAGTACGTGTTAGGGTTAGGGCAGGGGTTAGGGTTAGGGTACGCGTTAGGGTTAGGTTAGTTATTAAACCTATCCCACTCTCTAGTTACCCCTTAGCACGTAAAGGAATATTATTTGGGGGTCCAGCCATGGAGAAGAGTTTAGACACTAGGATAAGATAAGGAACACACCCATTATAAAGAAATCACATTAGGATTCTCTTTTTAAGCTGTTCCTTAAAACACTAGTGCTTAGGAAATCTATTGGAGGCAGAAGCAGTCAAGGGTAGCCTAGGGTTAGGGTTAGGCTTAGGGTTAGGCTTAGGGTACGGCTTAGGGTACGGGTTCGGGGAGGGCTTCGGGTACGGCGTAGGGTATGGGTTAGGGTTAGGGTTAGGGTTAGTGTTAGGGTTAGGGCTCGGTTTAGGGTACGTTTTAGGATTAGGGTACATGTTAGGGTTAGGGTAGGGGTTAGGGTTAGGGTACGCGTTACGGTTAGGGTAGTTATGAAACCTATCCCACTCTCTAGATACCCCTTAGCACGTAAAGGAATATTATTTGGGGGTCCAGACATGGAGAAGAGTTTAGACACTAAGATAATATAAGGAACACACACATTATAAAGAAATCACATTAGGATTCTCTTTTTAAGCTGTTCCTTAAAACACTAGTGCTTAGGAAATCTATTGGAGGCAGAAGCAGTCAAGGGTAGCCTACGGTTAGGGTTAGGCTTAGGGTTAGGCTTAGGGTACGGCTTAGGGTACGGGTTCGGGGAGGGCTTCGGGTACGGCGTAGGGTATGGGTTAGGGTTAGGGTTAGGGTTAGTGTTAGGGTTAGGGCTCGGTTTAGGGTACGGGTTAGGATTAGTGTACGTGTTAGGGTTAGGGTAGGGGTTAGCGTTAGGGTACGCGTTAGGGTTAGGGTAGTTATTAAACCTATCCCACTCTCTAGTTACCCCTTAGCACGTAAAGGAATATTATTTGGGGGTCCAGCCATGGAGAAGAGTTTAGACACTAGGATAAGATAAGGAACACACCCATTATAAAGAAATCACATTAGGATTCTCTTTTTAAGCTGTTCCTTAAAACACTAGTGCTTAGGAAATCTATTGGAGGCAGAAGCAGTCAAGGGTAGCCTAGGGTTAGGGTTAGGCTTAGGGTTAGGCTTAGGGTACGGCTTAGGGTACGGGTTCGGGGAGGGTTTCGGGTACGGCGTAGGGTATGGGTTAGGGTTAGGGTTAGGGTTAGTGTTAGGGTTACGGCTCGGTTTAGGGTACGGGTTAGGATTAGGGTACGTGTTAGGGTTAGGGTAGGGGTTAGGGTTAGGGTACGCGTTACGGTTAGGGTAGTTATTAAACCTGTCCCACTCTCTAGATACCCCTTAGCACGTAAAGGAATATTATTTGGGGGTCCAGCCATGGAGAAGAGTTTAGACACTAGGATAAGATAAGGAACACACCCATTATAAAGAAATCACATTAGGATAATCTTTTTAAGCTGTTCCTTAAAACACTAGTGCTTAGGAAATCTATTGGAGGCAGAAGCAGTCAAGGGTAGCCTAGGGTTAGGGTTAGGCTTAGGGTTAGGCTTAGGGTACGGCTTAGGGTACGGGTTCGGGGAGGGCTTCGGGTACGGCATAGGGTATGGGTTAGGGTTAGGGTTAGGGTTAGTGTTAGGGTTAGGGCTCGGTTTAGGGTACGGGTTAGGATTAGGGTACGTGTTAGGGTTAGGGTAGGGGTTAGCGTTAGGGTACGCGTTAGGGTTAGGGTAGTGATTAAACCTATCCCACTCTCTAGATACCCCTTAGCACATAAAGGAATATTATTTGGGGGTCCAGCCATGGAGAAGAGTTTAGACACTAGGATTAGATAAGGAACACACCCATTATAAAGAAATCACATTAGGATTCTCTTTTTAAGCTGTTCCTTAAAACACTAGTGGTTAGGAAATCAATTGGAGGCAGAAGCAGTCAAGGGTAGCCTAGGGTAAGGGTTAGGCTTAGGGTTAGGCTTAGGTTACGGCTTAGGGTACGGGTTCGGGGAGGGCTTCGGGTACGGCGTAGGGTATGGGTTAGGGTTAGGGTTAGGGTTAGTGTTAGGGTTAGGGCTCGGTTTAGGGTACGGGTTAGGATTAGGGTACGTGTTAGGGTTAGGGTAGGGGTTAGCGTTAGGGTACGCATTAGGGATAGGGTAGTTATTAAACCTATCCCACTCTCTAGTTACCCCTTAGCACGTAAAAGAATATTATTTGGGGGTCCAGCCATGGAGAAGAATTTAGACACTAGTATAAGATAAGGAACACACCCATTATAAAGAAATCACATTAGGATTCTCTTTTTAAGCTGTTCCTTAAAACACTAGTGCTTAGGAAATCTATTGGAGGCAGAAGCAGTCAAGGGTAGCCTAGGGTTAGGGTTAGGCTTAGGGGTAGGCTTAGGGTACGGCTTAGGGAACGGGTTCGGGGAGGGTTTCGGGTACGGCGTAGGGTATGGTTTAGGGTTAGGGATAGGGTTAGTGTTAGGGTTAGGGCTCGGTTTAGGGTACAGGTTAGGATTAGGGTACGTGTTAGGGTTAGGGTAGGGGTTAGGGTTAGGGTACGCGTTACGGTTAGGGCAGTGATTAAACCTATCCCACTCTCTAGATACCCCTTAGCATGTAAAGGAATATTATTTTGGGGTCCAGCCATGGAGAAGAGTTTAGACACTAAAATAATATAAGGAACACACACATTATAAAGAAATCACATTAGGATTCTCTTTTTAAGCTGTTCCTTAATACACTAGTGCTTAGGAAATCTATTGGAGGCAGAAGCAGTCAAGGGTAGCCTAGGGTTAGGGTTAGGCTTAGGGTTAGGCTTAGGGTACGGTTTAGGGTACGGGTTTGGGGAGGGCTTCGGGTACGGCGTAGGGTATGGGTTAGATTTAGGGTTAGGGTTAGTGTTAGGGTTAGGGCTCGGTTTAGGGTACGGGTTAGGATTAGGGTACGTGTTAGGGTTAGGGTAGCGGTTAGCGTTAGGGTACGCGTTAGGGTTAGGGTTGTTATTAAACCTATCCCACTCTCTAGTTACCCCTTAGCACGTAAAGGTATATTATTTGGGGGTCCAGAAATGGAGAAGAGTTTAGACACTAGGATAAGATAAGGAACACACCCATTATAAAGAAATCACATTAGGATTCTCTTTTTAAGCTGTTCCTTAAAACACTAGTGCTTAGGAAATCTATTGGAGGCAGAAGCAGTCAAGGGTAGCCTAGGGTTAGGGTTAGGCTTAGGGTTAGGCTTAGGGTACGGCTTAGGGTACGGGTTCGGGGAGGGCTTCGGGTACGGCGTAGGGTATGGGTTAAGGTTAGGGTTAGGGTTAGTGTTAGGGTTAGGGCTCGGTTTAGGGTACGGTTTCGTATTAGGGTACGTGTTAGGGTTAGGGCAGGGGTTAGGGTTAGGGTACCCGTTAGGGTTAGGGTAGTTATTAAACCTATCCCACTCTCTAGATACCCCTTAGCACGTAAAGGAATATTATTTGGGGGTCCAGCCATGGAGAAGAGTTTAGACACTAAGATAATATAAGGAACACACCCATTATAAAGAAATCACATTAGGATTCTCTTTTTAAGCTGTTCCTTAAAACACTAGTGCTTAGGAAATCTATTGGAGGCAGAAGCAGTCAAGGGTAGCCTAGGGTTAGGGTTAGGCTTAGGGTTAGGCTTAGGGTACGGCTTAGGGAACGGGTTCGGGGAGGGTTTCGGGTACGGCGTAGGGTATGGTTTAGGGTTAGGGTTAGGGTTAGTGTTAGTGTTAGGGCTCGGTTTAGGGTACAGGTTAGGATTAGGGTACGTGTTAGGGTTAGGGTAGGGGTTAGGGTTAGGGTACACGTTACGGTTAGGGCAGTGATTAAACCTATCCCACTCTCTAGATACCCCTTAGCATGTAAAGGAATATTATTTTGGGGTCCAGCCATGGAGAAGAGTTTAGACACTAAAATAATATAAGGAACACACACATTATAAAGAAATCACATTAGGATTCTCTTTTTAAGCTGTTCCTTAAAACACTAGTGCTTAGGAAATCTATTGGAGGCAGAAGCAGTCAAGGGTAGCCTAGGGTTAGGGTTAGGCTTAGGGTTAGGCTTAGGGTACGGTTTAGGGTACGGGTTTGGGGAGGGCTTCGGGTACGGCGTAGGGTATGGGTTAGAGTTAGGGTTAGGGTTAGTGTTAGGGTTAGGGCTCGGTTTAGGGTACGGGTTAGGATTAGGGTACGTGTTAGGGTTAGGGTAGGGGTTAGCGTTAGGGTACGCGTTAGGGTTAGGGTTGTTATTAAACCTATCCCACTCTCTAGTTACCCCTTAGCACGTAAAGGTATATTATTTGGGGGTCCAGAAATGGAGAAGAGTTTAGACACTAGGATAAGATAAGGAACACACCCATTATAAAGAAATCACATTAGGATTCTCTTTTTAAGCTGTTCCTTAAAACACTAGTGCTTAGGAAATCTATTGGAGGCAGAAGCAGTCAAGGGTAGCCTAGGGTTAGGGTTAGGCTTAGGGTTAGGCTTAGGGTACGGCTTAGGGTACGGGTTCGGGGAGGGCTTCGGGTACGGCGTAGGGTATGGGTTAGGGTTAGGGTTAGGGTTAGTGTTAGGGTTAGGGCTCGGTTTAGGGTACGGGTTAGGATTAGGGTACGTGTTAGGGTTAGGGTAGGGGTTAGGGTTAGGGTACGCGTTACGGTTAGGGTAGTTATTAAACCTGTCCCACTCTCTAGATACCCCTTAGCACGTAAAGGAATATTATTTGGGGGTCCAGCCATGGAGAAGAGTTTAGACACTAGGATAAGATAAGGAACACACCCATTATAAAGAAATCACATTAGGATAATCTTTTTAAGCTGTTCCTTAAAACACTAGTGCTTAGGAAATCTATTGGAGGCAGAAGCAGTCAAGGGTAGCCTAGGGTTAGGGTTAGGCTTAGGGTTAGGCTTAGGGTACGGCTTAGGGTACGGGTTCGGGGAGGGCTTCGGGTACGGCATAGGGTATGGGTTAGGGTTAGGGTTAGGGTTAGTGTTAGGGTTAGGGCTCGGTTTAGGGTACGGGTTAGGATTAGGGTACGTGTTAGGGTTAGGGTAGGGGTTAGGGTTAGGGTACGCGTTACGGTTAGGGTAGTGATTAAACCTATCCCACTCTCTAGATACTCCTTAGCACGTAAAGGAATATTATTTTGGGGTCCAGCCATGGAGAAGAGTTTTGACACTAAGATAATATAAGGAACACACACATTATAAAGAAATCACATTAGGATTCTCTTTGTAAGCTGTTCCTTAAAACACTAGTGCTTAGGATATCTATTGGAGGCAGAAGCAGTTAAGGGTAGCCTAGGGTTAGGGTTAGGCTTAGGGTTAGGCTTAGGGTTCGGTTTAGGGTACGGGTTTGGGGAGGGCTTCGGGTAAGGCGTAGGGTATGGGTTAGAGTTAGGGTTAGGGTTAGTGTTAGGGTTAGGGCTCGGTTTAGGGTACGGGTTAGGATTAGGGTACGTGTTAGGGTTAGGGTAGGGGTTAGCGTTAGGGTACGCGTTAGGGTTAGGCTAGTTATTAAACCTATCCCACTCTCTAGTTACCCCTTAGCATGTAAAGGAATATTATTTGGGGGTCCAGCCATGGAGAAGAGTTTAGACACTAGGATAAGATAAGGAACACACCCATTATAAAGAAATCACATTAGGATTCTCTTTTTAAGCTGTTCCTTAAAACACTAGTGCTTAGGAAATCTATTGGAGGCAGAAGCAGTCAAGGGTAGCCTAGGGTTAGGGTTAGGCTTAGGGTTAGGCTTAGGGTACGGCTTAGGGTACGGGTTCGGGGAGGGCTTCGGGTACGGCGTAGGGTATGAGTTAAGGTTAGGGTTAGGGTTAGTGTTAGGGTTAGGGCTCGGTTTATGGTACGGGTTAGGATTAGGGTACGTGTTAGGGTTAGGGCAGGGGTTAGGGTTAGGGTACCCGTTAGGGTTAGGGTAGTTATTAAACCTATCCCACTCTCTAGATACCCCTTAGCACGTAAAGGAATATTATTTGGGGGTCCCGCCATGGAGAAGAGTTTAGACACTAGGATAAGATAAGGAACACACCCATTATAAAGAAATCACATTAGGATTCTCTTTTTAAGCTGTTCCTTAAAACACTAGTGCTTAGGAAATCTATTGGAGGCAGAAGCAGTCAAGGGTAGCCTAGGGTTAGGGTTAGGCTTAGGGTTAGGCTTAGGTTACGGCTTAGGGTACGGGTTCGGGGAGGGCTTCGGGTACGGCGTAGGGTATGGGTTAGGGTTAGGGTTAGGGTTAGTGTTAGGGTTAGGGCTCGGTTTAGGGTACGGGTTAGGATTAGGGTACGTGTTAGGGTTAGGGTAGGGGTTAGCGTTAGGGTACACGTTAGGGATAGGGTAGTTATTAAACCTATCCCACTCTCTAGTTACCCCTTAGCACGTAAAGGAATATTATTTGGGGGTCCAGCCATGGAGAAGAGTTTAGACACTAGGATAAGATAAGGAACACACCCATTATAAAGAAATCATATTAGGATTCTCCTTTTAAGCTGTTCCTTAAAACACTAGTGCTTAGGAAATCTATTGGAGGCAGAAGCAGTCAAGGGTAGCCTAGGGTTAGGGTTAGGCTTAGGGTTAGGCTTAGGGTACGGCTTAGGGTACGGGTTCGGGGAGGGTTTCGGGTATGGCGTAGGGTATGGGTTAGGGTTAGGGTTAGGGTTAGTGTTAGGGTTAGGGCTCGGTTTAGGGTACGGGTTAGTATTAGGGTACGTGTTAGGGTTAGGGTAGGGGTTAGGGTTAGGGTACGCGTTACGGTTAGGGTAGTTATTAAACCTGTCCCACTCTCTAGATACCCCTTAGCACGTAAAGGAGTATTATTTTGGGGATCAGCCATGGAGAAGAGTTTTGACACTAAGATAATATAAGGAACACACACATTATAAAGAAATCACATTAGGATTCTCTTTGTAAGCTGTTCCTTAAAACACTAGTGCTTAGGATATCTATTGGAGGCAGAAGCAGTTAAGGGTAGCCTAGGGTTAGGGTTAGGCTTAGGGTTAGGCTTAGGGTACGGTTTAGGGTACGGGTTTGGGGAGGGCTTCGGGTAAGGCGTAGGGTATGGGTTAGAGTTAGGGTTAGGGTTAGTGTTAGGGTTAGGGCTCGGTTTAGGGTACGGGTTAGGATTAGGGTACGTGTTAGGGTTAGGGTAGGGGTTAGCGTTAGGGTACGCGTTAGGGTTAGGCTAGTTATTAAACCTATCCAACTCTCTAGTTACCCCTTAGCATGTAAAGGAATATTATTTGGGGGTCCAGCCATGGAGAAGAGTTTAGACACTAGGATAAGATAAGGAACACACCCATTATAAAGAAATCACATTAGGATTCTCTTTTTAAGCTGTTCCTTAAAACACTAGTGCTTAGGAAATCTATTGGAGGCAGAAGCAGTCAAGGGTAGCCTAGGGTTAGGGTTAGGCTTAGGGTTAGGCTTAGGTTATGGCTTAGGGTACGGGTTCGGGGAGGGCTTCGGGTACGGCGTAGGGAATGGGTTAAGGTTAGGGTTAGGGTTAGTGTTAGGGTTAGGGCTCGGTTTAGGGTACGGGTTAGTATTAGGGTATGTGTTAGGGTTAGGGCAGGGGTTAGGGTTAGGGTACCCGTTAGGGTTAGGGTAGTTATTAAACCTATCCCACTCTCTAGATACCCCTTAGCACGTAAAGGAATATTATTTGGGGGTCCAGCCATGGAGAAGAGTTTAGACACTAAGATAATATAAGGAACACACACATTATAAAGAAATCACATTAGGATGCTCTTTTTAAGCTGTTCCTTAAAACACTAGTGCTTAGGAAATCTATTGGAGGCAGAAGCAGTCAAGGGTAGCCTAGGGTTGGGGTTAGGCTTAGGGTTAGGCTTAGGGTACGGCTTAGGGTACGGGTTCGGGGAGGGCTTCGGGTATGGCGTAGGGTATGGGTTAGGGTTAGGGTTAGGGTTAGTGTTAGGGTTAGGGCTCGGTTTAGGGTACGGGTTAGGATTAGGGTACG